>NC_056661.1:42603585-43803585 GCF_018350195.1 Panthera tigris | reverse complement strand
TAATATTTCCTGCAGGGCTGGTTTAGTGGTCATGAGCCCCTTTAGATTTTTTTTGGTCTGGGATACCCTTTCTCTCATATTCTGAATGATAGCATTGTTGGATAGATTATTCCTGGCTACAGATTTTTCCAGTTAAGCATTTTGAATATATCATGCCACTCACTGTCTTCTGGCTTGCCATGTTCTTGTGGAGAAATCTCCTCTTAGCCTTATGGGTTTTCACTTGTAAGTTAAGGACTCTTTTGTTTTGTTGCTTTTAAGGTTTTCTCCTTTCTCACTACATTTTGCAAATTTAATCGCAATATGTCTTGGTGTTGGCCTGCTTTTTTTCATTTTATTGGAGTTCTCTGTGCCTTCTAGATCTGGATGTCTGTTTCTCTCCCCAGATTAGGAAAGTTTTCAACTATCGTTCTTTCAAGTAAATTTTCTACCCCCTTTTTCTCTCTTTTCTTCTTCTGAGACTCCTACAATATGAATGTTATTACATTTTATGGAGTCACTGAGTTCCTTAAGTCTATTCTTGTGCTGCATATTTTCTCTTTTGTTAACCTTTGTTGTTTTCTGTTCTAGGCCACTAATTTGTTCCTCTGCTTCTTCCAGCCTGTTGTTCGTTGCATCAAGCCTTTTCCAATCTTGTTTATTGTTTTCTTCATCTCTGATTGATTCTTTTTAACTTGGTAAGAGTCTCACTGAGGTCTTCCTTTCTTTCTTCCTTTCTTTCTCAAGCTCAGTGAATATTATTATGCTTGCTGCTTTAAATTCTCCATCAGGTGTTTTACTTATATATCTGTATCACTTACATCTCTAGCCGTGGGCTTATCTTGTTCTTTCATTTGGGATAAATTTATCTGTCTTGGCATTTTCTCTAAGTCTATGTCTTCTTCTCTGTGTTGGAAATGCCAATTCTGTCTCATGACCCTTATGGAGCATACAAAAAGTCAGCAATTTCACATGCTTTAACCTAATGACACCTCCTTTCTCCAATTTGAGGCAGAACCCCAAAGGTCCTGTGGATAACTCTTAGCATTCTTCTTTTATCCATTCTCTGTATATTCTGCATTTCAACGTTTTTGTTTTTTGTTTTTTTTTTATTTATTTTTGGGACAGAGAGAGACAGAGCATGAACGGGGGAAGGGCAGAGAGAGAGGGAGACACAGAATCGGAAACAGGCTCCAGGCTCCGAGCCATCAGCCCAGAACCTGACGCGGGGCTCGAACTCACGGACCGCGAGATCGTGACCTGGCTGAAGTCGGACGCTTAACCGACTGCGCCACCCAGGCGCCCCTCTGCATTTCAGTAATAAAATTCACTTTAATTTTAGTTAGACATTCTGCACAGATAGACACTACCTTTCCTTCTACCTCCTCCAGAATGGCATTTAGCACATCTAGCACATTAATGGCCTTTGTGCTCTGCTCAATTGCTCATAAAATTATATATTTATTCTGGAAACAGAATCAGAAGATGAGGGTTAATCTCCTGGTCTGTCAATTGCAAGAAAGATGGCATTGTGAATCTCACTCGGTTCTCTTGGCCTCTGGATCCTCATCTGGAAGTGTGGTGACTAGCCCAGATGTCTTATACATTACTTCCACGCACTGGTTGGATTCTTGAATCTGTTTCATCTTTAAAATTATGTGATTCTAATGAGCATTCAGAGCCTCTGTTTAAAGTTTTTCAAAGTTGCTTACCCATGTATGTAATTTAATTTACCCTCTTTGGATATTTTTCACAATTCCTGATTTAGTGCTTATTGTGAATATAAAACTATTTTAGCTTATATGCCATATGTAGACATATGCCTCTTTTAAGATGTTCCTTAAGGGTAGAAACCCTGTCCTATATTTCGAATTCCTCATAGCATCCAGCAATAAGACTCATTATATAATTGTCAAGCTACTTAATTCACGGTAAGAAAATAGACCCCAGTCTTTGTGATACACAGTAAAAGTTAGCACATAAAATGTGAGCTGTAAATTCAAAGACACATTTATTTGAAGTTTTAAGCAACTAAAGTGCTATTAAATAATATACTGCTTGCAATATACTGTTCTAGCTAATACCCCCATGGCCTAAAAGGATTCATGTGGTTTCCTAATACTATGCCTACTAACAACAATGACAACTACAATAATAAAAATAAAAAATAGTAAAAGTTTGGATCATAATAGGTCATTTTATGCAGTACTAAGAAAAAGCTGTCAATTAAACTATGACATTCTAGTGACTGTAAAATGCATCCTGATTTGAGATACAAAAATGTGACACACATGTCTTAGAATTAAAAAAAATTACTGAAGTAACAGATAATGATACCTACCTCAATAATGTTAATATTACTGTAACTATTTATCTATGTTAGGTATTATAAGTGCCTTAAATGTATGACTTTATTTAGACCAGGGAGTTGGTACTATTATTTCTATTTTATGAACATAAAATGAATGTTTAGGGGAAAATAATAATTTTCTATGATTGCATGTCTAGCTAGTAATAGATCTAGAAGATGAACCATCTCTATCTGACTCTACAGAGTGACCTCTTAGCAAGTGTACTATAATCTAGGTGTTGTGTAGTTCTTTCCAAAGTAGGTATTTCTACTTGGAGATACGATTGGGTTTGGACTCTATCTTTGCATCCTTAACATTGGTGAATTGGAATGAATTCTCAGGACGGTCCTATTCTACTTGTTTCTTTATGCTCATAGCTTATTTTTCTAAGTTAGTAAACAGGCTTTTTTTTTTTCATTCTTGTAAACAAGATGCCAGGGGGATGCAGTATTAACTGTGGGATGAAGTTCAAGTGTTGTAGGGATTCCCTAAACAAAATTTATTTCTGTAGTTGTTAGTCAAGCAACGTGTAAAGGATTTACATCAAGGCGTCTACAATGATGATCGATGAAAATTCCCTAATTTCATATCCTTGGATATGTAAAATATAATTGGTGCATTGGATTAAAACAGGTAATGATTAAATCTCTTGTTTGCTGATCAAGGACATGCTTTTGTCTATAAGTAAAGGACTGAAGGATTTTTGATCCAAAGGGAGTAGAAGACAAATTTATACTGTCACTTATCAATTATTTGGGTGCTGATTATTATTTACTTTTCTAGTCTTTTCCTTGTGTGAAGCCCCAGAGTACATTTGAGATCTTTAGTACTCTGAAAGTGAATAACTTGAGAAAGGAAGGGGATACCACCAGTCACTTATATTTTCAACTTGTTAGCAGCTCTTGAAGAGTTTGGATGGATGAAAGTTAACAAGAACCATGTTATGATGACAAGATTGCACAAAGCTCCTTCATAAAGCCCTAATGTTAGTCATCAACAAAACCAAGATGACACAGTCTGTCATCTACCAGATGGGTGGACTTCGATCACTTATCTATCCTGCCAAACTCACACGGCATGTATGAACATCAAAACATGTACTTATATTTTATAAAATGGAGTGTTTTACAAATTGTAAAGCACTTTGAACATAAGAATTTTTATTCCCCCTTGGTACAATTCATTGGCTAGCTTAATTCAATTGTCAATGTCACCTAAGGGCAATTAGAATTACTTTTGGGCAATGTTTCTCAAATGGTTTGTGAAAATAACTTTTTTTTAAAAAAATCATCCATTGTAGACTAATTTCATAAATATAAAAAATTGACTAGAGAAACTGAGAAGTTATATATGAAATAGAAATCCAATTATTTCTCATTAAATTCAACAAACATAAAATTAATGTGTCATTGTTATAAAAGTTTCTAAATCCCTCTTCCCCATTACTGTATTTCTTTGTAGATGGGCTATTAACATTTCAGAAACCAACAATGTTATGTGCATCAGACTTTGAATAACACTAGACTAGGGGACCACACAATATGATACTTAACAGAATTATAAACTCTGAAAGACCTGGTCCCTGATTATGCTCAATGCTGCCCCCCTTACTGTTTTTTGA
The DNA here is from genome assembly GCF_018350195.1 of Panthera tigris. Taxonomy (NCBI): domain Eukaryota; kingdom Metazoa; phylum Chordata; class Mammalia; order Carnivora; family Felidae; genus Panthera; species Panthera tigris. Next base: position 43,799,634 of record NC_056661.1, on the reverse strand, counting down.
AGGTCGCACCATTACTCCCCACATCAAGACCACTAAGACTTTGGCATGATGTTCCTTCTGTCTGGCATGATTATACCACTTCTCTTTGTCATGATAATATCATTTTACTTTTTAAATTCCAGATTAAATTTTAGTTCTTCAGGAAATCTGTTCTCAGATTCAGTTATCTTATGTTGTTACAGGTTCTCATTACACCCTGGACCTTTCTTTCTAATAATATCCTTACCTATAATTCCTAACTGTAATCACTTGTTGCCTATTACCAACCACATATTAAAACCTCCTCAAAATCAGGACTGTGTAAATGTCTTTCAAGTTCTGAATCCTAGCAATAGCAACTATCTGCCACATAGTAAAAACTCAACAGATATTGGTGAATGGTAGACTACTTTTCTGGGTTAGGAAAGTCTAGGAGTTGATTGCACAACACAATTATTTTTAATAAAAACTAATACCTGTCCCCTTTCCCCCTGTGAAGTCTTGGGCACATAAGTTAGGTATTTAGCAGGTCAAAGACAAAACAAAATCTGCCCCAGTTCAGGCAGTGAATAATATATTATAGGCATACTTATTTTTAATATAGTCGTGGCAACTATTCATTGAAGTACAACTTAAAAAAAATCAATTTGTTAAGGATTTTATGTCATTTTCACCCAAGCTGTCGAAATTTTCTTGACAGAGCAATATATTGTGGCAATGACTTTTAGTACTACTTGGTATCTATATCACTTGTGGTGTTAATGGTAAGAATCTACAAGGCTCAATTTTGTGATAGCACTGCTATTTATATTATCTCAAGAGAACCTCAGAAGCCTTATTTTACTTCTCTTAAACATCGATTCCAAAAATATTGTATATGCTAGTTTTATAACTACTCATTAAATGAGCAAAGATATCTATTTATGACCTGAAATTTTTACCTAACACATTAACTTGCCTTGACATGATGAGCTTGGATATTAATTCATCATTTAGTTTGGATCTATCGTAATAATTTATAATTTAAACCTCTTGATTCACCTGATCATTTCCCACAACTTTCACTTTCATTCTATTAGCTTTTATATCAATCCATTTTTCAATCATTTATCCATCCATTAATCTATAGTTATATAAGTGTGGGAAACCCTTTAAGAAATATGCTAAGAATTTTGCATAATTTCCCCCCCCCCTTTTTTTTGTAGTTTAGTTTATAGGTGGGATATGGGGTGGGTTGGGTATGAGTGAGTGATCATCTTATTTACATGCTTTAAAAACAGTTGGGGGGCGCCTGGGTGGCTCAGTAGGTTGAGCATCTGACTTCGGCTCAGGTCATGATCTCGCGGTTTGTGAGTTCAAGCTCTGAGTCGGGTTCTGTGTTGACAGCTCAGAGCCTGGAGGCTGCTTCAGATTCTGTGTCTCCCTCTCTCTCTGCTCCTCCCCCACTCATGTTCTGTCTCTCTCTCAAAAATAAACATTAAAAAAAAATGAAAAAGAAAAAACAAGCAGTCAGATTTCTACCATGGGATGAAAAGTATTAAGCAGTAGCAAATCAACATTACAGGCCAACAGCTGTAATAACTAGAAAACAAATCAGACTACATTGAAATATATATATTCTTAAAGGTATTAAGGAAATTAATAAATAAGGAAGACTAAACTTATTTATTAATTTACTATTATTGTGTAACACATGTCATCTTAAATTTAGTGGTTTAAAACAGCATCCGCTTATGAGCTCATAGTTCTATATTTCAGAAGTCTGTGCCCAGTATGGCAAGGCTCTTTGCTTGGGGTCTTAAAAGACTGAAATCAGGTTGTTACTTGGGGCTCAAAATACTTTCACAACTTCACTTGTTGTTGGAAGAGTTTATTTTATTGTGGTTGTACAAATGGAGTCCCAGTTTCTCTAACCCTTGGTAGGAGAATACTCTCAGCGCCTACAGGTAGACCTTCCCCATTGGCACTTTACAACATAGAGGCTTGCCTTCCTCAATTTGTGCAGAGTGATTTATATGAACACCTGTTCTTCAACTAGCCAGAAAAACCTGTGTTTCTGAATGGTTACTGTGATTAGATTAGGCCCACCTAAATAATTTCCCTTTCTCAGAGTAAATCATGCCATATAACATGCTAGTTCCAATCGTAAAGTCCATTATATTCATGGGTTCAGGGCTATGCAGAGCAGATATACCAGGAATGGGTGATATTAGAAGCTGTTTTATTATTCTGCCCACCACAACTCTCAGTGAGAGAAGACACTCACACACAAATTGAGAATCCCCAGCTACTTTTATCTGTGGGCATTTGCTGATTCTGAGCTTGTGCTAAAGACAAGTCTTGGTCTGTGAAAAGCGATCTATCATGGAAAGGAGAAACCAGTAATAGACTAGCTTGATACACTAAAAATTAAAAGAACCCTAAACATTAGGTCAGTTATCTCTGTTAGATATGCTGAGTTCTGGGAGGGTGAAACTACAAAAAGAAAGGAAGAGTAATATCTATTGTTCTGTCACGGTACTTAGGAGACAAAATTCTTGTAGAAGGTAGAGACTTCACACAGATGAAGTGTTCACATATTTTAATGGTGCCTGGGTTAGGAGATAAAGAACTAAGCTACAATCTCTGAAGGCAATCTTGAGTTTTTAGAGTTGAGGAGAGAGATAAGCAAGATTCTCAATCAAAAGCTAGGCTATGTCTGAGGAACAGAGACCTACAGTGGTGGATAGATCTTAATAAAGTGCAACCCATCTCCAACCCAATTCAATCCTTGATTAGGTTAAAGTGACCATCCCCCCTCTTATCTGCTTAAGAAAGGACAGAATTCACATTAACTGGTGAAAGATAATATAAGAAGTTTCCATGATTCATTTATATAAAGCATGTGGCATAAATTTTTTTAACAAAACTGCTAGAAATGAAAAGAGTAGGGTAAATGTGACTGATAATCAAGAAATAACACAAATCACAAAATATGCCTATAAATGAAACTGATATTGGAGTCAAGAGCCAAGGAATTTACAGTAACTATTTAATAGGGAAAGTAAAAGAATAGAAAAGATAGACAAAGTGAAAAAATGAGGAATTTAAACACAGAATTTTTATCTATAAAAATAATCAAAATATAATTGTAGAAGTTAGATATATAGTGTCTGAAAGTAATGGCTCATTAATTGAACTGAATAGGACACTGGACATAATAAAAATGGATTAATGAACTGAAACATGTTACAATTATCCAAATTATAGTACATGGAGAAGAGAAAAAAGTAAGAAGAAACAGAAGAAACATGTAGAAGACCAAAAAAAAAAAAAAAAAAAAAAGTCCAATACATGTGTCATTGGAGTTTCAGATGTAAGGAGAAAGACTAGAGCAAAAGAAATATTTAAAAAGATAACATCTAGAATTTTTCAAATCTAACAAAATATGCCAGTCTAATCCATAGATCTAAGAGGCTCACTGAACCAGAAGCAGAAATGTTAGAAAACTACATTAATCATATCTTAGGTTAAACCAGATGAAAATGAAACAGTACAAGCTTCCAGAGGAAAAAAGAAACACAATCTTCAAAGTCAGAACAATAAGATTAATACATGACTTTTCAAGAGAAATTATGGAACCCAGAAGACAACATAATGGTATGTTTATAGTGCTGAATGAAGAAAAGGAAAAAAAAAAAAAAGAGCCCATTGAAATTCTATGCCTTCAAAGTATCTATCCAAATGAACATAGAATCGATAAGATGCAAATGGAGAGACATTGTCACCAACTAACCATCAGTACAAATAAAACAGTCAAAAATCAATTAAGAGGGATATAAAACAGTTGACCAATGTGTTTAATAGGTTGGCCTAATATAATACAGGATATGTTCTTTGACCTTGATGGAATTAAATAAGAAATAACAGAAAGACAAGTGGGAAAACCCCAATATTTGGAAATTAAATACCAAAATTCTAAATAATCCATTAATCAGAGAATAAACCATAACAGAAACTTCAAAATATTTTGAGGTAATTAGTAATAAAAATCTTACATTAAAATTAAGGGATTTAGCTAAAGCATTGTTTAGAGTTTTTAAAAAGTTGAAAATATATGACTTAAGATTCAAAAATAAAAATCTAGAAAAATATGATATTAAACATACAGAAAATGGAAGAAAACACATACCAATGATAAATGTAGAAATATATTAAATAGAAGGTATCTATAGAGTGAAGAAAATCACCAAAGCTAAAAACTGGTTTGTAAGAAAAGTTACTAAACACTTAGTAAAATAAATTACAAACATCAAGGATGAAAAGACAGCATTACTACAGATTCTACAAATAATAAAAAATAATAAAAGGAAAAATAAGATGAAAATAGAGAAAGAGGCAAACCATAACAGACCTTTAAATACAGAGAACTGAGGGTGGCTGGAGGGAGGGGTGTTTGCTGGGGGTAAGGGCTAAATGGGTGATGGGCATTAAGGAGGGCATTTTTGGGGATGAGCACTGTGTGATGTATGTAAGTGATGAAACACTAAATTCTATTCCTGAAACCATTATTACACTACATGTCAAACAACCTGGATTTACATAGAAAATTAAAAAAAAAACTTTTTAAAGAGCATACTATAATTTTATGTCAACTCATTTCATAAATCAAATGGAAGAGATAAATTTCTGAAAATTAAAACTGTGTAAAACTGACATGTAAAGAAAGAGAAAAATGGACAATTCTATACAATTCATTAATCCACTAAAATCATATCAAAAAAGTGTCAAAATCTGGTATATTTCTTTGATATATTAGGAAATAATACTAATCTTAAATATATTTCTGAAAAATTAGGAAAAAGGAAAAAGTCTCAGCTTATGTTTGGAAGGCAACAAATATAGAGAAATCTAAGAAATATATTACGACAAAGGAAAACTATCACTATCTCTTATATATAAAGATGGAAAAATCCTAAGTAAGACATGATTAATTGTATCCAATATTATATAACAAGTATAATGAAGTTTAAGAATTTACAGATGAATAATGCAAGATTGTTTAAAAATCCACTAGTATAATTCCCCACATCACAGAAAAAAGTAAAGAAAAAGATGAGAAAGTAAACATCTTTGCTAAACAGTAGCTATAATAATGCTACACTTAACGTCACACATAATAGTGAAATAATGAATGATTTCCTCCTGAGATCAAGGAGTAAGACAAAGATGTCTGTGGGAGATAAGCTTAGGAATCCCCCAGGCCTACACCAATGGGTTCACAAGGCATAAAGAAACACAAAGTCATAAAATGCTCACACCCGAGTTTGGGTAACAAGATTGGCACTCCAAGAATAGGGAGGCACAAAGGTGCCAAGAATAGGGAGGTGTAAAGGCACCCTAAAATAGGGAGGGGGTGCTGAACCCCCAAAAATAGAGAGAAGCAAAGGCCTGAAACAGAATCGGCTCAAAGGTGCCCAATACATAGGAATAACAACATTAGATATTCAGGGTGAAAGCACCCCAAGTTTAGTATTATAGCAGAAAGCTGCTTTCATAGGAGAATAAGGCCAGGTTAGGTAAATTGGTGAACTGGACTTTGGACCACTGTGCTGCAAGCAAAGCAGCCTGGAGCAGAGATGGTTAACAAAAGAAAAGGTGTCTTATTAACCCTGAGGTTATTCCCCCTATCTGTCTTATCCCCTAGGCTGGCAAAGATAATAAACAAGCAAGGCGCCTCCTGTCTACTGTTAACAACCATCTACCCAGCTGCCCGGGCCCTGGATTTTGTTTTATATTGACCCAAACCCCTAACACTGTATATCTTCAAAATTCCCTTTTCCCCCTCACATCCACAAGTTAATGTTCCTAGTTTGTTTCTTTGTATACTCCCATCATGTTTGCAAGTCTTCTGATCTATATGAATATGGGGCAAGGACCCTTATTCGGGCTCTTGTCTTTTTCCCGGACATTAGCCATCTTTCATTTTAATCGTGCATCCGCTCTTTTGCTAGACAAAAGAGAACTTTAGACTTAGAGTCTCGACAGATGTCCACTTTCATGACTACTATTCAACATTGCATTGGAGTTTCCACATGGTACAAAATTTTGGGGCAGAAGAAGCAAAAGTGTCATTTTTCAGGGATGAAATAACATATTTATTCCACAAATTATTAAAGTTAATGTAAGAAATCTGCTGTTTTTTGGACATAAGGTCTATGAAATAATTGAAAAATCAATTGTTAAACTACACACCAACATAAACAATTGAGAACAGAAAATGAAAATTTAAATCTGAAATTTAAACCAAAAGCAAAAGCAACAAAAGCAAAAATAAACAACTGTAATTGTGTAAGGTGATGGATGCAAACTAGACTTATTGTGGTGATCATTTACAAATCTATATAAATATTGAATAATTATGTTGTACACCTGAAACTAATATGTCAAACATACTTTAATTTAAAAAAGAAAATTTAAAATATCATCCACAAAGGCAACCAAAAATGTCAAATAAACAAAGAGAAATATCTGAAAAATATGTGTAAGACATGTGTGTTGCAAAATACAGCTAATTATTGAGTGAAATTAAATTACACAAACTATATGTATTTCTAAGATTCAACATTATCGAAATGCCATGATACACTTGATCTATTGCTTCAATGTAATTTCAACTGAAATCCTGGCAGCATTTTCTTGTAGAAATTAACAATGCATTTCTATAATTTATATAGAAATGTAATTGATTTGTCATAGCCAAGTCAGTTTTTAATAAGAACAAAGCTGGAGGGCTTAATTTACCAGCTTTTAAAATACAGTATAAATTTACAATAATTAAAACAGTGTTCATTGAGCATGGACAGGCAAAAAGACCAGCAGAACAGAGTCCAGAAGGATACCCGAATGTGATTGCTTAATTCACATCGGAAGTGACACTGCAATTCACTAAAGGAAACTATGGATTTTACAATAAATGGTGCTGGTATATTTGGAGATGTATATGAATACAAATGTATCTCAAAATTTATATCACATTCAAAAATTAATTCTAAATGTAAATAGACCTAAATATAAAATCTAAAATGAAATATCTTCTAGAATAGCACTGTTCAGTAGAAATGCAACATGAACCACAAATGTGCCACATATGTAAGTTAAAATGGTAAGTAGTACCATTTAAAGATAATAAAAAGAGGGGGCCTGGGTGGCTCAGTTTCTCAAGCCTCTGACTTTGGCTCAGGTCATGATCTCATGGTTCATGGGTTTGAGCCCCACATTGGGCTCTGTGCTGACAGCTCAGAGCCTGGAGCCTGCTTCAGGTTCTTTGTCTCCCTCTCTCTCTGCTTCTCCCTCAAGCGTGCTCTGTCTCTCAAAAATAAGTGTTAAAAAATTTTTTAAAAATAATAAAAAGAAACAGGTAAATCTAGTTTTAACAATGTATTTAATTTAAACCAAAGTAATCAAAATATTATTTTAACATGTAATGATTAATATAAAAATCATGAGATTTTTAATTTATTTTGAGATATTAACTTATTTTGTGCTAAGTCCTCAAAATCCAGTGTGTGTTTTACACTTAGTATATATCTCAGTTTGAACTAGCCTTATTTCAAGGGGTCAATTCTTACACTGACTAGTGTACAGCCTCATTCTAGATAAATACGTTGGTTAGAGTAGGGAAATATTTCTCAAACAGGGGGCCACAAACTCATCCAAAACAACATTGATAAACTGGACGTAATCAAATTTAGATTCATTCAGGAAACAAACCATTACATTAAGAGAGTGAAAATACAAATCACAGAGTTGGAGACACTCCCAACTATATTTAGAATTTATCAAGGACTGTTACTAAATAAGAAACAGACAAATCAATGGAAAATGGGGAAACTGTGGACTCCTAGGTAATTTTTTTCTTTTTTGTATGTATATTTTTTATATTAAAATATGATTTTAGCCTTTACTTCTCAAAAATAACATAATGTTTATAATAGCCATTTGTTTGTGATTACCTTTTCCTGGGAAACGGTTGTATATTCATTTTATTTTAATATTTATTTTATGTATTATTTAAGCTTTGATATATATTGTACATATGAACAATTTTCCATAAGAAATGATTTTATAATATCTTGTTCTTCTTAATTTATTTATACATTATATATAAACATTTATTTCTACCTATTTACATATTTCTAGTCATCCCAACATATATTTTTATTATGAAACACCACCAAATTAAAAAATCTTTGCCATATCTTTATGGAAGATGATTTGTCATTCTAATTCGATTATATGATGTTATAGATTTTGTATTTTAATATTTAAAGAAAAATGTTCCTCTTTCCTGCTGGTTTATTCACTTTTAAAACTAAAATCATTCATTTATAGCTTAAGAATAAAAGTTTGAAAGATGTAGGACGCTTGGGTGGCTTAGTTGGTTAAGAATCTGACTTCGGCTCAAGTCATGATCCCGTGGTTTTTGGGCTTGAGCTCTGTGCCGGGCTCTGTGCTGACAGCACAGAGCCTGCGTCAGATTCTATGACTTCCTCTCTCTCTGACCACCCTCCACCCCTGCTCACACTCTGTCTTTCTCTGTCTCTCAAAAAATATATGTTAAAAAATATTTTTTTTAAAGTTTGAAAGATGTACATGAGCATAGTGTAAGTAGTCAATTCAAACCAGGAAAAAAAAATCACTTGAGGTATAGTCCAAAATGGAATTTGGCTATTTTTATTTTAAAAAGCACATCTGATAAAAAACAAACAATGCTATTTTCCTCTGAATAGTATTAAAAATAACAAGATTACATGATTCTGACTGTGAGGTTAGTGTCTTGGTAACATCATATTAAAACGTAGACAATTTAACTTCACCCAGTAATATCATTTTTTCTTAGGAATATTGCACCCTAGAAGTTGGAAGTATTATAAAGCTCTATAAAGTTCTACAAATACTCAGAGGGAAAACGAAATCCTATGAACTACAAACAAAGGGGTACGTTCCAATTGAAAGATTAAATCAGTACCCAGTGTTTGTAATGAAGTGTGAGAATTTGAAGTCTTAATTAATGGCCATTTTCTAGGTACCCTCATTGATATGGTGTTTTAGTAACTGGCACAATAGAATCTGAACTCAGATGAGGCAAGAAAAAGTCTTTTGCACTATCAATCAGGTGAAAGTTTTGGAATAAAAGGACCCTATAATTTTGTGAAAAGACAAGTCAGAATCCAGTTCTGTACCTAATCAGGTTGTGTGAGCCATTTATTTATTTATTATTTAAATGTTTATTTATTTTTGAGAGAGATAGGGGGAATGTGAGCAAGGGAGGGACAGACAGAGAGGGGGAGACAGAGAATCCCAAGTGGGTTCCTTGCTGACAGCAGAGAGCCTAATATGCGTCTTGAACTCACAAACTGAGATCATGACCTGAGCTGAAGTCACACTTACCCAACTGAGCCACGGTGGTGCTTCTGCATGAACTTTTTCTTAAAAGTCATAGACTTTTATTTATATGGGCAAACACTGAAATCATATGCATAATGGATGATAAGAATTTTTCCATTTCTCTTCATCTGGAATTTTCACATGGAATATGCTTACTAACACGAATAAGAGACTTGCCACCAAATCTCAAAATCTGGGAAAACCTTAAGCTTAACAGAGCTTAATGCTGGTGAAAGACTCTACATTTTGCAAAATTCTTATATATCTTATCTCACTTGATATTCCCTGGGTCAGGCACCAAGGAAGGCATAAGATAAATGAACAGTTTATATGTATTTATGGGCAACATGATCCACCCTACATTATAACCAGACCAAACTTGCGGTTCAGTGTGATACTTTATAAGAGAGTTTTGTTATTTTAACTAGAATTTAATTTGATCAAACGATAGAAAACAAAGAGAACCTATATTCATATCATACAGCCTCATCTGTATTCAAACTACCTTCTCCAGATCACAAATATCAGCAGGGATAAATATGTAAGAATAGTTCCAGGAGTAATGGAATTATGCCGTGCTGTTTGACGCTGTTGGAAAGTCTACCAGAAGTATAGGCTCCAGGCAAGGAGAAAGAAAGCTTTTTCACATGGGGAGAATAATGATAATTGGGGAAGGAGGTTCTCATTACTTCCCACAGACACTGTGCGCCAGAGTTTCACTCAAGTGAACAATAAATCTGCTTACATTCTTTATGGCATTTGAATCGTGTGACCCACTTATTAGAGAGTAAGGATCATAAAAAAACTTCTGAAAGCGCAAGAGGGCTAGTGGAGGAAACTGTTAGGTTTTGTTTTCAGCCATACCATTCATACCATATGCCTGCCGCTGGTTTCCTACTCTCTATTTATTGATTCATTAACCCAGCATTCAAGACCTTGAACTAGCCTTTAGGTCTGATGTAGTTTGGAATTCAATGACTGGGCAATTTCTTATTCTTTGTCAACTCCCTTCATGAAGCACTTATGTTACAAAAACACTAGAGGCCAGAGTGCTTGTTTTCAGAATAGAGGCAGTGGGGAAGCAACCAGGTACACCATGGAAGGGTTAGAACCCCCAAGGAACGAAGTGGATAGAGGCAGCTATGGGTCTGAAATCAACTGCAAGGAAGGCAAGGGACACAGAAGCCAGTGAAAGAACTCTAGATCTGAGCCATGAGAGGCAGCCAGAGGACTCACTGAACCACACTCTCTCTTTTCATACCCCTGGAACAGAATTCTTGAATCAAAATGCAGGATCCTCCTGTTGTCCTGTTGAATATTCATTTTTGAATATTGAGGCCATTACTGTAACCTGCAAAGATCTTTTCTGATTCTGCATCTACTAATCTAGTGTCGGGTATCATTCTGTGTTGTGTATCATGTGCAGTTTTGACAACTCCCTTGCCATAGAGAATTAAGTCATAAATAAAAAGGGCTGAAACAAGAGAGTTCCAAAGGAAAAAAATATTAAAATTGCCACTTAAAACTTAAAAAAAATTCTTGGGGCACCTGGATGGTTCAGTCACTTAAGTGCTAGACTCTTGATTTTGGCTCAGGTCATGAACTCATGGTCATGAGTTTGAGCCCTGCATTTGGCTCTGTACCGGGCCTAGAGCCTGCTTAATATTCTCTCTTCCTCTTTCTGTGCCCCTCCCTAGCTTGTGTGCATGTGCTCTGTCTTTCCTTCTCTTTCTCTCTCAAAAAAAAATAAAATTCTCTTCATGTCTCGTGGTTAGGAGTTTCCTCCAACTTTATTGATCTCCTGCTCTACTTTCATTTGTTAAATTTCGATCTCCTTTTTCATGTATCACCAACAGCCAACTCTTTGAAAAGCCTAACGACATTCCACACATTTAACAGGAATATAGCACTGGCAGAAGCTTTCTTGCAAAGCTTGTCTTCTGCCTTGTTTTATTAAAAAAATTATTTTAATGTTTATTATATTTTTGAGAGAGACAGGGAGACCATGAGAGGGGGAGGGGCAGAGTGGGAGAGGGACAAATGATCCAAAGCCAGCTCTGTGTTGAGAGCAGAGAGCCCAATGCAGGGCTCAAACTCAGGAGTCATGAGATGACCACCCGAGCTGAAGTTGGATGCTCAAACAAATGAGTCACTCAGGTGTCCCTGCCTTGTTTTATTTATTTTTTTCAAATTTTTATTTAAATTCTAGTTAGTTAACATATAGTATAATATTGGTTTCAGGAATAGAATTAGTGATTCATCACTTACATATTACACCCAGGGGTCAAAACAACAAGTGCCTTCCTTATTACCTAAGACCCATTTAGCCCATTTTGCTTTGTTTTAGATGTACTCCCCTATTTCCTTATCCACTTACGTACTCCATAAAATCTGGGATTATATCTTATCCACCATCTTACTCTGCATACACTGAGTAGAGATTCAGGATTTTTTGGTACAATGTTGAGTATCTGGCAAATATCTCATAATGAGTGTCTAATTGTCTAACCACTCTGGTCTGGCCTATTAAAATCAAGAAGCAAGATTGAAAGATTAAAATACAGACTGGGTTGCTCAGTCTGCTAAGCATCCAACTCTAGATTTCAGCTCGAGTCATGGTTTTGCCGTTCATGAGTTTGAGCCCCTCACTGGGGCTCCACATTGACAAGTGTGGAGCCTGCTTGGGATTCTCTCTCTCTCTCAAAGTAAATGAACTTAAGAAAAAGGGATTAAAATACATTCTTTCCTTAGAATATACACTTTATTCTGTATGTTTATGGAACATGGACACACTTTCAGCAAAACTAGCTTTTGCATTCAATTTTTTCTCAATTGAAATCAAAAGCAAAAAAAAAAAAATGAGTGCTATCATCAGCTTATTTCCTAATGTTAGCTTCCTTAGTCTGATTTATTAGACTTTATGGAATTTAATGGTATATGAGCTGGCTTTTCCTTTTCTCAGCTTAAATCACTGAGCAATTCAAAATATGGGGGATCTATATTTATGAGTCCTCCACCCCAAGTAGAAGAGAATTAGAGGTGACTAAAATAAATCCTTAATGTACTTCTGGAGCTGAGTCCCTCCTGAAAGGCCTTACCAGCTACTCCATAAAGATTACAGTTGCCAAAATACAATCAAGCAAATAAATAGGACAGAATTCCATCCAATGTAAGGGAGGTCTCACATATTTTATTGCACAATGTGGTTATCTATGATTTATAACCTTCCATTTTTCATTCAGAGAAAGTTGCATGTATTCCAAGAGGTTATAAACCTTGATTTTTTTTGATGCATAGTTCAATCAGCATTATTTACTACAGAAAACAACACTCATGGGGCACGTAAATTTTACTTTATCTTCACTGGCATGATAAATGATTTATCAAGTATACTATGGAGAGGAAAAACACTGTAGCTATATACAGTTGTTTGGATATTAATTTGTTCCCAAAATAAAACTCTGGTTTATGATAACCTGTATATAAACCTGGATTAGCCAATATTTTTTTGACATTATGCCGATTCTACATGCAAGAATTGCCTGCCATGCTAACAGTGATATAAGTAAGTGCACTATCAACCATTGAATCATATCCTCAATTTTCTGATGGCTCTGGCTCCCCTACTAAGCCAATTATTCAACTCAGTAGGTTTTGATAGTCCTGGAACATTAATTTGGACATCAGCTGAGAGAATCTGAAACCCACCCAACTTAACTCCTTCACTGTGTTCAAAGGAGAAATACATACGACTTTGGGCTTAGGGTTGACTAAATTACCTAGCCCATAATATTTCATAGGTAGGCATGGTATAGAACTTGAGTTATTATCAAGACCTTCCATTCTGTTTTTTGGATCAGGGATGCCTAGATATACTACTTACCTTTATACATGTAGCCAATTATTATGTTAACAATAAGAACCATTTAATAAGTACTTATTAATGTGTGAGGTGTTTATGATTTAATGTCTTATTTCATTAGTTCTAAGAACCTTTTGAGTTGGAACTGATTCATACTGACTCTTAAGATCTGATTCTGTTCATCTCCTCCCAAGTCCCTATTCATTAATGTTACAATGGGAACTTGGTATAATACTCTCACCATGGAAAATGATAAATGCTACAAATCAGGATTCTTAAGTTTTTGACTTAAAAGCATATCACTGTAATCTTTGGAAGAGGATATTATTATTTCTATTTTATCAGTGAAGTAATTAAGGTGAAATATCCTCCTTGTAGTCAGTATAATCAGTGTGTAAATTTCAGACTAGGGGTCCAATGCTGCTTCCCCACTCAAGCAGTGACAGCCATTGTGAATAAACTGAAGGTTCTTCAATAAATTCAATCAAACGTTTACTTTCCCTAATGCTTTGGTTACGTTGAATTTATTTTAAAAATGCTACAGAGAACAAACGACGGTTACCAGAAGGGAGGTGAGTGGGGGTTGGGGGGGTTAAATAGGTGGTTGGGATTAAGGAGTGCACTTGTGATGAGTAAAGGCTGTTGTATGGAGAGCTGAGTCACTATACTGTACAATTGAAACTAATATTACACTGTATGTTGACTCACTGGATTTAAATAAAAACTTAAAAGCAATCAACAACCAAAAAACCCCAGAAAACAAAACAAGACAGAATGCAAATAGCCAGTTACCTTAGTAAAGTTTTTGCATAATAAAACAGCTGTTTTCAATAGAAGATTTTTTTTTTTTTAATCGGGGCGATGACTGCTAGGATGATGTATTGGCTCCTTTTCCTCTTGGCCATACTGACACGTCAATCCTGATTATTTAACATTTACATCCCACCTGACAAATTTAGCAGGAAACGCAAGGGAATGGAATGGAAGGAAGAAGGAAAAGGTGAAAAAAATTAAAATGTATCAAAATATAAGAAACAACATTTTGAAAAGCATGATAAGATTACATTTAAAAGTCTTAGTGGCTTTCCTTCAACAGATTATCAAAACAGCCAAAAAGATCCACAGTTTTTCCCTCCACAGGAAGGATACAATTCCATGTCATTCATTATAGAGATCCAGAACAGTTTCCAAATTCAAACCATTTTACTTGTTTGACTGCTTGTCTTGTTTCTGTAATCTGTTGTTATGGAAATGACTAAGATGTCAAAACATTGTTCTGTTTGATCCCACAGGAGTTTTAGGAGGAAAACTCTGAAAGAGGTTCAGAGGCAAACTAAAAACAAATTTGGACTTTGCACTTAAAAATCAAAACACATTTTTTTGCTTGGCTGTGCTTTGATTTTCAAACCACTTCTCCCATGTGGACACTTAATTCTCTGGTTTGTGAAAGGTTCATGAAGCCCATTTTCGTTGTTTACCATACACTTGTGAACATGAATAAGTCAATGACACCATTTCTGGCTTTGCACCTCAGAAGTAGTTCAACCATTTTGATCGAATTGACCAGCCAAATATTAATGAAATAAATCAAACCAGTTATTTGGAATAATGGATAGGCTAAATGAGTGCTTAAAATACATGCAGTCTGTCAATAGCTTACTTTCTTTTATAAATGTAGACATTTTTTCCAAAGGTCAACTTTTTATCAAGAGAAAATCTTTTATCCTGAAATGTTTATTTTAAAGATCAAATGAGTTGCTATAACTTCAATATATGCTTTAAAATGAAAAGAAAAATGAGCTTCAAAACACCATTATAAAAAATGTGTTCTTGTAAATGCTTTTATTCATTCTCATTTTAGGATTTAAGGGAATGATTGCAGTAACCACATTCACCTGTCTGTTTTTTTGTAAAGACTGGCTAAGTTAGTTATCTGTAAATAATAAACCGAAACCCTTGCCCTCACTGCCTGCATGCCATGGGTGGAGGAAAGAAAAATAAAGATAAAAGTATAAGATAGCATTTGCTGGGGGCACTTGGGTGGCTCAGTCGGTTAAGGGACTGACTCTTGATGTTGGCTCAGGTCATGAGCTCATGGCTTTTGAGTTTGAGCCCTGTGTTGGGGTCCATGCTGAGCATAGAGCCTGCCTGGGATTCTCCCTCTCTCTTTCTCTCTCTCTGCCCCTCCCCCACTCTTTCTCAAAGTAAATAAAGTTTAAAATCTATTTTTTAAAGATTAAAAAATAAAATAGCATTTTCTGGCCAACAGTCCTCCGTTTGCCAGTCGCCCTTCAGAAGGGTAAATCCCCACATGTTTAAGTCTTTAGAAGCAGATTCCTCCCCTGGAGACCACATGAGACATAAAGCTGCCATCATTTGGCAGGTACTAATCTGTCATGGTGATCTACAAAATGATAAAACTGAGGAAGCCTAGAGTTGAGTTTTACTTGTCAGACAAGCCACTGACCCTCTGTGCCATCTTCATCTTGAATTCTCCCCGTGGCCTGTAAGCTGTACAGTGGTGGGGACTCTATCAAGATTATTTAGCAATGGACACAGAGCTCTCCTAGGACAGTGCATAGCACAGAGTAGTTTCACAATAAATATTTGTGAAATGAGATCTAGTGAATCTTAACTTTCCTCAGGGTCCATTTACTGATCTGTAAAATGGGAGTAGGAGAAACTATGACTCAAAATGTGGTTGTTGAGAAGAAAGTGAGACTATACCTGAGGATGTATTTTTAAAAAGGAAGGCTACTCCTATATTTGTTACTTTATAGGTACTTTTGCTTTTCGACTACTTATGGCAGGCATATATAAAATATATACTTTCTTCATTTGGAAAAGATTAGTTACAGGAGGTGTTAGAAAAAAAATTAACTCTAAAACCAGGTGATTTTTTCAACCTTGGATTTTCCTCGTGCAAATTTGATGTTTTTTTTTTTTTTTTTTTTTTTTTTTTTTTTTTTTTTTTTTTTAGTGGAATTATTTCTGCATTATTATGAACTTCTGGCAATATTACCGTAGGCAGTTTGAAATTATTTCTAGATAATTAAAGTATTCTATTATTTAACTATATCATGTTACTAGTCCCCTTACTGAAAGAATATTCTGTGGTTGTGTATCCTGGAATTCTCTAGGTAATGCTTAAAATGCTTAACATTGCATCTTTGCATATTTTATACTTTTATTCAATTTAATTCTTCTCTTTGAGTGTTTAGTTCCTCTGTGGTTTCTACTTATCTTTCTTAGTTTCAGTCAACTACACATAGGTTACTGCTCTAGTCCCCAAATAAGGGAATTAATCACAAGCTTAATGTTGATAAATTGTAACATTAGTTATTCAATGATCAGTCTTTATTATACCACAGAAAAGTTCTCATAAGATGGGACAGACTGGGGTGCCTGGGTGACTCAGTCGGGTGAGCATCTAACTAGCCTGGGTCATGATCTCGCGGTTTGTGGGTTCAAGCCCTGTGATGGGCTCTGTGCTGCAGTTCAGAGCTTGTAACAATGAAAAAAAAAATATCTCTCACCAGCAACCATCAAATTTATGTCATTTTTCAACTGTAGTATACGTGTATGGTGGTTTCAGAATTGTCAACTGTACCCCATGGAAAATAGTTTTACTAACTAGAATACAGTGCTTATGCACAATTCTTTTTAATTTTAGCCTTACAGGTTCCACTCATGTATAAACTTGCTTACACCAGCACCTTTTCTCCCAGCCTCTTCAGTGACAAAATTCTACACATTTTTAATACTGTTAGATTTTTTTGGTCACTGTCTACATTCCATCCTTTACACCTCTGACCTCCTAAATACTTATATTTTATTTTATTTTATTTTATTTTATTTTATTTTATTTTATTTTTTTGCTTTTCAAAGAACATTTAATAACAAGGTAGGTAACATACTTGTCTAACATGGTACCTTTAGATCATGGAAGCTAAAGCAAAACATCCTGTTCATTGGGTGAAAACAGCCTGCTTAATGGTGTACACTGCAGTGAAATTAAAAAAAAATACTGTAATTATAATTTCAGAACTTCAAAATTTGAGTGTCAGTGTTCTCTTTTTAGTATGGGAAAGGAAATGCTTTTGAAAATCATTTGAAGCTTGGACGAAAATTCCATGGCTATATTCTTAGGATCACTCTGTAGTCTTCATGATACAGATGACACAAGGGAAGCTTCAATTCAACCTTTTAGAGAAGACATTCCAGCTCGCATGATCTCATCAACCAGGAGACTGTTGGTGGCAATCACAGTGCAGGAGTGAAGAAGCTGTTTCTTTACACAATGGTTATCCCATATGCCTACTTCAGCAGCTACCATTGGCTCACCTGTGTTCAAGTCCACACCTACAAGTTGACCTGATTCTGAATGTTCTGCTTGAACTTTAACTAGTGTTTCTTGAAGGTCAAAACCAGAATTCTGAGCAAGAACCTTGGGAATAATGAGCAATGCATCAGCAAATGCTTGCACTCCAAGCTGGGCCCTGCCCTTTACACTGGGCTTATATTTAATCAAGGCTTCTGCCATTGCCACTTCCACTGCACCAGCACCTGGAACTACACAGCCATCATCAATAGCATTTTTAACAGCCCTCAAGCCATCTCTTATTGCATCTTTGATTTGAGTGAGTGTGTGCTTATTTGGTCCTTTGACCAATAATGTGACAGAGCGAGGGTTGTTACATTTCTCAATAAAGGTGAATTTCTCTTCTCCCAATGTATATTCATAGACAAGTCCTGCATGTCCCAAACAATCAGGATTTAGGTCATCAAAAGAATTTAGAGCTACTCCACCACAAGCAAGAGTCAGCCTTTCCATATTTCTCCTTTTAGCCCTCTGCAGAGCTACTATGCCTTCTTTTGCAAGAGCATCTAAGGAAAAGGGGTCAATTCCCTTTTGATTAATAACCACGAATCCTTTATCTGAATCACCACAGACTTTCTTTTTCAGTTCTATTATTTTTTTAACTCTATCATCAATGAATTTTCTTTCAGCTTTTACAAGCTTCTCTCTTCTGCACTCTTGTAAAAAAAGCCAGAATTCACTTCTGTTTTTTCATATTCTAATGACACATTGCATGTGAGGATGTATGCATCTTCTACTCTTTTTTTCATATCAGGATGCCGCGCCCCATGGTCTAAAACAAGACCTCTGATTAAGCTTGTATCAGTTTCAGATTTATGTTTTATCTCCATAATCTCAACCATGAAGAGGTCAATAGGTTCATCTTGTTTTTTAATAGCCAAAATGGAATCCACCACAGCCTCTGTTAAGACATCAGCAAGTTCAGCATGCACTTTAGTACGTAGAGATGTTCTGGCCACATCTATAAGTGTTTCTATGTCCATTTCTTTGCTTACTTTGACTTGTTCCAAAAACTGAAGTGCCTTTTCCTTTGCAGCTTCAAATCCTTCTGTTATTATTCTGGGATGAAGACCTTCAGAAATGTAGAGATCTGCCTGTTTCAGTAGTTCTCCAATGATTAGGACATTGGAAGTGGTACCATCACCAGTTATGTCATCCTGGGCTGTTGCTACTTTGGCTATTAAGGAGGCTGTTGAGTGCTGAATTTGCATTTCATGAAGCAGCACATTGCCATCTTTAGTAAGCTTGATGTCTCCAGCACCAGAAACAAGCATCTTCATGGTGCCTTTAGGCCCCAAGTTGGTCCTCAGCACGTCCTGCAGTCCCCGGGCCGCGCTGATGTTGACCACCAGCGCCGCCTGGGCTCTGGCTACCTCAGCCTTGGGGTTCAGGGTCTTCACGGCCGCCATAGCTAACCACCACAGGAAGAGGAGGAGACCCGGCGTGCGGAGTGCCTAAAGCCGACTCAGTGTGGCCTCTAAATACTTATATTTTAAATGTCAATTAATCTTATCTAAGAAGCACCCTCACAGAAACATTCAGAATAATGTGTGACCAAGTATCTGGTCACCATGGCTGAGCCATGTTGACACAAAAAATAAGCATCACACCTTCAACTTCTAGTTGGGTGTTTTGTTTTTAGTGTTTTTGTCATGAATGGGTTTGAATTTCATCAAGTTCTTTTAGTGTAGGTATTAGCATGATCATATGTTTTTTAGCCCAGAGCTGGGATTGTGTTTTTTGCTAGAAATGTAGATGTCCTTATACAATCCTGCTATTGACTTGCTCTCCAAATCTGGTTGATTTATGGAAGGTCTAGATCTACTTCTTTGACTGTAGAATTAAAGATTACATTTAGATGAGCTAAAGGGTCTCTTTCAGACCCAAAAATATGACCTCATTTCTACACATAACAAAACTTGAAATTAAAGGTTGCTTTATGTTTCATAAAGGTCATGGTCTTTGTATTATCTTATCCTCCAGACCACTCCCTGTGGTTGAGTAAAACAGGCATTTTCACTAATGATAGATGGAGTTACTGCAATTCGTAACAGTGATTTATGCTAAGATCATACTGTTTCTACATGGCGTTGGCAGGATTCCAAATCAAGATCTTTGGGCCAGCATGCCAAATATTTTCACTTTTTACAAGAGCACAGGCTTATTGCATTAATAAATAAAATGAACTCTCCTAACAAACTCATCCAAAGACATCCCCATCCTTGCTTTTAAAACTTGTTCCATACATGGAATTCAAATTGTAAGAAAAGTTCCCTGCAGCTTGGACGTATTAAAAACAATGGGATTTGCTCCTAAGCCTACCTGTTCATTCTCTCTTTCTTGTGCTGTATTTACTAAAGTTCAGTTTTCTACTGCAGATGTAAATCATACAATTACATTTTTAATTTAATTTTTAAAACACAACTTGGCCGAATCAGCAAAAGTGTAACTGTTGTGCAGTCCACATTCCAAAATTAGTGTTAGAATGATATAATTAAATAGCAAGGGAGAGAAGGGAGAGCTTCTGGCACTTTCTTTCCCTTGTGGGAAGGAAGGACCCATGACTCGAATCATATGACAATAACCATCATCATAAAACAGCTACCATTATGAAGTGTTGTGTGTTATGAATTCTAAAAAAAAATACTTAATGCATTCCTTCTCACACTAAACATTTGAAGTAACTATTAATATTATTCTCAGTATGCAGACGAGGAAACTGAAGTTTAGAGAAGTTGAATTGTTGGCTAGATGATATACAGACACTAACTGGGAGAAGCAGGATTCCAGAAAGGTCTGCCACATTAAAAACTTCCTGCTGTTAGTATAAACATTGCATTGCTCTACTCTCTGAACAAATATGCAACATCAGAACGATAATGAATAATTTCTTAGAACCAGTTCATACTTAATTTCATGTACCATGTTGGACAGAGAATGCTAAAATAGGGAAAACCAAACAAAACAACAACAACAAAAGAAATAAACAAATATGGGCTTTAGAATCAGAAAAAAATACAATCTTACCTCCTAGAAAGTGACACTGGCAAGAAAAGATAATCCAAAGGACTATTCTTTCAGGGTAGAATAACCAGAACTCTTAAAGCTATCTACCCTTTGGTGTATGCACTAATTTTCTATTGCTCATATAATAAGCTACAACATAGTTATGGCTGAAAATAGCACACTTTCATTATCTTATAGTTCTGTATGTTAGATGTCTGTTACAGATCTCTGTGTGTAAAATCAAGAAGTCACAGGGTTGGTTCCTTTCTGGAGCCTCTAGAAGAGAATCTGCCTTTTGTACATTCCTTCTCTTGTGGACCCAAACCTCCATATTCAAAGCTACCAATGTTGCCTCTCTTTGAACATTTTTCCACAGTCACACCTTCTTTAGACCACAGCTGAGAAAGGTTCTGTGATTTTAAGAATCCATGTAATTATATTAGACCCTAACAGATGACCTTGGATATTCTCCCCACGTCAAGGTCCTTAATTTAATCATACCTGCACAGTGCTTTTTGCCTTGTAGCAGGACATATTCACACCTTCCAGCATTAGGATTATGGACATCATTGGGGGGTCATTATTCTGCCTCCCTCAGTGTACAAAGCTTGGAGCCTGGGGAACAGTGAGCATGAGATCAAGCACAAGACTAGATGATAAACACAGAAAACACTGTGAACACCAACCTCAGAGTAAGATAATTTGCTAAACATTAAAGAGATGTGTTTTCAATTCAGTCCACCTCTCTCATCTTAGAACTGTAAAAATACTCCCCTTACCTAAAGCTTGATGAAATCTTTTTTCCCCCCCTATTATTCCCTGTGAGGCACCAACAATGTTAGAAGCTGGAACAGTGAGGCACAAAGACACCATGGGCCCTATCTTTCCAGATTCTGCCAGTTCTACCTTTAGGCTGTGAAGACAGGGTGTCCTGGAGGGATAAATATCTGTGTCAACTGATCTTGCTTGGGAAAAAATGGCCTTTCAGAGTTTGGAGGGAGCAAGATTCTAAGGACAATTCTATCTGGTTCAGATCAATAATAAGCATCATATTCTTCTTCAAAGAACACCTTTTCCAGTATTCACCCCTGCATTCCATATATATAAATTCCATATATATAAATTCCGCCATAGAAAAAAAGGAGAGAGGGTTGTCACCAGAAATTGCTAATAGGATAGACTTGAATCCTACTTCTTTTAACCTGTGTTTAAACATAACAACAACAACAACAAAAATACCCAAAGAATTCACATAGTAAACACTAATATCTAGTTCAGAAAGTCCTCTGAGAGAATCTAAAATACCAGACACCCTTAAAAATATGCAAACACATTCTCTCCAAGCCACACTCTCTATTCAAAAAAATGAATCGCTAACTTTTACATTTAGGGGATTTGTGTGTAAAATACAAATGAACCCATTCAATTTATCATCCTCGAATAAACCTGTCATAGTGTCACAGGAGTAGGGAATAGCCAATTGCTAATATCAAAAGCTGTAAAAACGGTCCAACTTAGGGTTCCTAGGGAGTGACCCATTTTTGCAGCAGAGTGAAAGTAGGTAGCACAAATTATGCTAGAACAATATCAGTGAAATGTTGAATTTGAAAATCCTACTTGGACAAAGGAAAGAAACCCATGAAAGCATGCTAACTGAAATATCTTAACATTGCCAGCATAATCACATGCCATAGGTTAGGAACCAGATACATTCCCCGCTGCCCCCATCATAATATTCTTCCAATTTAGGTGGGTTAATGTCATTGTTAAGCACCTATAAAAGAGGTCAAGGATGAGAATTTACTTAACATGACAGGAAAATTATGTTCCATCAAGACAGACGATTCTCAAAATTCTGGTCAGTTAGTTTTAAGAAGTTGGTAAAGTATTGGTTTACATCTCAGAACACAGCATACTAAAGGAAAAATTAGTACCACTACATTTAGTCAGAAAAATCTAGGTTGCACCAGGGTAGGAAATACGAAAACCTCAGTGGTTCACACAACCAAAATCTCTTTCAATGTCTGCTGTGGGTCTAGGTGACTTTCCAGGGAAAGTCTCTTCCATGTGGTCCTCAGAATTCCAGGCTTATCACATCTCCATTGTGTATGAGGCTTTCACTTTTCCTGTGATAGAAAGGACTCTGAACGGGAACCCTCTTGCACTATTGGTGGGAATGCAAACTGGTGCAGCCGCTCTGGAAAACAGTGTGGAGGTTCCTCAAAAAATTAAAAATAGATCTACCTTATGACCCAGGAACAGCACTGCTAGGAATTTACCCAAGGGATACAGGAGTGCTGATGCATAGGGGCACATGTACTCCAATGTTTATAGCAGCACTTTCAACAGTAGCCAAATTATGGAAAGAGCCTAAATGTCCATCAACTGATGAATGGATGAAGAAATTGTGGTTTATATACACAACGTAATACTACGTGTCAATGAGAAAAAATGAAATATGGCCTTTTGTAGCAACATGGATGGAACTGGAGAGTGTGATGCTAAGTGAAATAAATCATACAGAGAAAGAGATACCATATGTTTTCACTCTTATGTGGATCCTGAGAAACTTAACAGAAGACCATGGGGGAGGGGAAGGAAAAAAATATGGTTAGAGAGGGAGGGAACCAAAACATAAGAGACTCCTAAAAACTGAGAACAAACTGAGGATTTATGGGGGGTGGGAGGGTGGGGTGGGTGGGTAATGGGTATTGAGGAGGGCACCTGTTGGGATGAGCACTGGGTGTTGTATGGAAACCAATTTGACAAAAAATTTCATATTAAAAAAAAAGAAAGGACTCTGGAGAGATACCTATTGGCATACACATAATACAAAATTCCCAGCCCATTTTGCAGAACAAGGTGCAGCAATGCAGTTGGGGGATGTGGTTTCAGTATAGTAGATCTGAAACCATTGGTGAGAACTTGTATTTTTGTCTACCATACACAGGTAGGTAAAACACCTGGAGGTTGTGAAGACCATGGCATATATATGTGACTATCTATAATGAAGAACACAATATTAGGATGTGGTTGGCATTCTATAGGATAGGTACTAAAAGTTGAAACATGATTCACCAATTTTCACTACTGTAGATGTTATTCTTTTATGCACAGTTTAAGTATAATTCTGGCGAGATGATGTAGGAGAAATTGATCTGTAACAACTTTGCTTATCTGTACATTGGTAAGGAAACACTGAGCCACTTAGTAGTTATAGGTAACATTGATTATGATCACTTCTGTCTCAAAGATGTTAGATGTACTGAGTATCCATGTGACAAGAATCTGTACTTCATATATGTTGTTTCTTCTTCCTTGTGTTGGCCGTGGTTTAATATCTTTCCTTGGTTAATTTACTTGCTAATGATAAATTCCTTCAGTCATACAACATTTGAACTGCCTTCTTTCAGGATTAGAGCTACATAGAGATGTATCCTTTTATTTTCCAGTTATTTTATTTTTATTTTTTGTTCATTTGTGTGTGTGTGTGTGTGAGAGAGAGAGAGAGAGAGAGAGAGAGAGAGAGAGATTGCACATGTATCAGTGGGGAGGGGCAGAAAGCGAGGGAAACACTGAATCTGAAGCAAGCTCCAGGCTCTGAGCTGTCAGCACAGAGCCTAACACGAGGCTCAAAGTTATGAACTGTGAGATCCTGACCTGAAGTCCAGTGCTCAACTGACTAAGCCATCAGGCATCCCTCCAGTTATTTTAAATGTGGGATTCATTTGTATCATTTTAAAACACGTCCAACTATTCATCCTGGCTATGAAGGAGAACATGGTATAACTCTTCGAAGTTGTAAGGAAATGACAGTGAGTGCCCACATCTTTCAATGAGCCACATGATATTATTAAGTTTTCCTATAATTTTGCAGGCTGGTCTGGTCTCTGCACTAAATGTAACTGAGGCCATTTACCATGTCTGTAACAGTGAATGGGTGTGGGAAACAGAAATGACACATTCCCTCACAATTATTTAATAAAACATTGTAACAACTTTCCTTCCTGGTTCCTATCTTTCCTTTTTTCTCTTCCTGCAATGAATAATTATTTAAACATTTACTGTGTACAAATTAACTGTGCTACATACAATGGAGTTTAAGACAGATTTGATATGGTCTCTGATGTAAAGGAACTTAAATAAGATCTTGTTTCCACAGGGATACTCTACCATCCACTCCAAAGCCCTTTTGTGATGTCATAGATAGTCCTAATGTTTCTTCAAGGCCATATTCCCTGGCAATAATAAAAGTACAAGTATGTTTCCATGGGGCTAGTTTTGCTTTGGCAGTTCAAAACGTAGGGTTTGCAAAAGTCTCTGATTTCTGGACCTGTGTTTTTGCAAAAAAATCCATGGTGCCTATTATAGTCCCTGAGCATTTTGAAATAATATGCTTTACTTTGCAAGGATAGAAATAGCTCCACCTGTGGACCACCTCTAGGCATTCTTCATTCTTTGGCCCCCTGAACACTTCAAGCAACTTTGGCTTTTGGTTCATACACCATATAAGAACTTACTCACTTGAAATAAAAAGTGATTAACAACATAAATTGTTCAATAAACACCCTGTAGTCATCACTCGGCAAAGAACATGTTCAGCCCACTTTCCCTGTGCTTTCCTCATTTGGAAAGACTGACGTACTGTGAAAGTCTAGTCAATAGTTGTTAGCATTTCTGAAAGCCAAGCGAGTGAATTAGAGATACAAAGAATTCTTTGGCAGACTTTCAAAGTCCCTGATCCACTAAATAACAGTTTCCTATAGCAAGACACTGTTTAAGAATCATGTCATTTTTTCCCTTCTAGATTGGCTTTCTTGAGCTATACTTTTTTTTTTTTTAAGAACTTAAGCATTTATTAAACCTGAAACCGGTGTTATTGCACATGTGGGATTAGTCATGCCACGCACAGGACAGCTGTATGATGAAATATGACAACTTCAGAAGCTTGACAAGAAATGCAAAATGGAAGATCCTTTGTAAACTATTTTTAGAGGAAAAAGAAAAAAAAAGGTGTTTACAAACATTGAACAAGTGTGAATGTGTTTTCATCGTTTTCTTGGCACAGCGTCTTTAAACTTGTAAAGGTAACTAGAGTATATGACTCACTGCTGGGTACAGATAGCTGGTTTGCATTTTGACCCTCTAATAAGAGGCACTGTGATCTATAGTTCATTAACAGTCCACTTAATATGGCACTTAGTACAGCCATGACACGGAAGCCACGTAAGGTGCTCTTATGAAGCTGCCATGAAGGCTTTATGATTATTGGTTTGTATGCCAAACCTTACGATGAATTCAATAAGGACTAATCAGTATTTTTCAGATATCTGGGGATGAGGGAAGCAGGTTTGGTGTCAGTATGTCTGAAGCAGGATCTGGGAGCTTGTGTTCAAAACAAGCTCCTATGTAATGCTGATGCTGTTGGTCTATAGGTCATATTTGAGTAGCAAGGGACTAGATCTTATCTGAGAAAAGCTATACAAAGACAGAAAAACTCCCTGAAATAGAAAGACAGACTGTCTGGTGAATAAGCTCCTCCGAATGAGACTTGTTAAGTAAAGAAGCATAGATTTAAAAAAGTGAATTATTGCCTCTAACCTCACTCGTGTCCATCCATGCCTTGTCTACTACTCAGTGAACACTGTACCATAAACCACAAGGACTCAGGTCCCATTGCCAAACTACATTGTGTAATTGATGCATCACAGAAATTCTGAAGCAATTAAACATTTTGTTTATTTACATCATCATCTTCTGATTCTCTGTTTGCTAGGAACTTTTTAAATTATAACTTACCTTCTCATGTAGGATTATTTAAAAGGAGAGAATGAAGCTAATGGACTGAGTAAGCTGAGAATTTCTCACTGAAAATAACAGATTTACAATAGGAAGAGAATCTGCTGATCAAAGAATGCTGGATACTCCAATATTTCTGACTGTAAATTTTTATTGAAAATTAACAAAATGGAATTTTGGTCAGTCTCATAGTCTTGGTTGATGTGTAATTGTATGAAATGGATTAACTCTAGAGTACTAACTAAGCAGTTTTCAGTCTGAAAAGCTCATGATTGATCCTAGACCGAAATGACTATAACGGTGATCTGGGAGAAATAATTTTAGGACAGACAAGGGTGAGGTAAAGATATTTGCCGTATCAGATACTAAAATTCATTATTAGGATTTAATAAGTAAATATTTCAGTATCTATGTCACTATATGCAACATAGCTCAACGGCAAAAGACAAAATGTAAAAAAAAAAAAAAATCCATAAAATACAGCATTTTAAACCAGATAGAGAAAGAATGAATGAGCATAATGATGTGGGACAAATGGCAAATCATTTAGAAAGAAACAAGCTTAAATCCTTACCCCACACTGTCTTCTCAAATGAATACTCTGTGGGTTAAACAAGGAAATCATAAAAGTAATAGAAGTACAGGTAAACACTTTAATTATATTTATTAGTAGGAAGGTCTTTCTAAGGATGGCATCAAGGGTAAAACCATCAAGACTGAGATTAAGAGAAATAACTCCTTTAAAATTAAAGGGCTTACATGGTAACGCTTTTAACCATGTCTCTGCTATAATCAAATTATGAGTCAACTGATAAATATAAATGCAATAAAGTGCATCAGTAATTTTATAAATTTTATAAATCAACTTTTATAAAATTTTATAAATCAAATTTTATAAAATCAGCTTTTATAAATCAACTAGAAAAAGAGAATCAACCAGTACGAAGATGACCTAGGCGCTAGAATAAGCAATTATCAAAGGAAAGATAAAAACAAACAAAAACAAAACAGGCAAATGAACAAAAATACTTGAAGTGGTCAGTAAACACATTAAAATGCATTCGTTTCCAGATGTCAAGATTATTGTCAGTTGGTTTTTGATAAAAATAGCTATCAAATAGTGTAAAAACATGCATAAGTATTTATGCAGTAGCTTCACTTTTAGCATGCATTCAAGGATGTTGGCTGAAATGTTAGTAATGGGTGAATTTGAAAAACAAAATAAAAAAAGAATAAAAACATAATGCATAAGTAATTAAATTGTAGCCTTTCATATATAATAAAGGTATCATTATAAGGGTATAGATTTATAGACAGATAGATAGATAGATAGATAGATATGAGAATATGCTCCTCCTATATTTTAGGTGAAAAAGACAGGGTCTACATTAGCATGCATTGTTAGACCGCATATACCATTTATATATTTATTTTGGATGAAACTTTTTTATGTTTAATTGATTTTCTACATTCCACTCTTGTGGATATCGTGGAATCAGGGGGCATCTGATTGAAGGGAAGAAGGAAAAGAAGAGAACATCTTTACTTCTTCACACTTAAAACGTGACATCCTAGGGCCTTTCTGCATACTCTCTTATGTAGCCTTCATTGTTCTACACCTCTTCTTTAAGATGCAAGGTTGCATTCATAGGACAGAAGAAAAATCTTTCCCTGTATTCCTCCACAAGTTTGTTAGGTCATTATTTACAGAAAATTCAGGTAGTCTAACAATGGTGCATTTCTAAATTATTTTAGAAACATCTATTGGTAATATAAATGCATGGTATATCATTCAAAACATAGAAAGGACAAAAATAAGTATCATGATACACATATCAAGATAAAGGAATCAAAAAGTCAATGCTTTAATGAATTTTGGATGTCCTTTTCAAAAGCTCGTGTTAATTTTTTTCTATATTTATAGAAATTATTTATTCTTATAAGTTACTTATAATTTGGATCATGTTCATTTACCATTTAAAACCGTTATTTGTATATGTATAGGTAGGACAAAAATCCTAGAAAAATATATAGAATATTCACAGAAATTTCAGTAGCCTGTAGGATTGAAGATAATTTTTACTTTCATATTTTAGGTATTTTCAGATCTGTTTATAATAAACAGAAAATAGCTTTAAAATGTAAAGCAGTAAGGCTATTTCCACATTAAAAAAATAGGATGTAATAACAGATCTTTGGAGGGTTTTTCCTCATAAGTAACACCCACGCATCACTGAAATGGGGCTGAAAGTATATTTATTGAGAAACTTTAAAAGCAGGTCATGAGGCCTGGTGATTTCAGCACAAAAGTTTAATAGGACACCCAAATTTATTTGGTCCAAGATATACTGGGACATCTCACCACTATTTCAGATACAAGAAAGAGCATCAGAGCCTGATGAGGAGTGAAAAGTAATGGATACTTGGTATAATCTTACCAATACTTCGTATAATCCTAGTCCTCCCCTTTCATTCTTACACCCTTTGCTCATCTATTTTTCCAAATCTATTAGATGTATCATACTGTAAGTGTAGGTGTATGTTTCTACTCTAAGTAGACAGAGATTATTAGAATTTTCAATGTAAAGATTCCATTGGTGTTATCAGCTTAAGAAGACAGATATGACTTGTGAATGAGGGAAACAATGAAAATCTTTGTGGTAGAATATGACTTTCTAGAGAATCCAAGGATAATTTCAATAAAGACGGTAGGCAAAAAGGCACTCCAGCCTGGAACAACAAAGTTACTAAAGGTAGGAGGGAGAATGCATGGCTTCTTCATGGATTAGAGAAAAGTAGTCTCATCACTAGACTGTGGACTATGAAATTTGAGAGGAAAAATTAGAAAGGAGTCCATCATAGAAAATCTTAATTGGAAGGCCGTTTATTTGAAGGTTACAAGAAACAACTGAACTTGTGAGAATGTCTGTAGAAGTGATCACAGTCATAAGTTAGTGTGTGAAAGAGCATGGATTGGACTGGAGAAATGAACATTTATAGACAGGACAGCCACTCAGGAAATTACTGTGTTAATAAAGATGAAATTGTGGCTAGAGATGAGAATGCATTCTAGAGTTAATGCAGATGTAGAACAAAAACAATGAAAGATGATTAGAAATGGCAGGCAAGAGTCAAAGCCCTCTTAATAATGAATATTTAGAGGGGCACCTGGGTGGCTCAGTCGGTTAAGCGTCCGACTTCAGCTCAGGTCACGATCTCGCGGTCCATGAGTTGGAGCCCCGTGTTGGGCTCTGGGCTGATGGCTCAGAGCCTGGAGCCTGCTTCCGATTCTGTGTCTCCCTCTCTCTCTGCCCCTCCCCCATTCATGCCCTGTCTCTCTCTGTCTCAAAAATAAATAAACGTTAAAAAAATTTTTTTAAAAATAATGAATATTTAGAAAGATAATGGAAATGGAAACTTTGGGGGAAGTTCACCACAGGGGAAAAAGTTTATATTTGCTGAGTTACCGATGTACTGATGCGTCCCAGAAGTGGCATCAGTTTTAGGGTGGGGTGGGCTATGGAGAGGATGATGGGCATATAAATATATTGTGGGTGTCTTCAGCAAACAGGCATGAGAAAATGTATAGATGTAGTAAAATTGGTAGACAGCTCTGAGCAAAAAGGCCAAAGGTTCCATGTTGGAAGGTGAGCACATTAAAGAGGTTTGAGGAGGCAAATAGTGATAGAAGAGGTTTTGGCCTGTTTGGCTCACTGTTATATTCCCAATGCCTAAAATTGCGCTTGAGGTGTAGAACGCCTCAATAAATGTTATTGAATGAATTAATGTATAAAGGAGGTGGTTTCACGACAAAGGTGTTTGTGAACAGTGTGGAACACTGCCTAGAAAGAAAAGAAAATGAGGTCTTCTGTATTTAGGAGGTCAACACTGATCTCTGAAAAACCAAATTCAGAAGAAATGAGAAAAGACAGAAAAGAGACCCTTTAATAAATCATCCTTTTGGTTCCACTCTCGTATCTGAGTAGGTATCCTATCTTTCAAACCAAAAATTTTCTGTCTATAACATTCAAGATCTGAGATATGCATAACAGTATTTTGTTTTCTTTTTTGTTGCAGGAGGCTTTTACCCTTGGAGCTTTATGCTTTACTGAAAAACAAAAACAAAAAACCAAAACCAACTGTGAATTAATTAAATCCAAGTAGCAGCACAATGTCAGTTCAACATACAATTCAAAATACTAATTTAGTCCTTGGATAAAGTGGGCTTTGTCCTAAATGCTTAAACATTGATTTTGTAAGGAACAATAAATAGCCACCATGAGTGATACAGTTAATTATTTCCAGTTAGTTTCCCAAGCATTATATTGTGAGTCTCCTGTGTGTGTGTATATATGTGTGTGTGTACCTAGATGGTGATGTTGGTATATGTCACAGCTTTTTGTCTATGTGCCAAATGATTGAGGAATTCAGAGATCAGTGCAACTTATCTCTTTATTTATTTCTTTTTTAATTAAAAATTTTTTTTTACCGTTTATTTATTTTTGAGAGAGAGAGAGACAGAGCATGAATGGGGGAGGGTCAGAGAGAGAGAGAGACACAGAATCCGAAACAGGCTCCAGGCTCCGAGCGGTCAGCACAGAGCCTGACTCGGATTCGAACTCACCAACCGCGAGATCATGACCTGAGCCGAAGTCGGATGCTTAACCGACTGAGCCACCCAAGTGCCCCACAACTTACCTCTTTAAATAGAAGAGAAATTCATGAGGAAGTGCTTAGATTTGGAGGGAAGGTAATTGCATTCTAGTTTGAGAGATTTTATGTGTACCACTTCGGAGCGTGCTTTGCTTTTGTTGTTTACTCACACATTTTGGTTAGCATCGTGGCATTAAAGTGCAACCTTTGAGTTCACCAGAGAAAAGTAACAAAAGCTTAGCATTAAGAAAAACATCAATTTACTCTGCAGGTACCAGCAGACTGTTTACTTCATACCTTAAAATGAATGGTTATACAATACTTATTTTAAAGCATATTTTATTACAAGACCATAGGATAGATTTTGTTAGATTGGACACTTTGGCAGTGCAAAAGAGATGAAAAATATGTGTAAATTTCACAGATATTCACTCAAAGTTACAGGATGTGTTTGGTAGACGACTTACTGCAATTATGCAACTTTGAAAAGGAGCAGGAAACTGTAGTAGAGGAGAAAAAAGCTCTTGAATCAGACCTGTGATCAGTTTGCTTCTCTGTCTTTTACCCATTGTGCACCCACAGGCAAGCCACATAATCTCTCTGATTTCTGTTTGCCCATCTATGTGAAAGCCAATATGGCAGAGTCTCAATGTTAAGAGTCCTATAAAATATGGGTGTTTGGAAAGATAATGGAGATAAAAATTTAGGAAGAAGCTTATGGGGAACAGCTGTTAAATTCAAAATAGATTTATTTTGACTTATTTATTTTGACTATTTATTTATTTTGACTATTTATTTTGACTTACAGAGGTATTGATGTATTCACGCAGAGGCATCATTTTGGGAGTAGAGACTATGGAGACTGTAAGGTTTAACACAAAGCTACAATAAAAGTTTATTTAGCACATACCACAATATATACAAGTACTGTGCTGAGTATTTTCATTTACTTTATAATTAGTGTATAAGGGAAGAAATGATTACAATCCAATTTACTTGTGAGAAATCTGAGGTTGTAAGATCCTGACACACGCAAGGTCATGCAAATAAATTGAATCAAAGTTCAAACCAGGGCTGACTGAGGTGAGACTACTAACCACCATGCACCCCTTCCCAAGTGCAACAGTACATGTGAAAGTGGGCTTGAAAGTAAAAATACTACCAACATATAAAATGAGATACCTACTCAAAAGCTATTGCACATGAAGACTGACTTAGTACAACAATAATAAATTCCAATATTTGTTGCATGCTACCCATGCAATTATATAAAATTATATATATATTATATAATTTTTTTTTTCCAAATTATTCAAGTTCACAGGAACTTGACTGCAGGCAATATGGTTTTAGAATCAGAACGTCCAACCAGCCGTCATGCAGCCTCACCTGTGCATGATGATACCATGGCAGTTAGGGATTTTCGCAGAGCCTGAGATTGATTAACTGTTTTGAGAAATTCCGTTTCTTGAGTAGGTTCGTGCCTTATAAAAGGAAAGGCTTGAGTGTGTGTAGTCACTTTTTCATGGAAGAGAATATTCTTGTCATAATAAGCTAAGTTGTTTACTTGTTTTGGTCTGATTTTATTTTGATTTGACTAACTCTGACCACCAGTTGGCGTGGATTTTGTGAAGGGAAAGTGTTGCACATCTCAGAGGAAGTAAGCAGCAGAAGCCTTGCCTAACATCTGGCCACCTTTCTGCACATGGAAATTGAGGAGCTTAAAGTCAGACTGGTAGTTTCCTAATGTCTACCTTCATAATCTGACTTTGACCTTTACTCCTTTTTACAACCCCTCTTCTCTGCTCTTTTCAATTAATGAATAAAATGCAGATCTTCCACTGCAAATATCACAATCCTTCTGTATATTGCAGAAAACTTTAGGAACAACGGTATATATTTAAAAAAATTATAAACAGGTGTTTTTCTTTTTTGGTCTTAAGGCACAGAACCTACTAAGATTGATTAATTAATTAATTAATTATTAATCTTTTTAAAATCTTTTTTTTAATTTTTAGGAGTTTATTTATTTATTTGAGAGAGAGTGTGAACAGAGGAGGGGTGGAGAGGAGAGAAAAGAGAATCTCAGGCAGGCTCAGCACCAGCAGCACAAAGTCTGATGTGAGGCTCAAACTCACCATGAGATCATGTCCTGAGCTGGAATCAAGAGTCGGACACTTAACTGACTGAGCCACCCAGGCACGCATTAAATCTTTTTTTATAAATAAACCCTATGTCGAATGTGGGGCTTGAACTCACAACCCTGAGATCAAGAGTCATATGCTCTACCAACTAAGCCAGCCAGGCACCCTTAACTTATTAAAATTTTAAATCAAGTATCTCTTTTGCTTACATCACATTCATTCTTTCAATTATTCATTAATTCATGTGTTAATTACATCTTTTCTATGTGTCATGCACTGAGCTAGTCACTGGGAATATTAAACGAATCTTTTCTTCTGAAGTTTTATTTTTGTACGTATTTAAAAATGATTAGTTTTGGTTCCGGAAGATGGCGGCGTAGGAGGACGCCGGGCTCACAGCGCGTCCTGCCGATCACTTAGATTCCACCTACACCTGCCTAAAGAACCCAGAAAACCGCCAGAGGATTAGCAGAAGGGAGTCTCCGGAGTCAAGCGCAGACTAGAGGCCCACGGAAGAGGGTAGGAAGGGCGGCGAGGCGGTGCGCGCTCCACGGACTGGCGGGAGGGAGCCGGGGCGGAGGGGCGGCTCGCCAGCCAAGCAGAGCCCCCGAGTCTGGCTGGCAAAAGCGGAGGGGCCGGACAGACTGTGTTCCGACAGCAAGCGCGACTTAGCGTCTGGGAGGTCATAAGTTAACAGCTCTGCTCGGAAAGCGGGAAGGCTGGAGGACAAAGGGAGGGAGAGCTGCTGAGCCCCCGGACGGCAGAGCTCAGCTTGGCGGGGAACAAAGGCGCCAGCGCCATCTCCCCCGCCCATCCCCCAGCCAAAATCCCAAAGGGAACCAGTTCCTGCCAGGGAACTTGCTCGCTCCGAGCAAACACCCAACTCTGTGCTTCTGCGGAGCCAAACCTCCGGCAGCGGATCTGACTCCCTCCCGCTGCCACAGGGCTCCTCCTGAAGTGGATCACCTAAGGAGAAGCGAGCTAAGCCTGCCCCTCCACCCCCCGTGCACCTTGCCTACCCACCCCAGCTAATACGCCATATCCCCAGCAACACAAGCCTGGCAGTGTGCAAGTAGCCCAGACGGGACACGCCACCCCACAGTGAATCCCGCCCCTAGGAGAGGGGAAGAGAAGGCACACACCAGTCTGACTGTGGCCCCAGCAGTGGGCTGGGGGCAGACATCGGGTCGGACTGCGGCCCCGCCCACTAACTCCAGTTATACACCACAGCACAGGGGAAGTGCACTGCAGGTCCTCACCACGCCAGGGACTCTCCAAAATGACCAAACGGAAGAATTCCCCTCAGAAGAATCTCCAGGAAATAACAACAGCTAATGAACTGATCAAAAAGGATTTAAATAATATAACAGAAAGTGAATTTAGAATAATAGTCATAAAGTTAATCGCTGGGCTTGAAAACAGTATACAGGACAGCAGAGAATCTCTTGCCACAAAGATCGAGGGACTAAGGAACAGTCACGAGGAGTTGAAAAACGCTTTAAACGAAATGCAAAACAAAATGGAAACCACGATGGCTCGGCTTGAAGAGGCAGAGGAGAGAATAGGTGAACTAGAAGATAAAGTTATGGAGAAAGAGGAAGCTGAAAGAGAGAGAGATACAAAAATCCAGGAGTATGAGGGGAAAATTAGAGAACTAAGTGATACACTAAAAAAAAATAATATACGCATAATTGGTATCCCAGAGGAGGAAGAGAGAGGGAAAGGTGCTGAAGGGGTACTTGAACAAATTATAGCTGAGAACTTCCCTGAACTGGGGAAGGAAAAAGGCATTGAAATCCAAGAGGCACAGAGAACTCCCTTCAGACGTAACTTGAATCGATCTTCTGCACGACATATCATAGTGAAAATGGCAAAATACAAGGATAAAGAGAAAATTCTGAAAGCAGCAAGGGATAAACGTGCCCTCACATATAAAGGAAGACCTATAAGACTCGGGACTGATCTCTCCTTTGAAACTTGGCAGGCCAGAAAGGCTTGGCACGATATCTACAGTGTGCTAAACAGAAAAAATATGCAGCCGAGAATCCTTTATCCAGCAAGTCTGTCATTTAGAATAGAAGGAGAGATAAAGGTCTTCCCAAACAAACAAAAACTGAAGGAATTTGTCACCACGAAACCAGCCCTACAAGAGATCCTAAGGGGGATCCTGTGAGACAAAGTACCAGAGACATCACTACAAGCATAAAACATACAGACATCACAATGACTCT
This sequence comes from Panthera tigris, assembly GCF_018350195.1. Classification (NCBI taxonomy): domain Eukaryota; kingdom Metazoa; phylum Chordata; class Mammalia; order Carnivora; family Felidae; genus Panthera; species Panthera tigris. The sequence goes on along the minus strand of NC_056661.1, from coordinate 43,764,150 downwards.
AAACCCATATCTTTCTATAATAACACTGAATGTAAATGGATTAAATGCGCCAACTAAAAGACATAGGGTATCAGAATGGATAAAAAAACAAGACCCATCTATTTGCTGTCTACAAGAGACTCATTTTAGATCGGAGGACACCTTTAGATTGAGAGTGAGGGGATGGAGAACTATTTATCATGCTCCTGGAAGCCAAAAGAAAGCTGGAGTAGCCATACTTATATCAGACAAACTAGACTTTAAATTAAAAGCTGTAACAAGAGATGAAGAAGGGCATTATATAATAATCACAGGGTCTATCCACCAGGAAGAGCTAACTATTATAAATGTCTATGCGCCAAATACCCGAGCCCCCAGATATATAAAACAATTACTCATAAACATAAGCAACCTTATTGATAAGAATGTGGTCATTGCAGGGGACTTTAACACCCCACTTACAGAAATGGATAGATCATCTAGACACACAGTCAATAAAGAAACAAGGGCCCTGAATGATACATTGGATCAGATGGACTTGACAGATATATTTAGAACTCTGCATCCCAAAGCAACAGAATATACTTTCTTCTCGAGTGCACATGGAACATTCTCCAAGATAGATCATATACTGGGTCACAAAAAAGCCCTTCATAAGTTTACAAGAATTGAAATTATACCATGCATACTTTCAGACCACAATGCTATGAAGCTTGAAATCAACCACAGGAAAAAGTCTGGAAAACCTCCAAAAGCATGGAGGTTAAAGAACACCCTACTAACGAAAGAGTGGGTCAACCAGGCAATTAGAGAAGAAATTAAAATATATATGGAAACAAACGAAAATGAAAATACAACAATCCAAACGCTTTGGGATGCAGCGAAGGCAGTCCTGAGAGGAAAATACATTGCAATCCAGGCCTATCTCAAGAAACAAGAAAAATCCCAAATACAAAATCTAACAGCACACCTAAAGGAAATAGAAGCAGAACAGCAAAGGCAGCCTAAACCCAGCAGAAGAAGAGAAATCATAAAGATCAGAGCAGAAATAAACAATATAGAATCTAAAAAAACTGTAGAGCAGATCAACGAAACCAAGAGTTGGTTTTTTGAAAAAATAAACAAAATTGACAAACCTCTAGCCAGGCTTCTCAAAAAGAAAAGGGAGATGACCCAAATAGATAAAATCATGAATGAAAATGGAATGATTACAACCAATCCCTCAGAGATACAAACAATTATCAGGGAATACTATGAAAAATTATATGCCAGCAAATTGGACAACCTGGAAGAAATGGACAAATTTCTAAACACCCACACTCTTCCAAAACTCAATCAGGAGGAAATAGAAAGCTTGAACAGACCCATAACCAGCAAAGAAATTGAATCGGTTATCAAAAATCTCCCAACAAATAAGAGTCCAGGACCAGATGGCTTCCCAGGGGAGTTCTACCAGACATTTAAAGCAGAGATAATACCTATCCTTCTCAAGCTATTCCAAGAAATAGAAAGGGAAGGAAAACTTCCAGACTCATTCTATGAAGCCAGTATTACTTTGATTCCTAAACCAGACAGAGACCCAGTAAGAAAAGAGAACTACAGGCCAATATCCCTGATGAATATGGATGCAAAAATTCTTAATAAGATACTAGCAAATCGAATTCAACGGCATATAAAAAGAATTATTCACCATGATCAAGTGGGATTCATTCCTGGGATGCAGGGCTGGTTCAACATTCGCAAATCGATCAACGTGATACATCACATTAACAAAAAAAAAGAGAAGAACCATATGATCCTGTCAATCGATGCAGAAAAGGCCTTTGACAAAATCCAGCACCCTTTCTTAATAAAAACCCTTGAGAAAGTCGGGATAGAAGGAACATACTTAAAGATCATAAAGGCCATTTATGAAAAGCCCACAGCTAACATCATCCTCAACGGGGAAAAACTGAGAGCTTTTTCCCTGAGATCAGGAACACGACAGGGATGCCCACTCTCACCGCTGTTGTTTAATATAGTGCTGGAAGTTCTAGCATCAACAATCAGGCAACAAAAGGAAATCAAAGGCATCAAAATTGGCAAAGATGAAGTCAAGCTTTCGCTTTTTGCAGATGACATGATATTATACATGGAAAATCCGATAGACTCCACCAAAAGTCTGCTAGAACTGATACATGAATTCAGCAAAGTTGCAGGATACAAAATCAATGTGCAGAAATCAGTTGCATTCTTATACACTAACAATGAAGCAACAGAAAGACAAATGAAGAAACTGATCCCATTCACAATTGCACCAAGAAGCATAAAATATCTAGGAATAAATCTAACCAAAGATGTAAAAGATCTGTATGCTGAAAACTATAGAAAGCTTATGCAGGTAATTGAAGAAGATATAAAGAAATGGAAAGACATTCCCTGCTCATGGATTGGAAGAATAAATATTGTCAAAATGTCAATACTACCCAAAGCTATCTACACATTCAATGCAATCCCAATCAAAATTGCACCAGCATTCTTCTCGAAACTAGAACAAGCAATCCTAAAATTCATATGGAACCACAAAAGGCCCCGAATAGCCAAAGTAATTTTGAAGAAGAAGACCAAAGCAGGAGGCATCACAATCCCAGACTTTAGCCTCTACTACAAAGCTGTCATCATCAAGACAGCATGGTATTGGCATAAAAACAGACACATAGACCAATGGAATAGAATAGAAACCCCAGAACTAGACCCACAAACGTATGGCCAACTCATCTTTGACAAAGCAGGAAAGAACATCCAATGGAAAAAAGACAGTCTCTTTAACAAATGGTGCTGGGAGAACTGGACAGCAACATGCAGAAGGCTGAAACTAGACCACTTTCTCACACCATTCACAAAAATAAACTCAAAATGGATAAAGGACCTGAATGTGAGACAGGAAACCATCAAAACCTTAGAGGAGAAAGCAGGAAAAGACCTCTCTGACCTCAGCCGTAGCAATCTCTTACTCGGCACATCCCCAAAGGCAAGGGAATTAAAAGCAAAAGTGAATTACTGGGACCTTATGAAGATAAAAAGCTTCTGCACAGCAAAGGAAACAACCAACAAAACTAAAAGGCAACCAACGGAATGGGAAAAGATATTTGCAAATGACACATCGGACAAAGGGCTAGTATCCAAAATCTATAAAGAGCTCATCAAACTCCACACCCGAAAAACAAATAACCCAGTGAAGAAATGGGCAGAAAACATGAATAGACACTTCTCTAAAGGAGACATCCGGATGGCCAACAGGCACATGAAAAGATGTTCAACGTCGCTCCTTATCAGGGAAATACAAATCAAAACCACACTCAGATACCACCTCACACCAGTCAGAGTGGCCAAAATGAACAAATCAGGAGACTATAGATGCTGGAGAGGATGTGGAGAAACAGGAACCCTCTTGCACTGTTGGTGGGAATGCAAATTGGTGCAGCCGCTCTGGAAAACAGTGTGGAGGTTCCTCAGAAAATTAAAAATAGACCTACCCTATGACCCAGCAATAGCACTGCTAGGAATTTATCCAAGGGATACAGGAGTATTGATGCATACGGGCACCTGTACCCCAATGTTTATAGCGGCACTCTCAACAGTAGCCAAATTATGGAAAGAGCCTAAATGTCCATCAACTGATGAATGGATAAAGAAATTGTGGTTTATATACACAATGGAATACTACGTGGCAATGAGAAAAAATGAAATATGGCCTTTTGTAGCAACATGGATGGAACTGGAGAGTGTGATGCTAAGTGAAATAAGCCATACAGAGAAAGACAGATACCATATGGTTTCACTCTTATGTGGATCCTGAGAAACATAACAGAAACCCATGGGGGAGGGGAAGGAAAAAAAAAAAAAAAAAGAGGTTAGAGTGGGAGAGAGCCAAAGCATAAGAGACTGTTAAAAACTGAGAACAAACTGAGGGTTGATGGGGGGTGGGAGGGAGGGCAGGGTGGGAGGGAGGGCAGGGTGGGTGATGGGTATTGAGGAGGGCACCTTTTGGGATGAGCACTGGGTGTTGTATGGAAACCAATTTGACAGTAAATTTCATATATTAAAAAAAAAAAAAAGATTAGTGTTGATTCTGTTTTTCTATTTATTATTTTGTTTAAATGCTATTATCATTCAGTGATTGGCAATTAAATATGTATATCATATCATTAAATCATATTATATAATATATACACACATATTACATATGTATATATGTCATATATATATTCTTTTTTACAGCTTCTGGCCACTTATTGCACTAAGTAGGGAGTACCACTGAATTCTTTTTGTTTATCAGAATTCAGTTCCTTCCTTTGTAAATTTCAGCTGTTGTTAAATTGCTCCTGCTTTATCTCACTCTTATTTCTTTTTGATTCTCTTTTTAACAGACTAAAATCCAGGGTGGCTCAGTGGCTCAGTCAGTTGAGCATCTGACGTCGGCTCAGATCATGATGTCATGGTTCGTGAGTTCAAGGCCCACATTGGGCTGTGTGCTGACAGCTCAGAATCTAAAGCCTGCTTCGGATTCTGTGTCTCCCTCTCTCTTTGCCCCTCCCCTGCTCACACTCTGGGTCTGTCTCTCAAAAATAAATAAATACTTTAAAAAGTAAAAAAAAAAAAACAGATTAAAATCCAATAGGTTTTTAAACTGGTCATTCCCTCCCCTCTGAGTTCAAAGAAGTACTAGCCCAGCAGGCTTAATCCTCCTCAGTGGTAATGGAAAATGAACCCATAAAATTTATTAGGCAGAAAAGAAATCAAACATCCAAAAATATTTTACAACTCCCCAACCTGGAATCTACCCTAAGCTGCCCTAATAAGGTTATAAGATTTTTGTTTGTTTTATTAAACCCATTAGCACTGGAATATTGAGAAGGTTGAATCAATAGTGAATCAGTGATGGGATTTGGGAATTCCTTGCTCTTATTTCGTGGGTAGGTAGGATACTCAGGGCTCTGACAAAGCACATGACAACATGGGACACATTCAGTAGTGAGCTCTGAGAATTGTTTCTACGTGAATGTCCAGATATTGTAAAATATCTAACTTCCATGACCATTTTGAAGTGGCCGAGCTAAGGAGCATGTGAAAAATTCACGATGCTTTACAGATCTTTAAAAGCTAATGTTTCACCAACTAATCACTTCAGAGATGCTCATTTTCCTTTCCTGAACACAAACTAATCATGGAACATTTTGCATTTCTAGTGCTTCTTTCTCTCTTCTCCTTTTCCAGCATGTGAAAGAAAAATTGCCTATGATGCACTAATGTACCTGGTGACCCAATTCTATTCTCCAGGTAGAGATATTGGTGCTTCTTTTAGATGGCCTATAAATACAATGTTGGTCAAACTAATTTACAAGTTAACCTGACCTCTGAGACAACTGTCTCCAAGATCAATGGGGAAAAAAAAAGAAGAGAAAGCTATGACTCCTTTAATGTTGGTTTACCTGTAACATTAAGAAAGGCAAATGGAACAATTAGAAGAGATACAGAGCTTGGTTATATTCTGACAAAAGGCTGAATTAAAGAGTGCATTAGCAAAGGCTTAGATGGTACAGAAAGAGCCTACAGACCTAAAGACATATTACACATCAATTACGTGTCATACTTTTGTAAATCTCAACCCGCCCTACAGAAACAGAGAGTGTTAGAGATGGACAGAGTTTGGGGATGACTGAGAACTGGGAATGCATCTTGAGTGTTGAAGGACCTGCTCTCCTACTCAGAAAGCAAGCAGGAAAAACCCATCTCTGGATCATCAGGTTGGTGGTGGTCTCTTCCCCACCTAGATGTTTATGTTGCTCCATGGTTAAGAATCATCAAACTAACATCTAGAATGTCAAAGTTAACCAATTTGTGTTATTTATAAAATGATAATAATAACGTTTACCTTTTGGATAGACAAATGCTTATAAGTGGAAAGATATAAACATTGTTAACTTTAGGAATTAATAATAATGGGCTTTCTGGTCACACAAATGTCCATTACACATGCATTGGAACTACAGGTATATATATTAACACAGGCTGGAAGTGGATGAGAGAAGGGTTCTGATACCCAGGGGCAAGCTAGCACTTGCTGCTAATAAATGTAGACTTCCTGCCTGATCATATACTGCTTCCTTTCTGTAGCTCATCTGGGGCTTATCTGGAGTTCACAGAATGGGTAAAGTGCCCCAGACTGCATTAAATTATTTTCAGTGTTGCTGTTAACATGGGGAAAGATAGCCACAATTAAGTTAACCCAACTCAGCCCAAGGTGGGGCAGAAATAATGAACTCTCTGACTTATCTGGAATTGCTAAATTCAGTAGCATGAGCTTTACATTGAAGAGAAAATGTATTTTTCCTCTGGACATGGAGAAATGAATATTTCACTAATGAAAACCAGGGAAATTCTGGCCCTGATTTCAAACACAAATCACAATGTTGGGTTATTGTGAAGTTTTGTATGTAAGTTTTAACTATCTTGTGAAATTCTAGGAAGGTGTATCACCATAGTAATGTATTCTGTTTGCCACAGTGTATGAATAAAACACCCATTTTATGAACACTGTAAGTGGGGTGAAAAATAAACTATCCCAAAGTCAAACAATCAAAAAGAGTATACAATTTTTGAGTTGATTTAGAAGTGATTATGACAAATGGGCCATACAAATAACACATAAGGAGGAACTAAGACTTCCAGCATAATAAGAGGCAGGTATCTGATACAGACCATAACAAAACAAACAAAACAACCATGCAAGTCAACCTAGCTTATGCAAAATGAATGTGGAACCCATAAAATTAGTCCATTTGACTTACTTTCTACAAAACCTAAGTCCGTTCAAAGCTTTCTCAGTGCTACTTATTCTTAGCCAATCTAAATGACTACAATGCATTCTAATCTAGGTGGATTAAGCATGTTCAAATAAATATAACTCGAGTAAAATATATATTAACTGGAGGACATTGCAAACTCATGCTCATCTATTTTTAAATTGTCTCTATTATAAATGATATTCTTTTGGCCTTCTGTCCTCTATGAGAATATACATTTCCAGGTGGATAAGGCCTTAAAAAAATCTTTTCTATAAAATTTGCTAACATGAAAATGGGGCTGTATTGGTCAACATAGGTCTTAAAGCATGTTTAGGTTCCTTGAAACTTCATGTGTAATTAAGACATAAGAGATTATTGATGAAATTCAAGCTTTGATCTTTTTTCTGAAAAGATCATCTTTTAATTAATTTTGTTGTGTGAATATTTAAACTCCACTGAAGTGGGGACTCAAAAAGACAAATAAGATAATGCTTAAAAGAAATACACATTGATCTAAGTACCCTAAGACATTTCTAAGTACCACAGTACATCATGCCACTGACATTTTCTTTTTTTAAATTTTTTTTTAATGTTTATTTATTTTTGAGACAGAGAGAGACAGCATGAACGGGGGAGGGGCAGAGAGAGAGGGAGACACAGAATCGGAAGCAGGCTCTAGGCTCTGAGCCATCAGCCCAGAGCCCTACGCGGGGCTCGAACCCATGGACCGCGAGATCGTGACCTGAGCTGAAGTCGGACGCTTAACCGACTGAGCCATCCAGGCGCCCCATCACCACTGACATTTTCTAAGGCATAAATTAAGATCTTACCATGTTTCTCTGCTACACTTGAAATTTTCAAAAAAAGATTGTGTGTGCCTACTGTATGTACAAAATTGTGTTCTCACAGGAGGGAAGAAAAACAAAGGTTATAAAAATGTTTTAATGTTTATTTGTTTATTTTTGAGAGAGAGAGAGAGAGATAGATAGGGAGACCGATCAAGTTGGGGAGGGATAGAGAGAGAATCCCAAGCAGGCTTCCCACTTTCACTGTGGAGCCAGATGTGGGGCTCGAACTCATGAACCATGAGATCATGACCTCAGCTGACATCAAGAGTTGGATGCTTAACTGCTGAACCACTCAGGTGCCCCTAAGGGTTATAAATTTTCAATGAGTCATTAGATGTACAAAGATAAAATGTATTAACTTTTTAAAAATATAATTTATTGTCACAAAATTTATTAACTTTCAATGTAATGACTGAGAACCAACCATGCTTTAGTTACTGTGTTAGGTTCTGATATAGGATAGCATATAAAAACAGTGTCCAGGCCACTAACAAATTTATAGTGGTAAATGAACACGCATAATATACATATAAAGTAAATCACAGCTGTGAAAAGCAGTGTGACAGAGGAGAGCAAGGTTCTTTGAAAGCACATGATGGGAAGAAATTGACCTACTTAGATTATAGAGGTCTTCCCTAAGGGAATGATAATTGAATGCAGATGTGAATTAAGAGTTCAAGTGAATTAGGTGAAGGGGACTGTGAATGGCATTTTAAAAGTAGGAACTGAATGTGAAAAGGTTCCTAGCAGAAGGAAGCAAGGTTAATTAGGAGATGTGAAAAAAGATTTTTGTGATTGTAACACAGAGAGGGGGAAAGAATTCTGTATGAGGGAGGATGGGCGCCAGGTCATGCAAATTTAAGTAGGCTAAGGATTTCAGTTTGTCCAGAAACCACTGGGAATTCCAATAAAGGTTTTGATAAGGGGTGGCCAGATTTACATTTTAATGTAGAATCAATCTGGTAATAAATTGAGGTAAACACAAGAGAGGAAATAGGGAGAAGAATACATGGCTATTGCAGTAATCTATGTAAAAAATAATGATTTCTTGGCAATGCAAATGGAAACCATCCAGATTTGTTGATAGATTAGATATAGGGGTGTGGGAGAGGGAGGTGTCAGTACGTCTTCCCATTTTCTAGTTTTCTAATTTCACCCTTCTAGGAAAAATACATATTTACTTGGTTCTAAAAATTCCTGCGTGCCTGGCTAGCTCATTCAGTAGGGCATGAGACTCTTAAAAATTCCTAGTGTCAAAGGGTAAAAATCTGGTTCCTGTACCTAGACCTTCAACCTCATCAAGGATGAATCTGCTTTTTGGACAGCCACATGCAAAAGAATGAAAGTGAACCAGTTTCTTACACCCCGCACAAAAATAAACTCAAAATGGATTAAGACCTAAATCTGAGACCTGAAACCATAAAGTTCCTAAAAGAAAAGACATCTATGACATCAGGTATAGAAATATTTTTCTACATAGTCTTCTTTGGCAAGGGAAACAGAAGCAAAATTAAACTATTGGGACTACACCAAAATAAAAAACTTTTGCACAGCAATGGAAACCATCAACAAAACAAAAAGATAAACCACCAAATGGGAGAAGATATTTAGAAATGATATATTCACTAAGTGGTTAATATCCAAAATAAATGAAGAACTTATACTACTCCACACCAAAAAAGTCCAAATAATCCAGTTTAAAAAATGAATCTGTAAGAAGTAAGTAACAATATATAAACTGGGCAGGAAAGCCCTTCCTTACTCTGGAAGTGGAGTTTCGATTGCTGTCTGGGCCAAATTATCTCTTTCTACAATACAATTAAAAATTATTCTATAAGCATCTTTATAAAAAATGAAAATTGTCAAAACTTATCAAATCATTGGCAAGTAGCTGGTAATCCAAAACATCATTAAAAAAACTGTTTATTTACTGGTTTTGATTAAATTAATACAAACATACCAGAATGCTGGAAGTAAATTAGTGCTCATTTATAGTGATTGGAGGGTTCTCATATGTCTTATGGCATTTTGATTTACTCTATTGCACTGACTGTCTTCTTCAACTTTTACTTTCCTGTCCTGATTGCACCATGCACACTTAAGTTTAGTTATAACATATCTGGTGGGTATTAAAACAAAATCACTGCATAATTTTTAGTTAGAATACTCCGAAGCAGAGTAAATAGGAGCTAATATATTTTCCCAGTGCCAAAGCTTCTATATTGCACTTGTGTATAAAAGTGAACTGGTAAACTACATGGGGCCAAATAAAAGCTATCATGTTCTATGTAGAAAAAGAATGTGTATTTGAATGTATGCTTCAAAATATATTAATAGAAGAATAAGTGTTGGAAGATGAGAAATACACACTAGGGATTCCATAAAGGAATGGCTCGTGCATTTATAGCTCCCAGTCAATAACTAACTCATATGAGGTTAAGTCCTCTACTCCTATCTTCTCATTTATAGAATATATATAAGAATGTGCAGCCTACTACTCTTAGTCTGTAGTAGAGTTCAAATATAATATAATTTGTGCAGCATTAGACAAAAACATTATGTATATATTTATATTTATTTTTTGGACAGTCACATGCAAAAGAATGAAAGTGAACCACTTTTCTTACATCCTACATAATAATAAACTCAAAATGGATACATATACACATATATAGTATCTATCCTCCCCTGTAGAGCTGCCATAAGAAAATAACACAAACTGTGTGGCTTAAACAACAGAAATTTATTTCTCAGTTCTGGAGGCTGGAAGTCCAAGATCAGGAAATTGGCAGGACTGGTTTCCCCTGAGGCCTCCCGCCTTGGCTCACAGATAGTGAATTTCTGGGTCCTCACATGGCCTTTCCTTTGTGTATACCTTCCCGGTGTCTCTTCCTAATATTGTATGGACACCGGAGGTATTGGGTTATAATGCCATACTTACGATCCCATTTAACTCTAATTGCCTACTTAAAAGCTCTATCTCCGAAAGAGTTACACTGAGAAAGGGCGTCAACATATGAATGCGAGGGGGTGCAAATTTGGTCCATAACACCCTCTTTGCTGTTCATATTCTTCAATGAATACTGTACATTCAGGGAGACAAGCATCACATATTTCCCTCATGAACTGACTATAAGAAAGCCTCAAAACCTATGTATTGCTGAATGAAAACAGGAGTATAGCAGAGTTTATTTCTCTTCCTTTGTCTATCTGAAGTAATAATTAGAGGAGAGCTCTCCATGGTAGACTTGCAATAGACATACAGCTGTTCATTCAGTCCCTTTCAGAGCCAAACACACTAGGTAGGACACACAATTTCTAAGTGTCTTTGAGAAATGAGGCAGGTGTGCTACAATTAAATGGCTAAAAAAATGTATCCAGGAAGAATAACACAGCAAGAATTCTGCTGAAACCATGCCAAAAAACTGCTCTCCTTTTCCCCATGTTTCAACAGTTGTATATTTGGAGTAGACCAATATGAAATTCCATATTTAGTAACGGCACACAGAGTACAATGTAATAAACCTAAAATTATTCTTTTTGATCTAGGGTAATTTCAGTAAAGTGGCACATTATAATTATAGACAACCTATAGTGTTGTTGTAGTTTAGAAAGTGTTCTTTTCCCCACCTCCCCAAAAATCTTGTAATTGTTTAGTTTTTATTTTGGAGAAAGAAAATTACTTTTCCTCTACTTCAACTGAGGAACATATGCAGGTATTACAAACTAATGTGGGCTTCTTCCAGATGGTCCCTGTATTTTCACATTTTTATCCAACCTTGGAATCTCCACATGACTGCACACAGGCTTGGAAACCCTGAAGTTATCAACATCCAGGGCACAAACAGAATTATCTAATAAGAGGGAATCTGGACGCAGAGTTTTGTAACAGAGTTTTGTAACCGGGTATCAAAACAAAGTCTGAACAGTGGCAGAGAAGGAGGTCATCTTTTGAGTGGCTGATTGATTTATATAACTAACTTTCTTCCAGAAGATTTAAGGCAGCTTACACGGATATGTGAAACATAACAAGATATGATCAAGGCAAAGACAGAAGGGAAAGAAAAAGGGAAAACAAAAACGAGAACAGAAAATGAAAAGAGACTAAGAAAATGGCCTGTGATGCAGATTTTTACACTTGCGTCAGCATACAGATTTGGGCTAAGCTTTCCAGCAGCCTAACTTGAAGAGGGAGACACAGCCAGTCACACAGTTCATAGTCTCAAAAAGATAAACCAAACCAATTAACTGCTCATGAGAAGTACAATTATTCTTAGTACTAAAATTAGAAATTTCTACCATGGATACTCATAAAACAGGCAGTGTATGACTTGGTAACATCCCGTTAAAAGCTTATTAAACGTTCATTTCCAGCTAGAATACGTCAAAGAAAAATCCACTGAAGAGAGAACGGCTGGCTTTTTCAGGGAGCCTTAAATACAATTTTTTAGACATCTGACCTGGTTTCTACCTATTGTCTCATCGTAACTATTAATAGCAGCAAATACACTCTTAAAAATGTCCCAGTTAGGATAAAAGATTATAGGCTCACTCCAGTTAAAAATTAAATGTTTTCTTTAGTATGTCAAGATTTATGTGACAGCCAAGTTACATAACTTTTTGACATTCTAACCCGCTCAAATCTAATATCAGTGGTACAGAGAATAATCATCATTCAAAAATTTTTTTCTCAGTGGATTAGTTTTTCCCTAGGACTGTCATAACAAAGTGCCACACACTGGGTGACTTAAATAAATTACAGAAACTTATTTTCTCACAATTCTGGAGGCTAGAAACCTGACATCAAGTTGTTGGCAGGGCTGACTTCTTCTGAGGCCCCTCTCCTTGGCTTGTACTTGGCCATTTTCTCCTGTGCCTTCAAGTGGCTCTGTTTACGTCTGTGGTCTAATCTCCTCTTCCTACACAGACACCATTCACATTGGCTAGGGCCCACCCATAGGACCTCACTGTATCTTAATCCCTTCTTGAAAGACCCTATCTGCAAATAAGGTCAGGTTGTGAGGTCCTCTTATAAGAGTTAGAATTTCAGTTTAGGAATTTGGGAGAGAAAACAATATGGCTGATAATACTTGGCATATATATTTATCTTGTTAGTATTACTGAAGATTATTTTATACCAGATTTCAAATGGAGTTATAACAAAGCTTTCTGCATGGCTTTCCCCACTGTATGGTCAGAACACACACAGTTTCTACTAAGGTTCTGGTTGAAATTAAAGAGAGGGTAGAATGTGTTCTGTCCTCTTTGAAACACTTCATTCTAGTGTAGAGGCGATAGGTGTAAGTTCCCACTTTAACACCCTTATCTTTACATATTTCTCTGTATAATCTCTGATTTATAGGGCACTACTCCATTTCCCAAACACCCTTTGCTCATTCATGCCTCTGGGTATTTGTTTCCCTTTGATTTCAACGTTTTTCCACCAGTGTAGAAATCCTACATATACTTCAAATTCAAGATTAATAAGCTTCCCTGATTCAGCTCTTCATAATTAGTTGACCTTTCCTCTGTCTTACAGTATGATTAGCTATGCTTTTAGAATATCCTTACTAGAATACGCAATTCCATGCAGACAGAGGTTATGTCTTTTTTTATTTTTACACCTCTCTTCTCTGATCCACTTCCCTTTCCCAATGTTTCTCCTTCATCCTGGGTAAATATTACAGCATTTAGTGCCCAGCTTCATGTCCTATTTACCGTTACTGAATAAATCATGTGACCGACAACAGATATTTGCTATCTACACAATTATGTCTAGCATTGCCTTATCCCAAGGCAAACATCATATTCTCCACGGGCCATAGTGGCTTTTTCCCTGTCACTGGAAAACTCAATGTTAATTTATACTTCATGACATTTGGCATATGCGATTTCCTCTCCTAGCATTTCCTCCCTAATTGTAATTCAGATCTCAGTTAAACTGTCACATCTCCGGTAGCCTTTCCCTGATTACCCTAGTTAAAATAGTTTACCTGTTAAGTCATTAGTCTGCTTTATTTTTCATAGTATTCATGACTACTTGAAGTTATTTATATATTTAGATTTATACACTAGAATGTAAACTCAATGAAGGCAGTGGACTGTCTTTTCATTAGTAGGTCTGCATTGTCGGCCCAATGAGGGATGTTGTGCAGCAGAGGTGTCTTGGAAGCCACTCTGAGGTTAGGTGCCACGTCTGTATGAGGTGGTACAGTGTGGGCCCATCACCCGACCTCTCACTTGCATTCTCTTCTGTGGTGTATTAGCACTGTTTATGAGGGATGCGTGATTTGAGAATCTCCATTTGGTCTCTGAGCTTGTCTGTTCTGTGACCCCTGGGATAGCTTGGTTTGCAGTGTACTTGGAGGCCACCATTGCATCAAGGTGAAGGTACTACGGGCAGATGGTGGCATAGGAGGGCGCTGGGCTCACCTTGTCCTGCCAATCACTTAGATTTAACCCACACCTGCCTAAATAACCCAGCAAACCACCAGAAGACTAGCAGATAGGACTCTCCAGAGTCAAGTGTAGACAAGAGGTCCATGGAAGAGGGTATGAAGGGCAGAGAGGCTGTGCGCGCTACACGGACTGGCAGGAGGGATCCGGGGCGGTGGAGGGGCAGCCCACCCAGCAAGGCAGAGCCCCCAAGTCTGGCTTGCAAAAGCGGAAAGGCTGGACTGCATGAGTTCTGACAGCCAGCGGGATTTAAGATCTGGAATGTTAAAAGTCAGCAGCTCTGCTCAGAGAGAGCGGGAGGGCGAGAGGACACCAGGAGGGAGAGGTGTTGAGCCCCGGAGGACAGAGCTCAGCTCAGCGGGGAACAAAGGCGATGGGAAGCGCCATCTCCCTCGTCCATCCCCCAGTCAAAATCCCAAAGGGAACCAGTTTCCATCACAGAACTTGCTTGCACCACACAAACACCCAATGCTGTGCTTCTGTGGATCCATCCCTCCTACGGGTCTGCCTCCCTCCTGGTGCCACAGGGCCCCTCCCGAAGCAGACCACCAAAGGCAAAGTGAGCTGAGTCTGCCCTTCCTGCCCCTGTGCACCTTGTGGATCCACCGCAGCCAATACGCCAGATCCCACAGAAGCAGCACCACAAGCCTGGCAGTGTGCAAGTAGCCTGGACAGGGGCCACACCACTCCACAGTGAGTCCTGCCCCTGGGAGAGGGGAAGATAAGGTACACACCAGTTTGACTGTAACCCCAGTGGTGGGCTGGGGTCTGACTGAAGCCCCGCCCACAAACACAAATTACTCTGGACACCATAGGGGAAGTGCCCTGCAGTTTGGAGCCACTGCAGGGATTACCCAAAATGACGAAATGGAAGAATTCTCCTCAAAAGAAACTCCAGGAAGTAGCGACAGCTAACGAACTGATCGAAAATGATTTAAGCAATATAACAGAAAATGAATTTAAAATAATAGTCATAAAATTAATCGCTGGGCTTCAAAAAAGTATAGAGGACAGCAGAGAATCTATTGCTACAGAGATCAAGGGACTAAGAAACAGTCACGAGGAGCTAAAAAAAAATGTTATAAATGAGGTACAAAATAAAATGGAGGCGACCACAGCTCGGATTGAAGAGGCAGAGGAGAGAATAGGTGAATTAGAAGATAAAATGTGCAAAAAGAGGAAGCTGAGAAAAAGAGAGATAAAAAAATCCAGGAGTATGAGGGGAAAATTAGAGAACTAAGTGATGCAATCAAACAGAACAATATCCGTATCATAGGAATTCCAGAGGAGGAAGAGAGAGAGAAAGGGGCTGAAGGTGTACTTGAACAAATCATAGCTGAGAACTTCCCTGATCTGGGGAAGGAAAAAGGCATTGAAATCCAAGAAGCACAGAGAACTCTCTTCAGACGTAACTTGAATCGATCTTCTGCACGACATATCATAGTAAAACTAGCAAAATACAAGGATAAGAGAAAATTCTGAAAGCAGCTGGGATAAACACACTCTAACATATAAAGGGAGACCGATAAGACTAGTGACGGATCTATCTACTGAAATGTGGCAGGCCAGAAAGGAATGGCAGGAAATCTTCAATGTGATGAACAGAAAAAAAATATGCAGCCGAGAATCCTTTATCCAGCAAGTCTGTCATTCAGAATAGAAGGAGAGATAAAGGTTTTCCCAAACAAACAAAAACTGAAGGAATTCATCACCACTAAACCAGCCCTACAAGAGATCCTAAGGGGGATCCTGTGAGACAATGTACCAGAGACATCACTACCAACATGAAACCTACAGACATCACAATGACTCTAAACCCATATCTTTCTATAATAACACTGAATGTAAATGGACTAAATGCGCCAACCAAAAGACATAGGGTATCAGAATGGATAAAAAAACAAGATCCATCTGTTTGCTGTCTACAAGAGACTCATTTTAGACCTGAGGACACCTTCAGATTGAAGTGAGGGGATGGAGAACTATCTATCATGCTACTGGAAGTCAAAAGAAAGCTGAAGTAGCCATACTTATATCGGACAAACTAGACTTTAAATTAAAGGTTGTAACAAGAGATGAAGAAGGGCATTATATAATAACTATAGGGTCTACCCATCACGAAGAGCTAACAGTTATAAATGTCTATGCACCGAATACGGGAGCCCCCAAATATAGTATGCCTCCATTGTCTAAAACAGCATATTATAGTAACTTTAAAAATGTTTGATGAATGACTATGTGACAAAAGCTTACATTTTATGTTATTATGTACCTCAGAAAAGATGATATATATCCTTGTAACTTTATTTCATTTCGATGAAAACTATGTCATCAAAGTAACAATGGCATGTATTTTGCACAATTAATGAAGTCAAAATACTTTCAAGCAAAATAAAAACTGGTAATACTCTTATGAATATTCATCCCAATACTCTAAAAAATTACCCTATGGATATAGAGTTACTGCCTGCTTACCAGTACTGCATGTGTGTGAATGTATGTATGTGATTAAAAAATATGTACACAACAAAAGCATAAGCAACAAAAGAAAAAATAAAATGTACTTCATCAAAATTTGAAACTTTCATGCATCACAGGACATTATCAAAAAAGTAAAAATAAAACCTGTGTAATAGGACAAAATATTTACAATTATATATCTGATAAGAGTCTAGTTTCTAGAATAAAGAACCCTCCCAACTCAATAACCAAAAGAAAACCCTGTTAAATAGCGGCAAATGACCTGAAAAGACATTTCGCAAACATGATGTACAAATGGCTGGCAAGCACATGAAAAGATGAACATCTTCAGTCTTCAAGGAAATGCAAATCAAAACCACAATGATGTATCATTCCACATCTACTACAGTAGCAAAAATAATGATAATAATAATATAATAATATTTAATAATAATAATGGATAATAGCAAATATTGACAAGGATGTCAGCAAATGGTAAACCTCATACATTGCTAGTGGGAAAGTGAAATGTTCTAGCCACTATATAATACAGTTTGGCATTTCCTTAAAAAGTTAAACATTATTATCATATGACCTTAAAATTCTACTCTTAAGTATATACCCAAGAGAACTAGAGCTACTCAACAAATACATGTACATACATGCTCTTAACAGCAGTTTTTCCAATTATAAAAAAAAAAGAAAACAGCCCAAATGCCATTTATGCATGAACTGCAAAAACATTATGCTACGTGATAGAAACCAGATACCAAAGTTCATATATCATATCATTCCACTTCTATGAAATATCCAGGACAGGTCAATCAAGAAAGATAGAACACAGTTTGGCGGGTGCTAAGTGCTGGAAGAAGAGGGATTGGAAGAAACATTTTAATGGATAAAGTATTTTACTCTGGAGTGATGAAAACATTCTGGAACTAGACAGACGTGGTAGTTGTACAACAATGTGAATATACTCGATGTCACTGAACTGTAACTTTAAAATTTTATGTTATGTGAATTTCACCCCAATAAATTATTTTCAAAACTTATGGTTATGGTTTTTCTAGACAGTGATATTTAATTTACTTGATATAGATAATGAATAAATTTCCTAAGTAGGATACAAACTTTATTATGTATAAATAATTATGTAAATACACATATTACTTAAGCCTATAACACAACTCAGTATAAGTTGTTTAATTGTATTTAGAGAATGATATTTTTTTTTCTTTTAGGATAAGAGAAGACTTCCTGTATTACAAAGAGATTTGCCTATTTAATTCCTTATCTCAACCTCTGGTAACTACAGCATTCCCTTTTGGACAATATTCAAAACTCGTAATAGGCACATTAGGATGTTCAACATGATTTTCTTGATCAGTAAGTATTCAAATGAGGCATTTACAATTAATTATTGAATTCTTCTAACTAGGTACTCTTTGGATCATTAAAGAATCAATCCCATCAGCTATACCAAGGCATCCCACAGAGACCCCACAGGAACTAGTACATGCTGAGACTGGATGTCATACCAAGGTATAACAGACCAGGAGGCCAATTCAACTTTGACTTGATGGGCTACAGACACCTTAGCCCTTTGACCCAAATTTCCCTCAATGTGAGAATATGTGAACAGTGTGAATTGCTCAGTCACTTCGCAGTCTGTGGTCTCTATAAGGAGACAGCTCTAACCAATCACACATATTCCACGTAAATCACCCCTATGATGGGTTGAAGGGTTGAACTGTCTCCTCCTCAAGTTCATATATTGAAGTCCTAACCCTCGGTACTTCATAATGTGACCTTGTTTAGATACATTCTTTGCAGAGCTAACAAAGTTAAAGTGAGGTCATGAGGGTGGGCCCTAATATGACTGACGTCCTTAAAAAAAGGGAAAATCTAGTCACAGAAATAAGCAGAGAGAAAAGATGATGTGAGGAGACAGATAAAAGATGGCCATATACAAGTCAGGGAAAGAGGCCTGGAGCAGATCTTTCCCTCATAGCCCCAAGAAAGAATTAACCCTGTCGGCACCTTGATTGTGGACTTCTAGGCTCAATTTCTGTTGTTTAAGCCCCCCAGCCAGTGGTACTTTGTTATCATAGTCCTAGGAAACTAATACAATTCATAATCCTTTTCTCACTTGCCCATTTCCCTAGAAGGACTGGAAACAAGAAAGCAAACAAACAAGACTTAAACTTAATATTCATTTTCTCTGTCTTCATTATGGTGGAGGAATCAGAACACTGTTCAAGAATGATTGGTTTCTACTAAAAAAGATATAAACATAAATTTAACTTCAGTCAGCAAGATTAAAGAAGAAGTCTTTTGTGAGAA
Source organism: Panthera tigris (assembly GCF_018350195.1). Lineage (NCBI taxonomy): Eukaryota > Metazoa > Chordata > Mammalia > Carnivora > Felidae > Panthera > Panthera tigris. The sequence continues at coordinate 43,745,237 of NC_056661.1, read as the reverse complement.
CTTCATGGAAAGCTTGAGTTTTCCTGATAAGAGGAACATATGTCACTGGTCCCTGTCCTTTCTATTTTTTTCTTTCCTTGAACCAGACAGCAAACCAGGGGCTTTAGCAGCCACCTTGGCAGCATGTGGGGAGAAGTTGGTCCATTAAGGATACTAGAGTGGTAATACATAAATGTCCCAGATGATAATATCATGAAGCAGTTGCATGAATACTATACTGACTACCTCAGTATCTTCTTATTTATTATTATTATTATTCTTGCTGTTGTTTGTGAGACAGAGCACGTGTGAACACAAGTGGGGGAAGGGTGGAAGGAGAGGGAGACAGAGAATCTTAAGCAGGCTCCAGAGTGGAGCCCCATACAGAGCTTGATTTCATACCATGAGATCATGACCTGAGCCAAAATCAAGAGTCAGACACTTAACCACTCAACCAACTGAGCCACCCAGGCATCCCCACAATATCTTTGATATGTACAAAAATGAACTCTTAAAATAAAAATCACTCAGTTAACCATTAGTCACCTGTAGTCAATAGTTTTCCTGATACATACTCTTAAAACCTTTCTCCAATAAAATAATGTAGACCTTAATTTATTCTTTTTACTCCACAATGCTTTCATCACATCCTATTTTTTGTTATTGCTTAAAAGGCTCTTCATGTCTAATAAGAAAACCTAAATGAATAAAACTATTTGTTTATTGAAGCTGGAAGAAAATACTTCAAAATCATGGCAATAATTATTCTTGAATATAGGAAGTATGGGTACTTTTTATTCCTTATGTATTCTGTATTTTCCAAGGCTTTTTTTTTTTAAGGAACTTTGTTTTCCATCAACCTTATTTCTATTTTCTATTTAAGAGTCTGAGCAAGTACAGTATAAGACTACTTACTGGTTGTTCCTACTGTGGTCTGAGCAGTGGAAGCTGTGGACCAGTCCTCCAAAGGGAACTGCTGGAAAGGCACCAAAGGTACCTGCATACCTTCAGACATGGTGAGTAGCAACAACCTCAGGAGGTGGTGTGGTCTATTCATCCTTCAATCTCTCCTTAGTCATGGCTTTTCAGCCATGGCTTCTCTATAGAAGCAGAGATCAGGCACAAGCACCCACAGGTATTCACCACAGATGGTGCCACACATGCATAGAAATTCCCAGGCCAGGACCCATCACATCAGACTTCCTGAGTGCTCTTGTGGTACCACATGGCAATGTCCACACAGCACAGATCGACAGTAGACAGGTTAGCATAAGATGCCTCTGTTAGGTACTGGTAATCAGTCCAGGGATCAGCATCCCCTGGAACTTGTGGCTTCTGGAAAGCTGCTTGGATTGGTTAGTGAAGTTTCCAGGAGTGAAGTGGCCAGCATTAGGAATGTCTCTAGTGGGAGCAACAAACTTCACGTAGATCGCTGACCAGTATTCCTGGATAATATTACACTGACAGATCAGATATGAAACTGAAATCATCAGTTTTCAATGACAACAATAGCATGAGCTGCCAGCTGAAGCCTCTCCCAGGTTTTCTTGAGATTTATGATGTAGATGCCATCACCTTTCCTATTGTAGATGTACTGTTCCATTTCAAAGTCAATACTGGTGTCAAGGTTTCTGCTGCAAGGAATTTGAGGACATCCTCCTCCCTCATTTGCCTGGTATCAAGGGCTCCAGACACTGTGAAAGTTTCCCTTTAACTTATGATGGGAACCCAGAACAACGCCATATGGACCCCTCTCTGGTTAAAATTCCAAGTTTTTTTTTTAAGTGGCATATATTACTTTGTAAAGTCAAAATAAAATAATGTCACATAAAAAACTAGAATAATGTTAAATTCTATGAATGGGGAACAAAACAGCAATTACTAATTTAAATATATTAGTTTTTATATCAGACAAGGATAGTTGCTTAAATATTCACTCATCACTAAAATATTTTCCATCAGGTTAAGAGCTTATATTCAGTTAAATATTGCATCTTTCCTCACTCACATTTTGATGTGATTTTTAAAATGAGTATCCAGTTACCATGGCAATAAATGACATAGGAATGCATAGATTAAATTGGAATGGAATCAAAAACCAGATAAATTCAGAATGCATGCAACACCTTCATTTCAGACAAGTACTTTTTCTATCCCCACCATCTTCGTAAATGGTAGTCAATCCAAACAATCTGTCCTAAAAAAATATGATCCTAAAATATGCATTTCTGGTGACTGGAGTCCAACATAGTCACTGCAAAAAAATTATGGTGAGATTTTATGTAGATCACTTAATCATGGGCTTTTTGACAAGAGGATAAATAGTTACCAGAATTCTGTGGCCAAATACAATTAATCCTATTTCCTCTGATAAAAACAAGTGATCCTTGAGTAATTAGGTAGTGAATTAAACTCAGAGGGATAAATACTTAATGTATTAGAAATCATATTTTGTCAAAATGGCATATATATAATTTGTATATATACGTTATTAAAATTTTCTTCGGATGAAAAAAATCATACAGCTTTGAGCTAAAACAGAACAATTTCCTCCTTTTTTATTCTTTCAACATGAAGCACTTTTTGTTACCCATGTAGATAGTAAAATGTTTGGGAAAACTGATGAACTTATGAATTTCCTTAAATATCTGGCTAAGAATCGAACTCTATTTTATTTGACTGCAACTATTTTGCTATAATTACACATTTTTCATTTATCAAGAGCTGTTGAAAAATCTTTTAAAGGGACTTAGGCTTACAGGCTGACTAAACTATGAGTCTTTTCCACTCTCCTAACAAAAGGCTACAAGATACTGTTGAAAGTTCGGGGTGGTTTCTCCCTCAAGCAAATAGTGTTTCCAGAGAATAGCTGAGATTCTCCAGTGTTTTGACTGGTTGATCTCCCAGTCATCTTTTAGCCACAAGCCATAGGGATATTGGCAAACATTTGTTTAGTATAAAAATAATAATAATCTTTATGAGAATGTCTATACATAACTAAACCTGCAGGGTCTTAAGAAGCACAAAGTGATTGTGAACATAGGTCCCCTGGGTTAATAGCAGCGAATCAAATGCATTAGGAAGTCCAGCAGGAAGGGGCTGATAAGAAAAATTCTTTGTTCCTTTGGATATAGCAATACTTAAGATAAAACTCAAGTACATTTTAGAGTGTGTCCAAGTCTAACTTCAGAATAAAATATGGAGTGAATATTGAAAAGAACAGCAGGAAAGCATTAAAAAATTTTGTTCTAAATATTTGCAGTTCAAAAAAATTATTTTCTAGTCATTTTAAGGACTCTCTAGTTTTGAAATCACATTGACAAAGAACTGTCAGAAATCTAAAAGAGTCACATGGAGCACTCAATATTTATAAAGATAGAAAAACATTACATTTAATATGACTATCAGAATGTATTTGCTTTACGAAATAAGCTATGTGCGTCATGGGTGGGTTAATGTATTATATCATCTTTTTTTTAGTAATTTCAATTATAAAATTAATCCACACTATCCTATATCCCTGATATAATCACTCTTATAATCATATGTCCCCAATTTTGTTGTTTATCTAAACATACACAATTGTTTATGTGCTACATAATTTATATTTACAAACAATATTGTACTTTGTACCTGTGGGAATAAATGAAAATCAACCAAATGAGAGCAAGCAAAGAGTATTTATTCAGAACATGCTATAAAATATGTTATTTGGCTGCTAATTTTATCAGTAAGGCTTCCAGTCAACAGTAGGCTATTAGTAGTTGAGTTTTGGGGGAGCCAAAAGATATATGGGAGTTTTCAATTACATGGGGTTAGCACCCCCACCCCTGCTTATTGTATATACAGTCTCTCTCTCTCTCTCTCTCTCTCTCTCTCTCTCTCTCTATATATATATATATATATATATATATATATATGATATATCTTAACTAACCATGGCTGAAAAGCCATGACTAAGGAGAGATTGAAGGATGAATAGACCACACCACCTCCTTCCAAACTTACACATATGGAAACATATACATATGTGTATATATGTATATATACACATATATATACACACACACATACATATATATATATATACACACACATATATATATGTGTGTGTGTATACACACACACCCACACACACACAGTCTAGCATTGTCCATTTGTTTATTAAGTCTCCAATAGACTACTCATAACTTGATATTTTTCACTTCATGTATGTGCTGCCAAAGTGAGCACTGATATTTTCTCTTAAATGTAAATTGCTGTCAGACCTGCAAGTCATTGCTTGTATGTTTTCCCAATTTTTTGAAGAGCTGCATAATAATATACCATAGTAAAATATACCAACAGTTGTAGTCAACTGTTCTGAAGGACATCCAGATGGCTTTTAGTATTTTGCTATTTCAAAAAATGCTGTAATCAATGTCCTTAACTAACCATCTTAACTTAATGGTATCATTAACAATATTGGTCAAATTCCCAGATTTTAAATTGCTGAGTCAAAGGTTATGTTTATTTGAAATTTTAATACATACATATGCATCATTTTAAGTGCTTTTAACAAAGTCCCTAAAATGGCCATCACTGTTAAAAGCTGACACCCCTGATGCCCTAGCTCTTGACCTATAGACATCAATACAAATTAGGTGATAGATATTCATTTCAGGGTGGCAAACTAAGCATACCTGGAAAGTCCATAGCACTCCATTCCTAAAAGTCATATTCAAAAAATAAATGGAACAAGGGAATTTTGAGCAACCACTGACAGAAAGTGAAGAGGGAACCTGCACCCTGAAAGATCAAGGGATGTCACTATTTCAGAAGGAATGTTGTGGTTTTAAGAAAAAGTGGGAGGAAACCCATGGACAATGTCCTAGGTCACTGGAGCAACCTGACAGTTTAACCTCTGCCAAATGCCTCTTAGGACAGGCAGTGAAAATCCAATATTCTGCTTCCAAGATGAAGTGATGAGTGAATTTACATCAGAGACTCAGGGCAGTTCCTTGTTATCTGGCAATGAATGCCTGAGAGGAATGAGATCACTACAGAGTCCTAACTGTTCTGTCAGTGTCTAGTTCTGTATCTTATCCATTCTCACTGATAAGTGACAGAAGGAAAGACCATGGCTGGAGCTGGTGAGCTGGACAAAGAATAAAAGATATAGTCTAAGAGGAAATTGCAACTACTATGATGAATACACAATCTCAACACTTGCAGGGAGGCCATGCCATTGGGACAAACTTACACATATGGAAACAAAGTAAGAGGACAAAATTTTGAAAAATTAAAAATAATGTTTTTAAAGGGAGACTACATTTTATGCAATAATAAGATTAGATAGATAGAAGGAAGAACCAACAAAAGCTATAAAAATAAATCCAATTTGTTGAAACAGGCTAATGCATGAAACACACATAGCTGTAAACGAGAAAGCTGGAAAACAGAAAATAGAAAAAAAAAACAGTTCACAAAAGAAAATTTAAGACGTGGGTAATAGGTCCAGAAATTCCAGAAAAAGTCATCTACATGGAGCTTCAGAAAAAATAATATGAATACAGAGCAGGCAATATTTACAGAGATAAAAAGGGAACTTCTATAAGGAAAGAATGATATGAGAGATAAAAGGCACACTCATTGTTGAGGAGGGTTTCCAAAATCAAAGCAAAGCAAATCAAACAAAACAACGTAAACAAATCCAAACTAATTAGTTCCAAATATATATGTATATATCTGAAATTTCAGAACATTTAGGTTTGAATGAAAATCCTAATAATCTCCAGAGAAAGTACATTGTAAAAATAACGACTGATGTCTACAATTAATTTATATAATTGGTCTGTTGGGAGGCTGCCCCATAATGTGCTACAGAGGATGGTGTATCTGTAAGGCACCCTGAAAGGGCTCTGGTGGGCACCTGTGTCTTATGGTCTCTTTGCTCTAAAACATCCCATCTCTCTGGGGATGTCACTTTCACTTAAGCTTCAGTTCGTCTGTTTTTCTGTACTTTGACTCAATACCCTATTTGCTGTCTTATTTCCTCCCAAAAAAGATTCTTCATGAAAAGATCTTGTGTTCACTAATACTACTTTTCTGGGTTGCCCTGAGGAACTGTGGCCATGGCAGCTCCTATTTCATCACCTTATCAATGAACACTTAGGTTGTTTCAAAAAATGTTTGTTTTTATAAAAAGTTCTACAATGTACATTAGTGAACACTGCAGGTGTTTGTTATTCTAGAGCACATGAGCAGGAGCAATGTTGGATCACAGGACCCTCAGGTTTGAAATTTTAATACATGGTGCTAAATTCCCCTACAGGATTACTGTATAGATTGACTTTCTCATTAGCAGTTAAAGAGAGTAACCATCCTCAAACTCTCTTAGACACTGGTTATCAACCATTTAAAAGCATGCCAATTGATTGGGTGAAAAATGAAGTCTCATTGTCAATCTCCATTTGCCACTTTATCATATTTTCTTGTGTGTCCTTATGATTTTTCACAAAATTAAACCTAAAATCACCGAAGTATGCAGTCTTACATTTGTAAGTACCCTGAAACCTGAGAGCCACAAATCATTTCCATATATTTGAAAGTAAATTAAGTTTTCCTAATGAAGTTTTCCGTCAAGAATCTCTCACCCGTGGCTAAATAAGGGAGTGTTCTTCCAAAATTAGTAATACTGTGTATTTGTCACACAAAAAATTAAATCATAGAACCAAATTTAAACACAGTGGAAGCTAATTGAAATGTCTGGTCCATGAATTTCAAAAGTTATGGGCCACATTCAGGTTCTGTTCCATAATTCATTGCATTCCAGATATATTTGTATTATGCTTGCATTACTGACATTTTATGATTTGTTTTATTTGTTTCTTCTTTCTTTCCTCTATTTCTCATTTCTTCAAGTGTGTTACATGAACAATTTTTAGAATTCTATCTTGATTTATTTATAGCAGTTTTCAGTGTATCACTTTGTACAATTTTTTTAGTGGTCGCTCTGAATATTAAAATATGGTCTATTGGTATGTTCATTTAACCACTTTAAGTGGAGTGTTAAAAACTTCCTTTTAGGCCCCTTTACTCTTCCAATATTATATGTAATATTATAATATGTATCTTATTATATACATGTGATTGTTTTAATCATTTCCTCAGTGTATTGAATGACACAACAAATGTTTCTATATTTTTATTTCTTCTATCAAATATAACTTAAGACACTCATCAGGAAAATAGTTTATTATATGTGCCCCTATTTTTATCATTTCATTATTCTTCTTTTCTTCTGACATTATGAAGTTTTATACCTTCTGTTATCATTTCTTTTATGTTGGAAAGTTTTCTTCAGACATTCTTTTCTTGTTATTTTTTATTAACAAAATATTTTGATGTTTATTTTTGAAAGAGAGTGAGTGTGAGTAGGGGAGGGGCAGAGAGAGAGGACAAAAGATGCTAGGCATGCTCCACGTTTTGAGCACAGAGCCTAATGTGGGACTCGAACTCATGACTGAGATCATGATCTCAGACAAAACCAAGAGTTGGCCTCTTAACCAACTGAGCCACCCACACACCTCTAGACATTCTTTAAGGGTATTTATGCTTCCAACACATTTTCTCAGTTTCCCTATATCTGAAAATGTCTTTGTTTTTCATACATTCCTGATAGACAGTTTCTTCTAGATATAAAATTCATATCTGACAATTCTCTTCTTTCTGCTCATGAAAAATGTTACGCTCATTTATTCTAGTCTCCATAGTTTCAGATGAAAATTTGGCTGTCATTTGATTTGATATCCCTTTGGTTGCTTTAGAATTTTTCTTTCACTGTCTGTACTTTTCAGAAGTTTAATTATGATGTGTCTTGGCTTGGATTCCTTTGTGTTTAATCTGTTTGGTTATGCTAAGCTTTTGAAAAGATAGGCTTAGGTGTTCCACCAGATTTGGGAAATTTTTAGCCATATTTTTTCAACTGTCTTTTCAGGCCCAAGATCTTTCTTCTCTCTTCTAGGACTCTAATAATATGGATGTTACATCTTTTGTCATTGTACCATATTTTCCTAAGGTTCAGTTCATTATCTTTTGCTGGATGGGGGTTCATTTATTCTCTCTCTATTGCTCAGATGGAGTAAATTCCCCTGTTCTGTTCTCAAGGTTCTTGATTCTATCCTCATTGAACTTCACTTTACTACTGTGTCTATCCAGTGAATTTTCAATTTCGGTTGTATTTTCAGTTCTATAATTCCCATTTCGTTCTTCTAAATCATTTTTAGAATAGATATATTTTAGAACAGCAAATAATATTGCTAGTATTTTTTTTCTTTTTATTCACTTATGTTGGGGATTTTTGATTACTTATTGAAAACATGGCTGCCTTAAAGTTTATGTCAGATAGTTTCAATGTCTAATTCATCTCAGTATTGGCATCAACAGTCTTTTCTCATTCAAGCTAAGTTTTTCCTGGTTCCTGGTACAACACGTGATTTTTGGTTGTATTTTGGACATTCTTGATACTATGTTAAGAAACTCTACATCTTATTTAAATATTTTATTTTAGCAGAAAGTCCCTGTTAAGGTTTAACAAGCAGGTTATTGCCTACTTTTCTGGGCTGTATCCTAATGAGAATTCTGTTTTCTGATTTTTTGCAACATTAATCTGGTCTCCTTCATTCTTCTGACTGTGTTTGAATTCCCAGTGAATTTTGCTGGAGTCACCTTGGGAATGGACAGTACTTCTATGGGCCACTGGGGGAAGGATGCTGGACTCACAAGAGAGTGCTTTCCCTGGCCTATTCTTTAGCTGTCTAGTTCCAGTGCTCGTCCTCTGAAGTCTCTGCTTGTGTCTCTGAGGCAGAGTAGGTAGGCGTCCCCATTCCCAATCTTTGCCCATAGAGAGGAGGCTTTTCTTCTTTCTTTTTTCATGTTTTCTATGCCAGTTAGCAATTTCAGATCACAGCCATCTGTGGTGCCCACTCTAAGATAGATGATATATGAAAAGAAAATCTAGAAAATTATCTGTGGTTTTGTTCTTCTAGTCTTGAGGTTCCTTGCCAGGGCAACATCTTCTTTCAGTTCTTTTATGACTGTCTGTAAAATTATTTCTAGAGTATTTAGCTGTATTTAGAGAGGGGTAACAGGAAAAACTGAATCTATGACATTTTGTCACATGAAATAATTCTTGAAATTGCAAAACACTCACCTATCTTCTCAGGTGTTTCTCACCAAAGTCCGGTGGGAGTTGCTCTTAGGAAAGTACAACTCTTTTCATAGGTAAAATTCAAAAGGGCTGGATCTATTATAAATATATCTGACTTTTAGGAAGAAAACTGCTAAGAAATAAGCTTCTACTGTAAAACAAAACAGCCAAAATTTAAGAGCTTAAAATAATTCTTCAGCTCATGAGTGTGTGAATAAACTGGGCCATTCAGAATTGGGTACTTGGCTAATCTCTGCTAGACCTGCAAATGTGTCTGTGGTCACTTTTTAGGTTGACAAAGTCTAGAATGGCTTCACTCATATGTCTTACACTTGTTGGTTGTTTGCTGGTGTGATGGAGATGATAAGCTCAGATGTTTTCTTTCCACAGACTAGCTCTTTCTTTATGGAAGTGGAAGGATTCTAAGTAGAACAAGAGGAGGCAAGCCCCCCAAAAAAGCATTTTTTTAAGTCTCTGTTTGCCTTATGTTTGATATTATCCCGTTGCTTGAAGCAAGTCACAAACCCAAACTTAAAGTCAGTATAAGAGTTAATTCTTAAAGGTGTGGATGTAGGGAGAGGAAGAATTTATGGCTACTGAACAATCTACCACAATCAAGTTCTGACCCAAACACCATCACAAGTTACCTCCTATTTGCATTATTTTACAATTTGTAATGCCTATCATGTCTATTATGTCATTTATGTCTCATAAGTATCAGATGCTTACTATGTGGAAGGCATAATTGTCCTTCTTGATATAAAATTCAATATGTTTTTGGCTAGTCCAAATGTAGCTAATTTATATTGACAGTTAAACAAACAAACAAAAGAATAAATAAAGGTTTGATATACATTATATTAGGGCATTTTGCAGGTTCTATGAAAGGTTGGGTATAATGTAAGACCTGATGTTTTTATTCTTTGTTTTCTCATCCAAGCTATAATGAGATTGGCTGCATTTATTTTTAAATTAAATTAAATTTAATTTAATATTTATTTTTTAATTTATTTTAATTTAAGTTATTTAACATACTGTTTCCAGAGTGGCTGCACCAGTTTCCATTCCCACCAACAGTGCAAAAGTATTCCCCTTTCTGCACATCCTTGCCAAGATCTCTTGTTTCCTGAGTTGTCTATTTTAGCTATTCTGACAGGTGTGAGGTGGTATCTCATTGGTGTTTTAACTTATATTTCTTTTATGATGAGTGATGTTAAACATCTATCTTTTCATGTGTCTGACAGCCATCTTAATGTCTTCCTTGGAAAATTGTCTATTCATGTCTTTTGCCCATTTGTTCACTGGATTATTTGTTTTTTGAATGTTGACTTCTTTAAGTTCTTTATAGACTTTGGGTACTAACTCTTTATATATGATATGCCATTTGCAAATATCTTCTCATATTCCATCGGTTGCCTTTTAGTTTTGTTGATTGTTTTATTCACTGTACAGAAACTTTTTATCTTGATGAGGTTCTCATAGTTCATTTTTGTGTTTGTTTCCCTTGCCTCTGGACATATGTCTAGTAAGAAGTTGCTGCAGCCAAGGTCAAAGAGGTTGATGCATATTTTCTCCTGCAGAATTTTGATGGTTTCCTATCTCACATTTAGGTCTTAATTCCATTTTTAATTTATTTTTATGTGTAGTGTAAGAAACTGGTCTAGTTTCATTCTTCTGCATGTTGCTGCCCAGATTTCCCAGCACTATGTGCTGATGTGACTCCTTTTTTCATTGGATATTCTTTTCTGCTTTGTAGAAGATTAGTTGGTCATGTATTTGTGGTATGAATTTCTGGGTTCTCTATTCTGTTCCATTGACACATGTGTCTGTTTTTGTGCCAGAACAATTGCTGTCTTGGTGATTACAGCTTTGTAATATAGCTTGGAGTCCGGAATTGTGATGCCTCCAGCTTTGGTTTTCTTTTTCAACATTACTTTGGCTATTCATGGTCTTTTCTGGTTCCATACAAATTTTGAATTGTTGTTCTAGCTGTCTGAAGAATGCTGATGTTATTGTGATAGGGATTGCAATGAATATGTAGATTTTTTTGGGTAGTTTAGAGATTTTAACAATTTTTCTCTTCCAATCCATGAGTGTGCAATGTTTTTCCATTTCTTTCTGTCTTCTCATTTTATTTCATAAGCTTTCTATAGTTTTCAAAATTCAGATCTTTTACCTGTTTGGTTAGGTTTATTCCTAGGTATTTTATGGTTTTTGGCACATTTGTAAATGGGATCACTTCCTTGATTTCTCTTTCTGCTGCTTCATTACTGGTGTATAGAAATGCAACTCATTTATGTACATTGATTTTATATCTTGTGACTTTGCTGAATTCATGTATCAGTTCTAACAGTTCTTGGGTGAAGTCTTTCAGGTTTTCCATGTAGAGTATCATGTCACTTGCTAAGAGTTAAAATTTGACTACTCCTTGCCAAGTTGGATGTCTTTTATTTCTTTTTGTTGCCTGATTGCTGAGGCTAGGACTTCCAGTAGTTTGTTGAACAACAGTGGTGATAGTGGACAGCCCTGTTGTGTTCCTGACCTTAGGGGGAAAGCTCTCAGTTTTTCCCCATTGAGGATGATATTAGCTGTGGGTCTTTCATATATGGCCTTTATGATGAGGTATGTTCCTTCTATCCCTACTTTCTTGAGGATTTTTTATCAAGAAAGGATGCTGTATTTTGTAAAATGTTTTTTTCTACATCTATTGAGAGGATCAGATGGTTCTTATCCTTTCTTTTATTAATGTGGTGAATCATGTTGATTGATTTGTGAATATTGAACCAGCTCTGCAGCCCAAGAACAAATCCCACTTGATCATGGTGAATAATTCTTTTAATGTACTGTTGAATTCAATTTGGTAATATTTTGTTGAGAATTTTTGCATCCATGTTCATTGGGGAAATTGGTCTATAGTTCTCCTTTTTAGTAGAGTCTTTGGTTTTTGAAACATGGTAATACTAGCTTCATATAATGAGTTTGGACACTTTCCTTCTGTTTCTGTTTGTGGGAACAGTTTGAGGAGAGTAAGTATTAACTGCTGTATTAACTCTAAGTATTAATTGCTGCTGTGTTTTAGCTACTCTTTCCCACTGGTCAGAACCCTGCAGAGCCCCTCCTTGCTTGCAGTGGTGAGTGTTTGGACCTGTAAACATGTGTGCTTTGATTTGTTTGTAAAAATAAGCCTGGAATAAAGGGGAAAAAGAAAAAACCCATGATCCCCCCAAAAGAGAAAAGGAAGTGAACAACAAAAAACCCAGAGAATCAACAAACTATAAGACTGATTCAAAAAAAAAGAAAAGAAAAAAGAAAAAGAAAAAAGAAAGAAAGGATAAAAGAAGGCCAGAAAAAAGAAAGAAAAAGAAAATAATAAAGAAGCCTGATCCAAAAGCAAGAGAAAAGGAAATGAAAAAACAAACAAACAAACAAACCAAACAAACAAGAAACTATGAGCTTGGTTCCAAATGAAAAAAAAAAAAAAAAAAAAAAAAAGATTTAACAATAGAAAAAAAGAAAAAAAAGAATTAAGCCTGGTCCTATTTCCACCAGAACTGCAGATGTCATTTTGAAGCATTCTATTTTTCAGCGGACTGAGTGCATCCGGGGTGCTGGCTGTGCTGGTCTTCCAGAGGAGAGGCCTAGTGCACTGGCTCTGAGTCAGTCTTGCCCCAGTAAATAAGCACTCGCCAGGCACAGGAAGGCAGGGCTTGGTGTAAGTGGGTCCTATCTCCACTGGGGGTCGCTGTGTTGCTCTCTGAAGTCCCAAGGTATGGGTGTTGGGGAAGATGGCACCACCCCAAACTCCTGTCCCCAGACTGGGGATCTCACCCCCCTGCTGTTCAGGAAGTTCCCACAGATATGTGAGGGCAGTCAACTTGTCCTGTGCCATAACTCTCCTGAGTTTTTTTCCTTTGGCAAGCCGCTGGGATTTAAAACTCAAAGTCTTAAAGGACATGTCACTGTGTGGACTCAGTCCTTTTCCACAGTAGAGCCTCTCCAGGCTTTGCCTGAAGACCTTTGTCCCTGAAAAATGCCTGCACAGTGCATGGAATCTATCATGTGGCACCGTTAAAAGCAGCAAGATTATATTCCCTGTGGGTGCGCCTCTGTCCCCTGCTGATGAAAGGCCTTTTGCTGGCACCTGCAAAGTTGTTTGTTCTTGGGAAGGCAGTATTTCCTCTTTCACAAGTACTCCAGGAAGGGGCATGTTCTGTCCCAATGCATCCCAGAGATCCCTACACCACGCTATGCACTTTGGGGCCAGTTTCCTCCTCCCCTGGAGTGTGTGCCACAGCTCAGTTCCAGAGATAGTAGCTCACTTACAAACCCTCTGAGTTTGAACTCTAAAAGCTGTTTGTAAAAAAACAAAACAAACAAACAAAAAAAAACAAAACCCCGGGACACTCAGTACCTCTCACACCCCAGTCCATGGTCCAGATAGGTTTTCCTCCTGTGCAAACCAATGCCACATTCTTTCAACCCCTCTCTCCCTTTTGTCTCTCCACAGAAAGTGTTCTCTCCTCTCTGCTGCACCGACATTTTTCTATACCTCACTTCACTTTCACACACCTCACACCTACACGTTTTCTCCCTCCAGCTGTGGAGATCCTTCAGCCATTCCACCGATCAATTTCCTGGGTTTTCCAAGTGATCTCACCTCAATACAGCTGTGTTTGAGGGATGAGGTAAGCCCAGGGTTGCCTTACTTCTCCACCATCTTAACTCCTCTCCTTGCTTAATTTTTTTGTTGTAGGCTTTGTTGAAAAGTCCATGGCTACCTTTATCACATTTTCCATGAGTTTATACGAAAACTATATAAACTGCACTACATCCTTTGTGCAGGTGGAAATAATGCTTACTTGCAGTCTATTCTTATATACAACTCTTAAATTTATTGATCATATTTATTGTGAGATGCAAAACCACTGAAACTATCATTATGTCTTCTTTAAGGGGCAGTTATAACAAATATACACTTGCATGTTTTGATTTACTGTAATTTATCCAGAAGGAAGGAGAACACTGTCTTTGATGATTGCTTTGGTATTGGTATTATCATCTATATTTTATTCTATTAAAATATCATTTTAATGTCTGTCTTCAGAATCATTAGTCTAATAATTTCAATTTAAATACTATACTTCTAGTTCTTCTCTAGAGTTAAAACTAGTAATTTAACATTCATTGTTTCACAAAAATTATTTAGATTTCCTCTTAAATATAACACTCAACTGTAGTTGGGCCTGTTTCTGGGCTCTCTGTGATATCCTTATGAATTCTTTCCACAGCTTATCTTCATCAGCTTGTAACTACTTCAGATGAGCTAAGCATCATCTGAAAACTCACATATTCCATTTTGCATATATTCTTTTAAATCAATTATTACGTGAGAAGCTGAACTGCTTTATTAAAATGTGAAACAAGTCTAGACACAGTGTATACTCCCAGGTACCCTACTGCAAACAATTCTCCATCCACAAAATTAATAAGCTATCCTTTTTCTTTGTTTGTTTGTTTTTTTTCTGTTATGTAGGTGGGTATCTATGAAGATGCCTGCCTTCTAACATTTAATGTCAAGAGTGGAGGGAACCAGTGCTTAATGAAGGTATGAGATTTTGATACATTGCCAAGGGCTTATAAAACTCAGTAATTGACAGCTATCTCTTCCTTTGGTCTATGCATTTATTTTTCCTCTTGGCAAACCCTAGTAAGGAAAGATTTATACTATTTATCCTTCAGAGTAACAATGTGACATGTTTTCCACCCACCCCCCCCTCCAATGTAGGTTATGCTTCCTTAAGTGTGCAATGAACCACTCTATCTTATATATTGCACCAATCAGTTAGGCATGCAAGTGAGTTACTGGTCTGAAATTCTAAATCTTTTCACAATGCTTTTTTTTATAGGTGGTGTCAAAACAAAGGCAAATTCAAAATAAATAAAACCACCACTCTCATTTATAATGTTAGGGCTTAGAACAAGCAACAACAGGCACAAATATAACAGTCCATTCTAATTCACTCTTTCTTAGTCATTACTGATATTGACACCACCAAGATCAGACTAGCCATACGTCACCAGCTGAATGAAACATAAGATGCAAGAAACCTCCTCCTGCGGTGATTACTTCATTTCTCTGGAATATTTGTTTATGTCACTGATTTTCATCTGGGAGAAAATTTGCCCACTTTGGGACATTTGGCAACGTCTGGAGACATTTTTGGTTTTCACAACTTCGGTGTGATGGTTTTACTACTGTCATGCAATGGGTAGGGGTCAGGGAAGCTGCTAAACATCCTCTATTGCACAGGTAAGCCCCTTACAACAAAACACGTGCCCCAAAATGTCAATACTGCTAAGACTGAGAAACACTGGTTTTACATCATCTTTTACATGTGTTCACTGATTTGGTTGGCAACTGCTGTCCACGATTGCCAAAAATTCACCATAATCATGAACCCTGACATATGTTTTTATAAGTGTTCTGCTGTGTATAGGATTTCACATTTGTAGAACACATGTTTTATAACATATCCATATGAAATACATGATTTCGCTTTTATCTTAAATGATCTGATTATTGTACTTAAATAAGCATTGTCTTATAGTATATTATCTTTGGACAATTCCCATTGACTCCTGTGTTTCCCTAAAACTAAAACACTGCTATCATACTGAAAGTAATTGCAACACTTTTTAATAATGGTCTAGATATCTACATCCAAGATAAATCTGATTTTGAAATTATCCCCATGAAAGTACAGTGTTTCATAGTGAGCATCACACTTGGAAATCACAGTCCACAGCTTCTTGAACTGCATTATAAAGTACAGAGACGGATCCAGCCAGAAGAGCAGGGTTTGAAAGCAAATAGTCATTTTCAAGAAAATCTGACCGAAGGTAAAGTAATTGAGACACAGAAATGATCAGATGTCCATTAGGTCCACTCTTTTAATTCATTTAGACCAAATTTAATTTCTTTCAAGCTAAAGCATAAGAGGAAATGCTAATTTGCATGGGTGCTTTAGCAGTAATATTCCTTAAGACTATTACAGTTCACTGCAATGTCAAAAGATACTCTTTTTTTTTTTCTTTTACAAGCTGATATGTATTAATGAGAAACTTACTGACCCCCCTTTTTCCTGTGTGTGACCCATGGAACAAGAAATCATTAGGATAAAATCAGCAATTTCACAGTTCTTATTCTCTGTCAAACAACTACACACTGACAGATCCTTCAAGTTTGATTCATTAGGCGAGTTTTTCGCATGTAAGGCTAATATGCTATGACTTTTAGCTCTCAGTGAATTTAATCATTGTACCATTTATGTGTGCTTATTCACTTTACTTCACTTTACAGGAGGCATATGTGCTTTAAAATACAGTGCCCCATGAGCACAGAATCAGAATTCTAGGGCTTGAGATCATTGAGTCTCAACCTGTCATTTTACAGAGTAGAAACTGAGGCATATAATGAATGCCAGATGGCACATTAATGAGTCAGACTGTGAATTGTCAGTTCTTAACTCATTGTTAAATACTCTTTGTGCTACCATTTTGCTCCTGTCATATGACTACAAAATTAAATTCAAGGTTGATTTTATTACATGATTATTCTTTTCCTACCAAGAACTTTCAAATAATCACTTTATATTATGGATTATAGATCTAGTGAAAGATTTTTTAAATTATGGACTATTTTGTAAAATCATTTTTTTGCAGTATCAAAATTACCTCAGGAATGATTGCAGTCTTTTACTTTTAGAACATGTCTTTTTCTACTATCTTGTATGTAAAGGAGTAGTGGACATATCAGATATTAAAAAAAAAAAATCTACTCCTTACTATTTTTGCAACTTTGGGCAGGTAACTCAGTTTTCTTACTATCAAATGATGAAAACATGTTTTTATCCATGAACCTCACAGAGAGTAATAAAATAAGGTAAATGAGATCACCTTTATAAACTCCAAACACCAGATTAATATAAGTTAATGTCATCATATTATTAAAACGTATTTTGCTCAGATCCAAAAGTCAATCCTTTTGGGTTCTTCTACTCTATTTCTTCTTGTATTGCTTACTTTTGTTATTTGAACAACTATAACTAATACACACTGTCATATATAAATATATGAAAAAGTTGCTAGCAGTCGATTAAACCTTATGCAAGATTTTTTTTTTAAAGCAGACTATTTTTCGGAGTTCCTGTGTGGCTCAGTTGGTTGAGTGTCCAACTCTTAATTCTAGCTCAGGTCATGATCTCATGATTCATGGAATTGAGCCCCATGTTAGGTTCTGCACTGGGGATGAGGTCTGCTTGGGATTCTCTGCTGTTCTCTCTGCTCCTCCCCTACTTGCATGTGCGTGCTCTCTGTCACTCAAAATAAATAAATAAACTTTTTAAAAATATATACTATTTTTAGAGAATATTTAGGTTCATATAAAAGTTGAGTAGGAAGTACAGGGAGTTCTCATATCCCTGTGTCCCCACACATGCATAGTGTGCCCTACTCTCAACATTCCCCAACAGAGTGGTACATTTATTTTTTTTAATTTTTTAATGTTTATTTTTTATTCTTGAGAGAGTTAGAGAGATGGAGCATGGGTGGGGGAGGGGCAGAGAAAGGGAGACAGAATCTGAAGCAGGTTCCAGGCTCTCTGCTATTAGCACAGAGCCTGATGCAGGGCTTGAACTTGTGAACCAGGAAACACAACCTGAGCCAAAGTTGGATGCTCAACCGAGTGAGCCACCCAGGTGACCCAGAGTGGTACATTTATTACAATCAATGAACCTGTGTTCACACAGGTTTGCATAAAACCACAAATCAAAAACCATTAATAAATATGCAAAGAATAAAGAGAAAGATATCCAAATATACCACTAAAGAAAACCAGCAAACCATGAAAGAAAGGATCAAAGAAAATCTTCACAATCACAAAACAAGTAATAAAATGTCAATAAATACATATCAATAATTACTTTAGAGAGAGTCAAATCAAGAAACAGATTCAACTAGAATCAGAAACAACCTCACTGATGGTTACCAGAAGGGAAAGCTAGAAGGATGGGTGAAATTGGTGATGGGGATTAAGGAATGCACTTGTCATAATGAACAAAAGGTGGTTAACATGAAAATTTTAAATAAATAAATTTAAATATATACATAAATGAATAAAAGAAGAAAAACAAGAAATTTTATTTCACACTGGCTTCTTTTCTAATGTTCTCCCTTTCTTTATATAGATGTAAATTTTTGACATTTATCATCTACATTTAACATTTTTGCAAGGGATGTCTACTTGCAATATATTCCCACAATTTTTGCTTGTTGGCGACAGTCTATTTCTCTTTTCCTTTTGTAGGATAATTTCACTGGATACATAATTCTAGGTTGGTAGGGTTTTTCTCCCCTCTCTCAATACCTTAAATGTTTCACTTCATTCTCTTCTTTCTTGCATAGTTTCTGAGGAGGAATCACATTTGATTTTTTATTCTTGCTCCTCTATTGGTATTCTCTGGATTTTTTTTCTCAATCTCTTAGGGTCGCCTTGATGGTTCAGTCAGTTGAGCTTTCATCTCTTGATTTTGGCTCAGGTCATGATCTCACGGTTTGTAAGCATGAGCCCTGTGTTGGGGTCTGCACTGACAGTGTGGAGTCTGCTTGGGATTCTCTCTCTTCCTCTCTCTGTGTCCTCCCCCCCATTTGTACTCTCTCTCTCTCTCAAAATAAATAAACATTTTTAAAAAATATTTCTTTCTCAATCTTCGATTTCTGCAGGTTTAGGACTCAGTAATTTGAACATTTTCATCAGGCTTTGATGTACAGAGGCTCTCACTATTTGTCTGGACCTGACCCTGGGATTATTAGAGCAGATGACAGTGGCCCAGAGTGTGAGAACCACTCGTGAAAGTGGTTGGGCTATGGACACTAGATTGATTCATTTGCCTGTGAAAATCATGTTTATGGGTGAATGATTTACTATTTCTAGGAATTAGCTAATTCTGAGAGAAGCAGTCCCTCCAGAGACAACAGGGCCATAGATGTCACAGCATCAGAAATACAGAAATAAAGACACGGTTAAGATACTTCTTTTGGTCTTCATTTAAAAAAATTATTAAACAATTCTTTGGTTTTTTGGTGCACCTAGGTGGCTCAGTTAGTTAAGTGTCTGACTCTTGATTTTGGTGATGATCTCACAGTTCAAGATATTGAGCCATGCGTTGGGCTCTGCACTGACAGCTCAGAGACTGCTTGGGATTCTCTCTCTGCCCATCCCTGGCTTGTGTTCTCCTCCCTACCTCTCTCTTAAAAATAAATAAATAAACTTTTAAAAAGTTTGCTTTTTTCATTGTCCTATTTACCTCTCCCCCCAAATTATTTAGAAATTATATGCTTTATGTTTATTCCTTAGTGGTTACCTTGACAACATTGATCCTGCTTCTTTTTTTAAAAAAATATTTATTTACTTTGAGAGAGAAAGAGGCAGGGAGAGAGAGAGAATCCCAACCAGGATCCACACTGTAAGCACAAAACCCACAAACCGTGAGATCATGACCTGAGCCGATACTGAGTTGGATGCTTAACTGACTGAGCCATCCAGGTGCCCAGATCATGTTTCTTAGTGAAAATCTAAACCAAACAACTTCATTACCTCCTGAACTTACACAGGAGTCTCAGTTTTACCTTTGTGTTAATGCTTGTCTAAGTTTTATTCTGCTGATAGTTTGCACTGTTAATTTGCCATATACCTTTGCTGAATCTTAACTTTGCTTGAGATTTGTTTGCTTGCTGTTCATTATTCCCCATTCTAGTTTCAGCTTATCTTAGATCTGGTGAGCCATGAAATGCATTAGAGACTCTTCATGAAGGAGTCAACGTTTTTGAAGGAGACAGATTTTTTACAGTAACTAAGCCACTTTACTGTTGATGTCCAACTCATTGTAGTTTACAAATTCCCTTTGGCTAAAAGAGCAAGCATGACTACAAGGAGTTATTTCCTAATCTAGAAAATCAACAGTTTTTAACAAAGGGCTGTGTCAAGAACACATGAAGTGACAGTGATGAGACTCCACACCTCCAGCAGCACAGTCAAGAAGGAACTCAAAACTTTGTAAATCTCGACAATTTTCTCACCTTCTCCTCCTTCCTTCCCCCTCACTTTCTGCTCTGAGGTAATCATGAATACCCGCCATTCTCCTGTTTGTCACTCACGAAAAGAAACCCAGCACTCCCACATTGTTTCTTATCTCTTTTCCTCTAATCTCAATGCTGCTTTGCACATCCCACTTTCTGACCATATCTTCCACACATCCCTCACTAAGATCAATCCTTAGCAAAATCTCCTGTATATCTAATGCCTTTCAGAATGTTTGCTTTGTTATTCCCTTACTTAAAGTGAGCCTGGCTACCTGTGTCCCAGGGTACTGCTTCCCCTGAGCTTTATCAAGTAGTGTCTTTTTTTTTCTTTCTGCACCCCTCATTCTGAGCCTAAAAGTGGAATGTATGTGCTTCTTGTTCTTCACTGATTTTCCTTCTTTCCTCCCTAAACTTTCCAAATTTGTATATAAACCATGAATCTTCCATAAGGACCTCCAGCACCCACCCACACAATGGCATCTGTACTTGCTGTTCTTTCTGCCCACTAATTCACATGACTTGCTCCCTCATTCCCTTCAGGTCTTTGCTCAAATGCCATCTTCTTGGGAAAGCCCTTCTAGGTTGAACCTGACAGTCCCTTTCCCTTTTTCCAGGCTTCCTTTTCCTCCATAACATTTACTACCACCCAATATATTATAAAACAGATTTTACATATTTATTTTATTTTTTCTGTCAACTGACTTGAATACACCCTTCAAAAGGGTAGAAATTTTTGATGTTTTAAGAAAGTCCCCTAAATTTCCAGTATCTAGCATAACGACTGGAGCATAGTAGGCACTCAGTAGAGGTATTTAAATGTGTGAATGAATGAAAAGCAGAGTGTTTATCTAGGTGTCACTAGGGGCAAAGACTTGAAATGAACTTTAGGAGGTCATTTGCTCTTTCCCTTGAATTATGTCTTATTAGCTTAAATTCAAGACTTTGGTTGCTATAGAGCTTCTATATCAGAGATCTATGTCTGTTTCCTTTTGATTTCTATATGTCTAGATCTAAATCCTACTGTTAGCTCCACCCCCTTACTGCATCCATTTAATTTTCCCAGCATACTTCAAAGAAAAAAATTCCCACAATTCTCTTTCTGCTAAAGAAAGAAAGGCTGTAAGGCAAACCTCCCTCCTAATTTCCAGGTTAGTGACAGCCTAAGAACCTATACTCAAGGCATGTGAGTGATGAGAATAGAACATGTGTGTTTTATTTTTCCTCTTGAGAAACTGAGCAGAGCTAGTCAGGATGAATTGCTTCTAAGTGCAAATGAGTTTTGACAAAAATTAATTGTACTATTAACATTTTAAAATCTAATATTTATATTAAATTTGACTCTTCAATGAGGTTCTGCAGTCTGGTACATGTTAAACAAATTCCACATTTCAAAAGATATAATAAAAACAATTTGCATAAGATAGTTGTTAGAAAGATAATTCTATTTCAACATACTCAAAGTAAATGTAGAATCTGGTTTTAGATGTATTTCCTTTTCTCTTTGCCCATTCTGTGAATAACCTTGGTAGCACAGGAAATTCTAATATTATTTCTCCTAGCCAAAATATTTTTGGTCAGATGAAACATCCATTTCTTTATGTCTGCTGTTCAACAATGAATGGTTTCAACCTATTAGCAGGACAAAATAGTGTCACATGTTGGAGAGAAAACATCTAAGACATGACAGTCCATGCTGGAGACCATAATTTAAGAGAGACATCGTCAAAATAGGATATGTCCTTTAGTATAGCATATGGTTGAATGAGCAGCTTCTACTATAGTCAAACTGACCTGATTCAAGCTGTACTTCCAATATTTGCTCTATTTGCAATTTGGGGTAATTGATATAAATCCTCTCAGTCTGAAAGGGCTTAAATTGGTAAAATGTAGACAAAAAGGGAACCTAATTTATCAAGTTGCTGTAATAATTACATGAGAAAATACATGTAAATGCATAAACATATACACACAACCTAGCACATTGCTCAGTAAATGTTACTTATTTCTGTTATTATTTTTTTTTCTGGGCAGTGAGCAGATGTAAAACTACATCACGAAGTGATTAAAATAACTATAAGCTTACAGAATCGGGGGAGCCATGATAGCTGTCTTCACACATTCCAAAGGCTGTCTTGTAAGAGATGAGTTAGATTTATTCTGTGTGGTTTCAGGGGATACAATAAGCAGTATTGGATGGAATTTAACTGGGAGAAACATGGAACTTAACATCTAGAAGTGCCTTAAGCAGCATAATGGCTACATGTCCACACTCAATCCCTGTCACCTGCAAATACGCTGTGTAACATGGATAGGAATTTACATGGCAGATACGATTAAGGTTGCTAATCAGTTGACCTTAAGATCAGGCGATTGTCCTGAATTCTCCAGAGGGGATGAATGTAATTCAGTTCAGTTGTTGAGTGTGGAAGAGGTGGGTAGAAGAATCAGTGTGAGAATTATGTGGCATGAAATAACTTGACCAGTTTTTGCTGACCTGGAAGGAGATTGTGAGCATCTAGAAGCTCTAATACTAAAGGAACAGATTTTATTTTAGAACCTCCCAAAAGGAGTGAAGCCCTGCCAACACCTTGATATTAACCCAATGATATCCAATGCAGACTTCTGACTTCCAGAACAAGGGGATAATAAACGTGTCTCATTTTAAGCCACTAAGTTTCTGGTAATTTGTTAAAGCAGCTGCAGGAAAGTAATAAAAAGAGCACGCTAAAAACATGAGCTACTTAAACTAGAAAATAAGTATTTCCTGCAAACAGGATGTTCAGAGAGTGGATATTGTTTTGGGGGGCAAGTGTTCTAACAAAGGATCTAGACATGGAATAGAGAGTTTGATTATATGAAGCTCAGTTTTGCTTAGCAGAAAGTATAGTGAGAAAATCATAGTGATTTTTGATACATGGATTCGGCTATTATTCTTGGTAATTCAAATGAAGCAATTACTTATATGCATGAGGTTAAATGCATCACTCTCAAGATGGAGAGCCTATCTTTCAGTGAAGGTTAAAATGTCCCCAGCCCCCTCTCTCTTTTATTTTTCTTCTACTACTTTGAATTTTGAGTCTTTCTCTTAGGCAACAATATAAATGAGAAAGGTGCTTGTCTATTTGACTCTATACCCATATGTACCCTGAATAAGTAACTAAGCAAGTGCAGCTTTTTCTTACCTTTCTGCTTTGCCAAGCCCTTTTCTCCAACTGACGGATGTCATATCTATTTCTTTAAAGGGGAAGCAGATAAGTTTTGACTTAGTGTGGAAACATCTAACTCAGTTAACAGCACCATTTTCTATACTTACTGTCATGAGACAGATGTGAAAGCTAGGTACATTTTGCTGATGAGTAGATTTTTGGTTCACTGCAGAAGTGAAAAAAAAACACAGTACACTTAATATGGCAGAGGTCGTCAAAGGTAATACGTACATTTGTTAAAGAAAAAAAGTGAAAAATACAAGATTGTGGAGTCTGCAAAGAAAACTCAGCAACGTCAATTCCTTTGTTTATTGTCACTTGAAAAGAGAGTAATGATATTTGAAAAGCAAACAGTGGATTATAGAGAAACAGCCTAGCATTTTTATTTTTTGTTGGATGACAGGTGAACACTATTAAATGAGCATCTTCAATTTTCATATATTATGTGTGCTTGTGGTCCAATCTGTCATGAAAATTATACTCCTCATCCTACCATTTACAACATAGTGGTGGCAGAGAAACAGGTTTCTGGTACCTAGTGAGTTGATTGGCCTTTGGTGGAACCTACGGATGGCTCTGCTTTTCCTGGAGTACCGGCTGCTGCATGACACAGTCTTTTATGTGGCTTTCCTTTCCATGAGTCAGGGCAGTTTGGCAGCATTTAGCCCAACCACATAATTTGTCACCTCCCTGTGTATTTTTAGCTGGATTATTCCGTCGTTACTACGGGATGCTAAAAATGCAACATTGAACCACTTTACCAACCCTGCAAGAAAACACCCCCACTTTTTCCTCCTCCTCCTTCAATTATTTTTACTACCAGCGGGTAGTGCTGGTACTACTACATCTACTGGCAGTTAACACTGATCAAGAATTCACGAAACACAAGCAGTTTGCGAAATGCTTTACGTACTTCATTTAGTTTTTGCAAAGCATGATAATTATTACCACTTTACAAGTGAGGAAGTTGGGATACAGAGAATTTTGATAACTTGCCGCCAACCACACAAGTATGCAACCATATCCAGTATTGGCCTTAGGGCTGGTGACTCCAAAGTACTGCACCTAAAAGTTTTTCTGTTTTTCTATACTTTTAACTATGTGTCTACTGGTAACACCTGCTGTTTTCAATGAATTCTTTCTCCCAAACAAAATAAGGTAGCTCCAAGAAAGGTTTAGAAGAGGTTAATATAATCAGTAACATCACAATGGATTACTTCTATTCATTACTGGATATACTCTCATATTTCCTCTTCCTACATTTCTCTCTTTCTCAGAAGGATTGTATATACACAAAGACTTCCATAACTGAAAGCCAAGAGAAGCTTCTGTTTTAGACCAGATTTTACGCTTTAGTGACTAAATCAAGAGATATAGGATAATGATACAGTTAAGAAGAAAAAGCAATCTAAAACTCATGAAAAGAGGAAACTATCACTGAAGAGTTTTGTTTTCCAACTCTTTCCATTTTTTTCTGTCACATCATTACTGAACATTTTCCTTGAAAATGGAGAGTGTCACCCAGTCTATGCTTTCGACCTAGTCACACCTCCCATCTTTCTTGTTCTTTTTAAGGTTCACTACCAAAGCCAGCACTCAGGCGCCAAACAAAAGTGCAACCCTGGTAAATTGCTCCCAGCAGCTTCCTTTTACACTTTTCAACACGATGTAGAACAGAAGTCTATTCTCTTTAACTCTGGCATCTTTTATTTGGTCACTTTTAAACGGACCTCATTTTATTTTTCTTTTTGGCAGATATAGCATATCAACAGACCTCAGCTTCATATAATTATTAAAACAGTGATACTGGAATATGGTGCCATTAGTAGTTTCCCAGTGGTTCACTAGGGATAAACTGACTTCTGGGTTGCATTACCCCATTATTTATAATGGGATACATTTATTTGGGATTTATAATGGGAGACATTATTGAAAACCTAAATCACTTGGCAAATTTCAAGGAGGGGAGAGGAGATTGGGATTACAGACTGGATGAATGTTCCTACATTCTTAACTTATTAAGAATTACACTTCTTAACATATTCTGAAGTGTAGACCATCACTTCTGTCTTCCCACATAATCTTGCTCCCTGCTTTAGAGGCTCTCAAATGAAAGAGATTTACACCACAAATGTATCACATTTATTCCAAAATTTGGCTATCTCTTTTTGTATCTTGATCTTGTTCATAACAAGATCCCTTGTTAGCATATGGAACAGCCTATATTCTGTTTTGCAGAATTGAACACAAAGAGGATATGCCTATCAATATGACTGGCTAGAAAATCCATGATTAAAAGTTATGTTACTCATTACCATGGAAAAATCAAAGTGGGAACAATGCTTACTGACCACTTTTGGGAAACAATGTCTTGCTCATTGCTTTCTGGGATCTTTCTTGAAAGCAAAGCTGTAAATTGCCACATTTCGTGGAGATGGCAACACACAGTACAATTTGTGTTTATGCAAAAAGATCCTATTACTCATTTTTCTTTGAGATTATTTTCTAAGATTTTCTACCTGAAGAAGTGCTAACACTGGTAATTATTTTAAGATGTGTTAGCTGCTATTTTACTGATCAAAACCTCCATGTTTTTGGGTTGACAGAGAGCCATCAGTGGTCTTCATTTTCCCAAGGATAATGGCTGGAACATGTGAGTCACAAAATCAATAACGTGAATGATTATTTGCCAGTGAAATCAATAAATATAACTCCTAATAAATGTGTCCATCATGAACGAAAAACATTATGATTATGAAGATTCATATTGGCATAGAAAAGTGAACTCTGAGAGCCCCTCAGTTTGTTTACCTGCAGACAGATTTGGAACAAATATAAGAGCACAGAAGTAAAATAGGCTCAAATATAAATAGGTCTTTGAGGGGGTCAAAGGGTTGTCACATGGCCCATGTAAAGCCTGGCAACTCTTATTTGCTATGTACCCCAATAAAATATTATGGCATATTGACATGAGAATATATTATCATCTTTAGGTGATAAATGATATTAAATGTCACTGGATTCAATCCTCTATCTCATACTTGTGTTTCTTTTACTGTGATTTTTTCCAAGTACAGTGCAATACCTCCAGAGATGGGGAACTCACTCTCTTTCCAAGCACTCCAAAATAGAAAAAGACAGCAGGATTGGATTAAACAGTATGGGAGTCCACAGGTAGAGCAGTTCTGTAAGGGTCTTCAACAGTTACATTACAAAGAAATCATCACTCATTCAGGAGGAAGGGAATTATTTATGAGCTACATTTTAAAATGGTGTCTATAAAAATTGTTGACATTTATAATCATAATTTAGGGGACAAAGCATTAGTGTTCTACAATATTTTATCATATATATCAACTCCTCACTTGTTGATGAAGAAAAAATGAAGCCTCATCACATTAATTTAAAAATCTACACAAGGGCTCATCATTGCAAAGCATCTGTTTGGTTACTGTAAGGTGAATGAAAGAGACATGATGTTTATGAATGAGCAAAATGGCATTAGACCTTTCAGGATTGGGATCAAGAGGGTAAGAAAAAAACAAGGTAAAAAATGTCATTTTTAAGTGTACTGTCATGATCTAGGTTGAACTATCAACATTTTAGCCCTGGTGTCATTGGCATCAAAAGCTATCTGACACATAATGAGGACAGTTGGGATTGACCTATGGAGGAGGAAATGGAATATATACCAGAGGCAAATCAGGGCTTCCACTTAACTTGGCAAACAGCCTATTTCTCAAATTACCCATACTGCTTCCCAAGGAGACCCTGAATACTAATGATAGAAGTTAGATTTAGGAATCTCACCAGCCTAAGGACAAGTACTTAGCCCAGGTCACCAGAATTACATCTCTATGAATCCAAAGGGCAGATACTCACCCTTAAACTTTTTTTCAGTTTAAATTAAGGGACCATCTTTCTAACTAACGGAGCTGTCAAAAAAATGTGCAGGCTACTCTATGATATGATAGCGTGATAACCACTCTATGTGTGGTTACTATGTTTAAAAAATTGCATGACCACTGTTACTGACAAGTTTCATGATATTTAGATGATCTCTGATGGGCCCTTCTACCTGTTTAATTCTAGTCACTGACTCATTCTTTCATTCATACAATCCAGTAACAAAACTTGATTCCCTGATTTTCATACAAAATGACCTTTTATTTTTTTTATTTTTTATTTAAAAAAATTTTTTTTAACGTTTATTCATTTTTGAGACAGAGAGAGACAGAGCATGAACGGGGGAGGGGCAGAGAGAGAGGGAGACACAGAATCGGAAGCAGGCTCCAGGCTCCGAGCCATCAGCCCAGAGCCCGACGCGGGGCTCGAACTCACGGACCGTGAGATCATGACCTGAGCTGAAGTCGGAGGCTTAACCGATTGAGCCACCCAGGCGCCCCAGACCTTTTATTTTTTATTATGTCTTTAAGTTAACTGGATATTGTGAAAATCTGAAAGAATCAAGGAAGTGAAATATATCTAAGTGTTCGGTTTCATTTATTTTGAGAGAGAGAGAGAGAGGGGGCGAGAGAGAACGCACAAGTGGAGGAGGCAGAGAGAGGCATAGAGAGACAGACAGACAGAATTTTAAACAGACTTCATGCTCAGTGCAGAGCCCAACACAAAGCCCAACATGGAGCGTGACATGAGGCTCCATCTCACAACCCTTTGATCATGACCTCAGCTGAAATCAAGAGTCAGAAGCTTAACCCAGTGAGCCACCAAGGCACCCCAGTTTTATTTTTCAATGTATAGAATCTTAGAACCACCAATCTATTCATTCACTTGATCTGCAAAAAAATAATTGTTTACTAATTCTTGGGTTTCATATAGATAATAAATCATGCTGATTAGTAGTATTTTACAGATTGTATTCATAGCTTGTTCCCTCACCTTGTACAAGGCCCTTTTCAAATGTCCTCATATTGGAAAAGCCTTCTTTGGCCTCCCTACGAAAAATGGCATTCTCACTCAATCACTCTCTACTCTAGTCCTACTTTATGTTTATTGACAAAATTTATCACCTTATGATACTGTTGTTTATTTTCTATCCTTCTCCACTAGATTGTAAATTCCCTGAAAATAAGGATTTGACTGTTTTGTTCACTCTTATCTTCCTATTGCTATGATAATATATGGCACATAGGTGATGCTCAAAAACATATGTTAAATGAATGAGTAAATAATTGGATGAATGAATAAGTGAATGTAACTGCCTGAATTAATAAATTACTTTGCATAACACGAGTGAGTTTTGATTGCAAGATATATAAAATAGTCAACATAAAATAAAGCTATTGTTTTACTTTACATTTCAATGCTGATTTACACTAATACAAGTAAGCTGAAAATGACTAAAGGAATAATTTTTTTTTAAGAATTTTAACCACCCCCCAACCATTAGAATTCCATATTCTATCCTGCCTTAGAAAAGCAAATGAGACTAACTTGAAACACAAACATTCAAAAACTGTGTCTAAATTTCCAGGTGTTTCAGTCAAATTTAAAGTTCCAGCTCAAGTCACATAAGACCCAGATCAAATTTAATGAGAGAGACTTTTGAAAGTAATTTTTACAATGGTTAATTCTCAAAGGCATTCCATTACTCTGTATCAATTCATGCTACATGACTGCTGGAGAGGATAGAGATTCTAAGGAAAAGACATTGTTTTGATGCTTTGTTATGCATTGGGGATTCTGTAATATATCAAAATGTGTGAGCCTATCGACATTTTAAAATTACTGTGATCTATATAATATTTTCCTGACTGTTGGCCCATCATGATTTACAGTTTCCTATGATCATTTTAGTGCTGAATACTAATTTTCAATAATAAATAATGTTTTCCATATACATGAAAATATTTTTCCTAGTTATGATCTATTCAGTTGTTTATTTTAGGTACTGCACTATGAAAACTAAATATGGCCAGTGGAGTTTTCTAATTATCTTTTATATCAAATTCAACAATGCAGCTTACTTAGAACATGGCAAATACATATTACTGTGAATAAAGAAAACTAAAATTCCCTATGTACATCAGCAAATTGCACAAATACAGGAATGAATTCCTAAACAATTTTAGAAGATATTTTGTGATTAGGTGCTAGAAAATGAAATATAAATCAGTACGTCTCAAAATACTGTATTTCATCTTTTACATTTTTTAATGTTTATTTTGAGAGAGAGGGAGAGACAGATTGTAAGCGGGGGAGGGGCAGAGAGAGAGGGAGACACAGAATCTGAAGCAGGCTCCAGGCTCTGTCTGAGCTATCAGCACAGAGCCCTAGGCAGGGCTCAAATTCACAAACTGTGAGATCATGACCTGAGCTAAAGTCAGATGCTTAACTGACTGAGCCACCCAGGTGTCCCTGTCTTTCATTTTTTAAAGTGGCAATGTAGCTCAACCTTTTGCCTCATACAAGAAAAATATTATTTTTCTAATTAAGTTCAAGTTTGAAAACTAATGTTTGCAAGTAGAAATAATATTTTGGTAGTTCTTGTTTTCTTATTATGAAAGAAGGGCAGCATTGTACAGAAGCAGCACTGGGTGACAAGGAATTTTGGATTGAAAGCATATGTCAGCCAATATTTATCTGTGCAACCCTGAGTTAGCTTTTAAAAAAAAATTAATGTTTATTAGTTTTGAGAGAGAGAGAGAGACAAAGAGAGAGCAAATAGGAAAGGGGCAGAAAGAGGGAGACACAGAATTGAAAGCAGGCTCCAGGCTCTGAGCTCTCAGCACAGAGCCCGATGCGGGGCTTGGACTCACAGACCACCAGATCATGACCTAAGGTGTAGTCAGCCGCCCAATTGACTGAGCCACCCAGGCAACCCTTGACTCGGATATTATTAACAGAACTACACTTGTTTCTACCTAGGTCTGAAATGCTATGTAAATATCAATTCATAGCATCAATTATTGCACTTAGAAAAATATAATGCAGAATTTCTGTCCCTGATGCCTCTAGTCACTAGAATGATGCAGGAAATTAGAAGAGTCAACTTTAACAAAATAGCAGAAAGTTGAACCAATACATGAAGTTAATGTTAGAGCTTCAAGGATCGTGGAGATCATTATATCTGACCTCATCATTTTAGATTTGAGGAAACTGTTCGGAAGAGGTAAAGTGGCAGAAATCCATACCATTGGTAGTAAGACAACATGAATTAACAGATAAAAAAACAATACTTCAACAAATTTCTCAATACTTCTTTTTCTTTTCTTTTTTCTCCTTCTTCCCTCACTCTTTCTCTTCTTTTTTTTAATATTTCCTTTCTGTAGCTGACAGATAACTTTTTGCTTCTCCATTTTTACTAAATAAACACACACAGTGGTAAATTCAGAAATCTAGAGAATCAAGAAAAAGTTTTCCATAATATTATCATTCAAAAATTTCCATCATTTTCTGTAATGGGCCTGTTTCATTATCGATAATTAGGACCATCCTTTATTAGTCATCGAATGGAAATTTCAAAATGCAAAAGAAAAAATTGCAAAGGAAAGTCATAATGGTGAGAACATTCAAGCCTTGCTTCTCTGACTGTAGGAAAACTTTCATCTGTATAGCATTCTGAGACTCTTTAGGCAAAGACCAAGCCTGCTTTTACATTGCTATTCCATTAGCTGACAATTGGCTGGTGGTATTTGTGTAGCATTTATCTTTGGGATTTTCCACTTCATATCAGTTGGTTTGAGCAACTAGACATATGAAAGAAGTAAAGGCTGTCAACTCTTCAGTTTCCTTAAAACTGCTACGTAAAATATGCCAGTGTCCGTGAGTTTAGACAAGGCTGAAGTGGAATATTTAAGGCATCTTATTGGTCACTGAATCAACAAAACTACTTTGCTTTTTTTGTTTTTTAAAAGTTATTTTTAGGGATGGGGAGAGATCATATTAGGGATAGAGCTATAATTCATTTGTTTAGTACTACATAGATACCACCTATATGGCATTGTTTGGAGACTCCATTCAATTCCAAGTAAACTCTTATGTCAAATGCAAGTTTGAAGACATGCTAATATTAATAAAGATCTATTTCTTCCATAAATAACAATAGATAGGAAACGAGCAATTGGATAGGGCTGTGCGCATTCAGATAAGCTCCTCATTAAAACAAAATTTACCAATGGTAGTGTTGTCAGTTAAGATACCATGACACATACACAATGAAATCATATATAATTTAAACTGTTCTCACTTTACAAAATAGACAATTGAACAACTGTAATTGATTCATGTAGTGCAATTTTCATTCCATTAGTTGGAATATATATCGAAAATTGGGGCTGTCAATCAGAGAAAATGAAGCCATGTTTTATATTTCATAATATTAATTGGAGGAGGAAAAATCATTCTTTGTATTTAAATTCAACAGGGCTATGGACATTTTAGGTAATGTAACAGTAAATATACATGTTCCTTCTAGTCATATAATTAGTTTCAGCACCTTGGTAAATATATGAAAATAGGTTAGTATAAAGCCCTGTGAAATAATTAGACTGGTTTTCATTTCATTTGAATTCACTTTATTGATTGTATTGCTATCTAACATTGTCATTTTACTGACTCCTGTATTTACTTTTGTATTTTGGAGGACTCTGCTTTTATTCAGAGTCTATAAAACTATCCTGACATACTAATTCAACATGGTCATCTCATACCTCTGAGGATCAGTGGACTGAAAGATTTTTGTAATGAAATCTGAGACAACACACACACACACACACACACACACAGATGTAAATATTCATGTTACTGAATTCAAAGGTAAGAGTTTTGCATATTAACTTTCTCCAAAGCATACTCTTTCCCAGATATTTTTAATTCTTGAATTATTTATGATGTTTGACATATTTTCTGTGTATTTAACTCCAGATTCTTCCAATAGCCAGTTTTGAGCATCATTTCACATATACCCTAAATATACCACGTGGTAAGTGACATATTTATGTTTTAAAAATCAACTAGCATAAGTCCAGATTAATTTTAAAAGAGCAATGGATAAGCACAAGTTTGGTGGAGGTGTCAAGCCTAACATCATATAATGAGTCTTAATTATGATAAAATCCATCTCATTTCCTCACTGTCATGGCATTTTTAAATTTTTCTTTGTTATTCTTACTAAGATAAAAATAATGTGGAATTTTTCACCACAGTGTGGTGAGACATGTAATAACCCTCGAAGAGCACACAGATTGAGAGCCATGTATGTAAATTTAAGTTTCAGACTTGATATACACTTGTTCTATGCACTAAATCTCTGAGCTTTAGAATCGTCAGCAGAAAAATGAGAAGATTCATTCTATTTGTGTTTCTTCACAAGGAAGCATGATAAAAATTGCAAATCTTTGTGAACTTAATGACTTCAGTAGGACAGTGTTGATCATACTGGGGACAGATACAAGACTTGAACATACCTGAGCATTTCGCATTTCACTCCATACAAGTGGTACCTGCAGTCCTTACTCGTGTAGCTGCAGTTCCTTTAGGTCCCAGAGAATCTCAGAGATGAGCAGATGACTCTGTATTTCAGAATTAAAGTAGGATGAGAAACTGTTTTTATTATGCCTAGGACAAACAATAGAAGAACAAATCATAGAAATGTGATCTCTACACTCACCTCAGAATAATAAAATTTAGTAAGATTTTTCTCAGCTACGTAATCTGCTATGGCCTTCTCAGTCTCTTGACTTGTCCATTTACCACAACTCAAGCCACTAGTCAAGAAAGGCAAAGGACAATCTTCCTATATCTCTCTTCCCTAGTCCTTGTCTCTGTTTAGAATTTATTTCTACTAGCCAATCAATCATCTGTTCACCTGTTCTCAGTTTACTCATTCATGCGGTCTATTGATTCATTCCTAAAATGGTTGTTGAGTTCATGGTATGCGGCATACAATCTGCTGAATACCAGGGATACAATGACAAGATAAGGGAGAAAGCCTTTGCCTGGAAATATTATGATCCAGAGATTAATCAAATAATCACAAAAATATTTCATTATAATTGTGTTAACTGCATCAGTGGGGAAATATAAAATGTTAATACTTTTGCTGACAGGGGCCTCAAACTGGATATATGTTTGGAAGGAAGGTGGGGGAAGTGGCAGAACCATCAGAATAGGCCGAACATGTAAAAAATTAGTTAACTACAATACAAAATGTTACATCCTTCCTTAGATATAGGTCTTTATACATAAAGTTAAGTGGAATATTTTGACATTAGGAGATCATGTGGATTATCTGGGTAGACCCTAATGACCAGTTTCTCTTATAAGAGAAATAGAGAGGGAGGTTTGAGAGAGACCTAAGAGGAAAGGACACAGAAGATGTAGAAACAAAGTGACCATAGAGGCAGAGACTGGAGCAAGGCTGAAGGCTAGGCCAGTGACTGGTAGCTGGAAGAGGCAAAAATCAAAACCTCCGCAAGAGGTCACCGAGGAAGCAGGCATGGTCCTGCTAACACCTGGGCTTAAGACTTGTAGTATCCTGACACATGAGGCAGTATCTTTCTACTATTCTAAGCTACCAATTTTGTGACCATTCTGGCAGCCACAGGAAACATCCAGGATGCAACCTCCTCTCCTAATATCACAGTTTAAAATTTTTACATCCATAAAGGATAGTATTTTTTGCCAAGTCAGAAGTTGTAGTCACAGAATTCAAACTTAAAATAGTCATGAAAACTTCAGAAATGAATGTGTGTGTGTATAAAATCTGTAGCTAGGTAGATGTAAATAGGTATTCTAAATATAGCATATACACAGACAATACCCTTCAGGGAATGAGAGATAATTAGCCAAATGCTATGGGGCTGAAGGGCTGCCTCCTTTGCAGGTTTGAGTCTGAAGGGAGCGTTCGGGTACCTTTTGTGACAAGAACTACAGTGTGCAAGGGGCTGCCTTGAATACGATTTGTAGACAAAATAGGTAGCTGTGTCACGGGGGGAGGAGGGGGGAAGAACCTTACTAGAAAAAATCATGTCATTATTTGCATATGCTACAGATCTTTTCAAAAACAATTGTGGGGTGATTAGCAGAATAAAACACCATACACATCTTTGATGTTCTCTGGAATCTAAGAGTCTTGATTCTCTATCATTTAAGATTTAAGTTAGGGAAACATGCACAGCATTTGAGAAAATAGGAGTGAGCATTTTGGGACACAACGTAGACCAGTGGTTTGCAAACCACATTATGTAAAGAAAAGCCCTGAGGTTTCATTTGCTGGGGGGGGGGGGGGGGGTGGGCGTGGGGAGAGGATGGGTTAGGTATGAGAGTCAATGAGCAGAGCAGCCCACAGACTCTCTCTTGCTGCTGTATTTCACAGCACGTCTACAGTTTTGTTTTACATATACTGGCTTTTGTTTTATATTTCTTTTGTGCCATAGGACTCCATCTCCATACTACATTCGAAAAAAAAAAAAAGCTAGTCTAGATATATTTACTTGGCTCTAAGTGCTCATCTGTGAAAGCAAAAACTGAATGGTGTGGAGCTGAGCCATCTTTCCAATTCTTAGTTTTAAATCATTGTGAAATGAGTAGAGTTCAAACCATATGTTTTCCTTTATGAAATAAGTAGTAGAGGGAAACATTTTTTTACAACGATTAGTTTGTTTCTCTGCTTCCTGTCAACATTGAAGAGAACGATTGGTAGATAAAGACACTATAATTTCTCCTAAAGATGTTCCAGATTTTGAAGGAGTGTTGTTTAACTTTCTGAATGTTACAAAAGGTTTCCATCAAATTTTGAAATCAGGTGGTATTAACTTTTGACCTCAAAAGTTGAGGCTAGCCCTATCAGAAAACAAAGACTTGGTTTACTTACTATCATTGGTAGATCAATGTGGACACTTTGATACCTCTCTTTCCCCCCCAAGTAAAAATTCCATTCTTCCTCTTCTAGACAAATTCTCACTCCTCCTGTACTTCAGGATAATCAGGGAGGCACATTCAGATTCACAAAGTGGATTTTTAGTTTTTGACATCTTAATTGTTTGAAAGTTCATCAGACAATGACCTAATTTTCATGTGAGCCTGAAGACATTTCCTGCCCAGGCCCTGCCCTGTGAAATTTCCTACATATAGCTGCATTTCCTGATCAAATTAAAATTTTTCTTAGCTGTATCATTCCTATTGTTGCATATTAAATAATGCTTGCTAGTTCAAAGTAGATGTCCTCTCCACCTTCACTGCTTTCATAGTAGTATGGGTTCAGATTAAAAAAAAAATCTACCTAGGTCTTCCCACATAATGCTATTTCAGTATTTCAATTGATAGTGTAATCCATACACCAGACTCTGTGGCAGTTTCTGACCTAGACTATATCAACGTATTAATCAATCAACATGTAGAGACATTCAAAGTAAATCCCCCCTTGACAGTCACAAAGTTAAGAGAGAAGGCCAGAGGAAGGAAGCAGCACTTTAGATAACACAAATCAAATGGGTTTAGAAAAAACAAACAAACAAACAAACAAACAAACAAACAAACAAAAAACACCTTTAAAGGTCAGTAGGAAAGGAATGTTACACGACAGTTCTCTGGTTTGGTCAACATTTTGAAAAGCTACATTTCCTCCTGTGCCAAACTTAGCATAATGTGCCTAGGTACTGTACATTGAAAATATAATAAATTGGAAAAGGAACCACCATTTGCACTGTTTTTTAATGAAATTGCATGGTATTGTTCTAGAGTGTTGCCTGTTCACTTGTTAATTTTGTATAATACTTGGGATTATAAATAATTTAGCAAGAAAACAGAGACATAAATTTGCCATTTGAAGATGTCAGACTGTAAACAATAGCAACTTAAAAAGAAAAATATAAAGACTTATTTGCTTATTCCTACTTCATCATGTTAAAGGAACTTCAGCTGACCTACACTAGGGCAACTCTGTTAGGGAAAACTTTAATGAGAAAGAGTGAAACCGCTTTTAATGATCAAGAGTAAACAGAGATCAGCATGGAGGTTACTGAGAAGCCTGTTTTTCTTACTTAACTAAACAGAAAAATCTTTTACCGACAAGGATGAAGAATTGAAGGTTCAATTTGTTTGCAATTTTCCACAAAGGAACACTGAGTAATCAAAGAAACAATGATGACTGAAACTTCAGAATGGTGATTATGGGGTTATGCTCATTAAAATATTTTTAAACTTTTTTTTAACTTCAGATACTCTGAAATTCATGAGAAACCATAACCATCATCTCTGCAATATTGGTTTCTTCCTATTATTTTGAAAAATTATCATCTTTTCATCCATCCTCCTCATCTACACACAAGCAGGCACTATAAAGTATTTAATACATGACCTGAGACCTAGGAGATTCCTTACCAAAAAAAAAACCAAAAAAACAAAAAAAAACAAAAAACAAACAACAACAACAACAACAACAACATAGTATAGTTGAATATAGTTTTTCTCACACAGATTTAATCACATGGAGAACACTGACCTAGCCTTTTAATATTTTTTCTCCATTAAACCTTGTTTTTTTTTTTAATTTATTCTTTTAGCTGTGTATAACTCTCATTCACTATTTCTACTGAATTATATTCCACTAAACAACCCACTGTGTTTATTTTATGTATCACCTTCGTGGGACATCTAAGGTGCTTTCAATTCTCTGCTTGTGTAAAACAATGCTGAAAAGAACACTGTAATGGCCACCATATGGTTCTATGCATGAGTTTTCCTCCGGGCAGTCAGGTTGTGGGGTGGGGAGTAAAACCAGCAGTTATATTAGATTAATGCACACTCAATTTCATTATATCTGAAGGATTGCTTTCCAGAAAGTCTGTGCCCGTTTACATCTCACCAGCAGAATCCCAAATGGTTCCATTTTTCACTCATCACCAGTTGAAATTCTCTCACTTTCTCATTGTTGTCAATGTGATGGCATAAAATTATATCACATGATAGTTTCAATAACCTTTTTTTTCTAATTACTAAATACATGGAATCTCTCTTCATAACCACTTTTTTATCAAATTACATTTTTATTTTTTTTAAATTTTTTTAATGTTTATGTATTTTTGAGAGACAGAGTGCAAGTGGGAGCAGGGCAGATAGAGAGGGAGACAGAGAATCTGGAGCAGGCTCTGAGCTGTCAGCATAAAGCCTGACCCGACATGGGGCTCAACCTCATGAATGGTGAGATCATGACCCGAGCTGAAGTGGATGCTTAACCGACTGAGCCACCCAGGCATCCCTTTATTCTTTTGTGTTGTTGTTATCAAGTTTAACAACTTTTTTTGGTATTGTTGATTTGAAGGCATGTATTCCAAAAAGTAATAACTTATTTTATTTTAGATATTAAAAATATATTCTTCCAGACTCTTAATTTGTCTGTGACATCCTATGTAGAAAAGAAATCCATAATTTTGACCTGATCTAATCCATAAACATCTCACTTTGCTGTTTATTCTTTTTTTCATTCTTCAGGTTATCAGTCCTATTTACTTATTTGAGCAACCATCTGATTTATAAAAATATCCAACAACATTTAAAATGATACAAAATATCAAATTCAAAACAACATCACAAAGTGAGTGTATTTAACCATACTCAGCTTGTAACAGAGCAAATGAGTAAGTGGAATAATTCATGCTGTAGCATATGGCTATATGAACTGGCAAGAGAGAAAGTTGGTAAAGGCAGAGGAACTCTATCTTTTAAGAGTTACAACTGAGGAGAGCACCTGGGTGGCTCAGTTGGTTAAGAGTCTGACTCTTGATTTTGGCTCAGGTCATGATCTTATGGTTGTGAGATGGAGCCTCGTGGTGGGTTCTGTACTCAGAGCACAGAGCCTGCTTGGGATTCTCTCTCTTCTCTCTCGGCCCCTCCCCTGCTTTTGCTTTCTCTCTCTCTCTCTCTCTCTCTCTCTCTCTCTCTGTCTCTCTCAAAAATAAATAAATACATTTAAAAAAGAGGGGCTCCATAATCACCTAGCATCCTCTCAATATTGTACCTACGGTTAGAAATATACATGATGGGAACTCCAGGAATATTCCAGACCCTTCAAGGTCCTGGTCCTGTATGTTTGTATGTGTATGTGTATGTGTATATATATATATATACACATACACATACATATATATATATATACACATACACATACATTTTGGCACAATATAACACTTGAGCTGAGTTACTCTGTAGTAAGCAGTCATCTGCCTAGGTTCCCTTGAGTGTGCATGGTAATTGTTCAAATTGGATCCTAGGCAATCCTTATAGCCACTTGATATTTCTGCCCCAATTTCTCAATTTTGGCCATTACACAGTCAGTTATACAAGGGATAGAGACGGTCCGGTCAGTGACTGTACTAAGTCAAGTTTGGCTTTAATGGAAAGGTTGATAAAGTTGGTGTCAACCAGGATGAGGTAAGGTGGGCCTAGCTGTGTGCTATATGGGAAAAATTAACAGGAAGGATGTTAGGGGACTTCTCTTTCCTTGAGTGTGCTAGGATCTTTCTTTTCTTTCTTTGTAGGTTTTAATCTATCCTTCTCTTTAAGCATCTGATCTCAGAGACTAAGCATATGCTTCATTGTCATATACTTTCCTGGTTTCTTTTGCTTCCCCATGTTCATGCTGCACACTTGTCTCTTAGTCCTTACTCTTTAAACAACTTTTTCATTTGGCTTCCAGGACTTGACTTCCTTTCCATTCATTTTAACCATGTCTCTGGCTAATCTTCAGACTCCTTTTACTCATCTTCTTCAGTCTACCTCTCAACATTCCTCACAGCTCCATTTGCTATCTCTACTCATTGCACAGGAGATTGCATCCAGTTTCAGCTAGGATTAATACCTACATGCAATATGTAAGTTTTGTGTTTGATTGAGTAACTGGTGACTCTAGCCTAGTCACATGGATACATAAAACCACCAGATGCACGGAGTATATTTCAAATCAAACTCTTACTTCCTTTGTCTTCCTCACCCCAAGTCATCTCCTCACATAGTTTATGCCATTTGAGTTTATGTCAATTCTATTTCGCCAGCTCCTTCCATCAGAAACTGTAGAGTGCTGTCAATCATTGCGTTTTCTTACACTTTGCAAAACTTGTTAGCACTACCTTCAATATATCCATAATATGAGCAATTCCTACTAGCACTAAAGAAATGTGGTTTAAGCCTCAATCAACCTATTCCCAGGTTGATGGTAACAACCTCTCAAATAGGTCTCTGTACCTTTAAGCTTTGGTGTGCAACGGTGTCTTGTCTGTGCAGCAGGCCACATCCAGATCCTGCCAAGGGAAATCATGTCACTGCTCTCTTCAAAATGCCTAGTGACTTCCTATTACAGGGAAAAAAGTGAAAGCAAGAGAATTCATTTTTGTTTAATGAATTAATTAATGTCTTTTATTTTCTATGATTTAAAAAAAAATACTTATTTTGAGAAACAGAGTGTGAGAACGAGCGAGGGAGGGGCAGAGAGGGAGGGAGAGACCATACCAAGCAGGCTCTGCATTGTCAGCACAGAATCCAATGCGGGACTTGATCCCATGAACTATGGAATCATGACCTGAGCCGAGATCAAGGTCATATGCTTAACTGACTAAACCATCCAGTCTCCCATCTTTCTATGATTTTTTAAATGGGGGAAGAAACTAATTTGTATGTTCAATACTTGTCCTGTACTGCATAAATGTTTTAATTAATAAGGAGAGTAATAGCTAATATTTATAAAGCACTTACTATGTGCCCTGGCAGTGTTCTAAGAACTTTAGTTATTATCACAGTTAAGCCTGTGACAACACTATGAAACATACTTTGATTGTTACCAGTTTTCATTCAAGAAAATTGATGCATAGAGAGATAAGTATCTCGTCTAAATTCACAGCTTGTAAGTAATGGAGCTTGTATTTGAACCCAGGCACTCTGAGTTAAGTGCTTGTACTGAAATTCATTTATTGTGGGAAGGGGCTACAATCTTTGTTTATAGGGTTAAAGAAGTTAAGATAATAGACAGTAACGGAGGTTAAAAATTGTCCAGAGCTTCCAGTATAGTTATAGATCACAAAACCACACACATTTACCACCCAAAAACATGTGAAATTTGCTAAGAAAGATAGATTTATCCAAATTTTTGTGGAAATAATTGGTAGCAAAAATGACCAAATAAACACTGATGGGGTGTATAAATTGCTTGAAACATCTTAGAAAGGATGCTTTAACATGACTGAATTTCTTCAGTATTATTGGGGAAATGATGGGTCTTGCCCAGTCTGTTGCCTGCTTTTTTTGTACTTTAATAAAATTTTTATTGGAGAATAGCTACCATTGTTTGTTTACATATTGACTGTGGCTGCTTTCATGCTAGGAGGGAGAGTTGAGTAGTTGTGTTAGAAACCATATAATCTGCAAGACTGACAATATTTTATATCTAGCCCTTTACAGAAAAAGTTTACTGACCAATGCTTAGAAGAAAGCCCTTTGAAATTATTATTTAAAAAACACTTCTGCTTTGTTTTTACAATTGTCCCAAAGTGTCCAGTTGGCTTTGAGGTGAATCTGGTCATAGGGTCATGAAAGCAAATACATCCCCCCAAAATACAAGTAGTCATTATGATTTCTTACAGGTGTTTACATTTAGATAACAAATCTACTCAAAATCATTTAACACAAGTTGCAAGGCAAACTTTGAGCTTTTAGAGTCCTCTGGGAATCATTTGTTTGATTCATTGACTGTTAAACAGATGTCCTCACATTAGAATTTCAGGGTCCATAAAATGTGATAAGATCTGGGAATGCATCTAAAAAAGAGACCATTAAAGGCCAGCTCTCTTCTTATGAATTTCTGTGAGCTCTTCTCCCTATCTGCTAGTCCCTACTTTGTCTCTTTCTTTGCTTGTTTTTGCTGCCCAGGTACTCAGTGGTTAAGCTCTCATCAATTTTCCTACCATTCACCTACAAAAATTAGTAATCCTAGATCATCGGTTGTATGGTTCAGAAACATTTAAAATGTATATTTTATATTTATTATTAAAAATAGAATTTCTTGCAAGGTAAAACAGAAGTATTTAGAGGAAGCTTCTATTTAGGTGGTAAATGAAAACAAGCTCCTGTTGATTTATATTGTTAAAAAATTTTTCTTTTAATGTTTTTTTTTTTTTTGAGAGAGAGACAGAGTGTGAGCAGGGGAGGGGCAGAGAGAGAGGGAGACACAGAATCTGAAGCAGGCTCCAGGCTCTGAGCTGTCAGCACAGAGCCTGATGCGGGGCTCAAACTCATGGACCATGAGATCATGACATGAGCCAAAGTCAGACACTTAACTGACTGAGCCACCCAGGTGTCCTGATTTATATTCTTGTTCTATAGTAAACACTTTGTTAAAAATACACTTATGATATATTTTTATAAATATAAAATTTTATATATAAAATATATATTTATGATTTTTTAAATGTTTATTTTTTGAGAGAGAGATTGACAGAGTGTGAGCAGGGGAGGGGCAGAGAGAAAGAGGAAGACACAGAATCCGAAGCAGGTTCCAGGCTCTGAGCTGTCAGCATAGAGCCCGAGGCAGGGCTTAAACCCACAAACCGTGAGATCATGACCTGAGCTGAAGTTGGACGCTCAACCTACTGAGCCACCCAGGTGCCCCATATACTTATGATTTAATAAGTATGGGGAATTAATAAATATTAAATCATTTATCTGCTTTAAAGTTTTTCTTTAGTTTAAAAAAGCAAATAAAAACATCCTCTTCCCCACTGGCATCAAATTTATGTATTTATTTTTATTTCAGACTACATCTATGTGTGGGAAGTCTATATATGAACTTACAAAAGGACTAAATTGGAAATTTCTTCATTCAACAAACATTTCCTCAAAAGTTGCCAAGTTATGAACTTTCTGCAAGTGATGTAGGATACAAAAATTGTTCCAAATTTAAAGAATATAATCCATTAAAAGTAGTAATATTGAGAGCAATAAATATCAAATTATAGGGTCAGCAGCCAAATTATATTCAGAGAACTACTTGTGGGTTTAATTTTTTTCATTCTTAGAGGAATGAAAAATAAAGAATTCATTCTTTCATAAAGAAGAAAAATGATAAGGAAATTAAAATAAAGAAGGAAACAATAAAAAGAAAGTAAAAAACCACCAGTTTTTAATGAAAAATACTATTGTTAAATCTAAGAGCTAGGTTTTGGGGATGAAAGGATCAAATACAACATGACTGTAAGCAGTAGAAAAATATGATCTCCAGACAAAACTCATCAATTAAAAAGAGAAAAACAAAAAAAGATGACAGGAGGGACCTAAAAACACAAGAAAGAGTTAAAAATAAGTTATAAATGAGTGTATGCAAACATATGTTGATCTATGGTAGTCTCATTTTAAAAAGATACATGATTATAGTTTTCAAAGCCACTAAGTTATACTCCCAGATGGTACTTTACCTATAAATTATTTTAAAAATTATTTAAAAAATTTTTTTAATGTTTATTTATTTTTGACAAAGAGAGAGACAGAGCATGAGCAGGGGAGGGGCAGAGAGAGAGGGAGACACAGAATCGGAAGCAGGCTCCAGGCTCTGATCTGTCAGCACAGACCACGAGATCATGACATTAGCCGAATTCAGACACTCAAACGACTGAGCCACCCAGGCGTCCCTTTAAAAATTCTATAAAAATATTTCTTAAATAATTTTATACGTATTAACGGGAAGAAGTAAGAGAAAGATAGATTCTTCTATTCTGGGGTAAAGCAGAAAGCATTCTTCCTTTAGATTCTAGCTAATGGTTGAAAGCCAGAGAACTTGTAGATTCTCCTTGGTGGCTAGTGTTTTTCTGTTTTTCTTTTCTTTTCTTTCTTTCTTTTTTTTTTTTAACTCTTAAATAGACTTTATGTTTCAGAGGATTTTTAGGTTCACAGCAAAAGTGATCAGAAAGTAGAGGGAGTTCCCATATACTCCCTACCCACCCCCACAACAGGGCTACCCTCCCCTATTACTAACATCCTTTACTAGAGTGCTACATTTTTCCCAAATGACAAAGCTACATTGACACATCATAATTGTCCAAGGTTCATACTTTACATTCATTTTTTTAAATTTTTTTAATATGACATTTATTGCCAAATTGGTTTCCATACAACACCCAGTGCTCATCCCAACAGGTGCCCTCCTCAGTACCTATCACCCACCCTCCCCCACCTCCCACCCCCCATCAACCCTCAGTTGGTTCTCAGTTTTTAAGAGTCTCTTATGTTTTGACTCCCTCCCTCTCTAGCCTTTTTTTTTTCCTTCCCCTCCCCCATGTCTTCTGGTAAGTTTCTTAGTATTTACATAAGAATGAAAATAT
Organism: Panthera tigris; assembly: GCF_018350195.1. NCBI lineage: Eukaryota > Metazoa > Chordata > Mammalia > Carnivora > Felidae > Panthera > Panthera tigris. The sequence continues at coordinate 43,701,399 of NC_056661.1, read as the reverse complement.
ATGGTATCTTTCTCTGTATGACTTATTTCACTTAGCATAACACTCTCCACTTCCATCCATGTTGCTACAAAAGGCCAGAATTCATTCTTTCTCATTGCCACGTAGTACTCCATTGTGTATATAAACCACAATTTATCCATTCATCAGTTGATGGACATTTAGGCTCTTTCCATAATTTGGCTATTGTTGAAAGTGCTGCTATAAACATTGGGGTACAAGTGCCCCTATGCATCACCACTCCTGTATCCCTTGGGTATCCCTAGCAATGCTACTGCTGAGTCATAGGGTAGGTCTATTTTTAATTTTTTGAGGAACCTCCACACTGTTTTCCAGAGTGGCTGCACCAGTTTGCATTCGCACCAACAGTGCAAGAGGGTTCCCATTTCTCCACATCCTCTTCAGCATCTATAGTCTCCTGATTTGTTCATTTTAGCCACTCTGACAGGCGTGAGGTGATATCTGAGTGTGGTTTTGATTTGTATTTCCCTGATGAGGAATGACGTTGAGCATCTTTTCATGTGCCTGTTGCCCATCTGGATGTCTTCTTTAGAGAAGTGTCTATTCATGTTTTCTGCCCATTTCTTCACTGGGTTATTTGTTTTTCAGGTGTGGAGTTTGGTGAGCTCTTTATAGATTTTGGATACTAGCCCTTTGTCCGATATGATATGTCATTTGCAAATATCTTTTCCCATTCCGTTGGTTGCCTTTTAGTTTTGTTGGTTGTTTCCTTTGCTGTGCAGAAGCTTTTTATCTTCTTGAGGTCCCAAAAGTTCATTTTTGCTTTTGATTCCTTTGTGTCCAGTAAGAAATTGCTGCGGCTGAGGTTAGAGAGGTTTTTTCCTGCTTTCTCCTCTAGGGTTTTGATGGTTTCCTGTCTCACATTCAGATCCTTTATCCATTTTGGGTTTATTTTTGTGAATGGTCTAAGAAAGTGGTCTAGTTTCATTCTTCTACATGTTGCTGTCCAGTTCTCCCAGCACCATTTGTTAAAGAGACTGTCTTTTTTCCATTGGATATTCTTTCCTGCTTTGTCAAAGATGAGTTGGCCATACTTTTGTGGGTACAATTCTGGGGTTTCTATTCTATTCCATTGGTCTATATGTCTGTTCTTGTGCCAATACCATGCTGTCTTGATGATGACAGCTTTGTAGTAGAGGCTAAAGTCTGGGATTGTGATGCCTCCTGCTTTGGTCTTCTTCAAAATTACTTTGGCTATTCGGGGCCTTTTGATGTTCCATACGAATGTTAGGATTGCTTGCTTTAGCTTTGAGAAGAATGCTGGTGCAATTTTGATTGGGATTGCATTGAATGTGTAGATAGCTTTGGGCAGTATTGACATTTTGACAATATTTATTCTTCCAATCCATGAGCACGGAATGTTTTTTCATTTCTTTATATCTTCTTCAATTTCCTTCATAAGCTTTCTATAGTTTTCAGCATATAGATCTTTTACATCTTTGGTTAGGTTTATTCCTAGGCATTTTATGATTCTTGGTGCAATTGTGAATGGGATCAGTTTCTTTATTTGTCTTTTTGTTGCTTCATTGTTAGTGTATAAGAATGCAACTGATTTCTGTACATTGATTTTGTATCCTGCAACTTTGCTGAATTCATGTATCAGTTCTAGTAGACTTTTGGTGGAGTCTATCGGGTTTTCCATGTATAATATCATGTCATCTGCAAAAAGTGAAAACTTGACTTAATCTTTGCCAATTTTGATGCCTTTGATTTCCTTTTGTTGTCTGATTGCTGATGCTAGCACTTCCAACACTATGTTAAACAATAGCGGTGAGAGTGGACATCCCTGTTGTGTTCCTGATCTCAGGGGGGAAGCTCTCAGTTTTTCCCCACTGAGGATGACATTTGCTGTGAGCTTTTCATAAATGGCTTTTATGATGTTTAAGTATGTTCCATCTATCTTGAGTTTCTTGAGGGTTTTTATTAAGAAACAATGCTGAATTTTTTCAAATGCTTTTTCTGCATCAATTGACAGGATATGGTTCTTATCTTTTCTTTTATTAATGTGATGGATCACATTGATTGATTTGCGAAGGTTGAACCAGCCCTGCAGCTCAGGAATGACTCCCACTTGATCATGGTGAATAATTCTTTTTATATGCTGTTGAATTTGATTTGCTAGTATCTTATTGAGAATTTTTGCATTTGTATTCATCAGGGTTATTGGCCTGTAGCTCTCTTTTTTTGCTGAGTCTATGTCTGGTTTAGGAATGAAAGTAATGCTGGCTTCATAGAATAATTCTGGAAGTTTTCCTTCCCTTTCTATTTTTTGAAACAGCTTGAGAAGGATAGGTATTATCTCTGCTTTAAATGTCTGGTAGATTTCCCCTGGGAAGCCATCTGGTCCTGGACTCTTATTTGTTGGGAGATTTTTGATAACTGACTCAATTTCTTTGCTGGTTATGGGTCTGTTCAAGCTTTCTATTTCTTCCTGTTTGAATTTTGGAAGTGTGTGGGTGTGTAGGAGTTTGTCCATTTCTTCCAGGTTGTCCAATTTGTTGGCATATAATTTTTCATAGTATTCTCTGATAATTGCTTGTATTTCTGAGGGATTGGTTGTAATAATTCCATTTTCATTCATGATTTTATCTATATGGGTCATCTCCCTTTTGTTTTTGAGAAGCCTGGCTAGAGGTTTATCAATTTTATTTATGTTTTCAAAAAACCAACTGTTGGTTTCATTAATCTGCTCTAAAGTTTTTTTAGATTCTATATTGTTTATTTCTGCTCTGATATTTATTATTTCTCTTCTGCTGCTGCGTTTGGGGTGTCTTTGCTGCTCTGCTTGTATTTCCTTTAGGTGTGCTGTTAGATTTTGTACTTGGGAGTTTTCTTGTTTCTTGAGATAGCCCTGGATTGCAATGTATTTTCCTCTCAGGACTGCCTTCGCTGCATCCCAAAGCGTTTGGATTGTTGTATTTTCATTTTCATTTGTTTCCATATATTTTTTAATTTCTTCTCTAATTGCCTGGTTGACGATTCTTTCTTTAATAGCGTATTCTTTAACCTCCCTGCTTTTGGAGGTTTTCCAGAATTTTTCTTGTGCTTGATTTCAAGCTTCATAGCATTGTGGCCTGTAAGTGTTCATGGTATGATCTCAATTCTTTTATACTTATGAAGGGCTGTTTTGTGACCCAGTATGTGATCTATCTTAGAGAATGTTCCATGTGCACTCAAGAAGAAAGTGTATTCTGTTGCTTTGGGATGCAGAGTTCTAAATATATCTGTCAAGTCCATCTGATCCAATGTATCATTCAGGGCCCTTGTTTCTTTATTGACCGTGTGTCTAGATGATCAATCCATTTCTGTAAGTGGGGTGTTAAAGTCCCCTGCAATTACCACATTCTTATCCATAAGGTTGCTTGTGTTTGTGATTGTTTTATATATCTGGGGCCTCCCGTATTCAGTGCATAGACATTTATAATTGTTAGCTCTTCCTGATGGGTAGACCCTATAATTATTATATAATGCCATTCTCCATCTCTTGTTACAGCCTTTAATTTAAAGTCTAGTTTGTCTGATATAAGTATGGCTACTCCAGCTTTCTTTTGACTTCCAGTAGCATGATAGATAATTCTTCATCCCCTCACTTTCAACCTGAAGCTGGCCTCAGGTCTAAAATGAATCTCTTGTAGACAAAAAATGGATGGGTCTTTTTTTTTTTTTTTATCCATTCTGATACCCTATGTCTTTTGGTTGGTGCATTTAGTCCATTTACATTCAGTGTTATCATAGAAAGATATGGGTTTGGTGTCATTGTGATGTCTGTAGGTTTCATGCTGGTAGTGATGTCTCTGGTACTTTGTCTCACAGTATCCCCCTTAGGATCTCTTGTAGGGCTGGTTTAGTGGTGATGAATTCTTTCAGTTTTTGTTTGTTTGGGAAAACCTTTATCTCTCCTTCTATTCTGAATGACAGTCTTGCTGGATAAAGGATTCTCGGCTGCATATTTTTTCTGTTCATCACATTGAAGATTTCTTGCCATTCCTTTCTGGCCTGCCAAGGTTCAGTAGATAGGTCTGCAACGAGTTTTATGGGTCCCCCTTTATATGTTAGAGCATGTTTATCCCTAGCTGCTTTCAGAATTTTCTCTTTCTTCTTGTATTTTGCCAGTTTCACTATATGTCATGCAGAAGATTGATTCAAGTTACGTCTGAAGGGAGTTCTCTGTGTCTCTTGGATTTCAATGCCTTTTTCCTTCCCCAGATCAGGGAAGTTCTCAGCTATGATTTCTTCAAGTACACCTTCAGCCCCTTTCTCTCTCTCTTCCTCCTCTGGAATCCCAATTATGCATACATTATTTCGTTTAATTATGTCACATAGTTCTCTAAGTCTCCCGTCATACTCCTGGATTTTTTTACCTCTCTTTTTCTCAGCTTCTTCTTTTTCCATAATTTTATCTTCTAATTCACCTATTCTCTCCTCTGCCTCTTCAATCCAAACTGTGGTCACCTCCATTTTATTTTGCAGCTCAGTTATAGCATTTTTTAGCTCCTCATGATTGTTTCTTAGTCCCTTGATCTCTGTAGTAATAGATTCTCTGCTGTCCTCTATACTATTTTCAAGCCCAGCAATTAATTTTATGACTATTATTTTAAATTCATTTACTGTTATATTGTCTAAATCGTTTTTGATCAGTTCGTTACCTGTCGCTACTTCCTGGCGTTTCTTTTGAGGAGAATTCTTCTGTTTTGTCATTTTGGATAGTCCCTGGAGTGGCGCGGAACTGCAGGGCTCTTCCTCTGTGCTGTCTGGAGTAACTTGTGTTGGTGGGCGGGGCCGCAGTCAGACCCGATGTCTTCCCCCAGCCCACCACTGGGGCTACAGTCAGACTGGTGTGTACCTTATCTTCTCCTCTCCCAGGGGCAGGGTTAACTGTGGAGTGGTGTGGCCCCTTTCCTGGCTACTTGCACACTGCCAGGCTTGTGGTGCTGCTTCTATGGGATCTGGTGTATTAGCTGGGGTGGATCTGAAAGTTGCACAGGGGTGGGAGGGGCAGACTCAGCTCACTTTGCCTTTGGTGGTCTGCTTCGGGAGGGGCCCTGTGGCACCAGGAGGAAGGCAGACCCATAGGAGGGATGGATCCACAGAAGCACAGCATTGGTGTAAGCTTGTGTGTGCAAGCAAGTTTGTGTGCAAGCAAGTTCCGTGATGGGAACTGGTTCCCTTTGGGATTTTGGCTGGGGGATGGATGAGGGAGACAGCGCTTCCCATCACCTTTGTTCCCTGCTGAGCTGAGCTCTGTCCTCCGGGGCTCAACACCTCTCCCTCCTGGTGTCCTCTCGCCCTCCTGCTCTCCGAGCAGAGCTGCTGACTTTTAACATTCCAGATCTTAAGTCCCGCTGGCTGTCAGAACTCATGCAGTCTGGCCCTTCTACTTTTGCAAGCCAGACTTGGGGGCTCTGCCTTTCTGGGCAGGCTGCCCCTCCGCCACCCTGGCTCCCTCCCGCCAGTCAGTCTTAGAGCGCCTAGCCTCTCCACCCTTCCTACCCTCTTCCGTAGGCCTCTTGTCTACGCTTGGCTCTGGAGAGTCCTATCTGCTAGTCTTCTAGTGGTTTTCTGGGTTATTTAGGCAGGTGTGGGTGGAATTTAAGTGATCACCAGGACGAGGTAAGCCCAGCGCTCTCCTATGCTGCCATCTTCCTCAGAAGCTCCATTCTATGGGGTTTAACAAATTTATAATGACATTTGTATACCACAACAGTAACATGGAAAATAGTTTCCCTGTCCTAAAAATCCTTTGTGCTCTGCCTATTCATCTTTCTCTCTCCCCTAAACCATGGCAATCACTGATTTTTTTTTAACTGTCTACATACCTTTACTTTTTCTAGAATGTCCTACAGTTAGAAACATACAGTACCTAGCCTTTTCAGACTGGGTTCTTTCAGTCACGAATATGCATTTCGGATTCCTCCATGTCTTTTCATATCTTGCAGCTCCTTTTTTTTATTTTATTTTAGCACTGAATAAAAGTCCATTGTCTGGAGGTACCACATTTTATTTATCCATTCACATACTAATGGATATCTTGGTTGCTTCTTAATTCTGGCAATAATAAATAAAACTGCTAAAAATATCTGACAGCAGGTTTTGTTTAGACATAATTCTCCTACTCGTTTGGGTCAATACCAAGAGTACACTTGTATAGTGTTTTTTAAAGAAATTAAATGTGGAAATTAAATGAGACTTGTTTTCTCTAGTTTACTATAAATGCCAGCATTCTGTATTATTTTATACCCAGCCCTCTTACATTTATGTTACTTACTTTGGGCATTTGGAATTTAACTATAATAGCTTAATGGTGTTTTATTCATCTTATGGCAAGAGAGAAGTATTTGTCATTGAAAAGGAGGGAGAAGGAAAAAATATATAAATCACACTTACTTTAATTCATTTCTGATTTTGGTAAACTAGTCTGAGGATGCCCAGCAAAGAAACCTTTGACTTTTACTAGGTGTCTTCAGGAGAATGCAGAATCCTATTCTTTAGAGATCTTTAATAGTGAAATTGATTCATTTTCTGGTTATATTTTGCCAAGGGCTAGATAGCGGCCTTAGAAAACCTGGTTTTGGTCTGAGTGTTGCAGAAAACAGAAATACTCCACTTCTGCCTATTTCATGATTTTTTAAGGAATATATAAACTAAATAAAAGCTTCATGTGCTATACAGATATCAAAGGGAGCTCTGAATGACCTTTCATTGTGTACTCTATTACTATAACTCTGAGAAATAATTCCAACTTCTCAAACAGTCAAGGCCCAGTTTATCAAACAATTTTCCTCTGGGTGATAGGATGGATTAGATTAATACATTATGAGGACGTTACATGGGGATATTGCTTTGGAGTCACTCCATTCCAGTAGAGTTCATACCACTCTGAAAGAGAAAGCCTGAGTGGGGAGGCACTTGTTTACTGCTATAAATTTTGTGTTGTCCTGATATATTTTATAGTGGCAGGATCTACTGACTGAGAGTATAAGGTGTGAAGAAACCAATAATAGAGTTTGTTTAGATAGTGCCAAAAGAAAGACATGGAGGTAAGAGATGATAAAAATTTGGCTTTGCCTCTAGGTGGAAATGTAGTTCCTTGTTGAAGAAAGTGACATTTTCTAAGTAACGATTATCTACACAGCTATGTGTCTTAATGACTAAACTGTGTGTGAAAATGGCATACAGATATATCAGGGAGTACAGGCATAGTTAATCATGTCTGAAATAATAAATATATGATTTTCACAGGATAAGGTAAACAGCCAATTAAAATAAGATATGATACACACTTTCTCTACTCATTAGTCAAAGCATAAAACATTTTAACATTGCCTAAATAATTTACCTCTGTTAAAATAAAGGGAAATGCTTAAAACATTAATAGGGTACTTTACAATCTTGAAGTCAATAAGTTGTTATATGATGGTTATGTAAATAATTCACAACTCCATTCAGCAGAAGAGGACTAAGGCTTTTCTGCAGAGTGCTAATACTTCAAATTTGCCATAGATTTCTTCACTGGGTCAAGCTATCTTCAATGGCTTCTCACATATGAAGCTTGGAGACATTTTTATGCTAATATTCTACTTATTTTTCTCCCCATGGAAATATTCCTAACTATGAACTTTTACTGATTGCTGCTATGATCCCAGCACTACTCAGGTGCTATATAAAGGGACAAATACTGTGTGATCATATTTAGCTTCTTAAGGAAAAATAAAATAGAGTTAAGCCAAAAAATTAAGTAACAAATAACAACCTACACACAAATCAGATAAAATTCCCTTTCAATATTCAAATCTCAACAGACTTCATAATTTAGTATGCAAGAGAAATCTTATGTCTACGGAATAATTTGTCCTAATATAATTCATAAAATAGATTACATGCCCCAAATAAAGAATACAAGTAAGAGGTCAAGAAGGCAAAGGATCACAAAACACCTTCAGTAGGATTCACTTGAGAAGCAAGTGTGGATAAAATTTGAAGTCAGGGGGAGAAGGCAAACTATGTCAGAGGGAAGGAGTGTGCAAAGTAGTTCAAGTGAAGACACTATCAGAGAGGAACACTTGGAATCTTGCTCTCTGAAATGAAGAGTTCTAGCCAACATCCCTGCTTTTGACTAGTTTATACAGAAAACAACATGGTAGATGTGGATCTCTACAGAAGATGACATGTTCTCAATATGTCACCTTATGGAACATTTTAATTCCCCATCCATAATGATCTCATCTCAAGTGAATCTTCCCAAAGTTTTAATTCAATGACTTATTTGGGATATAAGTCTTTTAACAAATATCTAAATGCTTGAATGAAACAGATTGCTAAACCAAGAAAAAGATATTGGCTTATATAACAAAGGTGTGACTACTGCCATTTTATTTTGACATTTCCAACTATAGGGAGCAAACTACAGATCACTACATTATATACAATTACCATGTGTGTTCTTTGATGGCAGTAGGAAAATACAGGCATTTCTGTTTAAAAAAAAATCAATTTTGTAATTGGCTTACCAATGCATCCACACTCTTACCATCCCTGGACTCTGATACATATTTGACATGTTTGCTCTAAGAAATTTGCCACCTTTTTCTGAACAGTTCATAACAGCAGACTGGCCAAATAAGAAAAAAAATAAAGTATACCACTAACCTGTTTCTCATCACTAATAGATTCTATAATGGAGTGCAATTGCATCTAATCTCTTCTACCTAAGTGTGCTTGAAGATGCAGCCAGAGAATTAGAAGCTGATACTAGAAAATACTTCCGTTCATGAGGGAAGCCCTTCTCCATCTACAGACTACAAGCATTATCACAATTTCTGGAGACAGACCATTCATCATTTTCTTCTACCCTACCTAAAACTACAACAAGTATTCACCATACACAAAACATGTGATTTCCAAGTGAATGCATACACACTCTCCATCACATTCCTTTTGGGACATGATGCTCAAGAGATGGTAATTAATTCAACAAAACATACAGTTCGTTGCTATAATGATCATCACAAAAAGAAATGGCTGATTTTTAAAAACTTAAGCACAACAGAAATACACCTGTAACTGAAACTTTACAGAGCAGCATTTCAATCTTCCTTCCTTATAGAGTATTTAAATAATGCAGAGTACCAGAAAAAAAATTGCTAAACTGATTGTTATATTTCACTGTACATTTTAGAAGTTTATAAAGGACCATAATATTGCTGAGTTAACTATTTCAATATATTCACGGTGACTGCTAGCTTTTTTTTTTTATCATTTTGTTCTTAATTTGACAAATAAAAGACAATATTCAAAAGGGGATTTCATTTGAGTATTGTTTGTTTGGATTCCAGGCAAATGATAATTTATTAGATTTCTAAAGTTTATATATTGATTAAAAACTACCAAATCACTGACAACTTCAAAGTAGTAAACTCTCACAATAATGCGATTAATATAGCTCTTACAAATTTGAACAGTTCTGTTTCCTTGCTTTTATAAATGTGTTTGTGTCTACATTAGAAATGATGTTTGAATGAACTATTTTTATGATAACTGCATGTGTTTTGAAAATGTGAAACATCTAAAAATGTCATTAAAATACTTAAAATATGTCCCTGAAAAGTGGATTTGAGGTATATTACCCACTTAAAGCTTGGAATTTTCAAATGATTTTGCCTTTCTGAACACCATGACTTTATTTTCAATATACAGTGTCAATTATTTTCTTAGTACCAGAGAGAAGATGCCTCAAATTAACGCCACAGCGATTGGGGGCACAAGTGATTTGGAAAGTAATTTTTTTTTCCTATTTCCTATATCTTTTCAGGCACACAACATTAAAACAACATCCTATTAAAAAGCTTCATAAAGTCATAATAGGCAAGACAATCTCAAAGTCAAGTGTGTCAGCTAATAAACCTACAGAACCATTTAATCTACGATTTTACCAGCCACTCAGTTTACACCCTACCAAAATAAAACTTGTGGAAATAAGAGGAGCAATTTTAAGCTTCAAATATTAGATGACAACATATTTGGAGTAAGATGGAAACTGAGGTTTTTACTTTTCTAGATGCTATATAGCATGAACCTGAGTAGGGAAGCAGGGGTAAATCACCATGAGAGTAAAAATGTTGGTGATTGAGTTATGTCATATAGTAGACACAGGTATGTCCTTCGGCCCTGTAGCCACTGTCCACACACAGTGAAATTAAACCAACTGAATATAAACTAAGTAACATTAAACTAATTAAAAGGATTGACTGATTAAAATAAAGTAAAAACTTCATTCGCTCAGTCACTTTAAATGACATTTCAGTTGTTTAATAGACACACATGGCTACTGGCTACTGAATTGGACAGCACAGGAACGAGCACATTGATCAATGCACAAAGTCTTTTAATTCAGCCCTGGGTAGAATAAAGGAATCACAAATTAGTGTTTCAATTTAATATACCTAATGTTTCAAATAACCTGAGCAGACCGACTCTTTTTAGTCCTAGGAATATGCAAAGTTTGCAATCTTTAACACAGATTCATGTTTTAATATGTTTTGCTAAATACGTAGACAGAAAACTGAGTATGGCTGTCAATCTCCATGAATTTTCACAAAGTGAACTGAGTCCACCCTTGTAACCAGCACCTGAATAAAGAAACAGAATTCACTACTGGAGTCCCAGAAGTCCCCTTCCTCCTTATGACTACCTCCACAAGGTAATCACTATTGTGACCTTTACCAATACCAATTATTTTACTTATTTTATTTCATATAAAAGGGATCATATATTATCTAGTTTTCTGTGTTTGACTTTTTTTTTTCCATTAGATTATGCCTGCAGGGCTCATTCATATTATACTGTGAATCTGTAAATGACCAATTTTCGTTGCTATATAGCAGGAGCCAGTATGTATATACATGTATATATTTATATGTATATATGTATAATTGTATATATGTATATAGACATATATATATGTATAAATGTATATACATATACACACATGTATGTACATACATACATACATACATACACACATTTTTAAGAGACAGCAAATATTTTCAGCTTTGTGGGCCATATGGTCTCTTTCACGACTACTTAACTCTGCCATTGTGGAGTCAAAATAACCATAGTCAATGTGTAAATGAATGGATGTAGTAGCCATGTTCCAATAAAACTTTATTTATAAAAGCAGGCAGTGGTCTCTACCTGTGCCATGCTCTGTAGTTTGCCAATTCCTGCTGTTTAATTTTCCATTGTGTGACTAAACCACAGTCTATTCATTTTACTATTGATGGCCATCTAGAAAATTGCTAGCTTCAGTTATTGTTAGTGTTCAGGAAGTATTTCAATACATATTTTTGGTGAATATTTGTAACTTCCTTTTTACGCCTCCTCTACTTTCCATGTCTCCCACTCACTGTTCAGGTATTTATCCTTTGGCACATACTCTAAATCTCACCCCCTATTATAGGATCACATTGTGTTCCCCCCAAAGTACTCACCTCCAGTACTGTGAATGTGATCTTATTTGAAAATCGAGTCTTTGTGGATGGATGGTCAAATTAAGATGAGGTCAATAGGGTGGGTCCTAATATAATATGTCTGTGTCCTTACAAAAAAAGGGAAATATGAACCAGTGATAAGCGTAGAGGGAAGGCAATATGAAGATAAAGGAAGAATGCTATCTACAAGCCATGGAAGGCCTGAGGCTACTAGAAGCTAGGTGAAAAGCATGGAAAAGATTCTCCCTCACAGTCCTGAAAAGACACAGACCCTCTGACACCTTGACCTTGGACTTCTAGCCTGCAGGACTGTGAGACAACAAATTCCCACTTGTGAATTTACACCATTCATTTGTTCTTTGTTATGCAATGCTAGCAAATTAATATACCACCTGAGAGAGGTATCCCTTGAGCACATCTCTGTAGTAGCACTCTTCCCCTTACTATCACTTGGCCTTATTTTACTCATCACTTACTTTTCTTGGTTTTTTATTTTCCCTGCTAGGATTAATTTCTATGAGCAAACACCTCATCCAATATTTGCTCCAATTTTCCTTACACAGCATACCTAGATGATCAATTAATATTTTGAGATAATGGAATGCGCAGGACAGCTGGTGTTGCAATTTTTCTAAAGTATCTAATACTTTAGAACTGGAAGTAGCTGGAATAGTCAGGTCCACAAGCCCAAGTCAGTTAAGTGTGGACAAATTAATAGATTTACAAGGCCTGGACTGAGTGACATTAGTATGAGCAGATTAGGGAGAATTTTAAGGAGTGGAAAAATAGAGTTAGTCTCCAAAATTAGTATGTACTGGGCTACCAGGAAACCATTATTATAGCAGGCACTGTCATGTTCTACTGCTATATCCTAGTTTATATAACTTCTGCAAGCCAGGTTCTTCATGTAGGCAGTGAGGAAAGTAGTAATGCCTGCCCTACAAGATTATTGTATGGAATTATTTAAAAAATGGCTACAATTTACTCTGCACATGGCCCAATACAGAAAGTGTGCAATAAATGTGAATTTCCCAAATTCACAATGCATTTAATAGAGGCACTAAGCACTGACAATGCCCATAGTCCACAGCTAGTAAGTGCCAGAATCAAGTTTTGAATCCAGGATTATTTAGCCTAACTGATCACTCTGCATTCCTGTTAAAATTTTTTAAATGTTTATTTATTGTGGGGGGGGGAGAATAGAGAGAGAGGGAGACACAGAATCTGAAGCAGGTTCCAGGCTCCCAGCACAGAGCCTAATGCAGGGCTTAAACTCACGAACGGTGAGATTATGACTTGAGGTAAAGTCAGATGCTTAACCGACTGAGCCACCCAGGCGCCCCTCTACATTCCTAACTATATGCTCTTTCTGGACATTTTTATAGCTATTGGTTTGATTAGTATTCTTTTTGAGAGAGTAAAAGCCTTTTTCTTTTTTTTTAAGAGAAAGCAAAATTGGCTGCTTTGAAAGCTTGCCTCAGTTATATTGAAATATGGTCACAATAGGAGCCTTGACGCTTATGTGTCAAACTCAAATTGTAGACCCCAACGCTTGAAGCAACCATAGAAGTTTAAGAGCCGTGTGCCAGGTCAATTTAAATCCAGCTTGGTAATGACAACATCACAGAGCTTTTTCTGATTCTATGATTTTATGCACTCAGAGATACTTTATTTGGAGAGATTTCAAAGTGTTCACTCTAATGATGGAAATTTGGAGATTTGAAATCTTAATAGAAAAACTGAAACATGATTTTCATCATTGCCAGCAATGACCATGAACAAAGAGCAATTTTCACTATGATAGATGTCAGTCAGCAGAGGCAAATCATGGTCATCATGAGCGGTTGTGCAGCCTTCAGAAATGAACATAACCTTGGCATGACAATCTGGTAGGTTTGTTTTATTGATTATTTTTTTACTTACTTACTTACTTACTTACTTACTTACTTACTTACTTAAGAGAGAGAGAGACAGAAAGACTGTGAGAGAGAAAGGGGCAGAGAGAGGGAGACACAGAATCTGAAGCAGCCTCCAGGCTCTGAGCTGTAAGCTCAGAGCCTGACACGGTGCCCAAACCCACAAACTGCGAGATCATGACTTGAGCAGAAGCTGGATGCTTAACCGACTGAACCACTCAGGTGCCCTTGGTTGGCTTATTTTCAAAAGACATTGATTGCCTTTATCTTTTGCATCTAATACAATATTACATTTCTCTGGCAATAAAACAGACAAAAATGTTTCATGTTTGTGGAAAATCAACCTTTTTCCTATTGATTTTAATACATGCTGAAACTAAACTGCAGGGACAATAGATTCCTAATTGTAAAGTAGTGATAGTCAGTACTCTAGCCATATACCCCAAAATGCAGCTGTGTATACGAACATATATCTACAAATAAAACAATGATATAGATTTTGTACATTTAACGTGATTTTTGCTTTTTGGGAAGTTTATGTTGATAAATTTCTATCCCCAAACTCAAACCCTCTATAATTTAAGCATATTCATGGCAAGAAAGGAGGCCCAGAAGCATCTAGTAGGAATTGTTAATGGTCTCTAGTTTCAGTCAGACCAGGCATCTGGAATAACGATTCCATCAATGTGTATGAAAGTCATGTAGACAATGAATCTGAGGATATTTGCCATAAAATATAGGTGATGCTAAGTGAAATAATCATAGCATCTTTGAAAGCAAGAACTTTTCCCACATTAACTCAAGGTCCTAACTGCATGCTATTTTGAGATTTTCACCCTAAATAATGGTCCAGTCTTTCTTTCTCATTCTCAATGTGTAGTTGACAAAAAAAATTACAAAGGATTTTGGCTTTGCAATATTTGTTAATCAATGTTTTATTGTGTTAAGGAGACATGAAGTCATTTTATATTACGAATATAAACTTTGTCCTATGGAAGAAATATATATATAGTGTGTATGTATGTATGTATATATGTATGTATGTATGTATCTATATATATATATCAAGAAAGAGAGGGAGAGAGAAAGGGGGGGGCAAATGTGTGAAAAATGTGCCACTATGTATCTACAACTGAATACCTAGCCCTTCCTAGAACCAAACGGCATAAAATCTTTGTGTTTTAACTTTTGAGCTGCTCTTGGCTGTCTGATTCAGTGTTTCCTATTCAGGGACATGTCTGCTTCCTTCGGGACATTTTCCGCCTACTGACGACAAGGATGCTGTTCCAAAATGAAATTTGGAACCCGATTTTAAATTGAATCTCACCCTCCAGAGTAAACAATAGATGGAAGCTGCCTATTAAATCATCAACTTTTAATTAAATCCTTTGCAGCTGTAGGATCTCCATACTCAACAAGGTGATAAATGCATTGTATTTTAATTTAGTTATTTTTTTGTATTAAACTCAAGGCAAAAGAGAGAGAGAGACAGAGACACAGTGTGTGTGTACACGATATTTAGCAAGTTACCAAGAATGGATTCACGATGACTTCTTCATCACAACAGAGTGAAGTGTTTTAAAACACTGGAGTCAGCAATTTAGAGTCAAATCTTGACTCCAGGGCCTACTAACTCTGTGACCATGGACAAATCAAATGATTTCTCTTAGCCTCAGTTTCTTAGGGAGGTTGAATTACTGGTTCCAACTCTCCCTCCAGTTGTCTCTATATCCTCACCATTGTCAGGGCCTAATTGTGAATGGCGGCTATCACTCCTGAACTTGACTTTGAGCTTGAACTTGTTTTCACCAAAGAAAGGTGAGTGGGGGTCAATGTGCCACTTCTGAACTTAGGTCTGAAGAGGCCTTGTGTTTCTGCTTACTCTCTTGCATTCTGTCATCACCAAGAGAAAATTTTATCCTGGCAGCTGCTTCTCTTAATCCTGAGTTTCCTGATAGACATGTGAGGAGTGGAGCTGTCCCTACCCTATCTAGACTAGATGAATTGTCCCAGCTGACTTGCAAGCACATGAATAATAAACACATATTTTATGACAGAGATACTGTGTTATACAACATTAGTAATAGGGAACTGATACGATTTTCTTATTGAGGAAATGAGAATTAGGATGGCCTTTTAGTCAGAGCTTTTGGAAAAATTAACAAGAGCACTCACTCAATTAAGGAATAATAAATAAATGCCAACTATCCATGAGAGCCTTTGGTACAAGCTGAGGAGATAAGAGAGATAAAGTCCCTGCCATTAGGAAGACTATATTGAATATATAATGTGCATATTTAAATATTCCAAACATGGGGGCGCCTGGGTGGCTCAGTTGGTTGAGCGACCGACTCTGCTCAGGTCATGATCTCGCAGTTCATGAGAGCCCCGCCTCGGGCTCTGTGCTGACAGCTCAGATCCTGGGACCTGCTTCGGATTCTGTGTCTTCCTCTCTCTGCCCCTTCCATGCTCATGCTCTGTCTCTCTCTGTCTCTCAAAAATGAATAAACGTCAAAAAAAATTTAAATATTCCTAACATGGTAAGCATAGTAATAAATACTGAAATAATGACTATGTAAAATATGTAATACTAATTAATGTTAGTAATTCTGTTACATGTTGATGTAATGGAAAATGACAAACCTAAAATGAAACCATAACAAGGCATGAAAATAGAATACCTAACAATGACCTTCTTGAACAAAAATTTTCAATAAATAACTTGTTCAGCAATGAATAATTTGTGAAAAAACTGCAACATTATGAAACATACAGGTCTTGAAATTAGCAATTACTGTACAGGTTTTTGGAGAGTGAAAAATTTAAAGAAGTAAGTTAATTTATTGACATCACCTAGTATGATGGCTAGTTTTATGTATCATCTTGACTGACCCAGTCAAGGGGGCCCAAACACTTGGTTAACTATTGTTCTGGGTGTGTCTGTGGAAGATGTTTCTTGGATGAGATTAACATTTGAATCAGTAGGCTGAGTAAAGCAGATTGTCCTCCCCATTGTAGGTGGTCACTATCCAACCTGGTCAAGGCCTGAATGAACAAAAAGTTAGGCTAAGAGACAGATTTCCTTTCTGCCTTATGACCATGCAGCTGGGACACCTATCTTTTCCAGCCTTTGGACTTGTAGTAGGACTGGACCTTATACAATTGTATCTCCTTGCTTGCTGACTGCAGATTATGGAACTTCTCAGCTTCCATAAAAGCATGAGCCAATTTTTATACCCTTATTTTTTTATATCCTAATAATAAATGTCTTTTCTTTATTTATAGATATATGTGTGTATGTGTCTATATGTGTGTGGGTACATACACACACACACACACACACACACACATATATATATATATATATCTTCCCACACACACATACCCTATTGATTTTGTCTCTCTAGAGAGCCCACACTGATACACCCAGAATATAGAAACGGCTCTTTTCTCTTTGACATTCTGTCAGACCACATTTAAACACTGCAAATCTATAAACACATATTCCAAAACAAACGCAAACAACCACAAAAGATATCTCAAATGAAAGAGATGCCATATATTTCCTTAGTATTTTAAATTCTTATCGTAGAGTGTGCATACAAAGAGATAACCTATTTCTGTACTGATGAAATAATAATTTTTAAGTGACACCAGGAAATCTTTGAATGTTACAGTTGAAAGGAAAAATCAGAGAATTACTCATTCATCATTTTACATGAGAAAATTCCCCCCTGGGGGGGAAACTGAAATTTGCCAAGGTCACAGACAATGTCAAAATTGAGATAACCGTACTAGGAAGACATATCATTAATTGAGTTCTTATGTATCTCCCACATGATTTACTATCATCATTACATTGGATAATCACTGAACAAGTATGTGAGTTATGTGTTATGATTATTCTAGTTTTATAAATGACAAAATATCTTAGAAATGTTAAGCAACATCATGTGTGGCCCACAGTAGGGGTCAAATCAGCCTTAAGCCATTTGACTTCAGAGCAGTGTTTCTCAAATTTTAATATACATACAAATCCTTGAAGATTTCTGTTACAGTACCTAAACCTCACCTCAGAGAGTCTGATAGAATTGGTATGCTTCCAGTATTAGCATTTAAAAAAATCTCTCCCAGGTGATTCTAATGTGCAGCCCTGGTTACAAGTCTTACTTGGAGGCTGTATGGCTAAATTCTTTTTATATCTCCCTTACCCTTTAGAAAAAGCATTCAGAATTAGGCCATTACAAATTACAAAGTACACAATCTCCTTGTCCTTAATATTCGATTTGACTTTTAGCAAGGAGGGGAAACTGGAAAACAGGGGAGTCATTAAAATATGTTATAATTAGGATGGAAAAGGAAGCCACTTGGGAAAAAAGATGTTAATATAACAATGTTATAAGCCAAAATAATATCAATAATATTAACAATAACAATGTTCCAACTGTTTTAGACTAAAACGTAACACTTCTCTTCCTACAGTGGTAGATTGGCTTAGTCCTTCCAATTGATTTTCCCCCTAACATAGAATTAAACATTCAAGACCTTTGCCATGTGGATTTCTAGCACCTCTACCAGAGTAGGCAACAAGTATGTCCTGCCTCTTACTCATGTAGGCACTGCACGCTGCTGGGGCTTTAAGTGCAGGTGCAGTGTTCACACAGATCTTTCGTCCTTCTGCCATCAATTCTGGGAAGATTTTGCCCCAGGTAGTGACTGGCACCAGAACAGGAGTTTCACAGAACAGATCTGAACCCAATCCCCAGCCTGTCTCATCCAAGCCCTGCAGAATCCCAGCTGATTCACAGAGCTGTGAGTGAGGAATGAATGCTTACTATGTAAACCGCTATGTGTTGGCGTTTGTAATTTAGTATTGTTAGGTAAACAAAAACCAACAATACACAAAAACCAACAACAAAAAACAACTAATACAGCTGCATTTAAATAAAAACACTCTGTGTTACATATTGATTATTCTTGTCACCCAACAGCTTGTGAAATACTCCATACCTTCCTAATGTTTCTGGAATGGCTGAATGAATTCTAGTGGAAGGCACACTCCTGCCTGCTATCAAAATGAAAAAGGCCAGCTAGGGTATGAGCACATGCCCAGGCTCAGCACTCAATTATATTCAACTGGTAATTTAATTTTTGTAATGTTTATTTTTGAGAGAGAGAGAGAGAGAGATAGAGAGAGAGAGAGAGAGAGAGTGGGGGAGAGGCAGAGAGAGAGAGAGAGGGAGACACAGAATCTGAAACAGGCTCCAGGCTTTGAGCTATCAGCACAGAGCCCAACGAGGGGATTGAACTCCAGGATGGCGAGATCATGACCTAGGCAGAAGTTGGATAGTTAACTGACTGAGCCACCCAGGCACCCCTCAACTGGTAATTTGAATCTCAATATAGTTAAAGCAGCAGAAATTGTGGCAAATTTCATTTCTGGGGAACAGGAAATGAAATGCTGTAAGTGATAGCATTAAATTCTGGTGATGGAAGGGATACACTCATGGAGCTCTATATTCAAAGGTGGTTGTAGCATGGTGTCCTAGCTGGACTGCTTCTGGACACTATTTTGGCTGGACTTGGGCTGCTTCTCCTCTATTTTCTCCTGCTCATTTTCCATGTCTCATTTCTTTAAAAAAAACCAACAACTTTTTTTTTAATGTTTATTTATTTTTGAGAGAGAGACAGAGAGACAGAGTGCAAGTGGGGAGGGACAGACAGAGAGGGAGTCACAGAATCGGAAGCAGGCTCCAAGCTCTGAGCTGTCAGCACAGAGACCTCAAACTCATGAACCGTGAGATCATGACTTGAGCCGAAGTCGGATGCTTAACTGATGAGCCCATGCAGGCCTCATTTCAAGTCCCTCATAGGTCTCCTCTGAGCTGTCGATTAATCTTTCAGTAAACATGACTTCTGCTTAAATCAAGCAGGGCAATGCTTCTCACTTGCAACTAAAATCTTTTCCTGTCCTATTTTTCTTTGTTCATTTAATTCTCAAATATTTATCTAGTACCTGCTATGTATCAGGCACTGTGCTAGGCTCTAGAAATAAAGAGTGAGGCTCTACTGTCAAAAGATACATACGTATACACACAGTTGATTCTTGTTATAATTATGTTTTACCAAGTTACCACAAACACCCATTATTAAATGTCATTTAATAAATGTTATTTATTCATTAAAAGTTGGGGGGCACCTGGTGGCTCAGTCGGTTAAGTGTCCGACTTTGGCTCAGGTCATGATCTCATGGTTCGTGGGTTCAAGCCCTGTGTCAGGCTCTGTGCTGACAGCTCAGAGCCTGGAGCCTGCTTCAGATTCTGTGTCTCCCTCTCTCTCTGCCCTCCCCTGCTTGTGCTCTCTTTTTATTTTTCTCTCTCTCAACAATAAATAAAACATTAAAAACTTTTTTTTTTTAATTTTTTTTTCAACGTTTTTTATTTATTTTTGGGACAGAGAGAGACAGAGCATGAACGGGGGAGGGGCAGAGAGAGAGGGAGACACAGAATCGGAAGCAGGCTCCAGGCTCTGAGCCATCAGCCCAGAGCCCGACGCGGGGCTCGAACTCACGGACCGCGAGATCGTGACCTGGCTGAAGTCGGACGCTTAACCGACTGCGCCACCCAGGCGCCCCAAACATTAAAAACTTTGAATCATGTCAGTGGCACTATAACTCACACCCAAATACAGCTTATCTCACACCTACATTTTCTCTGTAAAGCACAACACAGCATTCCCATGCTTAGTGATACTAGATAGCACTTCAGCCCTACACTTGAGGGTCATTTTAAACAGTAAAATCATCAAGAAAAATCGCAAAAATGTGAAAAATGGGCACTAAATATATTCTGAGAGGGACATGTATTTATAGCATGAGAACTGAAAAAAAGAACTGAAAATAACGTATAGTAATACGCTATTCTCCTTCAACTGGGGATGTACATGTTGGGTGACACAAATTTGTCACCCATCTGTGCATATCTGTGAATAATCATGAAAGCCCAGTGAGTATTGATTTGGGGATTAAAATAAACTCTAGCATATAGATGAATTCACAAATATGAAATGAGTTAATAATGAAGATTAATTATATATAGAGATAAAGGTATATAGATATATAGGCATGTATATGTGTGTGTGTGTGTGTGTGTGTACAGTTGACCTTTGAGCAACACAGGGGTTAGGGGAGGTGACTCAATGCATAGTAAAAAATCCACATATAACTTTTGACTCTCCCAAGACTTAACTACTAAGTAGCCTACTCTTGAGCAGAAGCATCATTGATAACATAAAGCAATTGATTAATATATACTTTGTATATGTATCCTGCACTGTGTTCTTACAGTAAAATAAGCTTGAGAAAATGTTATTAAGAAAAGCATAAAGAAAATACCATACTATATGTGTCCAAAAACCACATGTGCATGGAAGTGAACCTGCCCAGTTCAAGCCCATATCATCCTAAGGTCAACTGTAATTTCAATGTATGATGTGTTTGTAGTAAGAATATGTGAGACATAAGGTTTCTGAGAATGCAAAGAAAATCAGAGGACAGTAAAAGAAGGAAAGCCCCATGTGTGGCAGGCAAAATAAGGCAGACTTAAGGCATCATATTCGAAGTGTCATTTGGAGATGAACAAGAGGTAGGCTTTCTACACAAAGGAAAGCTTATGCAAAATTCTAGACAGGAGACATCACAAACTGCTCTAAGGGAAAAAAAGGTAATGGTGATTGAGTAGGAGAGGAAGGTAAGCTGGGTTCTGAGAATACATCTTAAGTCACACCAATGAGAACAATGGACAGAAGAGGATATGCTCAGATTTGAGCTTTGGAAAGGTAACTTCACAGAAAAACATTAGCACCTTTATGGGTTTCTAGATCTACAGCAGTGTAGATATCCAAAACATGTATGTGGGTGACCTAACTATGATGTGATACTATAAAAATGTATGCCTGATCACATAGTATCAATGGTTTCTAGTTAGTGTCCAATAGTAATCCTGAGTGGAAAGTCTTGGGTACATGTTTCTTTTTATTTTATAAATTGACAGAAAAATTAAGCACAATTATAACCTAATTAAAATTATATAGGCAGCACAGTCTTTAGGTATAGCACTATCTGAACTATGTTTTGCGGACCTTTCAAATTAATTAATTATGCTTTTGCTATTTGATGGCTTCCCTTAGCTTATTTTTGTTTTAAATAACAACTTAAGCATAAGGAAACACAAACAAAATAAATATAAAGGCCAACAAGTAGGCAAACTGGCAAGCATCATCACATAAACTCGAAAGCTATCAGAAAGAATGAATTCTGTAACATAGTTATCACTCACAAATCCAAGCTTCAGCCACTTACATAGAATGTGTCTTGTCAATTCTTGCTGGCATGCAAAAATGGAAACCTAGAAGACTGAAACTATCAGAAGATCAATCCTAAAGCCACTTAGGTCATTCCTGTGGGTGGCGGGGAGGGGAACTTCTGCAATTAAGGAATAAAGTAGGAGTTAAACTCTAATATAGTCATTTCAGAATTTTCCCTCATCACTTACTCACTCAGCAAGTATTTATCAAGCGTGGATTAGTACATATCTATGTTCCTGGCACTGCTCCAGGAGCTTAGGATGTATCCGTGAAGAAAAGAGACAAGGTTTTGCCTTTGAGGACCTTACATTCTACTGGAGAGGCAGAAAATACAAAGTAAACATAATACTAAGTAAATTATCTGTTAGAAGATGATAAGTACCATGGGAAAAAAGAAAGAGTAGAGTAGAGTAAGAGGATTAGGAGTGCTGGAATACAGATTGCAAATATTCACCAGGGTGGTCACTGTAAGCTTCTTTGGGAACAAAATGCTTGAGCCAAGACAAAAAGGAGAGAAGGAGTTAAGCCAATATCTGGGGAAAGAACTTCCCAGAAAACATGAGTTGGAGCAAAGGACCCAAGGCACTACATTCCTAAACATTTAAGGAACAGTAAGAAAGTCAGTGTGGCTGCAGCAAAGTAAGAGACAAGAATAGAAAAGAAGGAGCTTATAAAGGTAACCAGGATCCTGATCAAATAGTGCTTTGTAGACCTTTGAACGACTGTCTGTAGACCTAGACTTTGACAATGAGTGAAATGATACTCTGCTGATGGGTTCTGAGTGGAGGGATATGATACAGCCTTTAGAAAGGTACCTCTGGCTGCTAGATTGAGAATGAACTGGAGAGGAACAAGGGTAGAAATAGGGAAAACTGAGGTGATTGCAATAAATTGTTCTGCCTTTAAACAATGTTAAAACCATCAAAGCATAAATGATTACATTCTGCCAAATGATTAAAAGAAAAAAAGATTGTGTATAATTATAAATGATGAGGAAGAAGTGTCCCCCTTTAAAATTTTTTTAATGTTTATTTGAGAGAGAGGGAGAGAGAGTATATGTGTGTGTGTATGTGTGTGTGTGTGTGTGTGTGTGTGTGAGAGAGAGAGAGAGAGAGAGAGAGAGAGAGAGAGAGAGAGAAAGCAGGGCAGGGGGAGAGAGACACACAGAATCCAAACTAGGCTCTCGGCTCTGAGCTGTCAGCACAGAGCCCCACACGGGGCTGGAATTCACAAGCCATGAGATCATGACCTGAGCTGAAGTTGGACACCTAACCAACTGTGCCACCCAGGCATCCCTGCCCCTCTTCTAAATTCAGGGGAGACTTCACACATATAAATGAATAAAGGGAATGGACAATGTGGCTTCAGGGTGGAGTTAAGTGGAGACTGATTTGAAATCAGTCAATTTTCAGGTTTCAAAATGTTCTCCCCCCACCCCAGTTCTACTGATATATAATTGACATAAAACATTCTTTTTCTTTCTTTTTAAATGTTTGTTTTTGAGGAAGAGAGAGAGAGCATGCGAGCAGGTGACAGGCAGACAAAGAGGAGGACAGAGGATCTGAAGCAGGCTCTGCACAGACAACAGTGAGCTCAATATGTTGTCTGTGACAGGAACTGTGAGATCATGACCTGAGCCAAACTCAGATGTTTAATGACTGAGCCACCCAGAAGCTCTGCAGTTTACACCTTTTGACCAGCTTCAGTCATTTTTCCCACCCCCAACCTCTGCTAATAACACCAACCTGTTGCTGTTTCCGGATTAGATTCCACAGATAAGTGAGATAGTACAGTATTTGCCATTCTCTGTCTTAGTCCACTTAGCATAATGCCCTCATGGTCTATCCACATTGTTACAAATGGCAGGATTTCCTTCTCTTTTATGGTTGACTGTCTTGACCCAGAATTAGGAGTTGGAGCAGTAAAGGTGTAACTTTCTTATAAGAAGTGTCCCAGAAATGTTATTATCAGTAGAGCATCCTACACATTTTCCTAAGTTATTTTGGTTAGCACATGGTATTTGTTAGCCTTGTGGTTTCTTCATTAGTAAGGTAACTTCCTAAGTGAACTATAGTAGGTACTCCAAGTGCACTGGTCTAAGCTTTACTCTGTAGAGCCCTGATTTTTCTTTTTAGTTTAGCGAACATTTAAACTTGTTAATACTTATTGGCATTATACAACTCCACAGTTTTTCATCACTGAAAATGACCCCAGGAGGAGCTGGAAATTGGATGTACTTTTTAATTCTCTTTGGAGTCCAAATCTAAATCTTTTCTTCCAGCCTCTGAACTGGGAGTTAATGATCTCAAAAAGAAGTACTCCTCCCTCAGCTCCTATTTTGCACCTGTATTCGGAGAATGAATTCAAAGAGGCCCACTCTAAACCACCTTGCTCATTCATATTTAATTGATATACAATAGGAAGTGATGCTCAACAGATCCATCCATCTATTATCTTTAAGTGCTTGGCTGTGATTTTTTTCTTCTTCATCACTGAGTTTCTTCCCATATTCAAATCCATATTTAGTAGGGTGATCATCACTGCCTGGCTAAACCCAGGGGACAGCCAACCTGGTGTATGCATCCCACAATTAAATCCTGCATTTGGGAACATGGCTGGGCACATAATACAGCCATAGGGCTTTTGCCCCCTGTAGTGGTGATTTCTATTGCATTTTATGCCTCTATATAATTGTACCAGAAGAAAAGGACTAAATGAAACATGTGTGAAGTCCTTTGAGCTAACATTTAATGAAGAGCTTTGAAATTCCCAGGTGTAAAGCACCATAAAAGTTTTAAGCATTATTATCTTCCTAATAAATGACTTTTCCATTTTCTTTCCCTTGTGACATTTTTATTGCTGATTTCCCCCTTCATTTGAATTTAATTTTTAAATGAACAAGAATGTCTCTTACAAACTTATTTTTTTAAAAATAAGAGGAACACTTGACTAAACTGCTTATATTAATCAACAGCATTTCAGAAAAAAAATACTGTTTCTCCCTCTCTCTCTCTCTCTCCCTCTCTCTCTCACCAGAGCACTGCATTTTCCTTTCAACTTTATGCTAGGCTATTGACAATTATATTAATAGGAACCTTCCCTCAGAGAGTTCAAAGATGTATTTATCTTGAGTGTATGATCATAAAATGGTCAAATACTAAGTGTTTATATAATTCTCAACACTTATTAAATCCACATAAAAAAAACAATTAAAAACAGTACACAGATAAATGTGTTGGAAAGGGAAGATGATGGATTTCAACATGGTTTCATTTTCCTTAAAAATAGTTTAAACTATGTTAAGAGATCTATTGGAAATTAGGTCACTACCCTTTTTTCTAACACAATGAGTCAGATATATTTTGTATAATGCTAAAGTGGTAGATGGTATATAGAAAATATTACATGTAAAATATGTACTATATGTAAAATGTTATCATTTGTAATACAAGATACTATACCCCAAATATATTATTCAAATTTTACCAAATACGACATGGAAGGAAACACTTCAAATTAATTTAAAATTAAATATAATATTTAAATATATTACTACATGTATACACTTTGCTAGTTTTAACTTTGCTTCTCTAGAAAGCACTGGGAAAATAAAAAGCAGTCTAAGAATACTACAAAACAACAGATAATTAAGAAGCCTGATTAAGAAACTCTTCTTGAGAGGGCAGTATGTTGATTAGTTTGGGCAAAGAGCTTCTTGAGCAGAATCCGGCCTATTTTGCATCCTGAAAATATGGCCATACATTGTGGGTAACTTTTTTCCTAAATATTTTCTCATCAGCTAGCCATGGTGGAAAAGATCTACTAGAGATCAAACAGAGCTCTTGACTTTTCTCCCACAGCACCCTCGTTTTATGGCTGATTCCACATTCTTATCAATGTTCTAGAAACAAATTTTTATCTCAAGTGAATTTTTTATAAGTTTTTGTGTTCTCCACATAGGTTCCTGCCTAGCCAGACTTTTTCCCCTCCAGCTTTACTTTTCTAAATAATCCCTTAAAAAAACTGGTGGGCAAGATCAACTTACATGTTAGTAACACAATAATCTCCTGTCCATTTTAAGCTTATGCTATATGCTCCTGTCCATGCTATCTTGTACCTCAAGTCCCATATGTAAATGGCTGCATCAAAACCTCGTCGTCACTTCCCATTCCACCCCAGATTGATTTCCTTGCCAGCAGCCTTGACATTTTCCAGATATCCAAACTCTCTTCTCCACTTACAGCCTTCCTTTGCCCTGTCCAATTTTGTTATTAGTCCCTGTGCCATATGCTCCCATTCCAAGATATTTAAGCACTTCTGCCTAAACATTCTGTTGGAAGCAGAAGAATAAAGTCTGGAGGTGAAGACAGAATACGGGAGAGTGGCTTAGAGTTTGAACTTTTGAATAATACTATGTCTGAAGCTGGGCTCTAACATCAGTAGCTATTTTATTCAGGGCCACTTATTTGATGCCTTGATCATTCAATTTCTTCAACTAAGAGTCAAACAGAGAAAATAATATTATTGAACTCCTATTTCTTGGGTGAAAGGATGAGGTGATTATTGTAAAATCCTTGGCACACTAGCTACTCAGTAAATCAGCATTGATGTTATTATCACTAGTGGTGGTAGCAGGGGTGGAAGTGATTGCTCACACTTACTTTTCAGGAATGGGTATCTAAACCTGTAATCCAATATATTCTGACATGCATAGCTTGACAAATGTTCCAAAGCCTAGAACCTTCCCCACTCCTTCACTAATAGGATAGAGAAAGAACAAAGTAGGAATGAATTTTGTGTTTACCCATTTGGAATGTGGATAGTCTTATTCTTGGGAGGTCTGTCTGCATAAGTCAAAAGTCCATAGAAGGTGGAGTTGACAGAAGTTTAAGGCAGACCTTGCTCTTGGCCTTTTTTTTTTTAGCTAACAAGAATTATAGCTTAGGTTAAATCCAACATCAGGATTACTGAATGAAAAAGGTGGAGAGCCTATTCTTATCACTCTTTCCTGGACTGTGATAAAGCTTTAGCAGCATCTTTGGGTAGAGGCCTGAGGAATAGTTCAAATGCCGAGTAATAATAGGTATAATGAACTGTAAACCCCAATCCAATGGAACACATAGCTGCTACAATTTTTGTATAGAGTTCCCAAATTAAGAAAGAAAAATTTCATTATATTTTAATATATTTTCCAAGTTTTTAAATATAATTTTGTAGAATTTCAAGTAAAATTTAAATAAACCAAATCATCCATGGTTCAAAAAGGTAAGAACTCTATTTCCCTTGTTCACTTTAAAAAGATGTAAAGAACAAGAGGCCCTTAATAAGCAATATTTGATAATGATCATAAAACCATATAGTATAAACCAAAGCAAAGGGATAACTCTTATAATGAGAAAGATACCACACTTGTGGGTATAAACCAAAGCAAAGGGATAGCTCTTATAAAGATACCACACTTGTGGGTGGAAGATTAACTATATAGTGCCACAGGATGAAGTTAATTCTTCAAACTCAACAATACTGTAGTGGTGATATTAATAAGCAGAAGTAAGCTATGTATGGACTTAACCCTTGTAGCCATACTGAACCGAATGTTTTGTGAAAGGTTTGGTATTGTTTTGAATAAGGTTAACAGTCTATGTGATGCCCTGACCAAAGTGTATATTATGCCAAAGTGACCTATTTTTTAAATCTTCTAATGATAAGGTTTTAGCTATTTTATTGAGAAACTGAATTTCAGTTTAGCTGAGTGCCTGAGGGTATATGACTCAGTATAGTTGGTACATGTAAAGCACTCAACATACTGGCTGCTTATGTGAAGATTCTAATGTGGCAGGGACCTCTCCAGCTCAGCCTAGAACACTTTGAACATGAGATGACCTGGGACTTTTCACAATGTCCACACCCAACATTCTCCTTCCAGAAAGCAAGATGAAAAAGATGAGGTCAATGTTACACAACATGTATACCAACACTTTCCTCTGTTTCTGTGTAACTCCTGATAATGAACTATGATATCCTTTACCTCTCAACAGGGCCTTAGTCTTAGACATACTCTCAGATTTGCATTCAGGGAGCCACTATTAATCAATAGATTAAAGGAACATACAAAATAAAAATTGTTTTCTATCTCTTGGCTAGAGAGGTAGAGAAGAGAAACATTTACAAAGAAATGGATGTTTAAATATTCAAAAGGTTTCATTCCAAATGCACACTAAATATTAAGTGCATGATTCTGCCCTTTATTATAGATGTAACTGTCACTGGAAATTCCAAATACACATAAGCTTTTATTTTTAAAGAAGAATGAAAAGGATCCTATGATTTCAACAAAGCCAATGCTTCCTTTCCTTTTAGCTTCACCATAACTAAATAAATTAACATATCACATGCATACATTTTCTGAACATATTTCAAAGCAAATAATGATGCATTTTATATCTGCTTAAGTGCACTCAGAAGCTCACCAAAATCCCTCCATATGAGGAGTTAATGTTAGTTTTTCAAAATGCACCAACGCTGGGTAAATAACAATTCTTCAGTTTGGTTAAAAAATGGCAAAACTATTAGAGCTAAGGAATTAAAACACAGAAAACATGGATAAATATGCCAACAGTGCCTATGTGAGATGGAACTGATAAAACAACAAGGTGTGCCCTCCATGGTAAGTGGAATACACTATTTAAACAATGCAAAAAAAGAAAGTAATAAAAATTATGAAGGAGAATAGTAAACCCGCCAAAAGTGTGGCCCCCAACTATCAAAATGTTCAGTCAGGTTCTACTACTGATGCCTGAGCAACTGAGAGTAATTAGGGGATTAGCATCATGTATAAAATTGAAAGCATTATTATATCCTTCACTTGAAAAAAAAATCAATTTAGTAAATGGCTCCCAGATGTCTCTCTATTTTGGAATCGCTGACTTCATATGACTGGGGAATGTTTCGTTCAGCAGACCTCAATAACATGACCTAACCTTTGCTGAAATATACATAACATCCTAAGATAACAATAAAATTTTTGACTGGATGATAATACTAATAAAATAACAAAACCCTTTTAAACATTGATCCTTGGATGTAAGAGTTCTGATCAATGATTAAATGGACCACTTTATCTAGTTCCCTGAAGACTACTCAACCAGGAAACTCTAACCTCTTCTAGAAGGACAAGTATAGCAAAAGGCAATTCAAAGAACACTACATTCTCTTTCTACCACTTAAAAGCAGTTTGATGTTGGGTAGCTTACTTAACCCTTCTCAGGGTTACATCTGCTTTCCTGATATGTAAAATGGACACTCTTACCTTGTGAGGACCAAATGGCTTATTTTATGGAAAGTGACTTGCATAAAATAGTTCAGCAAATGCTGGTTTCATAATCACCGCTGCCATAGTTTACAGATAGAATTAAACTTATTTCTCACTAGAAGTAGGTCGCGTCAGCTCAATAGTTTCTTTGAGCATTCTGTCTTTCAGTATCCTCCAGCTTAGATCAAAGATCGAGAGCTGAAAACTACAGGGAGGTAGTTGTCAACTCACTCTAAGGAAGAAATCTGTAGTTGTGTCATCTTAAAATCAATGAACTTTGGCTTGTAGTGATTTTCCAACAATGAAGCAGAGACTTCAAGACCTTTTGTTGGGGATCTTATTGAGGGCTGTTGCTGTAAATCAATTCCTAAAGACATCCCAACATATTAATTCTTTAAATTAGTTACTTGTGATTCACTTCCTTCCCCAATCACCACTCTATTACTTTTCTATTGTCAAACAACAAATTATCATAAATTACTGGCTTAAAACAAAACATATTTATTATCTCACAGTTGCCATAGATTGGAAGTCCAGCTTGGTTAAATGAGCTCTCTGCCTAGAGTCTAATAAGGCTAAAATCAAGGTATCATGTGGTTGGGCTTTTATCTGGAGGCTCTTTGGAAGAATCCACTTTCAAGCTCGCTCAGAGTGTCAGCAGGATTCAGTCCCTAGTGGTTATAAGACCAAAGACCCTGTTTGCTGGGACTTAGCCTGGGGCTGCTTTCACCTTCTAGAAACTGACTGCGTTTTCTTACATGTCCCCTTCCATCTTTAAAGACAACAACAGTGTGTCAAATACTTCTCATGCTTCTGATCTCTCTGATTTCTTCTTCTGGTGCTAGCAAGAAAAAAACTCTCTGCTTTTATAGGGCTTACCTGACTAGGTCAGAACCATTCAGATCATCTGTATATATTCAGATCAATGGACTTGAGACTTTAATTAGATATGTAAAATCTCTTCACAGCAATACTATATTAGTATTGTCTGGACAACCAAGAATAGAAGTGTTGGAAAGTCACCTTCAGAATTTTGCCTACCACACCTGCACAAACCTGGATCAAACTTTTTGCCCAATATCTCATTGTAAGATAATGCCACCAACCACACAGAGTATCCTATTTACATTTTATATGTGCTTATAAGCACATATACCTTTTCTGTTTTTGAGAGACAGAGAGCGCGTACACAAGGGAGTGGGCAAGCAGAGCGAGGGGCAGAGGTAAAGGGCCAGAGAGAGAATCTAAAGCAGGGTCCATACCCAGCCCGGAGCCCCACACAGGGCTTGATCTCACCCACATATGTGAAATCATGACCTGAACTGAAATCAAAAGTCCGACACTTAACGGAGCTACCCAGGCACCCCTCTCACACCATTTCTTTATGGCGCTTGTTCTTTTTCATAATTATATATTTAGTTTTTGTGATTATTTAAGTTACTGTATACCCATTTGACTTTAAGACAATTCTCTTTATCAGCATCATATCCTCAACACCTAGCATACTGATTGGACTATGACAGGTGTTTAGTACACATATATTAAAAAAGTAATTCTGTTACTATACCTGGATAGAAAAGTCCTCCTTTTTGGCTTGCCAACTTTAGCAAAGCCGAGTAAGAGGGCAAAGTTGGCGTCTGTCCCACAGCTTGAGCAAGGCAGAGGGAAATTGCTAACATGGATTCTGCCAGCATCAGTTCCTGGAGAGTATCTCTTGCCCCTCAGGCGTACAATTTAAATTAACAAGCCTTTTCACACCGAGTTTGGGTGCTTTTAAAAGGCACCTTCCCTGGGCGCCTGAGTGACTGAGCTTGTGATGGAACCTTCTAAGAGCCAGTTCTTCTGGACGCGAGCCTGGTAGGTTTTCAAAGCTAGGTGTATTAGGAGCTCATTTCTGAGGTGCAGTTCTTAAAAGTTGGAGTGTCCTTGTGAGGTTCAAACACTTTGCTCCTCAGGGAGAAGTTCCAGGTTTTGAGGTGGGCCCTGATCCCCGCCCAGGGATGGGGGTGGGGCTAATGGCAAGATTGGGTCTCAGCCTTTCCTACCCGCTTCAAAGTGGTTTCCTTATCTTTCCCCAAATGCAGGAGTTATTCTGTTAATTTCTAGGTATTTTTCTACAGGGAAATTGTCCCATATGTAGCTGTAGATTCTGTGTGTCTGTGGGAGAAAGGGGGTTTAGGACCCTCCTATAACACCATCTTAAACCTGAATCCTTCCTTATTTTTGCAATATAATGTTTTCAGAACTACAAAGTACCACAGGTGAGTTTTGTTTGTATTTTGTGAAAAATACCTCAAAGGGGGACACCTGGATGGGTCAGTTGAGCATCGGACCCTTCGGCTCGGGTAATGATCCCAACGTCATGGGATTGAGCCTCTCATTGGGATTGTCCTGAGCATGGAACTTGCTTGAGATTTCTCTCTCTCTCTCTCTCTCTCTCTCTCTCTCTCTCTCTCTCTTTCTCTCTCTCTCTCTCTCTCTCTCTCCCCTTCTTCCCCTCCTCTGCTTGTGCTCACTCTCTCAAAAACAACCCACAAATGGAAAGGGGATAAGCAAGATTTTCCCTTAACTTTTCACACAGCATCTGATACATGGCTGTCACAACAGATTCCCCATTTTCCCCATTTAAATCTCTTCTTAGGTTAGAAAAATCTTCTGGAAAAATCTTCTTAGGCTGGAAAAACCATATTTTATAAGAGACTACAAAATAATAACCCATTCAAAGACTTCTCTAGTTTCTTTTCATAAACTAAGAAAATATCTGTCACAATCTGTTCTCTCTTGATCTTATATTTTTAGGCAATTCCTACCCTTATACTACTCTCTGCTGTGAATTCCATACTTACATTTGTACTAAGTTTAATAGCATCTTCCCAAAACTCATGTCTATCTGGAACCTTAGAATGTAATCTTATTTGAAAGTATAGTATTTGCAGGTGAAAATAGTTAAGATGAGGTAATACAACATTAGGGTGAGCGCTAAATCTAGTATTACTGGTATCCTTATAAGAAGGCCATGGAGACACACAGACCCTGGGAAAAAGGCTGTGTGACTTGGGAGGAAAAGGCTGAAATTAGGCTGCCAGAAGTGAAGTATCACCAAGGATACCTGGAAATCACCAGAAACTAGGAAGAGGCAAGGAAGGATTTTTACCTAAAGCCCTACTGATGATGAGGGAACATAAGGCAAGCTGAGTGGCAAAGCACAAGCTAACACCACCGCCTCCACAGGCAGGATATGTGTGACATTCCTCCGACACTCCTGGCTGCCTGATAACAAAGGAAAAGGAAAAACCAATGGCTAACTGAAGATCACAGTCATACAGAACATGAGTCTCCATCTGTTTACAAATGTCTTAGTAAATTATAAGAAAAAGGCAATTTCACCAATAGCTTAATCTCCAGAAACCTATAGACTTAGTTTCCTGGAGCCCTAACATCACCCTCCCGTCCATAGTGATGTGGGGACCAAAGGCAAGAAGAAAATTAAAATTAAATTTCTTTATAACCTGAAGCCCATTGACAATTATTTGAGATAGGCAGACTAAAACATTCCTCCAATAAACTCCCAATTGTCTTGCCTTCATGTCAATGCCTTACTAGAGGAAAAAATAAGTTTAGCTCAACAATAGCAAGACCTCCATATCTTATGAGTCCTCTCTGGCATATAAAAGTTCTTTTGGAAACCTCTCTTTTACCTTTATCTCCCCCAACTCCATAGTATATCATGAATCACTCCTCACAACCCCAGTGCAGCTCTTTCTGCCCATGGGTCCTGTCCCTATGCTTTAATAAAATCACCTTTTTGCACCAAAGACATCTCAAGAATTCTTTCTTGCCTGTCAGCTCTGGACCCCCACTACCACTCCAGAACCACATCACTGACACATTGAGTTTGGCCTTCTATCTTCTAGAACTGTGAGCAAATAAATGTATATTGTTTTAAATCAGGAAGTTGTGGTGCTTTGGTACAGCAGCCCTAGGAAAGTAACAGAGAAGGATATTATGTCTCTTAAAAAGTTAAGCTCTCTTTCATTTCAAGATTTTTGCACAGCCTCTTTCCTCAGTGGCTGGTACTTGTAGGGGAATGCTTTGTGATACCTTGTGCTTATTCTGTGTCCCATATGATAGCTGGCATTAATCTTTCAGGAGAACTTAGTAAAGAATATCTATCTACCCTGTAGGTATACCTGACTCTACTCCTGCAATGTTGTCTCCATGTCTCTGCTCACAAGTTTTGTGATCCCTGCATGACTAGGCTGAAAGAAGAGGCAAGATAGATGATAACTTTTCTGGTACTAGAATTAGAAACTCTAGCCAAGCATGTGTTGGGGGAGAGAACAGATAATCCCCTAGATAGACATACCAAACGTATGCTATACAATTCCAGAATAGCAGTTGGAAGCCCAACTCCATGGGATCAAAGTCATTTCTGTGAATTATCTTTATTAGTACACGTGAGTTTCTGAGGAACCAGTGAGGTCTTTTTTCCTGCTTACTGCTTGGTTTATTGTCCTGAGTGTCAAATAAACACTGAGGAGAGGCCACATGCAGTTTTAGAGTTGGATTCCAACATTTATAATATTTTCTAGTTTCTGCTACCTTCTGGCTGACTTCTATTCACTTGAACATGGACAGTGTGGACATAGTCATTACTTCCTGGAGAAAGTTGTCCCTGACATCCTGAGACTGGGGTACCTACATTGTTCTCATGCTTCTCTAGCATAAATACTCTTCCCCATAATGGCAGTGTTAATTGCTCACTTAATTGCCCATATCTTCTACCAGGCTGTAAGGGCCTTTTCCATTGTCTATAATAATGGTAGGAAAATAGTAAGCACTACATACAACTTATTGAAAGGAGAAATGAACTCGTCTGAGGTTCAGAATAATGGAAAAATGCTTTTGGCTTTCTTAAATAGGTCTATGTGCTATTTTTCATGAGGCATATAATAAAAACTGGAGAACTCATTTCTTACTTATAGTGCCAATGTTGTTTTTCAACAGTAGCTTCTCCAGATGTCTATCCTTAAAAGGGCAATAACACTCCACACTTAAAGGATGGCTATCATAAAACAACAGCAATGAAAAACACATACAAAAAACCCAAATGAAAAATAACAAGTGTTGGCAAAGATATGAGGAAATTGAAAAACTTGTGCATGGCTAGTGGGAATATAAAATAGTACAATAAAAAATGTTTTTTTGTACAGTACAGTAAAAAATGTTTTTTGTTTTACAGTACTGTAAAAAATGGTATGGTGGTTCCTCAAAAAATTAAAAATAAAATTACCATCGACCTAGCAATTCCACTTCTGGGTATACACTCAGAAGAACTGAAAGCAGGGACTTGAACAGATAGTTGTCCGTCCATGTTCATAGTAACATTATTCACAATAGCCAGGGAGTTGACGCTATCCAACTGTCCACTGGTGGGTTAGTGGATAAACAAAATGAGGTGTATACATACAATGGAATATTATTCAGCCTTAAAAAGGATAGAAATTCTGACACATTCTACACTATCAATGAAACTTGAAGACATTATGCTAAACAAATCAGACACTCACAAAAGGGCAAATACTGCATGATTGCATTTACATGAGGCATGTAGAAGTCAGATCCATAAGGACAGAAATTAAAATGGTTGTCGCCATGGATGAGAGGGAAGGGGAAATGAGAATAACTTAAACAGTAACTTATAAAAATAAATGTTTAGGTAATTTATAAATAATAATGGGAACAAGGTTTAGTGTGGGAAAATGAGAAAAGTCTGAAGTCAGATGGCGGTGATGGTTGTACAACAATGTGAATGTACTTAATGCCACTGAAGTGTACACTTGAAAATGGTTAAGATGATAAATCTCATGTTATGTATGTTTCATCACCATTAAAATTTTTTTAAAAATCACTGAATAATGAAAAGAGTGTCACCAACTGTTCAGGTCTCTCCATTGATTACACTATTTGGAAGAAGGTACCTGTATGTATTCTCCCTAGTACCTTATGTGGTGGGATTCTGTGCTTAACAACATAATCAATAATGATGAAATGTTCTGTTTATTAATAAAATGTATCCAATATGTTAAGATGTTTTGAGCTCCTCTTTGGCAAGGTTATTTTACAAACACACATTTCAGAAAGTGCTGTGGAATGAAATTAAAGGAAAGCAAATCAGGGAGAGTCACAGGGTTTCTACGTCAGTCCTCTCTGTACTATCTTGCATATTCATATATTCCCTGAGTGTTCCCCACATTGTTGGTGATATCTTAGCACTGACACCCTATCATTAGATCGTTCAAGAAGAAAAGCTTAATAAACTGAAATTTGAAGTTTAAGTTTCTCGATTTTCCACATGAAATAATTTCCCAGGTTATTTAAGTAGAAGCTAAGACAGTCTAGAGAATTATTTGAAATAAATATTGAGAAAGAGAATTCATTTAAATGGAGCTAATCCTCCCAGAAATGGATAGCAACAAGATATTTAATCACTACATATCCAGTTAAATCACATTCAGAAACTGTTGGAAATGGAGTCTAGACAACTTCCTTAATTTAGAGGACAGTGTAATGCTTAAGACTTTAATCCCCTTATGATAGATATTGGACTTAGGACTTTGGCACAGTTTTCATGATAAAACCTTTACTCTTATTAAGATGTTTTATACATGAGTCAGTACAAGTCATTTGCAAATCAACAAAATTTATTCAGGTGGTCTTCTAGTCTTCTCTTCTTGAGAAAACATGAATACTGACATTTAAAAAATATGTGATATTATTTTTTGTTTATGGTTTGGAAACCTGTTTTCTAAGACTGATTTAATTTTTTTAAAAAATAAGTGAACCCTTTATTATACAAGATTGGAGATGCCTAGAGTCTGGAATCTGTGTATTTGTTTTGAGTACAAAAGAAGACGAAGGAAAGAAAGAACGAAAGAAAGACAAAAAGAAAAGAAAAAAGAGAAGAGAAAAGAAAAAAAGAAAAGGAAAGAAAAGAAAAAGAACACATAATGGCCAGTCAGACTAGTACAAAGACCATAGGGCTTGGGCTCTTTTACTAAATGGAATGGGAATAGTAAATTTTGATCTGATGTATGTCATGTAAAAGTTACAAAGCATTCTCCATCAAAAGCTCGAGAATTAAATTAAAATCATATATCTTATCCCCATTCCAGTAGGTAATATAACCTCAGTAGTGAAATAAAGTCCATGAACAGATTTCTAATTAAATCCCTCATTGTATGAAAATAAAAATCATAGAAATAATACAATTTATTATATGATTTGTCATAAAAAATGCTATAGTAAAGCTTATATACACTTGCATGACTTAATAAATCTTTACCACAAAGTAAACAACTTATAGAATTAAAACTCCCCTGTGAAAAAAGTACAGTAATTTATTGCATCATATAATACCCACATAAGCTGAATAAAAATTACCTTTAAATATCTATAGTCTCTAATGTATTTTAGGAAAGAAAACAAGAAAAAAACTACTTATTTCTAAAGATCAAGTTGGCAAATATAACTGTAAATATATTTTATTACTTGGGAGTAGATCTTTAGAGAAAATAAAACAAAGTTACAGCTTGAGAATATGCATAGTGGATTATTTAACTAAATTAAACAAGTACTTTTCAATAAACACAGAATTTTCCATGGATCTTCACAGAGTCCTAGAAGGAGTAACATTTGCATTTGACTATTGACTAATCTTCAGGAGCACAGGAATATGAGTTGTTTTTACTTTTAATTTATGAACCTTTAGGTACATGACTATATTTATAAAGAGTAGTTATTTTCCTGGTCCAGGATTCAAAAAAGACTTTTACCTAGTATTTTATTTTCAAAATAAAAGTAGTTTTATTGTGTTTCTTTTATTATGAAATATAGTATGCTTAGCCACTCAGAGAAGTATAAAGGAAAAAGTGACAGTCATATATACTCCACAATTCAGAGATCACTAGTATTCCTATCTTGGAACATATGTTTCAAAACTTACATCTACGCATAAGTGTACAAGCATATACATACATAGAGCATGTATTTACTTAAGGATGGGATATTTACTGAAGGAAAGTAGCTGTAGCTTTGTGACTATTTTTGAACTTTATATTTTTGGCATAATCTATATCAATAAAACACTATATCAAATTTTCAATTAGCTGCTTCCTATTCCATTATAGGCAAATATGATTATTTATATTATATATATAATTTTATAATTATTAAGATATATATTCTATAAAATATTTTATAATTATATATTATGCTATCTATTATGATCTATAATTATTTAATCATCATTTATTTATACAATCACCCAGTGATTATGCTGTTTTTTACTTTATAAAATACAAGTATAGAGGAATTCTTAATCCATCTGTTTCAGAAACTGAAAGGTCAAGTAGATAAAAAAAATGCAAGGATACACATATACACACATATGAATATATATATATATATATATAATGACACACATCTATATAATTATAGATGATTAGATAATGCTTTGGACAATAGAATCAACAATCTTGATGTTTTATACACATGCACACAAATACATATTAATGTTGTTTTTTCCTGTAGGATATATGTATTTCTCATTTATGTCCATGAAACAATTAGAAAAGAAATCAATAATGAAAAGAAGTCATTTGGCCACAAAGAGAACTCCCCAAAGTAGAAATTTTATAAGAAAACTGCTGCTCATGTACCTTCTACTAAATTAATAATCTAAAATGGCATTTAATAACCCCATTTCAAGGGGCAAATAAAAATGTAAATAGTGCTCCTTCCAGACTCAGAAACAAAATACTTTTATCAAAATCCATGGGAGGCAGGAAAAGCTATTCTTTGAAAAAAATGTATACAAGCTTTAAATGCTTTTATCATAAAAAGAATAGTAGTTACAAAAAAAAAAAAGTTTTGTGGTTTCTCCAGGGCTAACAAAATGAAATCTTAGCTTTTCTGATTCAGATTGAACCTCTACACATATCACTCTTGGAATTACCTATTTTCTCCATATTTCCCCCTTTCCCCTTCTTTTTTCACACATCTTAGTTTCCACTTCCTGCATCAGTATTTATGGATAAAATGAGCTTGCATTACCATTAGTCCATTGCTAAGTCTGACCCCCTACCATTCCTTGTGGGATTGTTGTCATATCTTTTACTTCTATATATATGATAAGCTTCACATATAGTACTATTTTTACATGAAACTTTTTAAGATGTTAATTCAAACTTTAATTTCAAATTTTAATTTCTTGAAAATAAATTACAGAAAGAAAGAAAATAAAATCTTTTATATTTACCCATTTACTTACATTTTTGATCCTCACCATTCCCTGTTTTCATATTATCTGTCTACTTTCCAACTATAAGGACAGATTTAAGTACTTGCAACAGACATTGTATGGCCCACAGAGCCTAAGTATTTACTGGACATATATTATCGAGCAAGTTTTCTGATCCTTACTCCAGACCACAGTATTTTATGCAAAAGACATGGATTTTGCTTTTAGCTGGACGCAACTGGTGTTAATGAGATATGAATAAGATTGTGTGATGCTGGAATGGTACTGACTTTTCTCTAGTATTTCTATTCTTCTATCAAACCCAGAGCAGCAATTCCCTGCTAAACCTCTGGCAGTCTTATCCCACCTGCACAGGCACCTAGCCCTCAGCCATACACATGTGAGGACCTGCATGCACAGAGACATCTGGAAGTTTCTGTCCACAGAGATCCTTCCTCCTAAGATGCCTCAGTCCACAAATTCCAGTTCTTTGGCCACCCCAATCTCTGACTCTGCAGCTTAGCAGGACACCATGCTCTGCTCACTGTCTATCTCTGCACTCCATTTGGGAAACTCAGTCCAAACTGAACAAAGAACTCACCTTGAGAATTTCCCTTCTCTCAGAGATTGCAGTCCGGCATTCCTACTGTCTATGGTTTCCTCATATATTCTCTCTAATTTAAACTTGTTTATAATGAGGGGAGTAGTGTGGTATTGATTGATATATAATAACCAGAAGCAAAACTCCCCTTGACAGGCAGGTACTTTCTATAGTTTCTATCAATTTAGTAATGTAAATACTTCAGGGACATGTTACTGTACTTCCATTAATTCCTTAAGATAAATACTGAAAACGTAACTGGTAGGTCCAAATTATTTTCCTCCTATAGCTCATCTACACCAGTTTGTTCGATTCATCAATTAATCTTCTAAACTTCCTATTAAAAGTTCTATTTTTTGATAATATATTTTCAAATTTGAAGCTTTTTTTTTTGCCTCTAACTTCTTTCTTTCCTTCTCTTACTCTTCTCTCTTTCTCTCTCCTGTTATTTCATGAGTACAATACCTTCCTTCCTTTCTGAGTATTTAAATTATCACTCCTTTTTCCTTTTCTGTTTCTTCTCTTAGGTTTTCTTTTATCCTTACAGAGCTTTGTTAGTATTTTGTTTCTATGTCTTTATATCATATTCTTACATATCAGAGACTATTCTCAAATTTCTGGTGATCCTGCATTGTTCTTCCATATTTAATCGTGAGCCACCTGAAAGCTAACTGAAGTTCCATGTATATGGGGCAGTTGGCATTTACACTCCGGTGGGTTTCTCTACAGTGTGATCTAATTAACCAGCTTAATTTTTTCTTCAGGAGACTCTCAAAAGTCTTTCCATAGATCTTTTCTTTCCCCCTGAAATATTTCATCTTCTCTGCAGAAGAGTTCTTCAATATGTTTCTTAAGAGAGGTAAAGAGAACTGGGTGTGTACGAGCCTGAAAAACCTACTTTCTTAAAGCCTGCTGATGAGATGGAAGAGGCACTCAATGTTCACTATTAAAAATTTCACCTAATTCTACATTTTATAGTTCAGTGTCTCATTCCCCACTCTCCTTGGATCCTGATACCCCAAGTTCCAAGCTCTTTGCCTCCATTTCTCCAGATAATCAACCTCCATTTCTGTGGGAAGTTGATACCTACAGGTAGAAGAGGTGGGTATCTCTGGTTCTATCTCTTTATATACATATCCATCCAAACCAGGATGTTGAGTTTGAAAACCCTCATGCCTTTTCTTCCTTGTATTCTCTGTGGTATTTGAGATAGTTGGCCACTGGTTTGGCTGCAGTCACATCCCCTACTTCTAGGATAGCTGATCACTCCAAGGCCTGGGTCTTTTGGAGCTTTTCTGGGAGTAACAGTCTCCATAGCAAATATTTAAATTTAGTTTATTCTTCATGGTTAAGTCATTTATGATTCCTCTGTCTACTTTCCACTTACCAAAAAGAGGTATATTTTTATACTAATACTGTTATATATTAACCTTCGCTGTTGTACATTTATACTTTTTAAAAAATACTATTCTAGGGTGCCTAGGTGGATCAGTCGGTTGAGCGTCTGACTCCAGCTCAGGTCGTGATCTCGAGGTCTGTGAGTTCGAGCCCCGTGTCAGGTTCTGTGCCAACAGCTCGGAGCCTGGAGCCTGTTTTGGATTCTGTGTCTCCCTCTCTCTGACCCTCCCCCATTCATACTCTGTCTCTCTCTGTCTCAAAAACATTAAAAAAAAAACGTTAAGAAAAAAATGAAAAAAGAATAAATAAAAACAATAGAAAGTACTATTCTACCTTTGGAGTGGGGTTTTAGAAAGGAGTAAGATAAGAATAAGCATAAATATAAATAAAAAACATATAGAATAGATTCCTTCATTGAGTCCTCATAGAAGTCATCAAAGTCAAAAGCGGATGGTATTTTGATTTTTAGTCCTTTTATGGTTGACAAAACTGAGGCTTAGTGAATTTAAGTACTTTTCCAAAGTCCTTACTTTCCATGAGTAAATCTAGGATTCAATGTCAAGAAATATGACTCTGCAGAAACTTTTGCTAATATATTGCTACGTAACTTGGGCTACAACTCAGTTTCCTCATTTGTAAGCTGCTTGGCTTGCTGTCTAAGGTTTCTTTCAGGTCTAAAAGTAATGTACAAGATGGACAACAGTGTCAAACACCTAGACAACTGCAAGGAGAAGCCAGCTTGAAGGATTTTATATCTAATGTCCAAAGACACTGTGGCAGAAAAGCAAAGGATGATCCCAAGTTAGATGTGAAATGCAGTATATTGTTTTTTAAAGTTTTATTTGGTTATGTCACATGTCCTTTGGAAAAGTAATAGGAATTAAAAAAAAAGAAAATATATCTAAGCTTATATAGTAGAGAACAAAAGGAACCACATATTTTACATGAGGTCTGAGGACTTTTTATTTAATGTTTTATTTATTTGAGAGGAGAGTGTGCATGAGTGGGGGAAGGAGCAGAAAGAGAGGAGAGAGAGAATCCCAAGCAGGCTTGATGCTGTCAGCACAGACCCCAATGTAGCGCTCAATCCCTGAGCAGAAATCAAGAGTCGGATGCTTAAACAACCGAGCCACCCAGGCAATCCCAATCTGATGACATTTTAAAAGTGACCCTCTACCTGCAGTTTTTCCCACTTCTAATATTTAAGAGTTTTTCAGATGTACATGTAATTGACTTCTTTACTGGTCAGGATCTGTTTACCATAGAATATTATGTCAACATGTTCTTGCCTTATTAGGAAAATAATTATAGTTACCAAAGAGAGACAATGAATTGTTGGTTCATTTTTGCACTGGTTATTCCAGGAGGTATTAGAAAAGGTATTCTCATTTTATTTTTTATAATAAATGCTGTCACGTTGTGCAGCAGTGTGTGAAAATTATGAAAATGACAATATTTCAGGTAAGAGAACTTTTGTTTCTGGAATAATACCTTTAGGAAAAAGAGAGAAAATTGTTGAGAGTATGTAAAAAATGAAATCAATGAAGTTTTCTTCCTTCTCTTGGTATTTAAACCACATATATATGTATATATATGCAATATGTTTACATATGTACATATTTAATGTAATTTGTTTATGTATATACAATCCTATTGGACATGAATTAATGATTGTTTCTAATTTATCGTCAGTGATAATTTGTACACATATCTTTTCTTGAGGACGATCGGGATTTCCCTGAAGGAGACAAAACTATTGTAATGGTTGTAATCAGAAATGGGAACATATTTTTTCTTTAAGAATTAAAAACAAACCATGGAGTTGAGAAGAGAAAAATTCTACATGCAATTTAGAATAGAAGGCTAATATGGGGTATTTTTAAAAATTTATTTTGAGGGTGCGTGGAAAGGACACATTTAGTGAGATCACTCTGTATTTTCAAATCTGGGGCCAAATGAGAGATAGGACACAGGGAACAAACAAACAAACAAAAAAAAAAACAGAGACGACTATTAGCCTTATTAGCGGGAGATGCACAACAAAAGTCACATGCTATTATTCCATCTCTCAATCAACTAGGTGGATGTACCCTAATACAGGCAGTGCTGGAAAACTGCCCCCTTCCCTCCTGAGAGCAGGGTCTGTCCTAATGAGCTTATCGCATAGCTGAGAAGGGACAAGAATACACCTACTCTGCCACTTGGCAGATTTCCAAACAAGGAACCTAGGAGGAGCAGAGCTGAATATACTCAATACTTCTAAACCCACCCATCTCTTTTGTCTTTTCTTGTCCCTTTAGAAGAAATAGAGAAACGCAGTGAGGGGCCAAGCTAGGTATATGACTTTTGCCAATGTCCATCCATATGGTATCCTGAGCCCATGGAAAAGGAAGCTAGCCTCCAAAATAATGCTACCAAAAGGGCATTTCTTATCTAAATTATATTTTTTGATTGGGGGGTATGGAGCTTCATGTCACTTAGAACCTCAAAATCAACTAAAATTAATTTACAGTGATAAAGGCTATGGAAATTCTCAGAACTTCACAGACACAAAATGGAAAACTGTCCCACCCAGAATTTGGACTTCCACCATCCAGGAAATAAATGCACTGAATCATCATAGTAATGATGAATTACTTTGATGAATGAATGATGAATAGTCTTTGATGAATTTGCCATAAGCTTAGGTAAGACTATGGGCCACTGGTAGGAAACAATGACCACAAGCCATTAGGGGAAATAATCCTTCATCATGTAATATTGAAAAAAGCCACTCATTTAGATTGATGCCTCAAAATAGATTTGTACAATCAATAGATGCTGAGTAACAAATAGGAAAAAGAAAGTAATTATGCTGTCTTATATTCCATTTACATTTTCCCTTTCCTTTACAAACCGTATGAAGTTTGGAAATAATGGAAGAAGTAATACTGAAAACTAAAGTAATTCAAGAATGTGAGGTTTGGATGAGTGAATATTGCTACTGAAAAAATAAGTGTCTGATTTATCATATATCTAAATAGGTTGCTAAAGACTTATAAACATAATTTGAGTAACATTTATTGGGTACTTATATTTTGTCAGGGAATATTCAAGGACCCTTATAATGTATATATGATCCCTATGAGATAGTTACCATTATGGTCTTTGTTTTATCCTTGTTTGGAAATGAAGTTCAGAAAAGTCCCTCACCTGGGGCACCTGGGTGGCTCAGTAGGTTAAGCGTCCAACTTTGGCTTAGGTCATGATCTCCAGGTTTGTGGGTTTGGGCCCCACATTGGGCTTTGTTCTGACAGCTCAGAGCCTGGAGCCTGCTTCAGATTCTGTGTCTCCCTCTCTCTCTGCCCCTCCCCTGCTTGAGCTCTGTCTCTGTCTCTCTCTCTCTTCCTCTCAAAAAATAAATGGATATTTAAACAAAAATTTAGAAAAGTCACTCACCCAACTCTCATGACTAGCAAGTGGAGAGTCACAGTAGA
The DNA here is from genome assembly GCF_018350195.1 of Panthera tigris. Taxonomy (NCBI): domain Eukaryota; kingdom Metazoa; phylum Chordata; class Mammalia; order Carnivora; family Felidae; genus Panthera; species Panthera tigris. Next base: position 43,657,527 of record NC_056661.1, on the reverse strand, counting down.
GAACAATGTGACTTAATACAATGCCCAGGAGGCATGGTAGGTTACTGTTATATAAAATATATTAAGATTGAAACCCATAAATAAAAGTATGATTCCAGCAAGTTCGTACAGGCTAAATACATCACCAAAGGGAAGTAACTTTTATTAAGTACTTACTCCATGTATTTTCTCAATAGAAGCACATCCTCCCCTCCTGTGATTAAATATTTCTAAATAAAGAAGAGAAGTGAAAAGGATTTGTATCAAATACCTGGGCAAAAAGTGAAAATTATTAGTCAAGTAAGTTGGTTTTTCCAAACATTTAACTGTCTAAAGAACGATTACACTTTTTTTTCTCCACCCCCCCCCCCTTTAACTGGTCATTCAGGTACATGTTGCATTACTTAATTTCCCTGGGTTTGATTCCTGGCATGGCCACTTACTTGCTACTGGCAATGAAGCTAATTATGACCACTTCTTAGAACTTATTTTTCCCATTTGCTGTGATAGCAGGATAAGGACTCCTCTAAAATGTCATGTTTTAGTCCCCAGAGCCTGTGAATATGTTAGGTCAGGCAAAGTGGAATCAGGTTGCAAATGGAATTAATATTACTAATCAGCTGGCCATAAGATCGGGAGACTCCAACGCAGTCACAAGGACCCTTTAAAGAGTTGTAAAAGATATGACTGTGGAGGACCAAAGAGATAGCACCTTGAGAAGTACCCGGCCTGTTGTTACTGGCTTTGAAGTTGGAGGAAGAGGGCCATGAGCTAAGGCAACCTCAAAAAGCTGGAAAAGGCAAAGAAACGGACCCTCCTCTACATCCTCTAGAAGAATTTATGGCTCTTCTGACACCTTAAGTTTAGCCTAGTGAGGACTCATTTTAGACTTTTGGCCTTCACAATCATAGATGAATTTGTGCTGTTTAAGCCACCAAGTTTGTGGTAACTCATTAGAGTTGCAATTGGGAACCAATATATCAGCTAATTCAGGATATGAAGAGTATGGTTGTTGGGACGATTACATGGCATGATCTCTGTGAAGCGATTAGTGAAATGCCTGGCACAGGGCAAAAAGTCAATAAATGGTATCTGCTGGTAACCTAATTATTTTTATAAATATTAATACATTATTATTATTATAATATTCATAAAAACAGTCAAAACATATGTGGACTGAACTACATTCTGCTAAAAACAGTAAGAACGCCTAGACCCACTGGTATGTGTTATTCCAGAGAATGATTGAAAACCTTAATATTTATGGTAGGCAGGATATAAACTGTGATAAGTATTAACATTTAGAGAAAACAGAAACCACAGGAGAGTCTCAGTATTTTTTTTATCCTACTGAGCACTTTAATGAATATATTTAAATACTTGGAATAAATCTGTGTTTATTTCAACAAAATTTGATAGCATCAAAATTCCTAAGGGTGTAAGATACTTAGAATTTCCATTTTTATGAATAGCCTCATTTTACAGACAACTGAATATATCTAATCTCCATAGGTTGAATTTTGATCGAAATCATTTTAGCTAGCACCTTGTCCCCCAGTCCCAAGATGAGTGAAATCAATTTTAACAAAGAATTATATTCCAAATGACTTCCACTATCCAGTTTCAAAAGTGATTTTTCCATGATATAGGTGAAGTTTTTTTGTTTTGAAGTAAAGCATATTTAATGATACTTATCACATTCATTTACACAAAAATAGTGCTAAAATACTCAGGTTCTGTGTTTTAGTATAATCCTTAGCTTTTCACTTCGTTTTCTTTGACACGCAAGTTGATATTTTAAGCTTAAAGCAGATTTATTTTCTTTTTCAGAATCAGGGAAGAGTTTTGAGCACTAAGCTTATATTTTAAATTTCTTTAGTGACACTCCTCCTTAAAAACACATTTTTATGGCACTGATACTGGGTAATAAATTCTCTATTGCTCTTCCTCATTCAAAGCATTACTCTGAGCAGCAAATGAACTGATGTAACATGGGTAACATAGATAATGTGTTGCATAGAACAGCAATTTAATGGTCAGAGACTTAATGGCCACTCTGTAGGGATTGTCTTTAGTCAACCCTTACATAGGGGACAATAGAAATGGATGGACTTACCTTGGGTTAAATGGATACAATGCATTCATTCATTCATGTATACAATATAAATGTGTTTATTACATAAAAATATTTTCCTTGGTACTAAGGGGATAATACAAAGATAAGTAAGGAGTAGTGAGCAACTCACTGAATTCTGCCAAGAAGAAGGTAGATAAGATTCAGGATTAATGCACACAATTTACACAGGGAATAAGATGTAGAATACTGTGAATAACAAATACGGAGTTAGGAGACTGGTAGGTAAGGAGAAACCTCAATTCACAATAGAAGTTTTCAGAAGTGTTGTATTTGTGGCACATTTTCAGATACTCAAATTATTGCCACTCATGTGAAATTAGTAAAAGATATAAAGCAACAATTTTTGTGGTGGTTTCATAACTCTGAACATCCACAATTTTTAGACTATTCTTGGTAGCTTCTCAGCAAATAACCATGTACTGGTAAAACAACCCTTTTTGTTTACCCACAAAGACACACCTTCTTAAATATGTTGGTAGTATTATCTTTTGGGGGGATTTCCTTGATGATGTCATTTTCTCTTTACTTTCCATTTGTCTTATAATCTGGCCAATCATGTTCTCTGTTCTGCTTAAATATAAAACATTTAAACATCCTCTTCTTGCTTCTTGGATATTTCATTCAATCTTTATATTTGCAATTTTTCTTTTTTTTCATTATATATTTTTTTCTTCATAGTTTCCGTTTTCTCTTTGTCTATTTTCTCTTTCGGTGTTCGTGGTATTCGTCAGGTGTCTAGCAGTTCTTCTTTGTGTAGTCATATTTGAAAGGAGGCGCTGACAAATTCTTTGGGAACTCTGCAGGGAATTTACACTTGCCCATTTGGGGCATCTATCTAGGATGGTCTGGTTGAATCATTATGTTGGGTAACTCTAAATGTTTATTGTCTTAGGTTTATTCTTTGGGTTGGTCAGGTGCCCAAGGGGGCAATTTTATTGTCTCCTGTCTGATTCACAGTATTCCAGGAATTGAGGGTGGTCTGATTCTAAGCATAATGTAAACATACTTTTAGAGACTTCCAATATTTTGTCTGGGGATAAAGAAGTAGGCAAATCCCTAAGTGTTTTTGAGGATTTCTAGTACAAATGAGGTTGTCGCCCTATCCCTACAACCAGCTTGATATTCATTTTTCTTTCTCCCTCTGCTTCCCAAATTACAAATTTTTCTTTCCTTCCTTCTTCCCTCCCTTCTTTCCTTCCTTCCTTACTTTCCTGCTTCCTTTGTCCCTTCACTGCTTCCTTTATCTTCTATCTGTCATCTATCTATCTATCTATCTATCATCTATCATCTATCCATCATCATCATCCCCTTGCCTCCTTTCTTTGTTCTTGTGATTCTATGCTATTTGGTAACAATGAAGGATACACACATGTGCACATGTATTCCCAGGCACTTTAGTGCATTTGAAAAATTTCCTATGCTATAATTTTTATCTCCCTTATTTATTTTATAACTGGAAGTTTGTACCTCTTAATCCCCTTCACCTGTTTCACCCATCCTGCCACCTCCTCCCCTTTGGTAACTACCAGTTTGTTCTTTGTATTTATGAGTCTGTTTCTGGTTTTTGTTTGCTTATTTGTTTTGGCTTTTAGACTCCACTTGTAAGTGAAATCATAGAATATTTGTCTTTCTTTAATTTATTTGATTTTGCATAATACTCTCTAGGTCCATGCATGTTGTTGCAAATGCCAAGATCTCTTTTTTATTTTTTAGTGTTTTTTCCTTTAATTTATTCTTGAGAGAGAGAGGGAGAGAGAGAGAGAGAGAGAGAGAGAGACAGAGTGTGAGTGGGGGAGGACCAGAGATAGAAGGAGCTTAGGCTCCAGGCTCTGAGCTGTCGGCTGTCGTGGGGCTCAAACTCACGAACTAAGAGATCGTGACCTGAGCTAAAGTCGGACGCTTAACCAACTGAGCCACTAAGGCACCCCATGATCTCATTCTTTTTTATGGCTGAGTAATATTTATATATAATCCATATATAGTATGTCCACTATTTTATAATATTTTATACCCAATTATATATTATATATATTGTGTATCCAATATTTTATTATATATCCATATTTTATATTTACATATGTGTTAGTATACATACACATGCATGTACCACATCCTCTTTATCCATTCACCTATCAGTGGATACTTGAGTTGCTTTCGTATCTTGGCTATTATAAATAATGCTGCAATGAGCATAGGGGTGCATTTATCTTTTCAAATAAGCATTTTCATCTTTGAATACTCAGAATTACTGGATTGTACATTATTTCTATTTTTAATGTTTTGAGGAATTTCCATACTGTTTTCCACAGTGGTTGCACCAATTTACATTCCTACCAACAGTGCATGAGGGTTCCCTTTTTTCCACATCCTCACCAACACTCATTATATCTTGTCTTTTTAATAGTACCCATTCTGACTGATGTGAGGTGATCACGTTAATGTATTTTTATGGAGGGAAGAGAAATTTTAAAAAATGTTTTAAATCACTTTTTAAAAGAACTGTTGGTCTTTTAAAAGTTTTTTTTTTAAGTTTTTTAAAAAATTTATTTTGAAAGAGAGAGAGTGGGGGAGGGACAGAGAGATAGGAAAAGAGACAGAATTCCAGGCAGGCTCCATGTGTCAGCGCAGAGCCCAATGCAGCACTCGAATTCACAACCCGTGAGATCGGGACCTGAACTAAATTTGGACACTTAACCAACTGAGCCACCCAGGCACTCCTCTGTTAAAGTTTTTAAATTAGGTATTGATGTTATAGGTAATGCAAGAATGTGGACTTCCTCATGTGAAATGGTGCAGGCTAGGGGTTCTGCATTCTTATGGATACCTGTTTCCATTGATACACTGAGGATTGTTTAGGAAAAAAACACAATTCTGTCTTTTCCTCCCACTGTAAGGTGCATGGCCTTAATTTCCAGGTTTACATAGGCAGACCTTAACAAGTGAGCACAGTGGCATCCATTGGATTCAATTTCCCTTGCTATGGAAGGAATCCCCTTCTTTTCTGGAAACTACATATTTCACATTATGGTTATTTTTCCATATTATGTGTTTTTAAATGTAAACCTATATTTACATATTTTGAAAGACATATATACTGTATCAATTGTATGTTTTCAGTGGGAGTGGAGGATTTTCACATCAAATCAATTCTCCATCTTGATTGCAGTCTTCTTGTTATTAAAACACATTAAAAATGGCAATTTATAATGCTACCTCAATTATTAGGCATAAAATAAAGCAGAAATGAGGCAAGTTTGCTATATGCGAATAGATGACACTTACATTTATATTTTCAGCTTACATTGATATGTTTATGTTGCTACTGGCAGCAGAGAGAAGCTCTGTTCCGCTCACTCACTATGAAGTTTAGTCTGCTAGATCTTTTGATACTTCACTACTCGGCTAATAACATTCACGCCATTCCCTGTCTTGTGTCTTGGGCGGTGTTTTCACCCCAGATAATCTTTCCAATCAGTATTTTTAAGCATCTTTACCCTTGTATCTCTAATAAATACTTTCATCATTAGTTTCTGGAGTACCTCCAAAATTTCTAGAGCTCCATTCATCAGCTGCCAAAACCAGGGTAAGGCACATAGCTATCCACTGACTAGAATGACAAGAGAGGATAGGAAGAGGGATTATCACATCCTTGCTTTTCCCCAATAGTCTTTTAAAAATTTCTTTGTTTTTATTCACAGGTTTAAACATTTGGCCAACAAAGTTTATAACTTTCATCATGACTGTTTTTGATGTTTCACAGTTATATTTGCATGGGGGCTTATCTGTTAAAATTCTGCACAGTGTTTTTACTGGGAAAAGAAAGGCATTTAGACGATTTGATACAAGATTGACCGACAGCCTACAGGGAACTTCATATATCCTCTTGATTCACCCCAGTGCCATTTCTGAGGAGAAAGTACAAGTACATGAAGAGGAGAATATAAATGGGAAGTGAAGAATGAGGGATGGCTGGACAATTCATTGTTGTCTTTCAGCCAGAAGTGACAATATGCGCCCTGTTTCTTGGGTCAACAGAAAAAGATAACCAGGTCGTGAGCTTACTGTCTTACACTACATTGGTTCCAGTTAGCTCAGGAAATCACACTCAGTTTCTGAAGTGGAGGGCAGAAACGTGCATTTTATGTCATATGGAATATTTTTAAAAAACACAACTGTTTTCCTTCTTCAAAATTATGTTTTAAAAAGGTCGCATGTACACTCTGGAAGAATTGGTAATACAATTAATTCCAGTTTATAACGTAATTAAAACAATTCAGTACATAATTGTACACAGCTTTTTCATGGACTCTAAAGGTGGTGGTATAAAGAGGACGCATCATTATTTTATGTCTGTCAGTGCTGGATGTTAAGCCATTGTGTCTTCAGGCCCATCCTTTGATGCTCTGCTGTACTGGTGATGCTGGGACTCTGAGACCACGCTCTTCGCTGCCAGCTGGCTCACTTTCACATCTCCCTTCAAGAATTGCTGGAGGGAGAGTGTACGTCTGAGGCAGAAAAAGGGACTGACTCCTTCCTGTTTGTTTTCTTTTCTTCTGTCTCTGAATCCCTTGTCACATAAATGTGTTGAAAATATTTCTCTCATCCATGGTTTGCCTTCTCATTTCCCGGGGTACTTGCCATTTTAGTATTTTCATTTCGATGAATTTACCAACTTTTCTTCTACTTTTAATACTTTGTGTCCCATCCAAGAAGTATTGGCCTATCCCAAGGTCACAAAGAGACTCTTCTGTTTCCTTTCAGCAAAACAGTGCTGCTGGGTTTTACACTGGCAGCTACGCTCAAACTTAAAACAACTCTTGTGTACAGGATTATATAGGAGTTGAGACTCTTTTTTTTATCATATGAATATTCATTTATTCCAGAATCATTTGTAAATAGAGGCTTCCTTTCCCACTGAATTGCCTTGTCATCTCTGTTGAAAATGACCAACATGTATGAGAATTTCTGGAGTTTTGTTCATTTTCAAATACCTATTTGTGTCTCTATACACCAATACTACTTTTGTTGCAATCAGGAGGTTTAACATCTCCACATATGTTCTTTTTGCTGTTGTTCTCCGTCTTCTCTTCTTCCTCTTCCTCCTCCTCCTTCTTTTTCAACTGTTTTGTGTATTCTAGAGCTGCTGTCCAATATGGTAGTCAGTTGTTCCATATGGCTTTGAGCACTTGAAATGTAGCGAATCTTATTTTTTTTTACATTTCTTTTTTCAATATATGAAATTTATTGTCAAATTGGTTTCCATACAACACCCAGTGCTCATCCCAAAAGGTGTCCTCCTCAATACCCATCACCTACCTTCCCCTCCCTCCCACCCCCCCATCAACCCTCAGTTTGTTCTCAGTTTTTAAGAGTCTCTTATGTTTTGGCTCCCTCCCTCTCTAACTTTTTTTTTTCCTTCCCCTCCCCCATGGTCTTCTGTTAAGTTTCTCAGGATCCACATAAGAGTGAAAACATATGGTATCTGTCTTTCTCTGTATGGCTTATTGCACTTAGTATAACACTCTCCCGTTCCGTCCACGTTGCTACAAAGGGCCATATTTCATTCTTTCTCATTGCCACGTAGTACTCCATTGTGTATATAAACCACAATTTCTTTATCCATTCATCAGTTGATGGACATTTAGGCTCTTTCCATAATTTCGCTATTGTTGAGAGTGCTGAAATGTAGCGAGTCTTAAATGAGATGTCATCTACGTATAAATGGACACTCATTTCAAAACATAGTTTGAAAAAAAATAATGTAAAATTTTTCACTAATGATTTTTAATACTGGTAACATATTAAAATGATACTTTGATTATATTAGATTGAATAAAGTTTATTACTAAAATTTTACAGTTTATTTTTTACTCTTTAATGTGACTACTACAAAAATGAAAATATGTAGCTTACAATATATTTATTTTGATTAGATACTTGCTATTCTTAGATCCTTCTGGTTTCCATACAGATTTTAATATTAACTTATTTTTTTCAAAATATTCTAAGTTTTTAATATGAATTGCAGTGCATCTTTAGGTCCATTCAGAGAGAATGAGTGTCTTAACAATAGTGGTTCCTTCAGTCAATGTTAGACCTCTGCATTTGTTCAGGTCTTCTTCAATTCTATTATTTGTCGTTTTCACTGTAGGGATCTATTTTACCTTCTATTTTTTTTCTTTATGTAAAGTGATAGGCATTTAAAAAATGTTTTTTAAATGTTTATTATTTTTTTTTAATTTTTAATGCTTATTTATTTTTGAGAGACAGAGAGAAAGAACATGAGCAGGGGAGGGGCAGCAAGAGAGGGAGACACAGCATCCAAAGCAGGCTGCAGGCTCTGAACTGTCAGCACAGGCTCTGAACTGTCAGAGTCCTTTGTGGGGCTTGAACTCATGACCCTGAGATCAAGAGTCACATGCTCTACCCACTGAGCCAGCCAAGCACCCCAGAATGATAGGCATTTAATGTGTGTCAATGTTCTGTGAAAAGTGTTGTTTTTAAACATTATTTGTAATTTTTCTATGCTTCTTGTAGGAAAACAATTTAATTTTGCATACTAACCTTTATCCTATAAGTTGAATACATTTATTCATTAGTTTTGTTTGTAGATTTCTTTAGCTTCTTTATGAACACAATAATTTTTTCATTAATAAAAAGCAATTTTTACTTTCTTCTTTATATTCTTAATGCTTTTTCCCTCTTACATTATTGTAAAGGCTAGGGCACACTATAGCAATTTTAGGACAAAATCATTCAGCCTATCTCCATTAAATATGACTTTAGCTGTAGATTTTTTTTTAGATGGCCTTTATCAGGTTGATGGAACACTATTTTATTACTAGTTGTCCAGATGTTTCTATTATAAGTGAATGTCGAATTTTGTCAAATGTTTTTCTTGCATCTATTGGGAATATCATGCAATATCTAATATCTAATATCATTAGAGTTATGGTGGCCTGGTAAAATGAATGGGTAAAGGTAATCTCATCCATAACTTTCAGAAAGAGATTATGTAAGAATTATTTCCTAATTAATTGCTCGGTGGAATTCACTGGTGCAGTCTTTGCAAGAGTTTACTTACATGAAAGTTTTTGTAGAGATATAATTTTTCTTTTCAAATTGGAATTATTCAGAGTTTCTACTTATTATTTTGTCAGCTTGAGGAGTTTATGTTTTTTCAAAGAATGTTAGTTTCTTTTTTTTTTTTTTTAATTTAGTGTTTATTTATTTTTGAGAGAGACAGAGACAGAGTGCATTCAGGGGAGGGGCAGAGAAAGAGGGAGACAAGAATCTGAAGCAGGCTCCAGGCCCTGAGCTGTCAGAAAGAGCCCGATGTGGGGCTCAAACCTACACACTGCGAGATCATGACCTAAGCCGAAGTTGAATGCTTAACTGACTGAGCCACCCAGGTGCCCCAAGAATTTGTTAGTTTCATCAAAGCTATTATAGTGATAGTCATGAAGATGTTTATCAATTCTCCAATTCTTTCAGTGTCTAGAGGTTATGAAATGATGTTCCTAGGTTTTTTTTTTTTTCCCTTAAATTAGTATTGTTGGTTCACTCTATGTTTTCTTTATCAGTCTTGCTCTATGTTTATAATTGTTTTTGCTTTTTTTGGAGAACAGCTTTTAAACTTTGTTGCTGTTTTTTTTCCTCTTCTACTTTATTGATTTTTGTTCTTAATTTTAATATTCCTTTTCACATTTTATAGCTCCCATCGCTCTGATGAAATTCTCCACATAGGTACACAAGTGAGCCATTCTTTCCACTAGATCCTTTACTATATCATATTTATTTTAATGTTGCTATATGATAATTCTAACATCTATGCCATTTCTCATATATTTCAATTGATAATTTTTATTTAACCATGTGTCATATGTTTTCTTACTTTTTCATGTGTCATGTAATTTTTACTAACCACTGGACATTTTGTGTAAAAAATATGGAAACTGAATAAATAATATTTATCCCACCAAAATGGCAATGCCTTCTTTTCTCAGGATGCCAATATGGGGGACTATATTCTAGCCTATAGCAGAACTTAGTCTGTTCTTTGTTGTGGTTTTAATTATTTTCAGTTCACCACTTGCTTCAAATATTTTGAGATGAGAAGAATAAATTTACCTTCAGCGATGCTTGGAATCTGAGCATTGATAAGACTCCAGAACTCTCTTTATGCTTTCCAGTTGAGCAAATACCTTTCTGAACTGTGGGATATATTTCTGTTCTTTCCAGCTGGATCCCAGATTTTGGATCACTGGGGATTTCTTTTTGCTCTTCAGTCCTTCTGCCACATTTCTGTGACTTCAGAGATTTCTTACGACTCTGCTGTCCTGCTCCCAGCCTTTCACGAGTCTCTGTAGTATTCCAGTAAGGACCCAGAGAGCCATGGAGGAAGTGTTCTTAGCTATTATGCCCTGACCTCAGTCTTTGCAGGATGACTGTAGGGCACAAAATGAAGGTCCAGAACTTACCCAAAATAAGGGTTATCTCTCTCTTCTCTGCTGCCCTGCCCTTAGCTTTTCATTCCTTAATGTCTAGTTTGCTATGACAAAATTTCTCTTGCTACTCCGTCCTTGGTGAAGACACTCTTTAAGTCTCTCTCAGTTCTTCTTCCTTGACTCCAGCCCTGGCAACCTACCCCTGGGGACTTGCTTAAGGTCACTGGGGAGAACTGGCAGGGCAGGAGACATTTTCTCAGTGGTAAGACACTTTCTTCATACCAGCCACATATTGCTGTAAAAATAAGTTTATTAAAAGACTGGCTGGTTTTTAATTTTCCTCTTCTGCTCACCTTCAGTCTGAGATGGATATCCCATTTTTCAACACTCTGGCAGATATTAAAAAGAAAAAAAAGGCCATGGGTTTCTTCTTGGCAGTTTTATGACTTTCTAGAATTGGATTTATTTAGACTTCTTTATATTCTTAAATTTCAGTTGGGTTTTTTAAATAAAAAAACTTTGATTTTATAGTTCATATGTCTTGTTGTCACTGTACTGGCAGAGGTTGGTCACATGTAATGTTCTGCTTTCTAATCAGAAGGAGGGGCAGTCTAATATGATTTGTCCTAGACTTACATTTTAATTTTTCTTACATCACCAACTTGACTTCTTTTACTCTTTGCTCTTTATAACCTCAACCTATTTTTAACTAACTGCTTCTCATTTCTATTTCAAAGAGCCAACGTTTTCTGCAACTTATAAAGATACAAGACAGTTCTATAAAATTTTTATCAATAAAAATATTATCATTTATCAAACATCTAGGCTCTATATAAGGAACTTTACCTGAATTACTTATTTAAATCCTAATAATAATTATGAGGCATTTGTTGTGATTCTTGCTAGTCAAAGCTGTAAACTGAGGCATAAAACCTCTAACTAACTTGCTTTACATCATATCTTAGAATTAGAATACAATATGACTAGGATTCTAATAGAGGTCTGTCCAATTCTGAATCTTGTATCCTTAAACAGAATGCTATATTGTCTGTTACTATACTTTCTTTTGGGTTCCTATTCAGAGGCGTCTTGGAATTTATGAATCTTTAGAATGTCCTTCTATTTTCTCTCCTGTTTTTAATAAATGGCATGTTAATTTTACTATCATTATTGTTCTTTGTTGTGTTATAAGGAATAATTATGATACTTAAAATGTTTTTTTGTTTTTTTTTTTTTTCCATGATCAGTCAGGTACAACATGGATTAATGTCAAAGGGAGACAAATGAAAGGGAGAAAGGCAAGGCATGCCACTCAGGCAGCCATAAGGGGGCTGTATGGGAGCAACATCAAGGGAGTGGACTTTACCAGTATGTGGGGAGATGAGAGAAAGAGAGAGAGAAACACCTATGGACAAGTACCTTTACTGGGAGTCAGGATGGAGTACATAGGCAAAAGGCATGAGGGGATTTCACTGGAAAGCTTGAATGTCACTAGGGCACAGTTGGGAGTGCAAGGAAGTTGAACTTGTGGCAGGGACTTACCTTGGCTGCATGTGTGGGGTACTCACAGACTGTTTATGGGGATGTTGAGGCACCAGGAAAATGAAATTTACAAAAATTTATTCACTGTCTAATGTAGAAAAATCCAGCCAAATTCCGGTGTTTGCCAAAGATATTAAGGGTAAAAACTGCTTCACTCTCTCACAAATTTTGTTTAAATCCCCTTCTCAGAGATGACTGTCCTTAGCTCCTGGTCCAATTCTGTTCTGATGGCTTTTCTCCCATATGCTCTGCCTTACTCTCTGTAACTCTGTACAGATGGAATACTGGAAATACTAATATCAAGGCTCTTCTGTCTCCATTCCTGCATACATGGTTTTACTTGTGGGAATTATACCTTGCCAGCCACATTAAGTTACAGCCATTTGCCTTTCTCCTAACATTTTTTGTTTGTTTCTTTATTCGTTTTATTTTTAGTTATAGCAATATCTAGCCACATGCAGAAAGAAAGCTTTGGCTTTCCTCAAAAACCAGTGCCCACTCACCGGGGTGAAATGTCCATGTGTTTTAGTAACTTTAGTAGATACAGGTGTACTGTTTGGTTTTTTTTGTTTGTTTGTTTTTTTTAATGGCTGTTGGTTAGCCTATATGAGCAGATAGTAGATTAGCTTTCAGAGAACAATGGCTCAGATGAGTTGACAACTGTAATTTTGAATTAAGCTTTAAAAACTCTAAGTAAGTGGAAAATTTCCCATAATATTATATAATTACATGTATTTTGTGTGGATTTAAATTTCTATATTTTCATATATCATTATAAATATTTTAACAAAATATACAGAGAGGCTGAATTCATAATTGCCAACCAGATGCTGTATTAAACGAAAAGCTCTGAATTAGTAAGTATAGACTATTTTTCTAAGATCTTCTGAGAGCTCACTGAAAACCTCTGAATGAGGGATTTTGCCAGTTCACCTTAGCAAGCAACCCTGTATTGGAATAACAAATCTTTTAAAAAAATCTGAATAGTTAAAAGACACACTTTTAAAAACTTATAGCTTATATCTAGAAGTCAGAATTTAAATTCTCATTTTGGGGGCCCCTGGGACTCAGTTGGTTAAATATCCGACTTTAGCTCAGCTCATGAGCTCACGGTTCATGGGTTTGAGCCCCGTGTTGGGGTCTGTGCTGACAGCTCAGAGCCTGGAGCCTACTTCAGATTCTGTTTCCCTCTCTCACTACCCCTCCCCCACTCACGCTCTGTCTCTGTCTCTGTCTCTCAAAAATGAATAAACATTAAAAAAAAATTAAATTCTCATTTTTACTTAGTTACACTTTGTCTCATTCCAGAAATAAAATATAAGGCAACTCACAAAATATTTACAAATTCAGTGGAATTTAAAAAATGGTGAATAATTACTGCATAGTAAAAAGAGCATAAAACAAGGGATAAGTTTGCACAGAAATTCACTTTATAATATCCTACAAATTATTGATAAGCTATGAATGCAATCTGTTTTGGTAGTCACAGTGTCTTTATAACAAATATAAGCCATTTCCTCAGGAGAAAATGAGCTTTTCTTGCTACCGGAGAAACAAAATAATTATCATGGACCTTCATAGAGAAGACCATCTATGATATAGTGAACATCATCACATATTATCCCTCACTGCAAAAAACCCCCCAAATGTCATAATAGCAAACTTGTCTCAGTAAAAGCAGATCTACAAGATATACAAAAGCAGATATACAAACAGCAGATATACAAAACACAGTGTGAATTTTCCTCTTGACAAAGATACGGTCTAATATAAGGATAGCATTTAACATATAAAGTAAGTCCCAGGCAGCAGATTCTGTTAGGCTCTTTTATTTCTCATGTCCTAGTTTTGAAGAAGAGTTGTGAGATTAAGTTTACAGTCTCTGGCAAAAACACAGATTGCATGTATTTTATGTTGACAACTAAGAGCATAGCCATAGATTTGACCCTCAATACTGAGAATAGAGAGATCTGAGCAGAATTACTCTGTAATGAAAACATGATATCCTGACAGTTTGCCTAGGGTGTGGATTTATTTTTCCTCAAAAATACTTCCAGGTTATTTATTTATTTATTTATTTACTTAATGTTTATTTATTTATTTTTTTGAGACAGAGAGAGACAGAGCATGAGCAGGGAAGGGGCAGAGAGAGAGGGAGACACAGAATGTGAAGCAGGCTCCAGGCTCTGAGCTGTCAGCACAGAGCCCGACACGGGGCTCGAACTCACGAACTGTGAGATCATGAACCGAGCCGAAGCCGGACGTTTAACCCACTGAGCTACCCAGGCGCCCCACTTCTAGGTAATTTAGGTGCAGAAACATGTTTATTTATAATTATTTATAATTATTAATAAAGTGACAAGCAGAATGACTTGGGAACAAATCAGCCAACAAGATCCCTTACAACTGTACCCTGAAATAAAAACCTCACAAGTATTTTTACGTTTTTAAAGCCACGTAAAGTGATTTTAGCTTTTTTCCAATTTCTAAAATTTAAATGCTACATTGACTAAAGCAATTCTTTATTTGTGTTCCAGCTATAATCTGGCTCCTGCATGATTTAGAGAGCCCTGAATCTTTAGAAAGAGACCCGTACATAACGTGCATTATTAATGTCTTTCTATCTCTTCCCAAAATTCATATTGATTATGCCATATATTGTAGAGAATCATTGATCACTTAGCTTATCAATTCTTTATGCAGAGTGATGAAGTCCAGTCTATAAATCTATGGCAGTAAATTTGTTGGTCCAATTTTTTCACAGGAACTTTGCAGCATTCAAGTTAATGAAGAACTTGATTGTGCCCATTTCCAAACACAATACCATTTACTGACAGCCAGGAATTGATTGGGTGTGTGTCCCTTTAAATCTTAAGATTGCCTGGAGTTGAATGATTTAGGCATCAGCAGAGTGCACTTTAATTAGCCCTGAGGAAATCACAGTGGGTATGAAACAAGTTGGCTTGTTATTTTTCTGTTTGTACTAACGGCAAATAAAAGCATGTAATTGGATTTTTTAAAAGCACTGTCAGTCCCCTAGAGTATGCCCTGTTTACGGTTATGATAGCCTTATCTAATATGAGTGTCACACCTCCCTAAAAAGGGCCTTTTGTAAAGTTGGAGAGGTGTTGCACCAGGAAGACTATTTAAATTGTGGCCCCGCTGTTTAGACCCCCATTTTATACATTTAAAAGAAGGGCCTGTCATAGTATGCAGTATCCAAGATGCCCTCTGTCACAGCTGTGCTGCCCAGCCCTGGTACACCAATGTGTTTCACACTTGGAACTGCAATAACAGAGAAGGGGAAATCAATGATGGATAAAAGTTACAGGGGTCTATTTGGGCACGTAAGCAATTTAGATGCTTCTCTATACTTCATACAAGTCACAAGGGTCTAGGAAAGAAAACTCTCTTGTATCCTCTTGGGCACCCAGCGAGCATTCCTTTCTTTCATAGAATGTCAGTCTTAACTGGAGAAGTTTGAAGCATACACAGATATCACATAGTGAAAAATATCTTAAATACTTAGATTAAAAAATCATTCAAATTAGGAAAGAGTAAGTATTTTCCCATTTTTTTCCCACTCCTAAATTACAAACTTAAAGTATAGATATATTTTAAACTCTAAATTTGTTGGAACAAAACATTTAGGGCTAATACTTCTGTGAAATGATTTCTTTTGGATTTGCTCTCTTAAGTGAAAAATAAGAAGGCATTCTTCTAAAGAAATTGTTTGAATTGAATGATGGAGAGAGGTCTTTGAGGAATTAATTTTTTAATATAAAACAAGGCATAAAAGGACAAGAAAACTACTGACCAGTAGCCCTTAAGAATAAACACGCAAAAATCCTTAACACAATATTAGGAAGCAAGATCCAGGATTATGCAGAAAATAAAATACTATATGATAGTCACTGGGATTTACCCTAGGACTGCAAAGTGGATTTAATATTTGAAAAATCAATCAGTATAATACATTATATTTACAGAATAAAGGGAAAAAAACCATATGATCATCACAATAAGCACATATAATTATTTGACAGAATTCAATATCCATTCATGATAGAAATCTTCAATAAACTAGAGGTAGAAGAAATGTTCACAACCTGATAATGTGGTAGGGTCCCCTCCCTAAGGAAAGAAAAAAAACCCAAAAACTTCAAGGCAACCTGGCTATACGTGTATGTGACAACATCCCTCAAGGCCTTGTAACATGAGACCACTTAATCAGATTGCATGTTTGTGTGTTACCATATATGGTAAACAAAGTAGTAAAAAATGTATAAAAAACTACTCCACGTGGTAGTTCTTTGGGTACAAACCCAACTGAGCTGTGCTGGCACAAATAAAGTTCCTTCCTGGAAAGAAAAGCCTCTGTGTCATGACTCTGTGTGAGAATCCTACTACAATAAAAGCTAAAATTTTTGGAGTAGGCAGTTAGGTTCTAAGAGGATGTCTGGAGACCAGCAAAAAGGAAGTCAAGGCCAACTATGAAGTCAGAGGCCTGTCCTGGAAGCACTCCAAAAGGGAAAGAAATTGGATCAAAATAGACAGACCCAAGATGGCTGACAAACTGGGCCAAAGTTCACATCATTCCTTCATTATACTACATAAACATACTAAAATCTCCCCCCAAGGGTGCCTTGACAGGAAACTTCTGACCAAATAAGGAAGAAAAGGCAGTGTTTCCAAGAAAACCCTGTCTCAAGTAATGAATATTCTACCCTTTTGTTTACAACTGTCCTTAAAAGACAAACCAAACCCCATGGGCACAGATCTCCCTTAAGCTCACCAGCTCTCAAGTGTACTTTCACTTTAATATGCTTTCCTGCCTGTACCGCTCATCCACTGTGTTGTGTCTGTACTTGAATTTTCTACTGATAAGACCAAGAGCCTCCAGTGACATCTTTTGGATGGGCTAGGTGGAGGCCTCAAGGTCCAAGGTCTCCCCAGTCCACCCAGAAGCAGCATTATACTTTACCAGTGAAAACTAAGACGGGGAATAAGAAAAACAAGTCCATTCCCACCACTTTTATACAACATTTTATTGGATAACTTAGTGCCTAAGGGAAAAAGCAGGGGATGAGTGTCATAGGCAGACAAATTGGAAAGGAAGCAGTAAAACTTTTTCAAAGACAAAATGATTGAGTGTGAACAAAAGGAATCCACACAAGAAGCCGTTAAAACTAGTCAGTGATACATGATCAATATATAAATAACTGCCTTTTTATATATTAGCAACACATTTAGGAAACTAAATTTAAAAAGGAATGCCATTTACAACAACACCAAAGATATGAAACAATTAGGGTCACATTCAATAAGAAATATAAGACCTATACACTGAAAATGACAAATGTTGCTAAGAGAAATGAAGGGAAACCTACCAATAAATGGAGAGACAAGCTATGATCACAGACGGGAAGATTCAATATTGTTAAGATCAATTGTCCCCAAATGGATGTGTACTTTCAATACCATATTGTTTCAGATTTTACTTTCTCTAAAAAAAAGAAATTGAAAAGGTAATTCTAAAATTAATGAAGAATGCAAAGGGACTACAGTAATATTTTTTATGAAAAGGAACAAAGTTGATCAAAAATAAAATCACAATTTGATTTTGACACACTGTTATGCTATAAAAATCCAGATATAAGTAAGACATGCAGATTAAGGGAACAGAACAGTGTCCAAAACTAGACCACACATATCTGTTCAACTGATTTCCTAAGAAGTAGCCATCATAATTCAATGAAGGAAAGAATAGATTTTTCTACAAATGGAGCTGGGACAACGAGATATTGGTATAGAAAAAATGAATGTCAACACTTTTATCATGAAATGAGCAAAAGTGATTTCAAAATGGATTATAGTCCCAAATCTAACAACTAAAACTCTACAACTTCTAGAAAATCATAAGAAACATTTAGGTTAAGCAAAGTTTTCTTAGGACATGAAACAGAAAAGATGAATTGATAAATTGCACATCCTCAAAATTAACTACTCTTCTTTAAAAGCAACATAAAGAATATAGTAACGCAAACTAATGTATTTATCTATGTTTTTATATCTCAAAGGACCTGTATCCCTAATATATAAATGACCCTTATAACTCAATAAAAAGACAATGTCCCCACCACGATTGGAAGAATATTTGAACAAATATTTCACAAAGGAAGATATACATAAGGCAAATAAGCACATGAAGCAATACTCAATATCATTATTTATCAAAGAAATGCGTACTAAAACCACAATGTGGTATTACTACATACTCATTAAAATAAGTAAAATTAAAGACAGTACTAGGTGTTGGTGAGAATATGCAATAACTAGAACACTCATCCATTGCTGCAGATAATGTATAATAGTAAACTTACTTTGAAAACATGGTTTTGTAATTTAAAAAAAGTTAAATATATACAACAACAACAAAAACCCCAACAACAAATATACTACCTGGTGTTTCCTTACAAGAAATGAAAAAAAAAACAAAACACCCATTTATTTACATAGAAGATGTATATAGAATATTCATAGATGCTTAGTTATAATATCCAAAAATGCAAATAGCCTACTGATCCATACCAAAGTGAATGGATAAACAAATTATGGTGTATAGATAGAAATGAATACTATTCAGGTATTGTTTTTTTCTTAAAAAGGAAGAAAATACTGGAATATGCAACAACATAGATGTATCTCAAAAGCATGCTGAACAAAATAATCCACCCCCTCCAAAGGAATACAGGCCTGTTATACATTCTGTTTACCAAATGACTTAAAAAAAGTCATAAAATTATTACCAGTGTGATAAGGAAAGTACTGCTGATGGGGCACTGGTATCACTGAGTTCAGTGGAGGATGTCCTCTAAGCCATGGTAACTACAGGAGACAATGTTATTGAAGTGAGTCACTTAGTAACTACTGGGCTGATAGAAACTCATACTAGTAGTTTTCAGATAATAATAAGATGAGTGCAATTATTCTAGTGAGCGGCAAGTTCAGATAGAGTCAGAGTGACTGCCAGCGCGCCTGACAAAGAGTTATAAGTAGGTTAATGGAAGATGGTCTTCTTAGGGTGTCAAGTTAAGGATGTATAATCAAAGGCTCAGGTTAACTCCCCTAGTAAATGTTTCCCATCCTGAGTCATTTCTCAGATTAACAACCCATAGATTGAAGGAGAGGCCAAGATCCTAGAGGAGGGACCATTCAACACCATAGAAACACTAATGATCCTCCCCATACCTTCCCCAAACAAACCACAGCCATATGTTGAAGAAACATGCACACTGAAGAAAAAGGAACACCCGGGCATTTTGTTGGACACAAAACCCAAGTTGACACTGATACTCTGGAGCCAAACGAGTAACCACGGCCCCAAGTTAGAGTAGTGATAAATGATGACTGTGTAAGAAATTGAGTTTTGACTCATGTCCAGTTCATTTTTGGGGTTATGAACTTAATTAGTGATCTTTTCTCCAGTCACCAGTATAATTGAAATGGACATATTTAGTAGTAGGAAAAACCTTCATTTTGGTTCTTTGGCCTATGGGGTCTGTGATGTAGGAGCTATTACAGTGATGAAGGCTACGTGGTAGCCTCTAAATAGCACAGATTAGTGCTATTCTTAAGTACTTAAAGGAGTAATGGTGGCTCTCATCACACCCTTATTTAATTCAGCTGTGTGGACTTCCTTCGCAAAAGAAAATTGCATACTGAAAGAGGACTGTGGATTACTGCAGAAGAAAATAGGTAGACCCCAATTTCAGCTTCTCTTTCAGAGGATATTCTTTTAATTTTTTTTTTAATGTTTATTCACTTTTTGAGAGAGATAGAGTGTGAGAGTGAGAGCGAGAGAAAGAGAGATCAAGCATGAGTGAGAGAGGTTCAGAGCAGAGGTGATATTCTTGTTAGAGTAATACAGCCTCAGGCTCATGGTATTTGGTCAATAGTTGGGCAAAGGTGTTCTTTTCTACACTATCAAAAGGAAAAAAGAAAGGATAAGAAGCAATTTCATTCAAATGAGACAGGCAACAGTATATTTTAAATTCTTGGACCTTAAGGACTATGTTAACTCTTCTGTTCTCCTTTATAATATAGTCCATAGGGATTTGTTCCATAGAACAGCATGTCACTACATTATATCAATGGCATTCTATCAATTTGGCCAGTGAACAGACGTAGAAAATGTGTTGCAGTTCTCAGCACGATACATGTTCTTCACAGAATAGGAGATAAAAGCTAAAAGATTCAGGGATCCAATGGTTACTTCCAAAATTGAGTACGAGCAATGCCAGAGAGCACATGAAAACTGCCCGAGTGGATTGTCAAGAATACCATGTCATTTTTCACTATTGTACTGATGTCTCTCCCTTAGCACACCCCCATATTCTCATAGAGAGTCCCTCTGTCAAATGGATGGAAGAGGAACAACGTCCAATTTGGCTCATGGATGAGTTAGCTCAGTATGTGAATACAGCCAAAAATGGACTGCTGTTGCAGTATGGTACCAGTTGGCAGAAAGATAGCAGTGACAGAAATGCTCCCAGTACACTGAGCTCTGGACTGGTTATTCATTTTATTCTGGTTAACCATTTTATGTGGAAAGAAGAGTAGCCTAAGGTAAGAATATACATAGATTCTGGACAGCGGCAAATGCCTCACCTATTTAGAACTTGGGATGAGAAAGATCCAAGACCAAAGACAAGGAAAACTGGGAGAAAAAAACCTCTAAATGGATTTATGGAGTAAGCAGAAAGATTTTTTATCCCATTTTAATACCCGTCCAAGACAACCCACCATGTAAGAGGCAATAAACAACCAAAGAAACAAATGAGTCTGCCTACTGACTTTTGCAACCTTTGTCATAGTCTACTTGAGTGCTGGCCCAAAAAGCTCCTGAAAGAACCAGTCATGGTATAAAAGCATCTACCCATAGATGTATGGATCCAACATTATGAGCTTCTGCACAATAAAGCTAATTTAGCTACTCTTGAGCCTGAATATCCAATCTGCCAGCAACAGAGACTGATTATGAGCGACTCTGATATGAAGTGATCATCTCTAAAGGAGACTAACAATCCTGTGGTGGTGAGTTGATTACATTAAAAAACTCTCTATCCTTAAGGGGCAGTAATTCGTTCTGATTGGGACTGACATATTTTGAAGGTGAGGGTACCTTTCCTGCCTGCAGAAATGGGAGCAGCGCCATTATCTGAGAACTTACAGAGCATTTGATCTTTCAACATGAGATCTTGCATAACATTTTTCTCAGACCATAAGGTACATTTTACAACAAAGGAGCTCTGGCAGTGAGGTACATAACCTCGGGGTCCGTGGATTCTATCACCAGGTACCAACTATGTAGGATATATGAGTGTGAGAATCCATGGGGGGAGAGAGAAGAGCTTTCTTCTCCACAACTTTAGGCTCTGGGGCTCTGGAGGTCCTCTTTCTTCTAGAACAGGTAAAGTTAGAATTCTATCCAGGTTTAGCTTTTGTCTGCCATCTGTTCATTTTAGGCTCCTGATGCAAAAAACCAGTAAAGAAAGCAATCATCACATTGGTAGGGGTAAATGACTCTAATCACCAAAAGGATATAGCGTCGCTATGACACAATGGGGGCCAGGAAGAATAAGTTTGACAGTTGAGCGACTCTTGGTACGCTGTTGACTGATTTCAATGGTCAATGGAAAAGGACAGTGGACATAACCTGAGAAGTACACTGTGACACTTGTCTCAAACTTCTGGGTGAAGAGATTGTATGTGACACCAGTAGATAAAACAGTTTGAACAGCGGCGACATTAGCAGAATATGAGGGAAATTTAGAATGAGAAACAGAGGAGGAAGATGAGGGGCAGCCTTAAAAGAGCCACAGCAGAGATGCTGTAATTCACCCCCATTTAATTTCCCCTGGTATGTCTCCATAAGAATGCTGGAAAAACAGCTCCCAAGGAGGGTGAACTTATTACAAGAAACAGATTCATCCCAGTAGCACAAAGGGTAGATTGTAGTGGATGCCACGGTATGCTGACCACGTCCCTCCTTAGAACTGAGGCACCCATTTGCCCAACTATCAGAATTGTTGACTGCTGATGGCTTACAGATGTGTTAGCCTGCAAGCATCACCCTCAGGCAAAATAAACTGCTCACCAAAGGTTATGTCCTGTTTCCCGGATTAATTTCCGCCCCAGTATCTACCTAGTATGGAGATACAAAGACCCAATAACGCTTGCCTCAATTCAGAATAACTCTGAAAGGCCATTCTAGCTCCAGATCACCTGAAACCTCTGTTGTCAGTGAAGTGCTGTTCAACTTGTCCTTCTGCCTGATCCTGCTGCCCTCATTTACTTACAGGTGTTGCTGCTCAGTGAACTCAATATGTGGCCTGTGCACAAATCTCCATCCTAGAGTCTATTTTTAGGGATGTGACCAAAGAAATAGAGCATATTGGAGATAGCACTTCCCAGACTCCTGCCATTAAGTGGGGGCATATGACTCTTAGGGCAATAAAGATGAGACTGAATGAAGGATCATTTCCTGGCTGAAGCTACAAAGCCTAGGTTTGAGTTTTTGGTCCTATAAGAGTTTGGCTCCATTTTTGCCCTTGATACCATAAAGCATACTTGGTCCTTTGATACAATTCTTTTCTGTTTACATTTATTTAACTAGATTTCTTTGTGACCAAAAGTGAATATGATGACTACCTCCTGTCTGAGGCTTAATTTAGTACCAAGAGATAATTTGTATAGGGGAAGAAATTAGAATGTTTATATTCTTAGCTTTGTTTTTTCTTGGATCATTAATGGGGCAGATTGCCTTTTGGTCAGAGACCAACAGTTTGCTATTGACCAGACCCTTAAAATCAACCTTTTCCTGCCAGGAGTTTCTTGTGGGCCTGAACTGTCCAGTATAAATAATGAGAACACTTAGCTCCATTTAAGCTTGGTTTTGCTTCAACCAAAGTTACTACATGAACTTAATGCCTTTCTTTATTCTACTACACAGGGGTCACCACTCTGAGATTTATTTGATTTTGCAGTCTGGCTAATTAATTTGTTCATTCTGTGCCCTCAGCATCAGCAATGGTTTTTTGGAGCAGTGCTACCAAAGCAATAGATTAATTTACACAGTACAATGCATCTAGAATAATCATTATCCCACAGAATTGTTATTGTCCGAATTCTGAAGAGAGAGAAGATATTACCCATGGATGTAAAAAATTTCTATTGTAAATTGCAGGAAAAAAAAAGAAAATAGAAATGTATGCACATTTTTTTAAATAGCAGGGCTTTCTGGAAATTTTAATTAATATACTATTTTGCTAACCATACTGGACAAGGAGCTTCAAGTTGCAAGGAACAGAAACCCACTAAATCTATCATAAAGATAGGGAAGAATCTTCTATTAATTTTATGGAGGACATCTAGATATCTAGAATATATGGGAGACATATAGATAAGTTCACTGGATAAAGGCACCAGGACTGCATATTTCTATTTCTCAGTTCTCAAAACTGTATATCTCTTTTCCATGCCATTCATACCTCCCTGTTTCATTTTTATCTTTGTGCAATTTGCTTCTTACTTTCCCACATCTATTTGGATAAGGTCCATTCTAGCTTACCAGAAAATGGCAGCCTAAGCCCCTTAATCTTCCATGTTATTAGCTCAGCTACCCACTCTCCTTAAGTATCTCTGATGAATCTGACTGACTTAACTTGGATCAGGTGAATACCACAGTTCAATTGGCCAACTGCTATCAGTAATCAGGGATCTCATCTGGTTCTGTAAGTCCACTCCTTTAGCAGTGACATTTAGTGGGCAGGCAGGCCCAAAACATGTCTTTAATACTGATCCAAAATTTGTCAAATTTTCTGGGTCCCATCTAGAAAAAAATAAAAATGCTTTTATAATTGAGTTTATAGCTGGTTTTAAGGAAAGCAATTAATTAAATTTATGGTGCCAAATGATGGTCCATGGTGTAGAATGCACTATTTAAGCAGGTCAAGCTAACAATATCAGCTGATGTACAATAAGTGACCAAATGTTTAAAAAAAAAAAAATGAATGAAAGACAAGCTGTCACAATGGCAGTCATTAGCTGCGCACAGATGCACTAAGGTTTGGCCTATACAGCAAATATACGCACAAAAATAAAATATCTAGAAAATCCTTTTTTGTTTTGTTCTAAATTATATTTTGTAACATAAACATTAATTGACAAAGAGACATTCAGAATATGATTCATATGAAAGTTTGTTATTTTTTGCCCACTAGAACATTATTTTTAAGTTTATTTATTTTGAGAGACAGAAAGAGCATGCAGGAGCAGGGGAGGATCAGAGAGACAGGGAGAGAGAGGATCTCAATCAAGTTCCACGCGGCCATCACAGAGCCAGATGCTGGGTCTGGAACTCACATGATATCATGACCTGAGCCGAAACCAAGAGTCAGATGCTCAACTGACTGAGCCACCCAGATGCCCTCCACTAGAACATTAGCACAATATATAATTAAGGTATGAAAGTCTTTCCAGAATTTCTCATACTGTGAACTACTATTGAGGTAGAAAACAATTGCCAACACTGAAGCAAGTGAACATTTCTCATAGATGTAGTTAGTAGTTGTGTATGGTCATCCTAATCTTGACCCTTCCCATCTTTCTCAGTCTGTAAGCACGTTTGTTGCGTTTTTATCTAATAATTATATGACTACAAATCCTATCTGGTCTAATAAGTGCAAAAACAATCGAGTGTTGAAGCTGCTGTAAGCCAAGATTTATCATTACAATTAAAAGAGAAAAAAAGAAAACTGAACCAAGTCTAATGCCATCAAAATCCTACAACTTTTATTGAATTTAACTTTTCATAGATATGCATATGTCTGTAACTTATATAGTATTTTAATGGGCATAGGGATAACACATACCCACACACTTTGGGAATCTATATGTTCATAGAGGAATTTCTATTTGTGTATGATGCATGCATATCTCTGAATGTACTAAAAAGTTAAATCTGAGAAAAAGAGTTTTTTCCTTTCAACAAAATTGTTTTTCCATCTTCCTTAATTCCCCAATTTATATAGTTTTACCAAAAATGCATCAAAGACAGATGTTAAATCAAGTCAAAAAATGAAATTATTATACTTATAGACAAAAATATGCTTCCATTATCTAACCATTAGAAGTAAAAGCTAGTTATGCATAATATTGTTAAGATGATTGCTAGATAATTTCCTAGCTTGGTTTATGTTATACAGCAAACTAAATCAATGTTTTTTCAACCAGTAGAATATGAGAAATATTAAGATGTTGGTTGTATATAGAAAACCATCCAGAATGCAGACTGAAAATCATAGAACAAATTAAAACCACATTTATTGAACATATAATTTCCCAAATATACCATTGTATGTCAACTGTACTTCAATTTAAAAAAAAGGTATTTCCCCACACCACTATGTTCAATTGAACTATTACTATTTCATTCCTGTAATAAAGCTTGAGTAACGATTCATATAATTCATATAAAAAGTGCACAAAGTATACAACTCAATTTTCTTTAATAAATTCAGACAGTTGTACATATATGTCACAATCAACTTTAGAGTATTATCACTTCCAAATGGAATCATACAATATGTGGGTTTTTTGTGTCTGAATTCTCTCACTTAACCTATTTTCACAATGTATCCGTGTTGTATAATGTATCAGTAATGGATTTCTTTTTATAACTGGTATTGTACATATGGATATACCATACAGTGTTTACCCATAAGTTGAAGGACATTTGGGTTGTTTTCACATTTTTGACTATTAAGAAAAGTGTTGCTGTGAACATACGTGTAGAAGATGTGTGTGAGCATATGTTTTCAGTTCTCTTTGGTATATGTCTGGGAATGGAACTGTTGCATCGTATGGTGACTACATGTGTGACTTCTGAGAAACTGCCAAACTCTTTTCCATTTTCATCATCAATCATTAGAATTCCAATTTCTTCACATCTTCACGAACTCCTGTTATCTTTTCTCTTTTCAAAAACAATTTTGTATTGTTTATTTATTTTGAGAGAGAGAGAGAGACAGAAACAGAGACAGAAACAGAGCATGAATTGGGGAGGGGCAGAGACAGGAGACACAGAAGCAGAAGCAGGCTCCAGGCTCTGAGCTGTCAGCACAGAGCCTGAGGTGGGGCCCGAACCCATGGACCTGGAGATCATGACCTGAGCTGAAGTCAGATGCTTAACTGAGTGAGCCACCCAGGTGTGCCATATCTTTTTTACTATAGTCATCACAGTGAAGTGACATCTCTGTTGATTTACATTTCTCTACAATGACTAATAATGCTAATAATATTTTCATGTGCTTGTTCATATTTCTTCTTTGAACAAATGCCTATTCTAATTCCCCATTTTAAAATTAGATTACTTTTTATTGAGTTGGAAATTATCTTCATATATTTGGGATATAAGTCCTTTACCAGAGATATGATTTGCAAATATTCTCTTCCATTCTGTGGGTTTTCTTTTTACTTTTTTGATTGTCCTTTGCAAAACAAGGTTTTAATTTTGATGTTACCTGTTTTTTTTTGTCACTTATACTTTTGTTGTCATAGCTAAGAAGCCACTGGTTAATCAAAGGCCCCAAAGATTTATGCCTAATTTTTCCTAGTGTTTTATGCTTTTAGCTCTAACGTTTAGCTCTTTGATATACTTCATATAAATTTTGTACATAGTAGGAGATAAACATCCAACTGCATTTTTTTTTTGCAGGTAGCTATCCAGTTTTCCTAGCATCATTTGCTGAAAAGTGTATTTTTACCCCATTGGATTTCTTGGCACCCATGTTGAAAATCAACTGACCATGCCCGTGTAGATTTATTTCTGTTTTTTCAATTCTATCCCAATGATTTATGTATCTGTCCTGGTGCCAGTACCACACCGTCTTAATAGTGTTGCATTGTAGTTAGTTTTGAAATACAAAAGTTTGAGTCTTTTTTATTCTTAACTTTCAAGAATGTTATGGCCATTCTGGGCCCCTTGTAATTCTATATAATTTTAGAGTCAGCTTATTAATTTCTATAGAGAAGTCAGCTAGGATTCAGATGGGAATCACACTGAATCTAAACATCTATTTGGGGAGGACTGCCATGTTCACAATGCTGAGTCTTCTAATTCATGAACATGGGATGTTTTTCCAATTATTTAGATCTTCTTTAATTTTTCAACAACATTTTGTAGTTTTCAGAGCCTAAGTTTTGCAGTCTATTTGGCAAATGTATTCCTAAGTGTTTTATTCTTTTTACTACTCTCATGAAGAGAATTTGTTTCTTAATTTCATTGTGCGATTTTTCATTGCTAGTGTAGAATTACAATTGATTTTTGCATATTGATCTTGAATCCTGCAACCTTGCTATATTCATTTATTAGTCCTGTGTGTGTTTTTGTTGGTGTTGTATTAAGGCTTTCCTATATGCAAAATAGATCTTTTAATAGAAATAGTTTTTCTTCTACTTTTTTCAATCTGAATGAATTTTATTTTTATTCATTACCTTATTATAGTGGCTAGAATTTCCAGTCCTATCCTGAGTAAAAGTGGTGAAGCACACACCCTTGCCTTGATACCAACCTAAGAGGTAAACATTCAATCTTTTCACCATTATGTATGATGTCAGCTGGTGTTTGAGATGGCTTATATTAAGGAAGTTTTCTCCTATTATTATTTGTTGAGAGTTGTCACAGAGGTAGTCCATGGGATCACTTTGAATTATTTCTTACAATTGATTTTAATCATAACTATCTTCAAAATTTTTCAGTTAAAATAGTAATTAATTTTTAATGTTTTTTTATTTATTTTTAAGAGTTAGAGAGAGAGGATCCCAAGCAGGCTCCACACTGTCAGCACAGAGCCTGACATGGGGCTCAAACCCACAAACCACAAGATCACGCATGACCTGAGCCAAAATCAAGAGTTGCAAGTTTAACTGACTGAGCCACTCATGTGCCCTAAAACAGTAATTATTTTAAGTAATGTCCACATGTCTTCTCGATATATATTTTCTTTTATGGGTATTAGTATGGATTATGCTTAATCACAAGAATGTTTCCGCTCTCTTAGAAATCAACATGGATTGTTCACATTAAATATTTATGCCAGATTCCTCTAAAGCATGGCTAAAATTTGGCTAAAGCTTTTCTAGGAGTATTGATTATTAATTAAAAGGCATTTTATCTTCCTTTGAACACTAACTCTTGAAAGGGCTTGGATAAGACACTTTCGCTGAGAACCAAGTAGCAAGCCAGTATTTTCCTTCCCTCAAAATTTATGGCAATTTCTATGGTTATGAGTTTATGAATCATCTTTCCATGTGTTAATAACTCCTGATGGCTTTCCTTCCTTGCCAGGGAAAAAGAAACTCATATAGGCCCATTAGGCTCTGATTTCACCATCACTGGCTTTAGGCTCCTTATTTTCATAGCCTGCCCTCCACTATTCTGACTTTCTAGCTGCTTTTGCAGTCTTCATTACATTTGAAAATGAGAAAGAGACTTCTGTGTTGTGATGAGACAAGAGGAAGCCCAGAGCAAATGTGTCTGGGGCCCAGAGTTTTACAGCTCTTTTAATTCACTCAACTGATCAATTTAAATCCACTCCACCCTAGAGCACTTGCTCCTTCAGGTCAGCAGCTTCAAGATAGTTCCCAATACCAGTTACGAGCTTTCTAAATCTACCTCCCACAACGTGGGAACTTAGGTCCTGAGCACCACGAATAGAATCTGGGGAAATATAACATAACCTTTCTTTTTCCATGTAACTCTACTCTTGGTATTTTTTATATGATCCTGTGTTTATACACTAAAAATTTTGCAAATAGATAGGGACTGCCTAACTATCTTATGTATGAGGATATTTCTATTATATTTTGTCCGTGTCTAGCAGCAACAGATTAGAGTACATGAACACCAAAATTACATACATATCAGTTATGGTCAAGGCAGAAGCTAAACCACTTAAGAATGGAGAAAATGCAAATTCCCATTGATATACTCTTTAAATAGGTAGGGAAACTGTGAGCTGGATTAGTGCCTAATTAGTGAAAAATACACACAGCCAAGGCAGGGCCCTTTCCATGAGGGCCCATAAGTCTGTAACTCTCCTGGAGAATGTATGCTTAATGAGGAACCCTGGCCTCCACATTAACCATTTTAAGTAATCGTCCATATAACTCTAGGAAATAGGAGTTATCTGCATTTTATAATTAAAGAAACTGAGGTTAAGAGTTATTATATAAACAACCAAGACAGGTAATCAATGGCAGAGTGGGAATTTGAACATAGGTCTTAAAGATTTCAATGTGCGTACTCTTTCCATTACGTCTCACTGACAGCCTATGAATCATTACCAAATGTGAAAATAGTTGAACTAAAATACCTGAAAAGACAATGAGAAAATGTTGAAAACAGTGAGTTAAGTAACAATTTATCTAATTTTTAAAGGCATTCAATTTGAATGTTTTAAAATGTTTTGCAAAAAGTACAAAGGGTTGAAAGAAGAAATTCAAGCAGGGGTGCCTGGGTGGCTCAGTTGGTTAAGCGGCCGACTTCGGCCCAGGTCATGATCTCACGGTCCGTGAGTTCGAGCCTGTGAGTTCGAGCCCGTGAGTTCGAGCCCGTGAGTTTGAGCCCCGTGTCGGCTCTGTGCTGACAGCCGGAGCCTGGAGCCTGTTTCAGATTCTGTGTCTCCCTCTCTCTGACCCTCCCCTGTTCATGCTCTGTCTCTCTCTGTCTCAAAAATAAATAAACGTTAAAAAAAAAAAAAGAAATTCAAGCAATGAATAATTTATTATACCAAAGGTAATTCATTAGGGAAAAGGTTCTATTTGGAAAATGGTGCTATAATAATTAGATAACAATATGCAAAAAACTAACCTAAGCTCTAATGTATAACCATATACCAAAATTAATTTGAAATGCATCATAGATCTAAACATAAGAGATAAAATAACTAAACATCTAGAAGAAAACAAAGGAGGAAATCTTTGTGACCTTTGGTTAGGCAAAGATTTCTTAGGACATATAAACCATAAACCTAACAGAAAATTTAACAAATTGGAATATATCAATAGTAAAATATTTTGGGTGATTTCTATTACATATAAGTCATACCTCAATAAATCTGAATAAAAAAACATTTTTTTCTGAATGTACACTGTAAGCTTATAGGCAGTGGGTACACAAGGAATCCAGTAAAATCCCTCCTTTCAAAGAATTCATAATTTAATGACATCATCTAGACAAATAAGAATAGCTACATAAGAGTGTGTTCAGGGTTATACTAGAGGAATATCTTCAGAGGCTGAAGAAACATATTGTCTACTTTGCCTTGTGAGAGTATAGTATCTCCCCCCCTTATAGATAAGGAAACTGAAACACAGAAATGTTAGGTAACTTGTCCAAGGCTTCACAGGAAATCATACAAATACT
The DNA here is from genome assembly GCF_018350195.1 of Panthera tigris. NCBI lineage: Eukaryota > Metazoa > Chordata > Mammalia > Carnivora > Felidae > Panthera > Panthera tigris. Next base: position 43,626,932 of record NC_056661.1, on the reverse strand, counting down.
TAAAAGAAAAAAATAGGGGCGCCTGGGTGGCTCAGTCCCTTAAGCATCAGCCTCTGGGATTTGGCTTGGGTCATGAAAGTATCAGACTCTGGGATTTGGCTTGGGTCATGAAAGCATCAGACTCTGGGATTTGGCTTGGGTCATGAACTCATGGTTCTTAGGTATGAGCCCTGCCTTTGGCTCCACACTGACAGCACAAGGCCTGTTTGGGATTCTCTCTCTTTGCCTCTCTCTCTGCCCCTACCCTGCTTTCACTCTCAAGCTCTCTCTCACTAAATAAATAAAAAACTTTAAAAAAAAATAGGAAAATGTTATATCTGAATGAAAGCATGTTTCTTAGGATAAGAATTTCAGAGGGCTTAAAAATTACTGAAAAAACTGGATATAAAAATAAAAAATATATCCATATGACAAAACATTAGGTAGGAGGCTAAGAGACAATTGAGAATTGAGGAAAATGTTTTTGTAAAAAAATCATAAGCATAGAGACAACTAATTTTCTTAACCTACAAGGGATGCTTAAATATCAAAAATAAAGTATTCAATAAATATAGGTAAAGAATATGAACCTCATTCCTAGAAAAGGAAATGTAAAATGCCTTTAAATGTAAACAGGGGCTAAACTGAAGTTGTAATAATAAAAATGGAAATTAAGCAAGATGCTGCTTTTTACTGATCAGATGTGCAAAGTTAAAAAATTAAGGGGTGCCTGGCTGGCTCATTGGGAACAGCATATGACTGTTGATCTCAGAGTTGTGAGTTTGAGCCCCACGTTGGGTACAGAGATCATTTAAATAAATACAGCTTATTTTTATATTGGCGTGGTGTGGGGCAACATGGATAATTATACATTGATGGTGAAAGTTGAAAATGGTGAACGTAATGGATAGTAACTAGCAATATTTGTTAATATTTATAATGTGCACACTCTGTATAAGTAACAACTTCTTATGTTTACTTTCTATTTAATTTTCTTTCTATTAAAATTTTCTATTTAATTTACGTTCTATTCAATTATGTACAAAGGTACGCATATAAAAAAATTTTACATGCTCCTTGTAATAATAAACTAATAATAAATAAGAAAAATAAGACAATGAAATAAAATTTAGGCACAGGCAATCAAACAGGCAAAATTATCAACAGCCAGCTTAAAAGAAAAAAAATGTTTGCAATCTACCTAAGCAGAAAAGAGAAAATCACCTAGAAGGGAAAAATCAGGCTGGCTTATCACTGCCACAGCCTCTCACCACTCCTGAACAAAGGACAACGTCTACCAAACTGTGACAAAAGAATGCTTTAACTGTGAATATCGTTATCTGGCTAAAATATTATTCAGAGATAAAGGTCATGGACAGAAGCCTGGAGATAAAAAACAAAACAAAACAAAAAAACCCAAAAAAACCCCCCCAAAAAAACCAAAAAAACAACAACAACAACAAAAAAAACAACTCAGGGAAGAGTGTTCTAAGAGAACTTCCTGAAAAAAAAAAAAAAAAAAGAAAAGAAACCTACTAGACAACAAATTCAGTCAATTCAATCCTGCTGGAACCAAAACTCAGAATCAAAGAAAACAGGCTGACTGACTTATAATTAATGTTGGGGGAAAAAAATCCCCCAAATATAGAGTGCAGGAAAATGGGGAAATTTTTTTTTTAAATCTTGGAGACAAGAGATGACAGGCATGTGACAAATAAGGAAACAAAAAAATGTCTTCACCCTTTACAATGGAGTATTAAACAAAATATTCTAGGATTTTAAGCATTACCAGTTGTGGCAGTGGTTATTTTCACTTTTTTTTGATGATTTTTAAAAGTTTTAAGAATTTTTAGAAATTTATTTTAAAAATTTAAGATAGTTAAAATTTACTGTCTTTAATGTAACTGATTTCTCTTTATTTAGGTTTAGTCCTAGCATAAGGAGCATCATTTCAGAGTCACATGTCAATAAGTATCAATACGGACAATTAGGCAATAATGATAAAGAGGTCACATTCTTCATAAACCTGAAAAAAATTATATTTATGTAATAATATACAAATAATACAGCATTACATATACATATATATATATATAATTTGTATATGCTATAGATAAATGTAAATTTATATCATAGTAATATAGTTATAAATTCTTTACATAAATATATGAAGTCACACATACATGTAATACAGGACTTTCTCACTTACAAATAAAAAGTAAACCTGTGTGTATGATATATGTGTATATGTATGTATATATGTGGGTATATGATATATATATAGAGAGAGTGCAACACAACATGCTTAGTATAGTTTAATAGATAATAGATAATAGACAAAAGCATGGACTTTGAGGTCAGAATGTTAACAGTTCTAGTTTCTCCAAAATTTCCTTAATCTGTGACCTCAGTCAGGTTATATAAACTCCGTAAGTCTCAGTTACTCTACCTGTAAAATTGGGCTAATATTATCATCCATATCACAGTACTGGAATTAACTTCATATAAAGTGCCATGCACAGTGCCTGACAGGACAAATGCCTAACATGTATATGTAGTTGTTCAGATATCCTGCATGCTAATATCATTAGAAAACAGGTTCTCAAAAGGAAGGCGAGAAGGGCAGCCAATCTCTGCCAGCATGGTGAATGGCAGATACATGTTAATTTGACAGAACTTGCAAATAATCCTTGTATCCTTTTCTGTCCTCTCATGTGAGAATTGCTGGCATAAATAGTCCTTCGCCAAAGGGTAGAATGGAGGCTACAATTCTGTAATACTCTTCATTAACTTCCTTACAAGGAATTCTTGTTGTTGTTGTTTATCCAATCATTATTGTTTGGTCTATATTATCTCAGTATAGCAATAAGTAAAATATAAATGACAGGACATAATATTTGTTCACAAAAATTACTTTTAGTTATTGGATTGTATTCCAATTTTTTTTTCCCAAATAACTTACTTTCCTCTTGTTCATTCAATTCTAGTTCCTGAAAAACTTCTAATTAGCTACCTGGAAAAGAGCTCCCTGCCCTTGTTTTTGGGCCACTTTATTAATTTTCTGGATTTATTTCAATGAAGTATTTATTCGTAGTGTTTCCTGGTATATACTTGGTATTTCAAAAGCTGGCATTTTTCTTGCTTGTTTCTGGACACTAATATTTAATCATATAATCATAGGAATTGGAGATGTTTGAGACCTAACAATTCAGTCTTCATCTGCCTGCCAAACCTGCTGCTGTTTTCCCTATCATTTGGCATTGATTTCTATAAAACTGGTGATTTATCCACCAACATAGTTTTAAATGCCATATTTTTGCACATATATCAGGAATATCTACTGCCCAAAGTTGTATGTACATTCTATGGCCATTTTTTTAGATGACTATACCTCTAATAGTAAGTGGGTACTTGTGAGAAGATATCTATATCTATATCTATCTATCTATCTCTCTATCTATCTATCTATCTATATACATACATACAGAATGTCCAAATCACCAACCATTGTGGTTGGTTTAGTGCACCTGTTATTTCAATGCGCAAAATATAAACCAAACAAATGGCTGGGACAGAGATGAATAGCCTATTCAGCCAAAATTTCAGACCCTCCTCCAAGTATCACTATCATCACTGTATGATTTTTAACAACAAAATACTTTCTCAACATTTAAAAATGCATTACAGATTTTATGGTCTTCCACTTCTAAAGAATAAGTTCTTCCATTTTAAAGCTTCTAGCACATTCTAGAGAGACATGGTTCAGGGGGAGGTTTATTAAATTTCAGATGCATAGTGGTAAATGGATTTAAAACATCAAAAGCAATAAATATTACATTCATCTCCAAATATTTTCCTGCCTGAGACTTGCATACACTTGCTTTGAGTTTTATTGCACTTATAAGGCTTCAGTCCATTAAGCAATATCACTGCAAGAATATTTAGAAAATTACCTCAAACTATAGCTTTATGAAATTATTTTTACAGAAGAATGTGATTTATATATGACCCCTTCTTGTAGCTCTTACGTATTCATAGGTAGAGAACATTCTTAGTCAAATGACATAAACTGACAGACTGAAGTCTAAACCAATCATCTTCTGCTAACTTTTTGTCCAGGACTTCGAACAGTGGATTAAAACACTTCTTTTCTTCCACACAAATCATGATTGTCCCCATTTGAAAGACAGATGATGATAAATCAATATTTACCCCCCCACACACACACTGTACTTCACTGAAATGCACCTTAACTTTATTCATTCTCCTGCATTACTCGTGCGCCAGTCTGTCCCCTACACTTGATGGTAAGCTACTTTGAGGGTAGTTAGATTTTCCTTCAGCATTTCCTGCATTCTGCACACTGCATGTGCTTTATATACTCTAAATGAAAATACATTAAATAAAATAAAAACCCATCATTGCCTCTTAATAATTTGCAAGAAATTACAAGATTTCCTATAGTTCTTGTGTATATCAGGTGGCGAAGTGGTTAGGGAAATTACCCCAAATTAGAAAAGATTAACCAGTCTTTGGGAAATTTTGTGTATCTCTAAGTTAGACAAGGTTAGACTTGCAGCTGATGGCAAAAAAAAAAAAAAAAAAAAAAGTTGGCAGAAGTAACGGTGAACTGACAAGATCCTCATTAGTCTTGAAAATTCATATTCCTCTCAAACTCTTATCCCAACATAAAAAAACCAACACAAATCTTCAAATTAGTGTACCACAGTATCTTTTTTCAAAGAGACACTATTACAACCTATAATAGAGAAATACACTTAATTTACATTACAGAGACTTTAAGAGCTTGCCCTGAACTTTAAAATCAGCATTTGGGGAACATCTGGGTGGCTCAGTCGGTTAATCATCCAACTCTTGATTTTGGCTCAGATCATGATCTCACAAGTTCTTGAGATCAAGCCCCATGTGGGGCTCCAGGCTGACAGGGTAGACCCTCTTGCAATTCTCTCTCTTCCTCTCTCTCTGCCCCTCCCCTGCTTGTGTGGGCATGCACAGGTGCGCGCGTGCTCTCTCTCTCTCTCTCTCAAAATAAACAAATAAACTCTAAAAAAAATACAATAAAATCAGCACTTAGATAACATCTTCATTCCAACTCTTGCTAACTATAATTCCATGAGAGAGTCAGTTAACCTCTCTGTACCTCATTTTCCTCATCTACAAAATAATGAATGGCTATGCTTTCCTGGTAGGAATGATATAAACATAAAATAAATACAATGCTTTTTATCACAATGCCTAGTATATAGCAACTGTACAATAAAGGACAGCTAAAGTTATTAATGTTAACACAGGAGTTACATTTTCTTTCTGATTACTTCTTCTTACTCTCCAAATAATTGTTTCATTGGGGCATGATAGAGAAATCAAAACAAAATACATTTATTTATTTTAGAAAGCAAGAATAAACACATTGCTTATTGAAGAACACAATCCAATGCTATCCCTTAAAAAGTGCTGAATGGGTAGTAAAAATAATTTGAATAAATAAGAAGAGCCATCGCCAAGTAAGATTTTCCATCTTATTAATTAGTAATTAACATCTGAGGAGATGACATCATCTTCTTTCCATATTCTTTGGACTAATTCTAGAGATGTGACCAAGGAATTAATTTGGAAAGAGGAGAGTTTTAAGATGCCTCTAAGAAAGTTCAATAAAAGAAAAGGTGTAGAGTGTACATGTTGCCCTATTCTGAATGTTTTGCATTAAAATAACTTTAATGGCCCTAAATACTCCTAACCAGGTTAAATACTATGTATTCAATAGATTAAGAACCTGAAATATAAAACATACCATTATCTCCTAAACTAACACTCTAGAATACTTTTGACATTAGGAGATATGTCTTTTTTTTGGAGAGTCAACAAAAAATGAAAAAGCACATGTAAGCATTTATTCTGGACATCAAGAACAAATCCAGAGAGAAATAGAAAACATTCCAGACAAAAGTATGTGTGTGGCTTATTTTAGATCAGCAAAATCCACAGATATAGGAGTGAGCAAGAAATGTGCAAAGTTTTATCTTGGAATCATATAAAATGTGTTAATTCTTTGAATCCTTTTTAGAAAAAAATTTTTTTGCCCCCAATCTGTCCAAAGCTATAATGTCGCTGTCATCAATACCTACCTCATTTCTTCTGTGATGACCAATGAGACATTTGATCTAAATTTGGTACTGTCTTTTTTGCTCCAGAAAACTTTCAAGAAGGTCTACTTCGAATAGTAGATAGAACGGTGTTTTTGTCTCCCTATATATTTCTAGAATTTTTGTTTCATTAAAGAGAAATAATCATCTTTTCACTTTCTGATAATTCTAAACATTTGTTCAGTTCTGTGTTCTTTCTCAAAAGGTTATTTTGAGGAAAAAGAAGCACTTATAAGCATAGAGAGATGCATAATTATTTAATACTAGTCCCAATGCTCTACAAGAATATGATACATATATAAGCATATAAGCATATAATATACATATATATAAGGATATAAGCATATGATCAGAATTTATATATTCTTATCTATAAACATATGTAAAGAGTATAAACACTTGTTGCTTTCTGGTGATATACGTACTTGTTGATATCTGATATTTGTTATACTGATCACACCTACAAATATCTCATTACAATGTTGCCAATTGTAATACCCACCACCATGTAATTAATCAATAAACATCATATAACATTTCTGCAGGAGCTGACAGCATAGCAGTGGTAAAATAGATGTGATTCTTGCTCTCATCTCACAGAACTATATTCTGGTCAAAAGAAATAGTCTGTGAATAAGTTACCAAATAAGAAGACAAAATCTCAAGGGAAAGTGATGGAGAATATATTTCAGGCTAAACTGGTATGAGTGATAAAGAAAGGGTGCTACTTTACATGAGTGAAGATTTAGATAAATGTAAAGACATATGCATACACACATGCACATACATATTTCTAAAATAAATTACACTGCCCATATTGTTCCACACTTAAATCTTTATGTTTTCGAAAAATTTCATTGTTTAAAATCTTGCCAATATGTATGGTGATCGGCATTTTCCTCCTTCCAGCAGTGTTGTCATGAATATGCATGTACTTCCTTTGTTCACATATGTAACTGCTTGTTTGTAGTAATTCACAAGAAATGGAATTGCAGGGTTAAAAGTGATGTACACTTAGAATTTCAATAAATATTAATGCAAATTTTGATCTCTTAACGGAACTATTTCCCCGTATCCTTGGAGGAATATACCAAAGTTTTAATGGCTGCTCATTTGGTAGGTAAAAAAATGGACACAGCATGGGCGCCTGGGTGGCTCAGTTGGTTGGGGGTCTGACTTCAGCCCAGGTCATGATCTCAAGGTTCGTGGGTCCAAGCACCACATCAGGCTCTGTGCTGACAGCTCAGAGCCTGGAGCCTGCTTTGAATTCTGTGTGTCCCTCTCTCTTTGCCCCTTCCCTACTCACGCTCTGTCTCTGTCTCTCAAAAAATAAATAAACATTGGGAAAAAATTCTTTAAAAAATGGACATTGCTATTTTAATTAGCATTTTTGTGGATGTTAGTGAAGTTGAACAAACACCTTTTTCTTCACTTTTAGGATCATTTTTATTTATCTTTTTGACTTTTTCAGTTGTCCAATCTTTTACCCATTACTCTTGGATTTTTATGTATTTAAAAAAATTTTTTTAAGCTTATTCATTCTTGAGAGACAGAGAGACAGAGCATGAGGGGCAGAGAGAGAGAGGGAGACACAGAATCTGATGCAGTTCCAGGCTCTGAGCTGTCAGCACAGAGCCCCATGCGGGGCATGAACCATGAACTGTGAGATCATGACCTGAGCCAAAGTCGAACACTTAACCAACTGAGCCACCCAGGCGCCCTGGATTTTTATGTATTTTTTATTGATGTTTGTGTGTATGTATGTATAATAGTTTGAATATACGCTATTTATATACAAATAACAGATACACTACACACATACATTCATATTTTCTTGTGTGATTATATATATTTATATTCACATTGATATGTATATGAACGCATAACCACACAAGAATACAAAACTTTGTACATGTACAGTACAAATATCTCCTTTACTCTTGCTCTTAACATTGTTTAATGCCATTTACTACAGATTGATTTAAATATCATATAGTTAAATTTATCAATGAAATCCAATGGCTTTTATGTTGTATTGTTTTTATTTTTGTTTTATTCCTATTGTAATGTTACATAATAATGACATTTTCTTCCAATATATTCATACTTTTGATTCTTACATAATGAAATTTATAAACTTGAATTTATTTTTGTGAGTTACACGAGGTTACGATTTCTTTTTCCTCCTATTGATAGACAATTTACCCAGCACTGTTGATCACCACTGTACTTTTTCCCCATCAATTCAAACTACCACCCTTTCATGCACTGAATTCTCACAGGTCTGTTTGTGGACCATCATCTTTCTTTATTCCTATGTCAATGTTACATTTTCTTACTCAAATTATATACTAAATTCTGACATATGGTAAGCAAATCTCTCTTTTCTTACCCTATTGATCTTCTTCAAATGTTCTCTTGGCTTTGCTGGCATATTTCCCTTCTAAGTGAAGTTTATAAGGAGGATTTTGAGTTTCATGAATAACACTAATGGGATTTTTTTATTATACTGCAGTGTATTTACAGGTTAATTTGGAGGAGTATTCTTATCTTTACAATATTGAGTCATCCCATTCAGAATATGGTTTAGCTCACCTTTTATTCAAATCTTCTTTTATGCGCTTCAGTAAAATTTTATAGTATTCTTCATATAGGGCATATAGTTATTTTTACTAGGGTTATCTTTATGCATTTTATAGTTTGGTGGCTATTGTGAAGCAGATCTTATCATCTATTATATGTACTATCATTGCTAGCATACAGGAAAGCTATAGAAAATTGCATCTCTGCCATATGCTGAATATAATGGCAGTTTTTCTTCCTCCTTTTGAAAATTTATACAATTTATTTCTCTTTATTTCTTTCAATACTTATGCATTTTATTTTTTTATTTCTTGGCTTGGTTGGTACAACATTGATTAACAGTAAGATAGTAAACTTTCTTTTCTTGTTACTGATTTTAAAGGGGAATGCTTCCAATATTTTACTACTACATGTGATATATGCTCTCTGGTTACTTGATAGATAAAATTTATTAAATCAAGAAATATTTATAGTCAGCTAAGAGTTTTAATTATTAATTTTTAAATCAGAATTTGGTGGAATATTTTCTAAAACAGCTTTAACATGGTTTTTCATCTATTGTAGACATTTTAATACAGTAAATTATCTTGGTCCCTTTTTACTTCAGAACAAACCTTGCCATTTCTTGGGAAACATATACTTGGTGATGATATGTTATTATTTTCAGGCTCTGCTAGAATTTATTTGCTAGTATTTTAATTAGGATATTTACATTTCTGCTCATTAGTAAGAATGGCCTATGCTTTTATTTGTTCTGTTGTTCTCGCCCAGTTGTGTCTACTGGTGGATTTTTTTTCTCTTTTACTTCTGTAAAATAAATTTAGAAGAACTACATCTTCATCTGTGATCTAAGCAGTTTATATAACATGGGGGTTTTAATCTGTTCTTTAACAGATACATTACATTACTTAGATCCACCATTTTTAGGAGAAGATGATACTACTTTGCTTCTTAAGTTTTTAAAATATTTTTTAATGTGGTGTGCCTGGGTGGCTCAGTCAGTTGAGCTTCCGACTGTGACTCAGATCATGATCTTGCGGTTTGTGGGTTCGAGCCCTGCACTGGGCTCTGTGCCGACAGCTCGGAGCCTGGAGCCTGCAGCCTGCTTCGGATTCTGTATCTCCTTCTCTCTCCGCCCATTCCCCACTTGTGCTCTGTCTCTCTCTCTCAAAAATAAATAAATAAATAAAAGTAAAAAAAATATTAAAAAAAATTTTAATGTTTACTCTCGACAGAGCACAGGCACGAGCAGGGGAGGGGCAGAGAAAGAGGGAGACAAAGAACATGAAGCAGGCTCCAGGCTCTAAGCTGTCAATGCAGAGCCTGAGTTGGGGCTTGAACTCATGAACCACGATATCATGACTTGAACCAAAGTCGGGCACTTAACCAACTAAGCCACCCAGGTGCCCCTGTTTCTTAAATTTTTAAATTCTCTGTTGATCAATTTGTGTTTTTTATATGATTTTGAGCCATCTGTTATAACATATATTCTCAATCGTTTCATGTAAGTTTACAAATTTGTTATAAATAAGATTTTATGTTGTCTTTGTCACAGATTTTTGGGTTCCTCTTGTAATTGTTTGCCTACTTTTTCATATAATTTTTTCACCTTGTTTTCTTTGATCTTGAAAAAGACTTGTTAAGTTTTTACCTATCTTATAAATCATAACAAGCAGCAGGCCTTTGGTTTGTTGATATTCTTTACTTAGTTTGATCATATTGTCGTAATTACCCATCTCTGTTAAACTGATCTTATCGTTGAGTAGACTATTAAATTCAGCCCTTTTATCTCTATAGGACTCCAAATTATTATATATTTTCAGACAATGTTTTGAGGGGTGCTGCAGGGTAAAAACATGTTCACTTTCAAAGATTTATGATTTACCTTTTTTCTTTCTTTTTTTAAATTAATGTATTTTTAATTTATATCCAAGTTAGTTAGCATATAGGATTTCAGAAGTAGATTCCAGTGATTCATCCCCTATATATAACACCCAGTGTTCATCCAAAGTGTCTTCCTTAATGCCCCTACCCATTTAGCCCATCCCCCCACCAATAACCCCTCCAGCAACTCTCCATTTTGTTCTCTGTATTTAAGTCTCTTATGTTTTGTTACCCTCCCTGTTTTTATATTATTTTTGCTTCCCTTCCCTTATGTTCATCTGTTTTATATCTTAAATTCCACATGAGTGAAGTCATATAATATTTACCTTTCTCTGACTGACTTATTTTGCTTGGTATAATATCCTCTAATATCCATGTAGTTGCAAATGGCAAGATTTCATTCTTTTTGATTGCCGAGTAATAATCCATTGTATGTATATATACCACATCTTCTTCATCCATTCATCCATCGATGGACATTTGGGCTCTTTCCATACTTTGGTTGTTGTTGATAGCAATGCTATAAACATTGGGGTACACATGCCCCTTAGAAACAGCACACTTGTATCCTTTGGATATATACCTAGTAGTACAATTGGTGGGTTGTAGGGTATTTATATTTTTAACTTTTTGAGGAAACTTCATACTATTTTCCAAAGTGGCTGCACCAGCTTGCTTTCCCACCAGCGGTGCAAAGTAGATCCTCTTTCTCCGCATCCTTACCAATGTCTGTTGTTGCCTGAGTTGTTAATTTGAGCCATTCTAAATGGTGTGAGTTGGTATCTCGTGTGTGTGTGTGTGTGTGTGTGTGTGTGTGTGTGTGTGTTAACATTTATTTTTTATTGAGAGACAGAGAGAGACAGAGCATGAGCATGGGAGGGGCAGAAAAAGGGGGAGACACAGAATTGGAAGCAGGCTCCAGGCTCTGAGCTGTCAGCACAGAGCCCGATGTAGGGCTTGAACCGACAAACCATGAGATCACGACCTGAGCTGAAGTCAGACGCTTAACTGACTGAGCCATCCAGGCGCCCCTCTCATTGTGGTTTTAATTCATATTTCCCTGATGATGAGTGACAGTGAGCATTTTTTCATGTGTCTGTTAGCCATGTGGATGTCTTCTTTGGGAAAGTGTTTATTCATGTCTTTTGCCCATTTCTTCACTAGATTTTTTTGTTTTTTGGCTGTTGAGTTTGCTAAATTCTTTCTAGATTTTGGATACTAACCTTTTATCTGATATGTCATTTGCAATATCTTCTCCCATCCGTTGGTTGCCTTTTAGTTTTGCTGATTGTTTCCTTTCATCATCATTGGGGAAAAACTGAGAGCTTTCCCCCTAAGTTCAGGAACAAGACAGGGATGTCCACTCTCACCAGTGTTATTCAACATAGTATTGGAAGTCCTAGCCTCAGCAATCAGACAACACAAAGGAATAAGAAAGGAGGAAGTCAAACTTTCATTCTTCGCAGAAAACATGATACTCTATATGGAAAACCCAAAATATTCCACCAAAAAACTGCTAGAACTGGTCCATGGATTTAGCAAAGTTGCAGGATGTAAAATCAATGCACAGAAATCGGTTGCATTTCTATGCACCAATAATGAAGCAACAGAAATATAAATCAAGGAATTTATCCCATTTATGATTGCCCCTAAAACCACAAAATAAATAGGAATAAACTTAACCAAAGGGGTTAAAAATCTGTACACTGAAAACTATAGAAAACATACAAAATAAATTGAAGAAGATACAAAAGAATGGGAAAATATTCCATGCTCACAGATTGGAAAACAAATATTGTTAAAATGTCGATACTACCCAATGCAATCCACATATTCAATGCAAGACCTATCAAAATAATACCAGCATTCTTCACAGAGCTAGAACAAGCAATCCTAAAATTTGTATGGAACCAGAAAAGACCCTGAATAGCCAAAGCAACACTGAGAAAGAAAACCAAAGCTGGAGGCATCACAATCCCAGACTTCAAGCTGTATTACAAAGCTGTAATCATCAAGAAAGTATGGTATTGGCACAAAAACAGACACTTAGATCAATGGAACAGAATAGAGAACCCAGAAATGGACCCACAAACGTATGGCCAACTAATCTTTGACAAAGCAGGAAAGAATATCCAATGGAATAAAGACAGTCTCTTCAGCAAGTGGTGCTGGGAAAACTGGACAGTGACATGCATAAGAATGAACCCGGACCACTTTCTTACACCATACACAAAAATGAACTCAAAATGGATGAGAGACCTAAACATGAAAGAGAAGCCATCAAAATCCTCAAGGAGAAAGCAGGCAAAAACCTCTGTGACCTTGGCCGCAGCAACTTCTTATTCAACACATCTTTGGAGGCAAGGAAAACAAAAGCAAAAATGAATTACTGGGACCTCATCAAAATAAAACTTCTGCACAGCAAAGGAAACAAACAGCAAAACTACAAGGCCAACAACAGAATGGGAGAGGATATTTGCAAATGATACATCAGATAAAAAGTTAGTATCTGTTCTTAAGGGTCATTTTCGGTCTAAGCTCATCTCTTTCATTTAGAGTCTTACTAAACCCTCCAGTAAGGAGCCAACATACCTCAGCAATGTGCTTTTTTCTATCATTTTCCCCTAATTCTACAGCCTCCATAGGTCAATCATCAGTGTCCAAAATACAAAACATGTGACAATTGAACCAAATATTTTGGGACCATCCACAATCGTCCTTAAAATGCCAGCTTCAAATACTGGGTCTTCAAGTGCCTTGACACAGATAATTTCATGTTTTAGATTATTTTCTTTCCAATACCCCATTCGTTATATTTTTGTAAGGCAACGTTCATTTGCTTCAGTAACAAAAACCCTTCTGAAGCCCTGGCAGCTGCAGGACTATTATTAAGCCAGCCTCTACCTCACATTCTCTGTGGTTCTCTTGCTCTACAGTCCTCCATCTGTTGTTTTCATCCACATGCCTGCCTGAATTTCAATGTGATACAAAGTCATGATCATCATGGCAGTTCTAGAACAATGTTTATTTTGTTGTCCTAGGAATGAGAAGATTGTTGAGACATCGTGCTAGGGGTGGAGTGTGGGTGTGGTATTTTGGGGAAGGGAGGAGAGAAAGAGGAGCTGGCTATTGTCTTCTGTTGTAATCATTTAATAAAAAAGGACTTTATTTTTGCCCTGCCTCAGAGGGATAGCATGATTTAGTGATCTTTTGTATTACCGATTCAATTATTCTTTTGTTTTTATCTCTGTTTAATGCTGATCTTAAAAATTGTCAAAGGTAAGCTTTTTTTCCTAAAATGTTTTTGCTTCCGTTACGTTGCCACTCTTCTTTGTGGCTATACATAGTTATGTTTGCATAAATACTATTGGTGGCTTTCTATAGTTCAAAGTAGCCATTCGTTTACAAATAGGCTCATACCACAGTTTAAATTGTTTATATCCTGCTTGTTGTTGACAACATCCAAGAACAAATATCCTATTTTTCATCCACCAATTCTTATGTGATATCATTGTCCTTTTTTCAAGAATCTGACTTGACTGGGGTGCCTGGGTGGCTCAGTACGTTGAGCGTCTGACTTCGGCTCCAGTCATGATCTTGCAGTTCGTGAATTCCATCCCCACCTCGGGCTCTCTGCTGTCAGTGCAGAGCCTGCTTTGGATCCTCTGTCTCTCTCTCTCTCTGCCCCTCCCCCAGTGTGTGTGCACTCTCTCTTTCTCAAAAATAAATAAACATTTAAAAAAAAAAGAATCTGACTTGACGACATTGGAAGAATAGTTGCCAGTCAGTCCCTCTAATCAATCAAGTAAGAAATAATCGAGTGCACTGACAGGTTTATTGTTTACTTAATGCCAAATGTTTGCAGCTAGTGTGTTTAAGCTAAAATATAATCAGTGATGTGAATGTTTGGGCCGTAAAATTATTTAAGGAAACAGTTTTAGGAAAGTCTTCCTCTAACCTACAAATCGTGCATTGCTCAAATTCTGAGAATAAGTGATCGAGCAATAAAGTTTTGGCATCAGAATGTCCTTACCTGGCACAGAGAGTTTTCTGCTGAGATTCCTTAAGCTTACTGTTTTGTCTTCTTTCTCAGCGAAATTGCATTTTTGCATTTCTGTATGTGATGCTAGTTTTTGGTTTATTATTGTATTTTAATTTTCATTTTTAAGCCTCTACCTTCCTAACTCTTGTGACTTTTTAGCTTTTGCTCAAATTAGATAAGAGAATGTACTTTCCAGACCACCTGCTAACTTTCTAATCCCTATACCGCTATTTCCTTGCCTCAAAAATCTACCTTGTGCGTTGGCTGCAGGCTACCACTCTCCAGTCAGGCTTGTTCTAGGCCTATACTAGCTTCCCACGCTCCCAGGTGTGTGTACTTGGGCTCTACAAGTCATGTGCATCTCCGTACCTGACTATTCCACAGTCGTGTCCGACTGACTTGACTGAGTTCACTGAATGTAACTAATGATGTAGAACTTTGACTCTCAACCCTTACCATAGGTTAGAATTATGGGGGAGCTTTTAAAAATTGAAATAAATAAATAATCAAGCACCTTGGTCAGGGGCATTTAAAAAAAATCTTTGGATAACTGTAATGTGCAACCTCTCCTGAGGACCATTGCTTCAGAGTTAAAAATGAAACAGTCAGATTCAGGGAGCACATGTGTATTCCCTCTGTTTAAAGGGACAGGAATATGGGGCTCCTGAGTGACTCAGTCAGTTAAGTGTCTGACTTCGGCTCAGGTCATAACCTCACGGTTCGTGAGTTGGAGCCCTGCATTGGGCTCTGTGCTGACAGCTCAGAGCCTGGAGTCTGCTTTCGATTCTGCGTCTCCCTCTCTCTGCCTCCCCCCACCCCACCCCCTCTCATGCTTTTTCTCTCTTGGTCTCTCAAAAATGAATAAATGGTAAAAAATTCTTTTTAATTACAAAAAAAAAAAGGACAGGAATATATAACCCTGTGACAGCCTCATCTTTCTTTTTTTTTTTTTAATTTTTTAAAATGTTTATTTATGAGATAGAGACAGAGTGCTAGTAGGGGAGGGGGAGAGAGAGAGAGGGAGACACACAATCCAAAGCAGACTCCAGGATCTGACCTGTCAGTACAGAGCCCCACGCGGGGCTCAAACCCACCAATCATAAGATCATGACCTGAGCCAAAATCGGACACCCACCAACTGAGCCACCCAGGTCCCCCCTCTCTTTTTTTTTAAGTTTATTAATTTACTATGAGACAAAGAGAGAGGGAGAGTAGGGAGGGGCAGAGAGAGAGAGAGAGAGAGAGAGAGAGAGAGAATCCCAAGCAGGCTTCACACGTCAGTGCGGAGCTCCTTGTGGGGCTTGAACTCATGAATCATGAGATCGTGACCTGAGCAGAAATAGAGTCAGATGCTCAACCAACTGAGTCACCGAAGTGCCCAACCTCTTCGTCTTTCTAACACTGTTTATTGCCCCTTTTGTTTCCTCCCTAGATCACACATTGACACTGGTGAGAGAAGTCACATCAAAATAAAGTAATGATTGACAGCTAACCAGGAAGGGAAGAAGAAAAGAGGTCTCTCTTTTTTTTATTCTCCCCTCACTCACCTGTAGCCTAAACTATAGTTGTATGTCAGCTGTAAAAGCCAAGCTCCTTAACTACAATATCCTGTGTGAATAATATCCAAAAGGAAATTTTAAATCCACCTCTGAATATAAAAGAGCATCACTAGAGAAAAATAATTTATGAGTTAGACGCCAAGGGATACATTCCATAATTTATTTTTATATCATGATCTTTGCTCAGACCACTGCAAACTCCTCTTCAGAAAAAGTGCATCAATTATGAGCAAAAAAGGGGGACTTTAATACGAGAATATATATCTTTCATACCTACTATATGCTTATGCATACGCACTGATAATAGATACTTTGTTGGTTCAAATCATTACAAGCTGTGAACCATGAAGAGAAATGAGCAATAAATAAAGGTCCCTGCTTCTTTTAATAAAATGTCCCCATGTCACAGCCTGGAGAATACATTGTAACCACAATGAGCTCAAATATGCTCTACCCAATTCTTGAAAAGTAAATACTGTGTGGCTGTTTAAAATTAATTTTTGGAATGCCTTTAAAGTGCCTTACATATGCATGATCAGAAAATTTAGAGGGTGAACTAAATTTAGAGGGTGAACTATACACACAAGATGAAGCGATTGGACTTTTGGTGTGTAATTAAATCAAACCTCTACATATTTATGGAAAAGTCCCTTTTAGTGTTATTAAGAACAGTTAATATGTAGTAAGTATTTTTTATGGTTAAACACATCACTTAGTATTTTAGACATACTAATTTATCCACAGCTATCAATAATTCAGTAATATCAACTATAGAAAGGAGAAAACTGACCAGAGAGAAATTAAGAGACTTGCACAAAGTCACCCAGCTAGTGAGAGCTGGAGCTGGGATTCTGATCCAGGCAGGAGAGCTCCAGAGTCCTTGCTCAACTATTGTGGTATATTGTCTTAGATTCAATGTTGCTATAAAAGCAATCATTGTATTAGGACGTTTGGAAAGGATTATTTTTTTAAGGTTTTTATTATCAATTCCAGTTAGTTAACATACAGTGTAATATTTGTTTCAGGTGTACAATACAGTGACTCAACACTTCCATACATCACCCGGTACTCACCACAAGTGCATCCTTAATCCCCATCTCCTGTGTCACTCCGCCCTCTACCCACCTCTCTTCTGGTAACCATCGGTTTTTTCTTTATAGTTAAGAAGCTGTTTCTTGATTTGTTTTTCTTTCTATGTCTTATGTTTTCCCCTTTGCTCATTTGTGTTGTTTCCTAAATTCCACTTATGAGTGAAATCATATGGTATTTGTCTTTCTCTGACTGACTTATTTTGCTTAGCATTATGTTCTCGAGCTCCATTGATGTTGTTGCAAATGTCAAGATTTCATTCTTTTTAACAGCTGGATAATACTCCGTGGTATATATGTATGCCACATCTTCTTTATCCATTCATCAATTGGTAGACACTTGGGCTCTTCCATATCTTGGCTATAGTAAATAATGCTGCTATAATCATGAGGTGCATGTGTCACTTTGACTTAGTATTTTTGTATTTGTTCAATAGGGCAGGATTACTATTTAACTAGCTTCTAACTATGAGCTGTGACAGGAGAAAGAGCTGCAAGAATTCCTTATATATGATTTCCTTGCATTGTGGAAGCTTTGATGTTTTCTCATGGGAGAACAGAAGATAATATTGACTAGAGGGTAATGAGGTTATGAAGAGAATGAGATTATTTCCAATAATCAACACTCATTAAAAAGTGAGTTTGCCTTAAAAATACAGGATCTAATAGTGTGAAAGTTACCTTGAGCTAATGGCTGCTCAGGTCTGGGAGGGAGCAGGCATTAACCAAAGACCGTATATACATTCAATTATAGTAATGACAAATGCTGGTGGGAAGGAATGGATACTAAGTGCTAGAATAACATACAATTGGGCATTTAACCTAGTCTGGGAAGGTTGGGACACAGTGAGGAAGTCCTATTTCAGCTAAAAGATGAGAAGGAATTAACAACTCTACTCCCAGTGTAGGAGCATTCCACACGGCGGGGAACAGCATGTGCAGTCTTGAGAGAGGAAGGAAGGAGTTAAGGATAGTTAAAATTGTGGTCTCTAAAATGGCATATTCATTGGGTATGCAAAGAAAATGTTAGAAATTCTATTTAAATTTACTTAACTCATTTCAACCTCTAAAATGTTTCATTTTATGTTCTTTTATAAGATATATACTGTATTAGTGTATAAACACATATTAGGATTTCATGCTCAAAATATTTATTGGAAATATGTAGAGTGAAACATGTTTGAGAAACAATGGTTTAAACAACCACAAAAGGAACATTATGAGTGAACTCAGAGGTTGGTGGTGATGGAGAAGTGAAATAGGAAACTATACTGGATGGCCCTGAAGATCATCCACATAGGGCCAGTGGGGACAAGTGACATAGTCAAGGTTTAACAGCAAAAGAAAGCAACTGAAAGGATTGAAGTCAGGAAATGCACATTTGACTATCTGGAAAACAATCTCAGATGGCTACCAATTAAACCATTTAGAAACAGGTTAGAGAAGACAAAAAGGTAAGCTTCATAGTGGATTCTAAATCTGCCTTTTTACAATGAGAAAAAATGAAATATGGCCTTTTGTAGCAACGTGGATGGAACTGGAGAGTGTGATGCTAAGTGAAATAAGCCATACAGAGAAAGACAGATACCATATGGTTTCACTCTTATGTGGATCCTGAGAAACGTAACAGAAACCCATGGGGGAGGGGAAGGAAAAAAAAAAAAGAGGTTAGAGTGGGAGAGAGCCAAAGCATAAGAGACTCTTAAAAACTGAGAACAAATTGAGGGTTGATGTGGGGTGGGAGGGAGAGCAGGGTGGGTGATGGATATTGAGGAGGGCACCTTTTGGGATGAGCACTGGGTGTTGTATGGAAACCAATTTGACAGTAAATTTCATATATTAAACAAAAATAAAATAAAAAAAAATAAAAATAAAAAAATAAATAAATCTGCCTTTTTAAAATGAATTTCTATGCATCTTTTATCTTGCCACATGAGAACCATGTACTGTAGACTGAATGTGCTCGTGAAAAAAATAAAATAAAATAAACTTCATATGTTCAAATTGCAATCCTCAAAGTGATGGTATTTGGAAATGGGGCCTTTGATAATGACCTAATTAGGTCTTGGGGGCAGAGCCCTGATGGTGGAACTAGCCCTTATAAGAAGAGAAGAGAGAGCTGACTTCCTGGGTTTGCTATCTGCCATGTGATGGTACAAGGATAGTCTTCTTTAAACCAGGAAGTAGGTTCTCACCAGATCCTAGATCTGCCTGCACCTTGATCTTGGACTTCCCATCCTCAAGAAATGTAAGAAATACATGTTTTTACTTTAAGACACCCAATCTATGATAATGTCATAGTAGCCCAAACTAAGATGCCAGGTGAAACATGGTTGGTTCATCCATCACTTACCTCCTCCCTTTATACGAGCTGTTATATGCCCCCTCCAGCTAGGCAGCAGAGTATTTGGCCTACAGTAAATACGCAGTAGGTCTGGTGTATGAATTACATGATGATCTCAAGGTTAGCATATTCCAAATGGATTTCACTTTTTTCCCCTAACCATGCTTGTGCACCTATATTCCCTATCACAATGAATGGTACACACACACTCAGGACTCCAAGTTAGAATAATTATTTCCCTTGACACCCTTATACCCAATATCTAGTCAGACACTAAATTTAGATTATATCTAAGAGAAGCTACCTTAACCTCACTTCTCCTTGCCATCTCATGGCCGTTGTCACAGACCTCACAACTCTGTTTAGTCGCTCAAATCCACACAACTCTTTCCCTGTACTTATTAACTAAACATTTACTGGATTCTAAGTTTATGCCACACACATTTAAGGTGTTAAATGCATTATCTCCTTTAATCCTCAATATAACCCAATGAAGAGAGTACAATTATTACTATTCCTTTATTTTTGGAGGAATTAAAATTTAGAGAGTTTAAGCAACTTTTCCAGGTTTGGCCAGTGATTAAAAATAGGGCAGCTATTCATATAATCAGTCTTGTCTACAGCTCATATTCTTACCTACCCTACTCCTCCCACCCACAGTTTATTGCAACGGCAGTATATTCACCACAGGTAATTCACTGATTAGTTTGTTCCTTCACTCACTCATTCATTTTCTACCCATTCACGTACATATACATTTAGTGGGTGATGACTCACTTTTATCTATTTTATATGTTGTACAACTAAGACTCTTGTGAAGCATACTATCTAGTAAGGGGCAAACATTAAGACAAAATTATTCAAATAATGTAATGGCAATAAATGCTAAGCCAGAATATGATCTTTTACATATAAATCTGATCATGGTATGGTATTCATATTTCTGCCATTGAAGAAATGATCTTTCCCTCAAATACCCTTCCTTTTTGTCTATGAAAAAAAATTGTGTCATCCTTAAATACTCAAATGTACAACTTTCTGTCATAATGCTGTCAGAATTCACAGTTCCCACCTTTGTGTCCTCGAAGATAATACTTATTGGAGCCTCTATTGTAGTAATCATTATACATTACAGCTCCTTAAGTAGATTTCTCAGCGTTCTTCAATTTACTCAGGAATTTTAGTGGCATTTCATATACTTTTGTGGTTAATAAAAAAGATAATGCCTGTAAAGTACTTGGCATATGGTAAATTCTTGATAAATACCAAATATATATGTATCTATTTTACCTAATGATATGTCTAAGCTCATCATGGGTGCAGTTGCTGTCTTCATTCACACAGACTCTCTCACACACACACACACACACACACACACACACACACACACACACACACGTTATCCACTATACATAAGACACTACACTTGTAGGTGATGTGGATAGATCTATGTAATCACCTTTGGTAACTTGTCCACTTTCTACTATCTGTTCTTTATCTTTTTTGTCTTTTCTATTCTCATATTAATGCTGACAGCTCAAAGAAGACCAGTTACCACAGAAGGTAGAAATTTGGTAACAATCCCTCATTCCTTAATTTCTCACTGCATCCCTTTAAATCCATCAGAAAATCTTGTGACTTCTTAATAATTATATCCAAGATCTTCACTTTAGATTTCAGAAAGCATCTGAAAATAGCTGTTAAAAAGAATGACATAGATCCTCAGACACTAACATAAGCACAAGTCTAAGACATATGATTAAGAAAATATCCCTTAATTTCAAAGTGTCATGTCTAGCATTCAAGTCTGAGAGAATGCATGAGTAAATCTTCTTTTTTTCTTTGAATCTTGATTCCTACCATCTTAGTGCAGGTGAACAAGGATCTCTTATTGTAACTTATTTCAATCTCCCTACTTCTACTTTGTCTAATCTTGAATCGCTTTCCCATCCAGGGGTAAGAGTGATTTCAAAATATAAATTCGATTATGTTCCTTCATTGCTGGAAACTATTCTGTGAATCCCTATTCCATATGGAAAACAAAATAGGTCTACAAATCTCTGCATTTTATGGTGTTTGCCTAGCCCTATTGCCCTATATTGTGCCCCTTCTCCCAACTCACGTCACTCTCAACTTCTTCCATTTCCTCAAAGATGCTGTACTCATTGGTAGTTTAAGAGACTTTGTACTTACTGTTACTATAATTATCCTGTAATATCTTCCATGCTTCTTTTCAAATGACTACTTCTTTCATTCCCACAGGTCTTAACTGTCACCAATGTAGAAAGAGCATCCTTGACCATCCTACCCAAAAGAGGGAAACTCTCACCATCATTTTCTATTGGAGGCTTTTATTTGTTACCTTAGAGTACTCAATGCAGTTGGAAAATATTAAATCCATTCACTTCTGGTTCTTTTAAAATTATTTGCCACTTATCTTAGTTTGGGCATTCCCAGAAGTAGATCCTGAGACAAGAATATGAATTCAAATAGGTCAATTTGGATACTGTCCCAGAAAGCACCAGTAAGAAAATGTAGAAGTGAAAGAAGCTAATTCATGTACATCACTGGACAGGCTACTATTATGGGTGAATGATTCTTAGTCCCACAAAGGAAGTTTGGGGATAGTGAAGACATGCCTCAGAGTGGGGCGAGGGAGCTGGAGTTTTTATGTATCCAATCTCATTTCAATGACTGAGAGGTGATCCCTGATGGTACAGGGAAGAAAGTGGCTACCACAGTTTTCAAAAGCCAGAGAAATTTCTCATGCAAATCACTGCAGTGCTTTAGTCAGTGTGCTTGAGAATAATGAGCGTGGGGAGAATATGGCTGCAGAATGAAAAGCACCGGTTATTGAAGAGTCTAAGAATCTAACTCCATGGACACAGTGGCAGAAGTCTTGTTTAAGATTGTATACCCTGGTACTTGGCACAGAGCTGGTGCTCCACCAATTAAAATGAAGAGATAGAAAATAGGGCTAATGGATAATAATAATTTCTTATACTCCAGAGTTTGAAAAGATTATTAAAGTCGGTCTAGATCCTGTTCACGAGAAGAGAATCAGACGATTCAACTTTGTGATGTAATAACCAGAGCTAAATCTAGTAATGAGTTATTTATGTTACAAATCTGTATTCATTTCCTAGAGCTGGCACATCAAAGTATCACAAAATGGGTGGCTTACAACAACAAAAATTTATCATCTCAAAGTTCTGGAGCCTGGAAGTCTGAAATCAAGGTGTCTGCAAGGACATGCTCCCTTATAAGAAAATCTTCCTTGTCTCTTCCTAGCTTCTAATATTTGCTGACAATCTTTAATGCCCCTGGGCTTGCAGCTGTATGTCTCCAGTCTCTACCTTTGTAGTCATGGTGTCTCCCATCTGTCTTGTAAGGACAGGAGTCATACTTGATTAGAGGTCCATCCCACTCCTTATTCTCTTCTTTACTTAACTAATCACAACTGCAAATTAAATTTCCAAATAAGGTCACATTCAGTGGTATTAGGGATTAGGATTCAACATCAGGTTTTTAGAAGACAGTTTGGGGTCCCTGGGTGGCTCAGTCAGTTAAGTATCCAACTCTTGATTTCTGCTCAGGTCATGATCTCAGGGTTTGTTGGATAGAGCCCCCTGTCAGGTTCTGCACAGAAAGCACAGAGCCTGCTTGGGATTCTCTCTCTCCCTTTCTCTCTGCCCCTCCCACACTCACTTGTGCTCTTTCTCTCACTCTCTCTCTCAAAATAAATAAATAAACATTAAAAGAAATACAAGAGACATTTCAACCCATAACAATATCCTTGAAGTTAAAGTCTAGGGAAGAACTTATTACATAGTGAAAAATACTGTTGCTGTGTTTGTCTCAAATCAACATCCAAAGTCAATCAAAAGAGTGTGTGTTCCAGGAAAGGCGGGGGGAAAAAAAGCTTTCAGGGTTTTAAACGGCCTAGGCTCACATACAATGTATGGGTATGTTGGTCGCATATCTGCTTGCCAGGAGGCAATCTGGTCTGTGCAGTGAGTTCTGGCTCCAAAGGGACAATACGGAGAACATGCGGAAAGAGGGGCAAGATTCAAGGGCAACTCTTGGATACCCCTGTGATCTCATTAAGGAGACAACTCCAGGGCTTTCCCAAGGAAAAAAAAAATTCTTTACTCCTCAATTCCCACGTGCTTGCCATAGGTTTTTAGGAATCATTTATTCTAGTAATCATTTTCAGAAATTATTGTTTCTGCTCATGATAATTTGTAGATAATTACTCTATGCTTGTGTCAGGCTTATTAGAGAAACAAATAGAAATATTTACTCTTAGATTTACTATATAATCAAGTGTCTTTTCTATCCTTACATGTAATTTTCATGAAATCTAACAATAAAAGACTATTTTGCACTTTGCTGCTAAGACTCATTTTGTCACTTTGTATAAGAGCAAAATGTTTGATCATGGATCTCAACTTCTCTTAGAAATCAATGCGACACTTCAGATAAGAGATACTCAAAGTAAAATACATACAACTCTATTTAAGATGACAAAGCCCATTCTTGTTCCACACTGATCACTGTAATGATTCTAATTTACCATTTAACCCATGATTTTAAGGCAAATGGAACTGCCTTCATTTCTCTAAATTATGAATGGCAATATTAGCAACAATATTCATATGTGATTATACAGGTAGAGTGAAGTGATGAATAAAACCAACTATAGCTAACAGTCAGGATTTAGGGTTTGTGTTTGTGTTTTTAATAACTGAGACTTGTTTAGGTCACATGGCTGATAGCTTTCCCCACATAATTTGTTAACCCACATTTTATAAACCAAGTAGCAAAGTTACACTTGATTTTGAAGAACAGAAACCTTGTAACATTGTACAAGTTTTCAACTATTTTAAGAGTCCAAAATTAATACTTGCCGAAAAACAAATAAGCTTATATCTGACCAAAACTTTCCATGCAAGTTGAATGAGTGTATTCAAAAGCAAAGTCTTCTATTTGTATGCCACAACTTTAAAGGTACAAAAGTCACAAAATGCCAAATAAATTAAATAATCCTTACTAAGAATATGTTGTGCCACTAATTTAAAAAGAAATATGTTTTCTTCATTATCCAGAAAAATACAGATGGGAAGTTAGTGGACAGAGATCAAAAAGAGGAAAATCTTCTGTGTAATATGTACTATTTTTCACAAAAATAAATAATGCCTCATTCTGATCTATTTTAAATATTTCACTTTTCATTTCCCTAAATAATTTATATCTGATACACAAATACATAAAAAGTGAAAAATCTTGGGGCACCTGGGTGGCCCTGTCGGTTCAGGTCATGAACTCGCTGCTCGTGAGTTTGAGCCCCACATCGGGCTCTGTGCTGACAGTTCAGAGCCTCGAGCCTGCTTAGGATTCTGTGTCTCCCTCTCTCTTTGTTGCTCCCTCACTTGAGCACTCTCTCTCTCTCTCTCTCTCTCAAAAATAAAGATTTAAAAAATTACTATTTTTTTCTCTAAAAAAATTGTATTTTTTGACTCAAAATGAATTACACATATATTTTAAATAGAAAGCCATTTGGGCCATATGTTTTGTTGTTTTTGTGTGTGTCTTTACATAATTAATCAATTGGCTGTCTTAAGGTCCCAGGTCATTATTAAGCTACTTGAGAAAGATGATCAATGTGAAATGAAGGTGGTAATTCCCTGAGACTTCAGGAAAAGTTGGAAAGCAAACAAACCAACAGGCAAACAATGGATTTAAATAGTAAGGCAAAGGGCTTTCCAGAGACACCACAGAAATGCTAGCCAGAAAAATAACAGTAGAAACTTATTACTTGAAACTTAGGAGAAAATAAAAGACAAAGAATCAATCCCTCCTCTAATAGTCTACCTGATGAGAGGTAGGACTTGGCGGGGTGGTGTTAAAATTAAAGGAACAGGAAAAGAGACTACAGACTCTTTCAATTGCAGATTCATTTAAGAAGCACTTACCTCCTAATCATAGAAAGGTTTCTGACACTGAGTGAAGGAACCTTCAGTAGCTAGCAAAATAAAGAATGGGCAGAGGAAACAGGTAATAGACATAAGTGTGAGCTGGTGAAAATTATTCTAACTTTTGGTGCAATAATTCTCCTAAGATAAGGAACTGCTTTTCCTTAGGAAAGTAGCTGATGACATTAAATGGAGGGTAAGGCTTTAATGCCATTGACTGAAAGGACAGAGTAAAAAAAGAGATATATAAATTGAGTTTCCTGTAAAAGAAGAGGAAGTGAGATATGAAGAAGGGGAGAGAGATAAGAGCTCACTCTTAAGAGAGAAGGAGCGAGTCACTATGTAGTCTAGAGTCTGCAGAAGAAAATGATGAGTCAAGAATTGACATTAAAGAAGTAACTATAAGACATCAAGAACTAACATCTGTAATCCAATTTTAAGTTTCAAATGCCTAATATCTTTAGAAAGGCCTCCAGAAACAGGCTTATCTGTGTGAGAGCAATGACAGAAGCCAGAAATAGGATGTGAAATCCACATGAGACGTGAGATGGAAGTACAGCAGACACGGAAACCAAGGCTGGAAGCAACCGTGAGAACATAAGGGGCTTGCAGCTATCACAAAACACAAGGAGACCTTCGTTCCACATTCCTAAATTGTTCAACATTCCTAAAACTGAGGGGGACCTCAGTAAGAACCTAGATTACAAAAATATTTATTGAGATTCAAAAATAAAACACAAACGCAGCTAATAATATGTCCAAGGGAAAGAGTGGTGCACTACGAATTGCAAGACCTGGTTTCAATGTTTCATTATCTTCCTTCTGATAGCAATGTACTCTTGAGCCTCATTTGTAATAAGGACACCATAACATCAGTCCATCATTGGGTAGTTGTGAGCAACAAATCTAAGATTGTGTATAAAGTCTATATAAAATATAACATCATTGTATTAAAAGTATTACCACCAATAGTAACTACTTGTGTATTTGTATATCTTTATTTACAGCAAAAGAACTTCCAACTTTCATGGTGTCTGGAAAGAGAGAAAAGTTACTTTGACTCCTCCTTGGCCCCTGAGAGTTTCTAAATCTCTAGAATAATAATGGACACACATCAAGGAAGAACCCAGACAGGTTATCTAATTAGTGCCTGCTTTTTACAGAACCACTGCCACCATCACCTGTGCTGTTTTTGAAGCCCATTGGAGAAGGAGAGTCCAAATTTATCTTCCATATCCTATCCCAGGGTTAACAGACCTCAATATCATCAAGCCTTCCTCCATCAAACTCCAATTATTAGGCATTAGCAAGTCCATCCAAAAGGATTGGGAAGTACATCACATACTTTCAAAATTAGACTTCGGAACCAAAGGGCTTCTATTTCCATTTTAATGCCATTTCCTTCAGTTTCTTAGTTTGAAAATCATGAGACAATCCTAGTTATGAAAGGGGATTTCTTTGTATGAGTTTAATATACAATCTCTGTTCCCCTCTGAGATAGCTTAGAATCTAGCTTTGTTTTCTAGATGTTCATATAATTGTCACAGCAACACTCTTGAAATTTGTTTTATCCCTGTACAAATTAAACAGAAACTAAATAAGCTCTGTGAAGTAAAATAGTCCTTCAGAAATGTAAACACTTCCTGTGGGAATATTAAAAGATTTCCACTTTTTTTTCCTTCAAAGCTGCATTACTTTAGATTACAATAAAAAATAAATGAGAGATGGGATTTACTCAACACTATCAGCTCTTGAAAGAAAAGAGAAAAGTAACTTGATCTCAAACTCCTCTCTACATTCCTCTTTGTAAGCTTTCTTCACCAGGTCAAGAGTGATGATAAACTCTACAAGACATTTACATCCCAGGGGAAGGAAGACAATTCACACCTCTTCACAGCCAGAAGGAATTCTGAGGAAGCAGCATATACAGTTGGGAATTCTTCTCAGTAGGGTCTCCATCAACCCTGGGATGCATTATCCCCTAGAAAGGAGGCTTGAAGCTGTAATAGATATGCCAGAAAGGTTGACTCTGATTATCAACGGAATAAGAGAAAATACGATCACTAGGGCTCTGCTACAAATAACACTTTCTCCATTACATTGATTTTCCATTTTCTTTTATATCACTTAAGCCTCTGCATCCATTCTCCATCACCAAAGACAGAAGAATGGTCAACCAATATGGAAATGTCTAAATGACCTCTGCTTATCTTCGAAAGTCCTAACTATCTTATGAAAAGTGACTTACATTAGTGCAGAGTCAGCCTCACTAATAACGATTCCTATCTGTAAGGCATTAATTCTTTCCTACTACAGGAAATACTTTACATTGATCTTCTTTATCATTGATTTATCATTGATCCCTGCAGCATTTCTGTCAGAGGAATGAAACATTTCTCAGGACAAAAAAATGGTGGAGGTTTGAAATGCTGGCCATAAAATAACTCATTGTACCTAAACAATATGATTTGTGCACCATCAGCATTGGCAATAACAAGAAATTTGTGTTATTAAAGAGTGTTATTACTCATTGCTTAAGAGCTTCGTGTCAGTGTTGCTTTATAGCAAAGCCCTCCTGCTAACCATTGATTTTAAACAGGAGGTTTACTTCTAAAGGGGATGTCTCCAAACTCAATCTCACTCAACCCCAAACAATCTACTGTGAATGGAGTCATTGTCAATAAATGCAGAAGGCTCTAAAATTACAGATGCAGGAAATCTATTCTTTGCCATGTTTGCCATTTTACTAAAGCAGGGGGTTGCTACTTCAAGATTTATCTTCATTTTTGAATATCATTATTTCATGAACGAATCATTGCAAATATGATAATTGATGGTCATTTTATTGAGGAATAAACATTGAGAATCAAGAAATATGGGTCAAACTGTTGGGCTGACTGCTTGGTAGGTGTGTGCCTTGAGAATGTTTTGGAGTATTCCTATGTCTTCAGTAAATGATCTCCAAGTTTTCATGGAAGTCTCCGATTCCGTGACTCTATAAGATTAAATATACTGGTTACTGCCTTTAAAAAGTACACTCATGGGCTCAAGTTTTGTCTGCATATCATAGGGAAGATAAAAGATACTAACAAACCCTCAATTCAATGTGTTAACGCAGTCTTTCCTTTGAATGGAAAAAAAAAAAATAAAAACACACTGGAGCAAGCAAAATAAGTATTTTTCCAAACAAAATCTTTAATTTTTTGCCACCTGCTAAATATCCCCCTTAACTAACAATTTCTGTGGCTTTTAAATCCATTTCTAGAAGACTAGTTTTCCTAAAGCGGTCCAGTCAATAAAAGTACCATATAAACAAAATGGAAATAATCAGTTTAAAGAGCTGGTAATTATGGTAATTACACACTGCCTCTTTTGTTAAGCCAGGAAGGGGCAAATTTTCCAAATATGTACTGGGGATTCAGCCATTTGTCACCCATTAAAGTTCATTGAAATCACAATCTAATCCTGTCCATTACATTGAACTTTATTTCTAAAATTTATTTAGAAGGCTAGTGACTAATTTCCTTTTCATCAAAATTTTCTTTAATACTAGCATATATTTTTAAATTTTGTGTGTACATACACACGTGCACACATACACAAATATCATTTTGGCCATGTTGATTAATATGATAATCATTTATTTTCAGATTATTATTTCAAACTGTATATGCACACACACACAAATCTATATATAAAATGAGTAATATTTAAGATATTATTTTAGTATTTAAAGGAAAGATACTAGAATTTATTACCCAGAAGCCATACTAAAAATGACTGACAGATAATACTGTAAAATTTTTAAACTCTTATCATGACCCTCATTTTTAATATTAATAATCAATCAATTTTGGGAAAATTTTAAGAGACAACTGATGTCTTTTTTTTACAACATTAATTCATAAAATATGTGATTTTGACAGTCACAGTCAACAAAAAAATGACTGTAATAATTTTGAATGTTTAAAATGAAAAAACTACTAAGAAAATAAATTTAAAGAAAATGTTTTATCATAAATATCTGTCAGGGTTTTCTGCATAAATGATAAAGAATGCATGACATGAACAAGACAAAAAAGAATGCAAGTTGGAGAGGTTCTGGAATCTTGCTGGTAAAACTGTCAGAGTCAATCCAAAAAAAAAAAAAAAACATTAA
Organism: Panthera tigris; assembly: GCF_018350195.1. Classification (NCBI taxonomy): domain Eukaryota; kingdom Metazoa; phylum Chordata; class Mammalia; order Carnivora; family Felidae; genus Panthera; species Panthera tigris. Next base: position 43,597,155 of record NC_056661.1, on the reverse strand, counting down.
ACAAAATAAATTGCTGTGTGATAAAATATTTAGAAAAGGAATATGCACTGGTATCAATTGTTTGTTGACATACCGTATTCAAAATTCTCTCTTGAAATTTGCTAGTTCCAAAGGTGAATAAAAACCAGGGAGCTATCTAAGTACTAAAAGACAGATTCCATGTACATGAAATTGAATCAGAAATTAGAGGTTTATGTGGAAGTGGTTTTCACTCTTGTTGGAAAAAGGTATAGATACATACATACATATATATGAAGGCATATAATAGGTATATACACACATACACATACACATAAATAGAAATATACTTATATATTCAAGACATATCAATTGTTTTCACTGTTATATAACCATATACACATGTGATTCTCTGACTAATCTCCAAAGGTGGTGATTCTCTAAAACACCTAAAGAGGAATGATTCTTATTAAGACAGTGCTAAAAGAGGCTGAAAAATTAATTGAAAATATAACTTCCTGAGACGTGGACCTCAAACTGTTTTTTCTTTATTCTTTCTCTCAAAATTCCAGTTACAAAATATAAAAAGAGAAGCCAACCAAATCCCATTTGCATGCATAGTAAATAGGAATCAGCAAAAGATAGTGTAGCTTATTAAATTTGCAATGTCTTTTATGAACCGGTCTGTTCATTGTCTGTCTTGAAGAGCTTTGCATTTCCTGTAAAGGATGATAAATATAGCAGTAGGTTCCTTTTAAATGTTTAAGTTCTAGAGACCAATAAATAGCTTCTCTGTTTCCTACTGGAAATTATAAAAGTAATCATCATGCAGACATAAAAATGGCTGCATTTATTCCTCTAAATGGGTTCCACAAGATCAGCTGCAGGAAGTTGAAGAAATGACAGTACAATGGTGATTAAAAAATATATTTTTTAAGTCCAGCTCCACATACCAGCAAATAATCTCAAAACCAAGCCTTTTAAAAAGTTTAATACACATCATCAATAATCCCTATGCACTTCAGATAAAAATAAAGCAGAAATCAGTATTTGTCAAAGAAAGTTCAATGAGGATTCCCTCAGTGGCAAAGTTCAGAATCTTGGCAAGAACTCAAGGCCACCGAATACTGTTTGTGAGCTCTCCCTGACAGGATAGTAAACAGACTTTAAAGCAGTGTTTCCCAAAGGATGGACAGAAGGCTACAAGGCTCCTCCTGGTGGATTCTAAATTGGCATCTAAACCAAGTGAAGACAAAAAAACTTGGTTCAGATAGACAAGGATGCAAAACGGAGTATTGATTAAAAAGTAAAGGTTTCCGTGACTCGGATGACCAGGTTTGAATACTAGTACCACAATTGTGACTGTGGAAAGGTATTCGATTTCTCTAGATCTTTGTTTCCTCTTCTGCAAAATGGGAAGAAAAGGAAACAGTATGTGCCTCTTAGAGATGTTATGAGGATTAAATGAGCTAATGAATATATGGCATAGTCCAGTGCCGGAAACATAATCATTAAAAAATAATGGTTGTTGTGATTACTATCATTATAAAATAACCTATGACAAAGGACTGCTTTCTAGTAACCTCAGTGAATTATCAGAATTGTTAAGTATATTAATTAAAATTAAAGAATTTTTAGAGTTTATGGAGGATATTTAGCACTATTGCAAATAGCTTACTTAGGCAATTGAAATGTTCACAATTTCTAGTAACTTTATGATCATTGTGGTGTTGGACACGTCATGGTTTTTAATTGCTAATATATGTGTTTACTTTTAGTCATCATTTGCTTTTAATTTCTATGGAGCTATTACCTGCCATTGCAACTCTCTCTGTTCTTATAACTCATTATTTATTCCCAGTGGAAAATGAAAACTGGGATACTGGTCTCTGTAGTTCATTCTCTCGCCTATATTTGTCTTAGGACTTTTGTTCTTCCTAAGTGGTGAGAGTCAGAAAAAATTAAGAACCACTATTCTACAGACCTAAGGGAGTTGATGGATTTTCAGAAAATATTCAACCTTTTCTCCAGGAGAAACAGCACAATGTGACCTAGATAAGTATTCCTTGAACAGAGATTTAAGTATGCCTTCAATATCTGTTATGATTTATTCAACTCTTAAAATTCATTCCACCTGCCAGTGACTTCATTTTTGTCCTCTTACTCTCTCTAAACTCAACTGCTACAGAGCCTTATTTTCCTTTTCCACCGATAATCTCTACCTCCTGCATTTCACGTATTTGCAGTTAGCGCTTTTATTTCCAAATAGCAAACCCCTGATATTTCAGTTTGAGGCTGTTATTATTTTGGCAAATGCAAGCAGATATAATGGCAATGACCAACAGATTTTGCTAATTAATAACAGCAATTTTTACTCCTTAAGCCAGTATGATAGATATTCTCAATAGCAATTATCAGGCAATTGCTACAAACCAAAAGTGAATGGTCATCTTCAAGAAGGATATGAAGGTGGAAGGGAAGATCTTTCTAGCTTACTAAACTGTTGCAAGATTATAGTTTAGTTTTCTTGGTTAAAAAAATCCTTATCTCCAGGAATAATCCTACTAAAAGCCATATTTTATTGGGAGAAAAATATAATATAATGACGGTTATTAGGCATTAATGTCTTACTTGAAATTAATTTCTATATTAACCAGTCACTTAGCAATATCCAAGCAAAAAGAGTAAGATCCAGAAAAACATTTCATTCTAGAAATTTCCTTCCTTTTCTCCATCCCTATTTCCCTCCTTTATTTCTTTTACCTAAATTTTTGTTTACTGATCTTCGAAAATATACCAGCCATTTGATGTGAGTTTTTTTTTTTACAGAAGAACATATCCAAGTCATTGATTTCCAAGAACTTTTTTTTCGAGGTTGAGGAATAAACCAAAGATTACAGATATAGGGAAGACTTCAGAGATAAAGTGACATTTTGCCTTAGTCTTAGAAAATGGCAGAATTCCCAGGTGGCATCAGGGTTAAGAATGTACTAGGTGAATGAAACAGCTATCAAATTCATAGTTGGTTCTCTTATCTTGTGGACCCCTTAAAAGAATTTGACACTGTTTATCGGTCCTTCCCTTTAGAACCCCTTTGGTGGCTTCCTGGTCACTGCTCTTTCTTTAGTCTCTTCTTATGTAACCGGTTGCTCCTTAAGGGTCTCATTATCTGTTTCCTCTTAAATGTTTGCCTGCAGCCCAGACCTCTCCCCTAAACCCTCATCTAGGATATCCAAATGCCCACACAACATTTCCATGTAGTTGCCTAACAGGCATCCTGAGCATAATTTTCCCCAAACCGAACAAATGTAAAGCCTCTAAGGAGGGAAAATGCTCATTACATTCAAGCAACAGCAAGAAAGCTAGTTTTGTTGGAGCAAAGTAAATAAAGAGAATGATAGCAGAGAAAGTCTGAGAGCGACCCAGAGGCATGGTTTTCTCTACCCATCTGATCCCTGCTTAAATCTGCTCAATGACTGCAGCGTACTGCCAAATTCAAGAAATGGGAGATTTCCACATGCTCAGGGCAAATGTTTGGAGTAATCTTTGAATCTCCAGCTTCTCTCTTCCTCTTCTCTTCAAAAAAACATAGCATTAGTTCTTCCTTCAAAGTGTATGCAAATTCTGGGGCACCTGGGTGGCTTAGTCAGTTAAGTCACTGACTCTTGATTTTGGCTCAGGTCCTGACATTGAGTCCCCCCCTCCCCCCACAGGTGTAGAGCATGCTTAAGATCCTTACTCTCTGCCTCTTCCTCTGCTCCTCCCCTCCCCTACTCTCTCCCACCCCCCCACCAAAAAAAGGAAAAGTATGCAAAATCCAACCATCACTAACCACTCCATTGTTAATACTTTGATCCAAGCCAGAGTCATCTCTTGCCTGGATCACTGAAATAGCCTCCTAATTGTTCTTTCTGCTTCTCTCTGTTCTGGTTCCCTGGCACTCTATCCCCTTCACACTGGCAGGAGAGATCCTTATATGACCAGACAGTGTCAATATTCCATCCAAAACCTTGTCGGGACTTCACTCAAAAAACCAAACTCCTCAACCTCCAAGATCCTATATGCTCTAGCCTTGGCTATGTCTCCAGTATCACTTCCCACTCTTTTCCCTTTACCCACTCTGCTCCAGTCTTGATGGCTTCCTTGCTGTTCCATGACATTCAAAACCTTGGAAATTATCATCCATTTGTATTTAATTATTCTTTCTTCACATATCCTGTTGCCATTCAAATCCCTTTCAAATGCATAACATTCTACATTAGAGAACACTACTTCTATTCCTTTCTTCTCTATCCCCTTTATCCTGCTTCATGTTTCCAGTTAGCACTATTGCCATCTACTATACACTTATAGTTATTTGTACGTTGTCAATAGTCCTATAACCTATATGGTCTTATTAATCCTAAAGGTCCTTCAGGATACGGGCTGTTCCATTCTCTGCTGTGTCCAGGTCCTGGATCCTTGCCCAGCTAATAATAATTGCTGGGGAAAAAAGTCTCTGAATAAATTTTACCATTCATACCATAAAGGTATGAGAGAAAATTATTTGAGAAGTATTGTGAAGTTTGGGAGCAGAGGGAAGGTCACACAAGGCATGTGAAACTTCAGTTGGGCAAAAAATAATCCATATAGAGTTTTAGGTATCATGAAACTACCGGTACAGCGAGAGTGGAAAGTAAGAGAGGTACAAATGTAAGGGAAATAAAAAAGGCATTTCTCATTTGAAATTGTGCCCAACTTCATCTCTAGCTGTTCTTATAAATAAATCTAGTGTATCCATGATCATATGTAAGGGCAGGCATGCTGCCCCATCTTCTTTTCTTAATTTTTATCCAACAAAATTATTCCTTTATGTTAGCGCGGAAGTGATGGATAGGAATATTTGCAAAACATGATTTTCATCCTAAGAAACTTAAGTGAGGATTTACAATTGGCTTGCAATAAAATTAATAGAGGAGATTTATTGCCAACCCCCTTCTTCTGTATTGAGTTAGGCTGGTTATGATGGCTCTAAGGTCTTTGAGCAATTTACTCTAAGTACCTCTTATTTTCCCATGGCTCATTTATTTCTACTATATATTGCTTATGCTAGGAATAATTTGGTTTTCTTCCTCTGTACCTGCTGATTCTTTCACAATTAAAGCAGTTTCTTTTCTCTGTCACATCCTGCCTTAGGCTCCTGCTCTTTGGTAGTTATGCTGACATTATTCCAAAATGTCCATAATAAAATTATGATGCTAATATAGACAATGGGTCAATTAGTGTCAGAGAATTCTGTTGATTTGTTTTTCTTCATTTACAGATTGACATCATCAATTCTCATACTAGAGAACAAGACATCACTTTGAAAAAGTGGCAGTGAAACCGTAATTTTTTTTGTCATTAAAAAAAACAAACAAACAAACCTGAACTCTTGGTTCTGTTCCAGTTTTCAACAACTAGATACCCACTATGGTATCTTCCAATCATAAACTGATTGAGAAGAGATCATTTACACTAATCCTCTCACTTAAGATATGAAGACACTGAGATGTGACGTTAACTTGACCAGGGTCATATTAACAGAAACAAGAAGTGAAAAGGGGGAACTTTAGATATGATAGCAAATACAGCATCTTTTAGGGAACTAAACTGCTCAGAGCATTTTAAGATAAGAGGTAGGGGCCCCTGGCTGGCTCACTTACAAGAACATGTGACTCTTGATCTCAGAGTTTTGACTTTGGGTCCCATATTGGGTGTAGAGATTACTAAAAAATACTTAAGTAAAAACTTATGAAAAAAAGAATTAGAAAATCACCTTAATTGTAAATAGTGTGCAATACATACATATTTTACATATAAAAAATAATGATTGGATGTTTTCATTACTACATGCATGTATTACTATATGTGTTTATGTGGTAAAAAAAAAAACAGTGATACTAGCTATATCTACATAGGCAAATAAAAGGGACAATGCTGAACAATATTAAATAAAACACTCATTGTGACTAAATCCCAAGCCACTGTTTTCAGTTTTCCACATCACTGTGCCCCTTAGACACATTGTATATCATGTATTTGTTGGTCTGCATGAAGGTGGTTCCATGGGTAAAATCTATTTAATTATTTTAACACTTAAATTTAAGCGTATTAAAGGAAAGAAAAGGAAATTTATTAAAGGAAAACAGGTTTGTTCTTGCAATTTTGTGTCTACTCAAGTCTTTTTACAGCTGATAGAACTAACTGTTGAGTATAAGTCACTAAAAATTGTTTATTCAAACCTGTCCATATATAAAGCACTTCTATATTCAAGTGGTCTCTGGTCTCAAGTTTTAATTTTTAGTGCAAACACCCATAAACTCTATTAGCAAATTTACTGAAACTCATTTCCATTTCAAAATGACAAAACAAAGATATTAAATATCTTAAATTTAGCTTATATACAAATTAGATATACTTTTGTTTGAAGTTAAAAGGATAGACAAAATGACCCATGATTCTTCAGATAGCATCATGCCCTTCGTGAAATTATTTTAATCTAAAATGGAACCAAAGGATATAAAATGGAAAAATATCACACATACACCCTCAAAAGAACAGAACTTAAGAAATGAGAGACTGATTTTTCCCAAATGCCTGATTTATAGCAGAAGAAAACTTGTCCCCTGATCAATGAACATCCACCAAGAATCTCTATCTTCAAGCCAATGAACTTATTGCTTGGACTCTGGCTGGACTTCCTTGTTTTTGCACTCCTTGCCCTTAAATACAGTCCACCTCAAACCCTCAAAAGACTCACAGTAGCTTGCTCCCAGCCTGTGTTTCTTGAATTGCAATTCCTTTGCTCTTCCTGAATAACCTCAATTTGTGGTAATTCGTGCTTGCCTAAATTTAACTATTTATTTAGGTTGATGTCTTATTTCTTGGTATAAGTTCATGGATCTATCAACTAGGAAAAAAATTCCCAGCAGATAGGAACTTTGTTGACTTAAAAACACATTTGAAAATGTTTTAAAAATGGTTTTCTGATAGTAAAATGGAACAATATGTGTAGGATAATCATGCAAGTTGGAATTGACATATATTTGTTTCTGCAGGAGTCACAAGAAAGCATCTCACTGTGACCAACATAAGTAATTAAGAACTATTTCCAATATATACCTCTCTTACTCCTTACTCCTTTTATAAATCCCCTTATACTCAGACAAATTCCAGCCCTTCTCCTTTTTCTCTTACCTTTTCAGCATTGCTTTTTTCTGCTTTTGCATTCCAAAAGATCAGAGAGGGAAAGGATGTGGGCTGAAGTCAAGGAATAGGGAGTAAAGATTCTTATTCATTAGTCAATTATATCCTCTTCTGTCAAGGGGGTTTGTAGATGCTTATATTATTGTGTAAAACAAGTGATAATAGACCTCAAATGGTATGTGAGATAAGATTGTAATGTCACTTATAGATTTGCTAAATTTGTTCCAGTATAGCAAATCCCTTACAGGAATGAATCAAATTGCGGAAAAAAAAGATTTCAACTGACCAAATGTAGTAATGAAAAAAAATATAATGGATAACTATACAGTTTGGGGCATGAAATCAACAACTGGACCATTGAAACTGTGGTGGGAATGTGATTCGAGTAAGGTAATTTAAATGGATAAGAAAATGCAGGGGTGCCTGGATGGCTCAGTAGGTTAAGTGTCCCACTTCTAATGAGGTCAGGATCTCACAGTTTGTGAGTTTCAACCTCAGAGTCAGGCTCTGTGCTGACATTTGGAGCCTGGAGCCTGCTTCAGATTCTGTGTCTCCTTTTCTCTATGTCCCTCTGCACTTAAAATCTGTTTCTCTCCTCAAAATAAATAAATATTTAAAAAAATTTTAAAAAGAAAAAAAAAAAGAAAATGCAACTCTTCTTTCATTGGCCAGTGGCATGATGTAATTGGCAGGATGTTGTGACCAGGAAAATAGAAGAAAGGAAGGAGAGATGGCTGATAGATGGGATTCTCTATCATGAACTTCTTAGGCATTGTGCCTACTTCTGTGAAAACTTGAACACACTCAGTATAAAGGTACTGAAATGGTGAATTGACTAGAAATCATTTTAAATTAGAAAGCATGGTATATAAAAAGAGAAGACATGAAGGAGAGATTTAATAGCTGTTTTCAAAATCATATTTAAAGTTTCATCAGATGGAACTCAGAATAAATTTATTTTATATGACTTTCATATATAGAACGAGAGTCAATTAAAGAGAGAGCGTGATTCAAATTGAAGATGATAAGGGAGCATAAGGCAGGCTGAGGGCAAAGTACAAACTAGCACACCCACCCGCCCCCACCTCCCCAATATGTGTGAAATGTGTGATATTCCTTGGACACTCTTGGCTACCCAAATACAGGAAAGGACAGAAAAACAAATGGTTAAACTGATAAGACTCTTTACCAGTTTACAAGAAAAAAACAATCCCATCAACAGCCTCAAGTCCAGGAACTCCCTACTGTCTTAAAGTTAATGCCTTGCTAGAGGGAAAAACAACCTTAGCTTGACAGTAGCTAGGCCTCCAGTAATCTGTGAGTCCTTAGAATATGAAAATTTCTTTGGAAACTTCCCTTTTGACTTTACTTCCTCCAGCCCCATAGTATAAAATAGTCACTCTTCACACCCAGCACAGCTCTTTCTGCCCAAGGGTCCTGTCCCTATGCTTTAATAAAATCACTTTTTGTACCAAAGACAACTTCAAGAATTCTTTCTTGGCTGTCAGCTCTGAACCTCACGGACCTCACCATCACCCCAAACCTCATCAGAAGAGGCATTTTCTATTATCAGATACTCTAAGAAGGAAATATGTTTGTCAGGGAGTACTGAGTACCTGGGCACTTGGTGAGAATGTTCACTTCAAGAAAAACAAGGTTGGAGAAGGAAAAATCCAAAAGACTAACAATCCCTACTATGCTGGACACTTTTAGATTAAACATAGCAAGATGATAAAATAAAGTGTTCTTTACTCTAAACAGACTTTCTCTTCAAGTGTCTGTGTATTTTTCCAAGACTTCAAAATTTTAAAATTTTATCTCCTGAGATAAACATATCTATTTTATGCCACAGACATCTAAAGGCATCATAACTACAAACATAACCATAGTAACAAAAATAATAACAAAATTTACTATACACGAAACCCTCGATAACTAAGCACTTTACAGACATCCCCTTCACCTAATTCCCACAACAGTTCAGGTAGATAGGATGGGATTGATGAATGTGACAGGGCACAAGCCTGGTAAGTAGCAGAGCTAGAATTTTGACTCAGGTTTGTCCAAATTTAATCACTATGGCTAACTATTATACTATTGTTATTCCCCGTACTGTAATTCTCCTTTAAATGAAACATGAATAAAAGGAGCATGGAAGCCAATATTATAAAGAAAACTTGTTAAACTACTCAGATATACCCAGGTATATACCTGCAATTCATAAATTTTCAAAAAGCACTCTATAACAATGTGGACACCTGTCTTAAAATAAGCCTCACAAGTGAACCAAATGGGCATTTTATGATATAAAAGTCAATTCCTAAGATATTACCTCCTAAGCTTAACGCTATCAGTGCTCATATGAAAAATCAGGAATAATTTATTACAATTCTCCAATGAGGTGAACTTGTTCATTATAATTCATAAATATAGAAAGGTTTTACATCTTCTAGACAAAACCAGTTGTTTCTCTGCATCCCTGGGAATGAAGCTAGTCATACAATAAGAATATCTTCATGAAACTTTATAGAAGAAGGAGCAAAGTCAAAGAGCAATGTGTCTTGCATTTTTTTGCTTCTTTAAAGAAATTCTTGTTGAATTTTTAGAAAGGTATAAAGGGCAGTGATTGTGTTAAAGTAGTTTTTTTTTTCTTTGAATTAAACCTTAAATAAAAGAGCAAAAATAGAAATGACAATAGCATGTAGACCAAACATAAAAACAGCCATTCAGTAATGCTTCATTGACAGTTAATTTCTCATGTATGCAGAAAGTAATTAATAATCTGAAATGCCAAAAATAGAATCAAGAATGTTAGAGAAACAACAATAACAAAACAATAGCAAAATGTGAGCTCAAACTCTATACATCATGGCTGAGTGACTCTACCAACATAAACTTATCAGGTCCTCCTTAGATCCTTTTATGCCTTGAGTACTGATTCACAGAAATGTGTAAGACAGAAAAGATTGCTTTAGGCAAATCAATAGTTTAAACTCAAAAAGATGACAAAAATATCATACAATTATCCTCAAAAACTTAAAACATTCATTTTGAAATACCATGTTTTTGGAACAATAAAAACTGTATTGGCTGATGTGATTTTTCTTGGTCTCTCTGCCTCCCCATAGCAGATAGAAGCTCAAGACAGTGTCTCAAATTAAGCCTTCTGCATTCGGGAGCTGGAAGACAGGTTGTTGATTTGCTTCAGTGAGGTTGCTTTTTGGCACTGTGATAGCTGTCTGCATGCTGGCCAGTACACAAATAAGCAGCGAGAAAAAAAAAAAAATCCACCATGCCTAAAGTGGCCCCTCACAGCCAGGAAGAGGAAGAACAAAGAGAACATTCAGAACAAACATATCACAAAATTGAGCTGTAGGAAGCAGCAAATAAGAACTGGAGCAAAAAAAGTAGTGAGGCCAGTGGATGGCTAAGCATAGCACAAAGAAACGTCTTGGGACTGCAATTTATGATTTTGCAAAAGCACTCAGTAGGCAAACAGAAAGCCAACGTGTTAAGAAACAGTAACAAGGACAAAAACAATCCAAAATAAACTTTCCAAAATTTAAAATTATCATTGTAAATATATAGAGAGGGATGGATAGAACTCTGATAAAGTGATATTTAAACGAGTCAGTTCAAAAATTGACTGATACAACAAGACAAGCGGTTTCATTTCCTCAACTGAAAATGGACACCACATCTACTCTGTCTGTACTACGGAGTGGTTGGGAGAATCATAGGAAGACGTCTCAGAGTGCTTTAATTTGCAAATTGTTACAAAAATGGGATGATGATGATGGTGATGATAAAAATATGCCACACTAATGAACAGCGCTCCCTGTAGAATAAAACTCTCTCTGGAAAGTTCAGTTATGAGGGTAGTATAAACGTAAAGCCAAATTAGTGGTTTTATTTATGTACTGAACAATCATAAACACCAAAACACATTCTTATTAGAAATGAAGTATCTTGGGCGCCTGGGTGGCTCAGTTGGTTGAGCATCTGTTTCTTGATTTTGGCTCAGGTCATGATCTCACAGTTTCTGAGTTTGAGCCCCGCATTGAGTTCTGCACTGACCCTGTGGAGCCTGTTTGGGTTTCTCTCTCTCTCTTTCTCTCTCTGCCCCTCCCCTGCTCTTTCTCTTTCAAAACAAATAAATTAAAAAATAATAAATTAAATAAAATTTGGAAAAAAATGAAATATCTTACAAATCAAGGAGAAATAAACTTTTAACAGTTTTCTTTCTTGATGGGTGTTAATGTTAGAGTCACATGTCAAAAAATGTTTTTTTTAAATTTAGAAAATATTATTCCAGTAAAAGCAAGATGAAGGGGAGTTTTTCTAAGATAAATGTGTTGAAAAATGGTTCGTTCTTTCTTCCTCTCTCTCTCTCTCTCTCTCTTTCTCTCTTTTTGTCTTAAGAATGTGCTTCTAAGATGTGAGAAATTCTGTCAGGAAAAAGAAATATTTTAAGTGTGAACTTTCCTTGATGTGGCTTCTGTTTGGGTCATCAGAAATGGAAAAAGGTCACATGGCTATTCCCTATTCCTTTCTCCTTCAATTGCAATTGATTTTTATTAGTAACCATGAGCATCAGAGAGTTTCTGTTTCTGTTAATGAACTGAGGCGTGCAGGTGCATATGATATGTTCATATGAATCAGGGCTCTGAAGTGTGCAGATTCTCCCCAATTTTCTACAATATTTTCTGTTTCTTATCATTATGAGTAAATAATGATGGCAAAACTAATGATGCCATTACCCTGTAATTGGGAATTGAGGCTATTTAGCAATGATAAAGCATGCACTGAGCAGAGTTAATGGGCCAACCAGGCAGCCCCACTGGGTAGCTAGTCCACAGAGCACGAAGACTGAACATTTGCAAGGTAGGATGATGTTCATAAAAGGCAGTGAGCATCAGGAAATATTTCTCACTGATTATTGTCTACTGCTCTATCAGCCTAGGGAAAGTTAAGAGTGCTCAAATAAAGATTTGAGGTAATTCCTGATGTCAAATGTAAAGAGCCCTTCTCTTCATGATTCAATCTTTTACAAACATCTCAATGATGTTACTTTCAACAAAATAATTCATTATTTTTTTTAAGAGTTTTATTTTTAAATGTCTATTTTTTAGAGAGATAGAGACAGGGTATGAGCAGGGGAGGGGGCGGAGAGAGAGAGAGAGAGAGAGAGAGAGAGAGAGAGAGAAAGATACACACAGAATCCAAAGTAGGCTCCAGGCTCCCAGCTGTCAGCACAGAGCCCAGCACAGAACTTGAACCCACGAATCATGAGATCATGACCTGAGCTGAAGTCAGACGCTTAACTGACTGAGCCACCCAGGGGTCCCAATAATTAATTATTTTTTTAATCCAACCATATTTTGTACATTTTACCTCCTAATTTGTACGTGGATGATGCTATAGATCTTAGGGTCTAAAGGCACATATGTTTATTTATAATACTTTTTCCAGCACAACTGCTGTAACAGAGTAGGTGCTCAGTTAGCTACTGGTCCAATCAATACCCTTACACTTTTTATTAAAAAAAGTAAAGTAATACCTTTACTGTGGAATATACCATGGTTCAATTTAGTGCAAGAAAACTGAAATTCTTGAGGATTTTAATATTAAAAAAAAAGTTTTCCCCAATCAGGTTATAATGAAAGCAAGTTCTCTTGGTTCAGAAATAAAGACTGGGAGCCATGGAGAAAAAAAAGCCCATACAGAGTAGCTTACCCCTGAAACTTTCCCAGGATTCTGATGCAGCAATAGCAGGAAGCATTTCCCCAAGGGACCATTCCCTTTTCACAAACAAAGCATGTTCTACAATTTTTGTTTTCACCCAGGTTAAGTGAAAACTGAAATGTCACTAGTGTTATTGGAACAATAACTCCCATTTAGTAATAATAATTACTACTTTTTGCAGGCATTATGGTAAACACTTTTGACAGATTATTTTACTTAATCCTCATAATAATCCTATAAAGGGAGCTCGATTAGCTTCCCCATTTCCCCATTTTTCAGTTTGGAAGCATGGAGCTTAGAGAGGTAAAGTTAGTTTGTCCAGGGGTATACTGTCAGTAAGTGGAAAAGGAGAGAGAGAGAGAGAGAGAGAGAGAGAGAGAGAGAGAGAGAGAGAGAGAAAGATTTAAAAGAAGTCTGATTCAAATCCATGGTCTTACCATTAGACCATATCATAGCATATTGTGCAAAGAGCTTTTCACACACTGCCTCAAGTGAACCATTCAATGTTTCTTCAGTTAGGTTGAACTGGTGCTTTGAGCTCCATTTTACAGATGGAGGTTTTAAGAAGTAAATAACTTGCCTATGATTTACACAGCTATCAAGTAACAAAAATAGGTCACAATCCATTTTTTCCTCTCTCAGAAGCCAGTGTTCCAGGACGTGTAGTGCCTTACATAACACTCCTCTCCAATCCTCAGGCCTGGCCTTCAGCACTACATGTTAGAGGAAAGCTCCTCCGTTTTGAAACCTCTCAAACGCTTTCCTTCTGCTAAGAAGGGACATACTCACCTTTGCGTCATTCTTTCCTTCCAAGGAGAGAGGATGCTGCAGCCCGGCCCAAGGCTACCTCTCTTGTCTCTTTCAATCTCTTCACTTAAGCCTATTTCCCCCTCGCTCACCAAACACATCTGAATCTATGCATTCAGTTTTTCAGGTCATTTTAAGGTGGATCTGTTATCACAGCTTCTGATTGTACAGAATTCGAAAGGACATTCTGCTCTCAATTATACCCATCAGAATGGTCGCTCTTCATCCTATAGTCCCTGGGAGGCATCTCTCTGTGGTTTGGGGATTTAGATATTAGCAGAAGCAGCTGTGGGTACAGTAACATTCACCCAGTTGCTACTGTCACTCTAATCATCACAGAAGCAAGCCGCACCACATGCCACAGAAGCAGTCACAGCACAGAGCATGGGGACTCTGGGGATGCAAGCAGCAGCCAGGGCCAGCTCTGTTAACCTTCTACAAATTTCTGACTGTTGTTGCTGTTGTTGTTTACTTCACTCAGGGTTGCCTGAATTAAAATACTATGTCCCATATTCCTCCAGAAATAATTCTGATCAGCCAAGTGGCACAGGTCAACACAAGACTTCAGACTAAACATGTCTCTATCCAGAAGAGATTCAAATAAATTTTCCCTTAATTGGGTTTTCCAAGATTTGGCCTCTATTATAGACATGTCTTGACACATTCTGGACACGCAAATAAACAAAGAGTGAGAGTATAACCAAGCACTCATGTAGCCGGGTATATCGATACCAAATAGGAGAATTTAGTACATAGTTATTCTAAACCTAAAAACTTTTATAGATGGAGACCTGGCTGAGGTCCCAAGGAAGCATCATAGATTATGATAGTAATAAAGCACCACCCCAGGTGCATGTAGACAAAGGCAGGTGAAGTTAAAGGCAGAGGGAAGGCTAAAAATGTGACATATACAAGAAAGTACATGGTTTCTTCTTTTTTGTTGTTCATTTTTTTCTTCCTCCCTTCTTCCCTTATTTCTTCTTTTTCTTTTTTGGCATTGTTCATGAGTTTTGTCTCCTTCACCTATGATGCTTGATGAAAAAATTTCATTTAAGAATGCCTTTGTAATTTTTTTTTCTTATGAGCAGTTTTTTTTTTTTTTTTCCAACGAACTGCATCAGAGAATCTTGACTATAGGTTACTATTCAAGATACCATGGAGACTTAGTTCCAATTATTCATGAGTCCATTACACCACTGATTAATTTCCTATTGTGTATTCTGAGCAGTTGCTGAGGATTGAATAATGAGTGCTGGTAATAGGAAATAGAAGCAATAGAAGAGTACTTATACAAACTTTCACCCCCAAGAGCAACTGTACCTACCTTCTCTGCTTCCATTCATTCCTCTTAATAAAGGTACATTGTCCATACTCCTAGCTAAGACTAATCCTCAAAATGTATACACGGTGCCAAGCCTTTTCATCTACTAAGAACCATCACACCAGCAAATCCCCTCCCTAATTTTCACTGTTGTCCTCTCCCTACTGAATCACGTTAATCAGTGTATACATATGGTGTTATTCCCCTCCAAACTTGCATTGTTCTAGTTACTGCTATTGTATTTGCTGCCATATAGTTTCTTGAAATAGTTTATATACTCTGGCTCAATGAGATGTTTACCCTTTACTACCCTCTCCATGACCCAAAGTTGGCTAGTTCCGGTAGGCATGATTTTCTTTTATTGAACCCAAAGTCAACTCTCATCATCTTATTGAACCAGCAGCAACATGTGCTAGAGCAGAGAACCCTCTTCCCAGAAATACTTTCTTCTCTTGACATACTGGATCTCTTTCTCTCTTTTTTTTTTCTTTTCTATCCACCCCCACTCTTCTTCTTCTTCCTCTTCCACTTCTTCTCCTCCTTCTCCCTCATTGGCAGCTCTTTCTATACCTTTTTCTCTTTTTCCTGACTTCTTAATGGTGGATTACTCCAAGAATCATAGCTTAGACTTCTCTATCTACTCCCCTTGTGACATCATATAGTCTAAAGGCATTAAACACTATCTGCATGTTAACCATTCACAAAATATATCTATGGCTTAGATTTCACTGGTGAATTCCAGATTTCTTTGTTCCTCTGCTTATTTGATACTTCTCACTTGGATGCTAATATATATCTCAAGCCAAACGTGCTCAAATCAGCTTCTAATCTTTCTCTTAATACCTTCTTCAATTATGTCATAGCTAATGACAAGTCAATCTTTGCAGGCACCCCCTAAAGTGAGTCATTCTTTTTTTATTAAAATTTTTTTAATGTTTATTTATTTTTGAGACAGAGAAAGACAGAGCATGAATGGGGGAGGGTCAGAGAGAGGGAGACACAGAATCTGAAACAGGCTCCAGGCTCTGAGCTGTCAGCACAGAGCCCGACGCGAGGCTCGAACTCATGGACCGCAAGATCATGAGCTGAGCTGAAGTCGGCCGCTTAACCAACTGAGCCACCCAGGCACCCCTAAAGTGAGTAATTCTTGATACATCTTTTTTTTTTTTCACACCACATAGCCAGTGAAAATATTCTGCTGGCTGTCCATATCCAAAGTCAAATATTTTTCCCTGTCCCCACTGCCAACAGTATCAATTCTCCATTATACTATTGTAATCACTATCTCTGCCTTCTATTCTTACTTCTCTTTGACCTTTTTCAGTTTCTCCCAAACACAACAGCCAATAATCCTTTCCTAAACACCAACATCTCCTTTTGTTCAGGCAGAGTAAAATCCAAGTCCTTGAAGTGGCCTCTAAATCATAAAATAATCTGTTTCCTCCCCTCCTCTGTTACCTCTCTAACCTCTTCTAATATTACTTTTCCCATGTTAATTCCACTCCAACAACATTTTTCTATTCTTTGTGCCTCAAGCACACAAGACATATTTCTATCCTAGCACTGGCTGATCCATCATACTAGGATATCCTTCCCACAGATATGAACAGTACTGAAGGCTCATTTCCTCACTTCTTTTTGAAATAAAATTTATATCTTAGAACAGTTTAGGATTTACAGACAAATTATGAAGATAGAGAGTTCCCATATACCCCCCACTCACTTTCTCCTATTGTTAACATCTTACATTAGTATGATATATTTGACAGAATTAACGAACCATTAATGATACAGTATAATTAACTCAAGCCCATACTTTATCCAGATTTCCTTAGTTTTTACCTAATGACCATTTTCTTTTCCAGGATCTCATCCACAATATTACATACATTTAGTTGTCTTGACCACTTAGTCACACTTACAACATTTAGTTGTCTTGACCACTTACAACATTTAGTTGTCTTGACCACTTAGGCTCCTCTTGGTTGTGACAATTTCTTGGACATTACTCGTTTCTGATGACTTTGACAGTTTCAAGAATTTTACATTTGTAAGAGGTCCCTCTATTGGGATTTGTCTGATATTTTTCTTATGATTTGATTTGTGTTACGGGTTTTTGAGAGGAAGTCATAGAAGTAAAGCACCATTTTCTTCATATCCTATCAAGGGTACGTACCCTCAACACAACTCATCATTACTAATGTTCATTTTGGTCACCTGGCTGAGGTAGTAATTTTCAGATTTCTCCACTGTAAAGCTACTCTTTTTCATTCCCTATTTGGTATTGTACTTTCTAGATGGAAGTCACTATGTAGGACATACTCAATACACAGGTAGTTATGCTCTACCTCCTTGAGGGTCAAGTATTTACATACATCCTTTTCATGGGAGATTCTTTTGCAGAGGATATTTGCCTTTCTCGTTTACCTAGTTATTCAATAATTTATTTATAACAGTATGGTCTCATGGATATTTACTCTCTGCTTTGGAATATAATTCACTACTAATTTATTTAGTCTGTTAAACAAATCGTTGCAGCTTTGTCCACTGGGAGGAAGCAAACCAAAAGGATCTCAACGGCCACTTCCCACCACTCCACTTGGTACTCAGTGACTAGAGTGCAGTTGTGTCTAGAAAGAAATTTGCCATTGTCCCCTCCCCAGGCTTCAGAGACCTAGCTCAGATTTTGCTTGGGTAAAGAAGCAGACCTTAAAACAGCTCCTATTTTCACAAAGAAACAGACTTCATTTGCAATAGAGTGTGGAAAAGTTTAAGCATGCATGCACTCTCAAGAACACTAGAGGTTGTGGTAAAAGGAACCTTAGAAGAAATTTGTAGATTTAATAAAGATACAGCATAGACTACAGTCTGGCTAATTTGCAGGGGAGAAGCAGTGAATAAGACAATTGAGAGGGGCCCTCCTTTGGTCAGAAAAATTATAATTCACTGCCATCAGAAACTATTCCTTCAAAGGAGACACAATTTAATTCAATTTGTTTATAGAGCAATTTATATTCTAGAGAATTGCTGCGACAATAGAGCAAACAACTCTCCAATTAGTGGAGATTAACAGCTGGGTGTGATTAGGGAAGGAGAGCACTACCCAAACCACTGTTATCCCAGGATGACTATGGGCACACCCAGAACTATACATCAGAGGCTTAAAATTGCATGTTGGGGGAGGGGTTAGACTTCACTAAAAGCATCCAAGCAGTCATTAAAAATAAATAAGAAATAATAAAAAGTCAGGGACCTTGGCATGGAGAGTAGGTGTAGGAAGAGAGAAGGGGAACAAGTTGCTACAATACATTGTCTAAAAATTCCAGGTTCCAACAAAAATTTATGAGACATGCACAGAAACAGGAAAGTATGATCCTTAAAATGGGGGTGGGGGAGGAAAGCAGGCAATATAAACTGTCGGTGAGAATGACCAGATATAGGATTTAACAGAAAAAGTCTTCAATACAATCATTATCAATATATTAACAGAATTAAAGGAAAGCAGATATAAAGGAAGATATAGTTGACAATTTATATCAATAAAGACAGAAATTATGAAAAAGAGTCAAAAGGAAATTGTGAAGTTGAAAATGATAATAATTCAAACTTTTAAAAAAGTCACTAGAGGAGGGGCATTTGGGTGGCTCAGTTGATCAAGTGCCCAACACTTATTTTTGGCTCAGGTCATGATGTCATGGTTCATGAAACAAAGGCCTACATTGGGCTCTGTGCTGACAGCATGGAGCCTGCTTAGGATTCTCTTTCTTCCCCTCTCTCTCTGCCCCTCACCTGTTCATGCATGCTCTCTCTCTCTCTCTCTCTCTCTCTCAAAATAAATAAATAAACTTTAAAAAAAGTCAAGAGAGGAGCTCAACAATAGATTGAAACAGAGGGAAGAAAGTATTAGTGAACTAAAAAACATAGATCAATAGAGATTATGCAAGATTAGGCAGGCAAGCTAAAAGGCAGAGAAAAGGAAAGTGAACAGAACTTCAGAAAAATGTGGGATACTATTAAGCACACAAACATGAATAGAAAAATGAGAGGTAGAGAGGTGCCTGGGTGACTCAGTCAGTTAAGACTCTTGATTTTGGCTCAGGTCGTGATCTCATGGTCTGAGATCCAGCCCTGCATCAGGCTCCAAGCTGGGCATCGAGCCTGCTTAAGATTCTCTCTCTGCCCCTCACTTGCTTGTGTGCACACATTCTCTCTCTCTCTCAAAAAAATTAAAAAAACAAAGAAAGAAATATAAGAGGTAGAGGAGAAAAAGAAATGAACAGAAAATAATAATAAAATAATGACCAAAACTTCTGAAAGGTTTTGAAAAACAGTAACCTACACATCAAGGAAAACTCAATAAACTCTACGTGGGATAAATTTAAAGAGATCCACAAATAAACACATCATAGTAAAAAGCTGATGGTCAGAGACAAGCAGAAAATGCCAAAACCAGCAAGAGAAAAATAACTCATTATTTACAAGGGTACCCCAAGAATATTAACAGCTAACTTCTCAGCAGAAATAATGGAGGCAATCAGGTAGTGGGATAACACGTTGAAAGTGCCTAAAGATAAAAACTGTCTATTAGGAATCCTATATCCAGCATAACTATGTTTGAAAAATGAAGATGAGGAGCACCTGGGTGGCTCTGCAGGTTAAGCATGTGACTTGATTTTGGCTCGAGTCATGATCTCACAATTCATGAGATCAACCTCCTTGTTGAGGCTTGGAGCTGACAGCACAGAGCCTATGTGGGATTCTCTCTCTCTCCACCCCTCACCAACTCACATGTGTGTGTGTGCTCTGCTTCTATTATACCCATTGTATACCTAATTTATTTAAATAAATAAATAAAATGAAGGTGAAACTTTACCAGATAAACAAAAATTTAGAGAATGTGTTGCTATCAGACCTATCTTACAACAAACACTAAAGAAAGCTCTTGAGACTGAAAGTAAATGATTTCAGAAAAGAAATCAAATCCACGTGAAAAAAGACCACTATTTAACTAATTATGTAAATATGAAAGGTAGTATAAAAGCATATCATCTCTTAATTGATTTAAAAAGCTCTTGCATTAAATAACAGGTATATAATGTCAGGCAAAAAAAATACAGAAATGCAATATATGTGTAATATACTTGCAAAGAATAGTACAAAGTAGGAGGGTGGGACCGAAGCTGTAAGGGGCTATAGAAATGACTGCATTTGGTTCAGTTATAAATACAACAATATAATGTTTGATTTGTAACATTAATAGGTGTAATGTATTATCAATAACACACAAAAAAGGGGAGAAGGGAACAGATCTACGTAGAAGTGGTGCTTCTGTATACCACGGTAAGTAAACTAGTAAAAAATGAAATTAATTCTCTTAAGTTAAGATGTATATGGTAAATCATAGAGCTACCATTTCAATGGTGTTTAAATACAGTGAATAATCATTTAAAAATCAAAATACTATATTGGAAAATATTCAGTTAATGCAAAAGAAAGCAATAAGGTAGGGGGACAAAAAGTAAAAATGGCAGACACAAACCCAACTATATTATTAATGACATTAAATGTAATTGAATGAAACATTCCAATCTAAAAGCAAAGATTGTCAGAATGGATAAAAAATGATGCAACTCAATGCTATCTCAAGGAAATATACTTTAGGTTCCATGATACAAATAGAATGAAAGTAAAAGCGTGGAAAAGATAGATCATACCCACAGCATCACAGTAAAGTGGAGGGGCTCTGACACTCAAATCAGACAAAATATAATTTAAAACCAGGAATGTTACTAAAGATAAAAAGGAACATATCATAAGGACAAAAATCTCAGCAGCAAGCAGAAATAAGCGTTTGCTTATATTATATATAGGCTGGTTTGGGCTGCAGCAGCTTAGCTGGGGGAAGGGGGTGTTCACCACATGTTCACTCCTTTTCCTCAACTAGCGGGCTGTCCTGGGCATGTTTTCCTCATCAAGATGACAGAGCTGAAGCCAAGCAAGTGGTGACACAAAAAGTCTTTTACGGTGTTGATACAAAACTGGCTCACTCTCACGTCTGTCTTTCTTTAAGCAAGTCACATGGCAAAGCCCAATGCCAAGGGGCAGGCACCAATGAATAATAAAGATCTTTAATGTGGACAAACTAAAAATTTACATGGCAATGTGTTTGAATATAGGAAAGGACGAAGATTTGGGCCAGTGACACAATCCATCCTCCACGTTTCCATAACACACCACCTCCACTATCGATGTGGCAGTGGCGATAGAACCCCAGCTTCTCAGTGATCCTCTTTGCCTCCTTTTTTAAATGTATCAGGCCAGAAGCAAAGGTGAAAGCAGAGCAAAGCAAGCGAAAATCCTGAGCCTGTGTAAGGAGGGCAATAACCAAGTCTCCATCAGGGTTGCTAACTTCTCTAAAGCAAACAGTGAGGTTTCTCTATCCCAATGATCTGTGCCCACTGCACATACATTGGAGGCATCAGGGCTTCCCAATAGTGAGCAACTTCATTTAGTGACCTCTTAACTCAAAGATGAAAATTTTCAGAGACAGGGGATGCTATTATACATTACCAATCAATCTAAATGTAATTTCTTATTACATAAAACTAACTTCATGGACCCAAAGACTGATGTTTATTTTCAGGATATAGTAGTCAAATTTGAATATTTATAATACCATTAATCTAACTTTTAAACAGATAATCAGTATACAGCTAACCCTTGAACAACACAGGGGTTAAAGATACTGACTCCTATTCAGTCAAAAATCCCTGTTTAACTTTTGAGTCCCCCAGAACTTGACTACTAATAACCTACTGTTTGTTGACCAGAAGCCTTACCAGTAGCATAAACAGGTGATTAACCCATGTTTTGTATGGGTTAATGTTATATACTGTATTCTTACAATAAAGTAGCTAGAGAAAAGAAAATGTTATTAAGATGATACTAAGGAAGATAAAATATTTTTGTGGTATTGTACTATAAAAAATCCGTGTATAAGCAGACCTACAGAGTTCAAACTTGAGTGGTTTAAGGTTCAACTGTATTTCCTTTTCATCTATCTTCTATAGATCTTAAATTTTTCAAAAAAGAGAAAAAACAAAGAATTACAAGTACAGACAATGAGAAACTATGACTAACAAAATGACATTTGCTCTCAAATGAACATCTCTTGCTAAAATTGCAAAAAGTGAAAATATGGTATTTTTCATAAGGCATTTGACAGAGGACACAAGTATCTGTTGTAATAAAGCAATATGGTTTGAACTTAAATTCTTTTTTTTTTTTTTAAATCATGTAGTTTTAGTTCAGCTCATAGACTATGAAAATGTATGAAGGTTACTCTGGTACTCTTACCAAGTTTAAAATATGAATCTGAAACATTTAAAAGATAAGACCTAGCGAATTTCATTAAGAGCCCACTGTATACTTCAAATGACACTTCGTGTATTTGAAAGTGAATTGAGGCTTGGGTGTTACAGAAGTGCAAAACCATCCATAAATTATCTATGAATGTGGTAAAGCAAATGAATTCTCAGCCTTCGATTATTTTTAGAATCCTCAACTCCTCAGTCTAACATGCAACCATGAAACAAAACACAGGATCTTCCTAAAATGTATCTATGCATAATATAATTTTTCAGATATCATTTTAGAAATGTTGCTTTATATCTGGGACTTCTCATCAAGATAGAAAACTCTTATCTTAATATATGTTAACTTTGGTACTGTTTTTTCCTTAAAATTGTCACCTATATTAAAACACAGAGACACCAATGTTTTTGCTCAATTATGTGATCTTGATGATTGAGACATACATACCCACGTAAATATGTCAGTATAAGTTTCTCTATACTTATTTTATCATTTAGCCAGTTAAATAAATTAATTCATGGTTGACTACAATTTCTAATTTAGATAGAGTTAAGAAGTTATGAAGAGATGCATTTTCAGAGCTAGAAATGGCTTAAATGTAAATCGTGCCCATGGAGAGACAGTGATTTACACAACACCAAGCCAGAACTGCAATCCAGATGTACATGTCCCAAGTCAGCTTTTATCTTTATGGATAACGATTTATGTTTTGGTTAAATTTTTAAACTTTTTTTTATGTTTGTATATTTTATGTTTGTATATGTTTGTATATATTTTTTTATGTTTGTGAATTTTTGAGACAGTGTGACAAGGGAAGGAGCAGAGGGAGAGGGGGAGACACAGAGTCTGAATCAGGTTCCAGGCTCTAAGCTGTCATCACAGAGCCCGATGTGGGGCTCGAACCCACGTGCCATGAGATCATGGTCTGAGCTGAAGTCCAACGTCCAACCGACTGAGCCACCCAGGCATCCCAAAAATCTACCTTTATATATTTTATGATTTTTTTTTGGTTAACACTTATAAATGAATGAAAGTAACTTAAACCATCACTGTAGAAATAAAAACTGGAAGATTAATTCCCTTTCTCCTTTAAAAAGATCAATGACAGTAAATAGCATCCATAATCCAACACCAAGAATTTGATTCGGACATTAATCAACTATCCAGATTCTAGAGCTTACTTGTTGTTAAAGTGCCAGTTAGAAATTTTACTCTTCATAATTAACCAACTTACCCAAGAAAGTGACATAGCACTAGATGAATGATGGTTACCTATGTAAAGTCATTTTATCGTTATTCTAATTGCCTATGATCGATTTTCATTGTTTTATCTATTCCTCCCACATAAGGTAAATACATTATCATGTTATCTCAAATTCAGAAGTTTTCAATTCTCTTTTTGGCCTGTGGCACTGAGTGATGCCATCCATGTTTATAGTTACTCGGTTCCAATCCACTTCAAACCTCAGACGTGAAAAGATGACATTTCTTACACATTAAGATAAACAGTGCATTCCTTCTATCACTTCAGGGAATATGTTAGTCAAGTGCTATAATTTTTGCATTTTGCTCTTTATAATATTAATAGCTATGCAATAAGATGGATACTACCGAACTGTCAAGAATGATTTGTTACCAGATGTTAGCATAATTTGCCAGCTGTCAGATTTTAATAATTTTTATTTGCCTAAAATGTGACACTTAACTTTCATGGTAAATCAAAACATATAGTGGAACTTATTTGATATTACAGAAACTGAGGGAAAGCTAGTGTGCGGCTTGAATTGAGCACACCCTTCACAAATGGTATTTCAAAAACATCTTTTTGTCATAAGTTGGAAAGTTTGTGCTTTGTGTTTTTAATTTACTGTGCTTTCTGTAGAGCTAGACAACTTTTAGGTCCTCAAAAATTACAAAGCTACAAAATTTACTTCTAGATAATGTCGTGCAGTTGCAAAAACAGGAAAAATGATCCCTTAAAATAAACATGCATTAATGTTTCTACTTTAAAATATTTACGGTGTTTCATCTACTATGTACATAAGGTTAAATAATATAAATTCAGTCCAATAATTTTTCCAGGCTCCACAAGTTACCCCTCTTTGATGCTATGGGCCTTATTGCCCTAGGACTATGCTAAAGCTTGATTTGGTCAATCCACTCAAGTGAGTTGCAGCCTAGCGGGCAAAAAACAACCACCACAACAAAAACCTACCTCCAATGGTATTGACTTCTTTTCCATTACTTTGCAATACATTTAAAAATCTTCAGGGGAACCTGGGTGGCTCAGTCAGTTGAGCATCCGACTTCAGCCCAAGTCATGATCTCCCGGTTCGTCAATTCAAGCCCCACATTGGGCTTGCTGCTGTCAGCACAGAATCTGCTTCACATCCTCTGTCCCCTCTTTCTCTGCCCCTTCCCCTCTTGAGCTCTCTCAAAAATAAATAAGACATTAAAAAATAAAAATAAAAATCTTCAGCCAGCGAGATTGGCAATGAGAAAGAATTAAAATTATCTATCAATTTCCCAAATCCGAGTTGTTTTTTTCTTCTTCTCCATTTTGTAATCTGTGCCTGGGAAAGCTAAAAATCTACACAGTAAGCTTCGCTAAATTCATATGCAACAGTATCTTTGCTGTTGACTTAGTAAACTTATTGAACCTATTATCACTGAAATATTCAAAGGAATTTACAGTGATGAAGAACAAACATATTCATCTTTAATGGAAACATAAGAATGAGCATATTTTAAACAAAATTATCACTGAATGATACAAAATAACAGAGATCATAATATACAAGTGAACCTAATATACCATTTGTGTTTAGCTTCCAAACATGTATCAAATTCATCCACATCCCTCTATCTCTCCTGATGTCATCCTAGATTCAGCTCACAATTTTCTATGCTGCTACCTCTAACAGCTGCCTGACTTTAAGTAGGTATTTCATTTTTTTTAATTTAAATATTCTCACTGTTTCTTTTACTGTATTTACTTGAGCTATTTTTCTAACGGCTGCCCTGAAATTTAAAAATGAAAATTAGCATCTTAAATCATAACTGTCTTGTTTGGATTCTTATCAACTTGCCTCCAATAGTATATAAAACCTTATTCTTGTATAGGTTCATTCCACTCCTCCTCTGACCTGTTTTTTTTTTTTTAATACAATTACCTTAGATACACTTTAAGCTCATCAACAGTTTTACATTCATTGCATTATGAAATTACCTTCCAAATAAAATAAGATGAAAAGAAAGATTACAAACAAACATACATCACCTGTCTTTTATTTGTATAACTATTATTGCTTTTATTTTTTCACGTGGATTCATGTTATTGTCTGGGGTCTTTTCAATTCATCCTAAAGTATTCTTTTTATTACTTATTGTACGGCAGGTCTATTATAAATAAATTATCTCTGTTTTTGCTTGTTTTTAAAAGGCTTTGCCCCCAAATATTAAATCCCTTGTTCATAATCCTTTTCTTCAGTACTTGACTATGTCATCCCTCTGTCTTCTGGCCTCTGTGGTATCTGAGAAGGTTCAAGTGTTAATTTTGTGGTGATTTCTTGCTTGCTGCTTTCAAGGTTTCTCTTTGTCTATGGCTAGTTGCTCAGACTAAATTATTAGATATTATTCCTTCATATATTCTTTCTTTATCTTTCTGTTTCTCATCTCCTTCTGCAACTTGCATTATGCATATGTTGATATTCTAGATTGTGATCCAGAGGCCTCTGAGGCCTTGTTCATTTGTTGTTGTTCTGCAAACTCTATCTCCTAAACTATATTCAGATGTGTTGTTCTTTCTTCTTCTAGAAAAAGGCAAATCTACCCTTGAACCACTCTACTAAATTTTTATTTTAGTTAATGTATGTTTCAAGTCCAGAATTTCTAATTGTTTTATATATATATTCTTTATTGACATATTGACATATTGTGAAATCATTCTCATTTCTTTTGGCTCAGTAGACATGATTATCTTTAGCTCTTAAAATAGCAAACTCAAAGTCTTTGTAATAAGTACAGTAGATGGGCTCTTCAGGGACACTTTCCATTGACTATTTCTTTCCTTGTATATCAGCTCTAGTTTCTGATTTCTTTTCATGTCTCATAATTTTTAGTTGAAACCTGGATACATTAAATAATATGATGTCGCAACTCTGGAAATCAGAATGTGCGCCCTCACTGGGGTTTGCTATTGTTGCTGTTTGTTGTTGATGTTGCTCTCTTTAGTGGCTTTCTTGAACTAGTTCCACAAAATTTCAGAGATCTCTGAAATCTCTGCTCAGATTGTCTAGTGGTCAGCTAGTGATTAGAATGAGATTTCCTTAAATGCCTGGAACCAGTAAGTCTACCATTCTTTGCCAGGTGCTCTTAGTATTTATCCAGGGCATGCCTTCAACGATAAGGCACGGAGTTTACAATTCTGCATTAGCTAGCTATCACTTCATGCTTCACAAAGCCTCAAGGCCAGTCAGAGGTGAGAGATTAGATACTCTTAGTTCTTTCCTGGGCACGTGCCCAATCCTCCTCATTTGTTTAGCCTACTACATCCCCAAATATCTTGGAGCTCTTCAAAGAACTCTATGTATATATTACTTCCCATCTTTTCTTTTTAAGTTTTTGGTCAGATTCATGTTTGCTCGAATGATAATGTTATCACCACCTCAGATAGCTGCAATGCTGATTGTTTTAAATAAAAATGCCCTCAAAAAAGGAGTTTGCATGAAAGACATACTCTGTGAACTGTGGTTCCTAGGGAGCTGCCAGATAGGTCATATCATGACAATTTTCTGGAGATGGGGCTTTGGGGATAGTCAAAACCATTTACTGTTTCTATTGGCTGTTGTGCTGCTGTTTTTCATGACTACAATAATTGAAAGGCTCCTCATTTTCAAGGATATCATAGAGCAGGGGAGGAGAAGAAAAGGATAAGTTAAGATGCCACAAACTTCACTGCTATTACTAAGATTTATCCATTTTTCTTGAACCAGTGTTCCTCAGATTGGGGCCTTTAGTTCATTTCCAGAGCAGATTTTGACAATTTTTACTAGTTCTTATTGCTTTTATAGATGAGTAGGTTTTGGAAGTCCATATTTTGCCTTTTCTGTTGATACCACTTCTCTTCATGGTTCAATTTCAATCCATAAAGTTTCATTTAGAGTGGTTGGGTCTGAGGTATCTACTTCCAAGATGGCTTTTTTACTTACTGGTCTGGCACTGTGATGTATCATGAGTGCTTTATCTGTTTCTTCACATATCTTTTTGTGTGCTAGAACCTCTCCACATGGTTTGGGCTTCCTAACAGCATGGTGATGCAGTCAGCTAGAAATATCTGGAGGCACTCACCTGGATGCTGGTGAGCTTCCCACAGACATCTCCCCTGTCCAAACCAATGTTATGACTGGGCCTACCTTTGGCATTCTTATTATGATTGCAAGATGACCTTCAGCAAAAATCACTAGGAAGCCCTGAAGAAAAAAAAAAAGTTTATTTATTATAAGCCCTATAGTGTAGGAGGGATGCCAGGGGGGCACACCAGTGAGGTCATGTAGACAAGGAGGAAGGGAGGGAGGGAAGGTGGAGAGAGAGAAGGAGGGATGAAGGGAGGGAGAGGGGGCAAAGGAAGAGGGAGAGAGAGCGATTATGAATTTGAAGCCTTGGTAAGAGAAAAAAAAAAAAAAAAACAAGTGGCCTAAATGTTCAGTTTTGGAAATCAACCAAGATCTTTAAAACAAAGGAGCCTGAGTGAAGAAAGGCATCCTGGCTCTTTATCCAGTCTCACAGCTGACAGTGTGTTTATCTGAGATAGCCTTCACTGAAGTACATGCATGCCTCTTCAGAGTGGATGCCTCAGCAGTGAAAGCTGAAGAGAGGCTCTTGCATTAACAAAACAAAACAAAACAAAACAAAACACCAATGAATAGTCAGAGCTTACTACCTGGTATCAGGGTACTTTAAGACCATGACTATGACTTGCTTTCACAACACCAAGTCAAAAGCTGCTGGTCTTTTGGAAGGAAATATCATTTCCACCATACCTTCTTGGGTAATGCAGTTACAGACTGGCCCAAATCCAAGAGACTCAAACCTTTTAAGGGAAAGAGTAGCAAATGATTTGTGGTAATCTGCCTATGTGCCCCATATACATCACCTATTTTAATTTTACAAAATTGTATGGGATGCGTATTATTTTTATCACTTTATAAAAGCTTAAAATGAAACTAAATAAGTTAAAATACATATAAAGTATGAAATACTGATTTGAATCTATGTTATGTTGCTCTAACTCAGAATTTGCATTCTCTAATGATTTTAGAATGAGGAAGCATTTTTCCAAAAACTTATTTGCAGGAAAGAGTACTTGAAATTTTTCTGAAAGAGAAAAGTGCTAGGGAATGAAATATTTCAAAAACAAAGATAAAATCAGCCTATTTGTTTTTTTTATTATATGAAATTTATTGTAAAATTAGTTTCCATACAACACCCAGTGCTCATCTCAAAAGATGCCCTCTTCAATGCCCATCACCTACCCTCCTCTCCCTCCCACCCCCCATCAACCCTCAGTTTGTTCTCAGTTTTTAAGAGTCTCTTATGCTTTGGCTCTCTCTCCCACTCTAACCTCTTTTTTTTTCTTTTTTTTTCCTCCCCCTCCCCCATGGGTTTCTGCTAAGTTTCTCAGGATCCACATAAAAGTGAAAACATATGGTATCTGTTTTTCTCTGTATGGCTTATTTCACTTAGCATAACACTCTCCAGTTCCATCCACATTGCTACAAAGGGCCATATTTCATTCTTTCTCATTGCCACGTAGTACTCCATTGTGTATATAAACCACAATTTCTTTATCCATTCATCAGTTGATGGACAGTTAGGCTTTTTCCACAATTTGGCTATTGTTGAGAGTGCTGCTATAAACATTGGGGTACAAGAAAATCAGCCTATCTGAACTCCATTTCAGAGGCTGTCTATTTTCAAGTAAGGTCCCTTTCACTCCACAAAATAACTATTATGTAAATAACATCTATTATATTCCCATGAAAAATTCATGGAACACACTTTAGGAAAGACTCAGCAGATGATCATTCTTAACATTTACTAAATTAGCTTTAAAGGGGGCAATCATTAGCAAACATCCCTGAAGTCTTAAGACTTAAGAAAATTGCTATGTTTCTAGGTATAAAGTTGAATTATGTGTTTTAAACAAGGAGGTGGAGAGGGTAGTGTTTAGGCACATATTATTCATTTACCTTATAAGTAAGCTTAGCAGAGCTCAAGTACTGTGGAAAGAGATTGTGTTATATGGGTGACTTGGAACATAGCACTTAGGTATATAGACTAGCGAGACTATAACTGCCACTTTTCAAATCCTAGCTTCTCCTCTGAATAGAAGAATTAGCCTTGGACAAATTATTTAAACCACTGCCTCTTGATTCCTTAGTGTAATATGAGAGTAAAAATAATGCTCACTTCATAGAACATAAGGTGAAAAGCAGAAATGCTTATAATACCCTGGGCACATTGTAGGTAGTCATTAGTATATATGACAGTGGTAATTACAAATTTGGGGTATTCAAAAGTCTAACAACAGTCTACTGCATTCACAACACAATTAGCTTGATACAATAAAGTCAATAAACTAAAGCCAGGACAATTTTTAAGGCAGACCTCAACATGCATACAGAGAGAAACGCAAATTAGTTTCCTCAATGCTTCACACATTTCAAGATATATTTCATACATCAAAAGTTGCTTACTCTAGTATTTACAAGAATAAATTGAAGACATGAAATTAGAAGACAGAAATGACTTTTTTTTCATATTTAGAAAATCCATGTAAGTTTCAAGCTATGCTCATACTAACGAAGTATTTTTAAAAATCCAATAAATATTGAATTTATCCATGCTTAAAATATATTACCAAATGAAAGGGATCAGTTGCAAACTAATATGTACATGACACTATTTTTATTAGAAAATAAAAGATGCATACAGTAAAAATGGAGAAATATGGATCAAACTATCCAAAATTCTGTATCTTTATCTTTGGGGAGAATTACATGGAATTGCATGAAATTACTTTTGCTAATATTCCTCAAGTACTTACATTTTAATAATTATATAGATTTTTTAGTTCAGAAAACATTTATTTTAAAAAATGGAATGTGTTCACATAACAATTTAGAAAAAAATTAAAACAAATTGCATGATTTCAAATATTAACTAGCTGCACCCTCCAAATGTCCAAATAATTTCCTTTCTGGTTAAATCCAAAGTCTTTTCCAAGACTTCCAGAATAAAAACATAGTGTTGATGTGTGATTATTAAAGATGAAATTTAAAATGTCATCTTTATTAATATATGCAATTGGAAACAAAGAAACCTTAAAATAACTAAATTTAAAAATATGTTAGTAAACATTTTGTGAGTCATATGAGGATCTCACTTCTTAGGAATAATTAGTTAATATAAAGATTCCTTAGCTAGGCAGCATGGTATAATACCTTCAAATAAAAACACTTCAAGTAAATGGTAGAAATAATATTATTTTGAACATTAACCTGAGAAACTAAGATATTTGCATGTTTCCTACATACAAATGGTTATGGAATAACAGAAAAAAAATAGAGGCCTACTTAAAACAACTGCTGAATTCTATCAAATTTATTTGAAAATGATCATTTTGCCCCCAAAGATTAAAGGCTTATGAATTCATCAATTTAGCAATTTTGCTTCAATTAAATGAGCTTGAGATTTGCATGTCATTTTAATTCATGTCAGAAATGCTCATTATAATGAAAATTAAAAAAAAAAATCCAGTGGTGAAATAGTATCAGAAACATCAAACACATTTATTGCTTGCCATAAAAATACGACATCATATAAAATGCAGTGAATATATTAAAAAGGCATCTTATTTATTATAACAATTAAAATAGCAAAAGCTTAATAACTAATAAACCCTGAGAGAACTTTGTCTTCTAATAAATTTTGTGATAAATGTAATTTTGACAAGCATGTTTTCCATGATATACCTACAACAATGGCAGCTATTTATTGTACTAAGTGATGAAAAACACATTTCCTTACATACAAATAGCTTAAATATGCATTCTGCAATCATCTTGAGAAATTTTAGCTAACTTTAATTAAATGTTTCTAATTAAAATTGTGTAGATAGGAAGGAAATTAATGGCTTTGTTTGAACTATTTGTTTATTTCATTGTCAAGTGTACTGGATATAATTGCAATGCCAAGAAGAAATCATCAAAATTATTCTTTACCCTGTTGATTTTCTGTTATATTAATTCATTTCAGAACCTTCATTTTTCCAGCTTTAAAGGAAAATTGAAACAGCTAAATATAAGACCTTGACCTAAGGGGTTTTTTTCCCCAAAAAAACTATTAGCTAGAGATAACATGTATTCAACAAAATAAAGGTTAAGCTTCAATCAAACATTCTAAATATATTTAGTAAGATATTGAAAAACTCATAATGCTTCTATCTATACAATTCATAAAAAGCTTTGAATAAAGTAAATTAGAACAGAAGCCAAAAGAGTGCTCAGATGGTTTACTGTATCATGTGGTCCGTGGTAAATTATGGTTGCTCTTACATCATATATAGTTGTTTCTATGAGGAAAAAAAACACACACACACACAAACATGTATTCCAAAAATAAATAAATAAACTTGTTTCATAAGGCTGCCAATATTACAGAAAGTCTTTGAGGGAATAGCTGAATTTAAATCCAGGTAAGTACTTATTTTCTCCTCCCCAGAGGTGAAGTTTTTCTAGAACCTAAAGCTTGGGTGGAAACCAGCTCCCCTACTTGTTACACTTAAGCTCATTGTTGCAACTAGCATACTAGAAATTTTATTCCCTGCCAGAACTGGAAGAATTAATCTATGGCTTCAAACTCGGGACAAAAACTCAGCACTAAAGTATAGATTGAGGACAATTTTGCAAGGCGGAAGTAGAGATCATCCCATGGTCCTGGAGGGAGCCATTGTTTCTCTCTGCTGTGCTACTTCTGAGAAAGATTCAGGACGCCGGCTAGAGTGCAATTTTCTGATTCCTCACTGTGAGTCGGCTTGGCACGTCTTTTTCCAGCAAAATTCTTCTTTCCCGTCTGAAACAGGTGTTGGGATTTTAGCTGCTGGTCACAGAGTATAGTGTAAGGGCTTCATTATCATAATAGTCTCTGAAACAGTGGCTGAGCAGCTCATTCCTCCCCTCTCCAGTTACTTTGGGTCTGTGTCCGTGCCTCTCCCCAAACTGCACAACTCAGACATTTTGCAAAGAATATCCAACAATGTAGTGGGGAAAATGATCCAAAGAGTTATTCGGCATTGTGTATCTGCTCACTCACTCTTTTATTCTGAGGAAGAGATTTATGATCATTGTAGGTGTGTTCAAATTGAATTTAAAGAGCTTAAGTCACATATCTAAAATCATGTAAGTGATTAATAATCAGGAGAGCCAGGAATCTAACCCTGGTCAGTCTTATTTTAATGCTTATGCTTTCTCCAGTATATTTTATTGCCATAAAAGTTTTTCTGTGTTTATGTGTTTGTGTGTGTGTGTATGAAAGAGAGAGAGAGAAGGACAGAGATAAAGAAAGAAAAAAAATTTATCTTCCTAATATTTGGATTTTCTTTGCTTTTCATAACTACATCTGGTATCTTTATAGTTCATTGAATTTAACTTCTGGAAAATGTGTTTATACTTGGAATCCTTGAAATAGGAAGATTCATTTTAAGGACACCTATTTAGATGTGACAGTACCCAAACATGTTGTGGATTCTTCTTTGTGTCAATTAAGCCAACCTGGGACAATGGTTCAGTATTTCTGTTCCCTATATGTATAGTATCTGATTAGTATGGACCAAAGGAGACATTTTACATGAGATATGAAAGGCAAAAATAGAAGAGTGAGTGAATGAGTGTGTGCGTGTGTGTACATATTGCCAGACTGCATTTTTTAGAGCAGTTTTACATTCAAAGTGAAACTGAGTGGAGGCACAGAGATCGGCTAATAGCCCCTGTCTCCACATATACATAGCCTTCTCCCCTCCTATGGACATCCTGCATGAGAGTGTTACATTTGTTAAAACTGATGACTCTACATGGACTCCACATTCTCACCCAGAGTTCACAGTTTACATTAGGGTTCCCTCTTAGAGTTGCACGGTCTATGGGTTTGGACAAATGTCTGAAGACATATATCTACTGTCATAGTATTATACAGAAAAATTTCACTGCCCTAAAAATCATGTGTTTCACCCATTCATCCCTCCTCTCCCACTAACCCTTGACAACCACTGGTCTTTTTACTGTCGCCATAATTTTGCCGCCGTAAGATTTTCACACACAGAAGTTAGCTGTGTGGCATGTGAAACTGTTGTAGTTCTCACAGGCTGTTGTATCTCTTCTATATTATTTTTTTGGTGATGGACAGAAGCAATATTCCAGCTCCTTCAGCTTGTGCATTATTGCCTCTTTCAGCTTCTCTGATTCTTAGGCTCCAGGTATATGTTTAGATCTGAGAAGAACACCAAGTTTCTCCCGCAGGATCTGCCTCTCATGAAATCTGGAGCCTTAGAGGTGGTTAGAGCCTGATGTTGGTTCTAGTCATTCCTCACAGGCTCCTGTTTGGCCATGCCTGTCCCACATCATGTCCACCTGTCCTCCCCTACTGCTCCGTGGATTTCAGACATAAAGATGGCAGTTTTACTTAGAATGTTAACCAGCTCTCAAAATGTCATAGCATAAAGTCAAATCTATACAATGTAGCTCCTGTGAGATGGAGCACAGCCTGGAGAGATGGATGGAGCACAGACACACCTGCAAGAGAGAATGAGCTCTCCTACAGTGATTCCATTTCTCTGTTCTCAGATTGATACAGTGTCTGTTCATCTCCGGATTCCTCATTCTCCCCTCCACCACATACTTTGGTTGGTTTTATCACTATTTTGTTTCCTCTATACATATTATAGATTATTTTCTATTTAGTTTCTTCCTCTCACGGAAGTTAATTTTTTATATGTTGTCTCTCTTTTATCTTCTACTTCTGTTACCTTTTCCCCACATTGTAAGCATAAGCATGTCTTCTCTTCAATTCATATCAATTTCCTGAAGCTGACCTTATTGATCTTTGCTATGACTTGGAGAGTGCCTTCCATTTTGTTTCTTTCAATGTAACTTGTGCTTTCATTGTTTATCTCTTCCATTTCCTCACAAATCCCTTTCAGTTTACTTATTATGTTCTAACTCTGTTGTTTCTTTCCTCTTCTTTAAACCCTCTGAAGCTTTGAAATTCTAATTTTCATTATTTTTCAGATTTATTATTTATTCATAACTCTCAATTTAAATCTGCTTTGCTCTGCAGCTTTCATGATTCAAATTGTTTTTCTTCCTGCTGTTTTCCAGGTCTCTCATTTCTTGTGGAGAAATTTACATAAATTCCTTGCGTTTGTTGTTGTGGTTACTCATTTTCAAATGAGAGCACTTTTTGTTCTGGACCAGATAATTTTGAAGCACAGTGTCAGGGAGTAGGTGGGAGTGTGAGATGGACCAGCATCTTGGAATTTAGTCTGTTGTTTTAGAACACATTTTCAGAAGAAATCTGCTCCAAGATGTATCTCTATTCTTTGCTCAGATTGAAACCTTGTTTGTTAAAGTTTCTTCTTCTGATTTACATTGGTTACTCTCCACTTTAAAGAATTTTTTAATTTTATGACACCGAGATCAAGAGTCTCACATTGTACCACTGACTGAGCCAGCCAAGGGCACCAACTGCTGTCCACTTTTAATCGGCACTCTGTCACAATGACATTCTGATTTTGGCCATGACACCTTATCTATGTTTCCTCACTTGGCATGTGATACTCACATACTGTTGTGCTTGAGGGTAGGAGTTAGGAAGGCTCTATCAGTACAACTAGTACTTTGATAGTCAGTGAAAGGAATTTCCCTTCTTCCAGAAGATGGAAAAGATAGCTTTGAAGAGCTCTGAATAGTTGGTCTACAATATTCATAAACAATATCATGGTGTTTTCTTTGTCTAGCTTTTAATTTTCAAAGGATTTTTAGCCCTTTCTTGATTGTGATTCAGTATTATTTCAATTTTTTTTTCTGAAGAAACCTCACTTATTTTCTGTTTTTTTCTCCCTTTCTCCTTTTTATTTTTAGTGGGTTTATAAGATTAAAGCTAGAAAGAGACTTTTTACTTAGAAATTTTGACTAAAGCTTACATTATTTTTAACCATGAAACAGAAATAATTAACATGAGCAACTGTTGATTGCTCCAGTCCTTATTATATTTACTCACTAGTAGTCACTTAAGGACTTCAACTAGCAGTTTCTGCTCCATTGAATCCAATTAAAATTAAAAGTGATTTAAAAAAAAATTAGGAGTTCAAGCTCATAAGAAAATAAGCTTTTAGATCAAAGTATATAATATAATATGTCTGGAGATGAATTGCTTGTCATTATCTAGAGCCTCTTCATATTTCTGATTGGTGGCTAGGAACATGTTTTCATACAGCCCAAACACATGGCTGGTAAGCTCGTCTATCAAAAGTGGTTAATGGAAACCTGAAACAAATGAATATGGTGAATACTGGTGAATATTGATTTCAATAGTATCATTAATATCTGGAATCTTCTGTTGACCTGTCTTCCCAATCTCATCATTATGCCTTGGAGATCTATACCGGTTCAAGCTGGACAGAAGTTCATCAATCAGAAATTGTGACTTAGCATGTGTGTCAACATTAAAGGAAAGACCAATTCTATAACCAAGTTGTATCTCACACTTCTGGCCTATTTACTCCCTTTCCTTAGCAACTATTTTCTGAGGTTCTTGGAACATCCTTCATTAAACCACACCAACTATATCTACCATATTGTAATGGGGGGAAAAATCAAGATCGAAGGTATACTCTCCTTTAAGGTGATGGACATCAGGTACAGAGCAAATTCTCTATTGCAAAAGTGTCACTCCTGATAAGACAGGGAAAATGTAGGTGATGAATCCAGTTTGATATCATTCTTTACAAGTCAGGAGTTCAGTTACATCATTTTTCATGAAAAGCTGAGTTGTCTTAAGTCAGTTCCTTTACAATGGTACTGGCTAACCCAGTCACTTGTAACTCCATCACTACGATTGCCTCTTCTTCCTTTTTTTCCCCACCCTAGATATAAGGAAAAGGTGATGGATGACTATAAGCACTGAATCTCTTTACACAAAAGCATTTGAATAGTATTATATTGTTTGTATACACACACATACATTATCCCATTTAGTCTGATTTAATGGAGACTGCTTGGAGCTGGCATGGATTACACATCCATGATAAACCTTATATGATAACCAGAGAGAATTTGAGAGAATTTTCATTAACTTTTTTAATGTATAATTATTTCAGTGAGAAAGAAAGTAGTGACAATATGCATCCTTATCTATTATTACAAATTTTGAATAACTATTTGCTAGGATGAGTGATAAAGTCATAGTGAGTAATTTCATAAGTGAATTCAGCATAAGTTATACATGTGAATTTGCAAAATTCATCTAATTTCTCATACCTTTTTAAACTTTCATGTTAAAAAAAAAAGTTTTCCCTGACTCAATGGTTAAAGAAGATGTTTGGATTAAAGAATGACCATGTATGATGAAATAAGTGTAAGTCAAACATAATAACAAAGTCAGAAAGTCTTCACACAGGAGGTACCATCTGAACCAGATGTTGAAGGATAAGCACAATTTATACAGATGTAGACATGTAGAAAGGGGATTTCAGGCAGACAGAACAGTCTATGCAAAGGCACAAAAAGGAATGATAGGAACGGGTAAAGGGGAAATTTAAGCAGCTGGGTGTGAATTAGGCTGGAGGGTATATTCAGAAGGAATGAGGGAGTTAGACATCAGATAGGTAGACAGATTGTTGCTTTATCTCATGCCTACTATTTTAGGCTATTTTAACAAATTGTGTTCAAACGTTATTTTCTTTTTAATTAATTAGGTTTTTAAAAGTTTATTTATCTGTTTTGTGAGAGACACACAGAGGGTGAGCAGGAGAAAGACAGAGAGATAGAGAATCTTACGCAGGTTCTGTGCTGTCAGCACAAAGCCCAACACTGGGCTCAAACCCACAAAACTGTGAGATCATGACCTGAGCTGAAATCAAGAGTTGGATGCTAGACTGACTGAGCTACCCCAGTGCCCTTTTAATTAATTGGCTTTACATTGAGTCATCTGTAATTCCAATCTTATGGTGATGATGATGACGATGTGTGTGCGTGTGTGCATGTGTGTGTTTTCTACAGCTAGCACTTTTGTTTCATACAATTTAAAGATGTAAAAAAAATGCTATAGCAAAGTAGCTATAGGCAGCATATAGCTACATTTTGCTTTCTTTTTAAGTTCAATCTGACAATCATTGCCTTTTAATTTTTACATTTTGTCCATTTATATTTACTATAATTTATATTTACTATATATGGCAAGCCTGGGTTTCAATATACTATATCTTGCTTTTTGTTTTCTATATGTAACATCTGCTTTTAATCTACTTTTTCTCTTTTATTGTTTTGTTTTATATTTAGTATAAAAGAAATATTTTATAGTAAAAATTTTTTATAACTCCATTTTATTTGGATGGATTAATAATACATTGCTTTGGAGTTTACAGTATACATTTTAATGAGTCTATGTTTAAGTAATATTATAGCACTTCAGCATATTATTTAAGAAATACAATGATATATTGAAGAACTTAAAAATTCAACACCCAAAGAAACAATTAATACAATTAAAAATTTGACAGAATGCATGAACATTTTCCAAAAGTAAACATAGACAGCCAACAGACACTTGAAAAGATGCTCAACATCACTTATCACCAGGGAAATGCAAATCAAAACTTCAATGAGATATTACCTCACACCTGTCAGAATGGCTGAAATCAACAACACAAGACACGAGGGGTGTTGGCAAAGATGTGGAGAAAAAGGAACCCTCGTGCACTGTTGTTCAGAATGCAAACTGGTGCAGTCAATGTGGAAAACAGTATGGAGGTTCCAATGTGGAAAATAGAACCACGAACTTGTTGGGATGAGCACTGCGTATTGTATGGAAGCCAATCTGACATAAATTTCATATTGAAAAGAAAAAAACAACCAGAACTACGATCCAGCAATAACACTACTGGGTATTTACCCAAAGAATACAAAAAAAAAAAAAAAAACCCAAAAAAACAAACAAAAAACACCCTTCAAAGGGATACATGCACCAATGTTTATAGCAGCAATATTTACAATAGCTAAGATATGGAAGCAGCCCAAGTGTCCACCAATTGATGAATGGATAAAGAAGAAGTGATATACCATACATATATATATATATATATATATATATATATATATATATATATACACATATATATATATACACACACTATATATAGTGACATACTATATATATGTACATATATATACACATAATATTATTATATTATCTATATATTAATGGAATATTATCCAGGCATAGAAAAGAATGAAATCTCACCATTTGCAATGATATGATGAAGCTAGAGACTATTATGCCAGGCAAAATCAGTCAGTCAGAAAAAGACAAATATTATATGATTTCACTCATATGTGGAATTTAAGAAAACAAATGAGCAAATGGAAAAAAGAGAGAGACAAACCAAGAAACAGACTCTTAACTATAGAGAACAAACTGATGGTTACCAGAAGGAACGGGGATATGGGTTAAATAGTTGATGTGGATTAAGGAATGTGCTTGTTGTGATGAATACCAGGTAATATGTGGAATTGCTCAATCACTATATTGTACACCTGAAACTAATAAAACTGCATGTTAACTAAGTGGAATTAATAATAATGCAAAACACACAATGGTAGATTTTCTTTACCACTCTGTGCTATTGTTTACCTATTTTACTTTGTCATATTTTATAAATCTCACTACATTGTTATTTTTGCCTTAAAAAGTCATCTTTTCAATAGCCTTTAAAAATAAAGAAAATATAATACATTTACGTACAAATTTCCCATTTGCATTGCTTTTCATTTCTCTGTGAAGACCAAGATTTCTACATGGCTGCCATTCCCTCCTGCCTCTAGGACTTACTTCAACAGTTCTTTTAATGCATGTCTGCTGGTGGTAAATGCTTTCTGCATATTTATACCTGAGGAGTCTTTATTTCATTTTCGTTATTGAAAGATATTCCTGCTCTGTATAGAATTCTAGGTTGACAGACTTTTTCTTTCAGTACTTAGATATTCCTCCAATGTCTTATGACTTTTGTTTCTTCTGAGAACTCTTCTGGCATTCTTATCTTTGCTTGTCTTTATGTACTGTGTATATTTTTTTTCTCAGACTGCTGATAAGATATTCTCTTTATCACTGTTCTCCAGAAATTTGTTTCTGATGTGCACTGGTGTACTTTTCTTTATATGTCACATCCTTGGGTCTTGTTGTGACTCTTAGATCTGTGTGCTTATAGTTTTTATCAAATGTTGAAAATTTCAATCACTAATATAATTTTCTTTTTCTGTTGCTCTTTCTCCTCATTCTCCTTCAGGAATATAATTACACATACGCTAGGCCATGTGAAGTTACCCCAACATCAGTGATGGTGTGTTTACTTTTTAGCTTCTCTCTTGTTCATTTTAAGCAGTGGCTATTTCTACATCTACATTTCACTGAGCTATTAATCTCTTCCTGGTATCCTTGTACTTCCAGCTCCATTTCCTCAACTCAAGGTATCCACCGGACTCTGCCTTAGTTTCCTCCTCCCTTACTGCTAGGTGTACACACTCCATATAGTCAACTGCTTCAATTCGGAACACACTTCTCACTCTGTCAGGGGTTGCTACCCTGCAGTGAAAATGTTTAATGCAGGAAATAGTTGTTTCACATTTTGCCAAGTTTTCTAGTTGCTTTAGGTAGAATGGTAAATATCTTAGCTGAAAGTGAGGTACTCTTTAAAACCCACTTAAAATACACAAATTGGTTAACATTAAAAGGATAAAAAAACAGAGATCATCCTTAAATTAATCAACACAAAACTGGAGGGTTTATATTGGTATCAAGCCAAATAGATTTCAGAACAAAAATATTACCTGGGATAAAGAGGGTTATTGGATTATGATAAAAAAATCAATTCTGTACGATGATGTAACAATCCAAATATTTATATATTTGGGTTGGAAATAACCCAAATCTCAACAACAGTTGATGGGATATTACTCACAACAAATGAATGAACTATTAATACACAGAACAGCAATGGATTTCTTTTTTTTTTTTTTAAATAAAGCACGGTAAGGAAGCTACATAGTTGAAGTGGGGGGAGAGGGATGCCGTTTTAATTAATTTTTTTCAACGTTTTTTATTTATTTTTGGGACAGAGAGAGACAGAGCATGAACGGGGGAGGGGCAGAGAGAGAGAGGGAGACACAGAATCGGAAACAGGCTCCAGGCTCCGAGCCATCAGCCCAGAGCCTGACGCGGGGCTCGAACTCACAGACCGCGAGATCGTGACCTGGCTGAAGTCGGACGCTTAACCGACTGCGCCACCCAGGCGCCCCAACAGCAATGGATTTCAAAATCATTTAATTTTGAAATAAGTTCAAAATTATTTCATTTTGAAATAAGTTCAAAATTATTATTTCAAATTAATTATGTTGAGTGTAAAAAGCCAGGCCAGCAACTCCAACACATTCTATTATCCCATTTACAGGAAATCCTAGATATGAAAACTAATCTTTAGTGACAGAAAACATACCAGTGTTTGTCTGATGATCTGTGGGGAGGGCAAAGGAGAGAGTGACAAGTGACAGTAAGGGGAACATACTGTTATGTTCATTATCTTAATTGCAGTGATGATTTATGTCTGTATGCATATATCAAAACCTCTCAAGTTTTATACTTTACATATGGAGCCACTTACTGATTTTTATTAATCACAGCTCAGTCAACCAGACCAAAAGCTTAAAACAGGTATGTGAACAGATTCAGAATTTCATCTCTCTTTGTATTGTCTCCCATCTCAGCTCCCTATCAGTAATGCTAATAATTCAGAATCATTATAAGGAAACACTTCAATCACTCATTCAACAAATATTTGTTAGTTCCTGTAATGGACCAGTCTGCACTAGGAGGTCTCTAGACTCATTAAGATTACATTTTGTTGGGACAGAAAGACAGAAGTAAAAATAGAAATAATTGCAATGAATGCCATCTAGAGTACAGAAATAGAGAATAAGAGAGACTTACATTAGAATGATCAGCAAGAGACTTCCCTGGGTCTTCTACTTCTCTGAGTCGAGTTGAGGTCTGATGTTTGAGGACTCATATACCAAAGATAATGGAAAAGAAAAATCCATGTATAAGGCTAGAGAGTATTAAGGCTTGCCAAGGAGAATAAGCTAGGCTTTTTTTCCAGAAAATGAGAGAAGGTCATTGTGACTCTTCCTCTAGCAGCAACACCTACAAGATCTTGATTCCATGCTAATTATTTCACTGTAATTTTGCAGACTGGGCCTTCCTCTCAGAGGGGTCCTAAGTATCTTCAGCAACCATTTATAATGTATTCCAAAGCATACATTCCAAGCTTAAGTCACTGTGAAAAACTGGTGGTGGGGGAGGAAGATCTTAGAGCTTTGAAATATCAATAAAGCCACATATGTTGGATGAGAAAAAAATCTTGTTTAATATCATTTTTGCTCTACCTGGTTTATAATATCAATTTAAAATGAGAACAAAGATTATCTAATTACACCAAAGTTCCTCTGGGATGAATTCTACTCTTATGTAGGGCATCAGAGCCAATACAAAAAGGATGGATGGATGGATGGATGGGTGGAAGGGAGGAAGGAGGGAAGGAAGGAGGGAAGGAAGGAAGGAAGGAAGGAAAGGGGAAGGAACATCAAGGATAGGATTAAAGGAACAAATTTACTTTGAAATACATGTTTCAATATTGCCCATACTACCCATCATTACCTCTTCAAGAAGTGCTAGAAGGTGACAATAATATAAAAATAGCAGTCTATCTATACTCCTTGTCAACGGGAAGGATGCATCAAGAACACTGAAAATATCAGCACTTGTGTTCTCACTAGAATAATCACATATTCTTCATTTGTGAATGTGTTCTAGCAAAGATGAGGATGCTAAAACTGTTTGCCAATATTATAAAGTACAAGTCAAGGATGCCAAGTGACTATTAACTAACATAAAGCAATCAATAAAGTCCAAAGGTTGCCTTCAAGGAATGGAAGTAATGGTTACAAATATGTGACCCAGCTGCTAGGAAGCAGGATCTGCAAGACCAGCGGACTGGCCTCCAGACCAACACAGAGATTAATAAAACTGAGAAATGTTTCTGGAGAGAAACACAATGATAAGGTGAGTAATTTCTAAAAAGTTCCTAATGTTCTTTCATTTGGTAAAAATTAATCTTAAATGTTTTCCAAATCGAAAGCTAGTGAACTG
The DNA here is from genome assembly GCF_018350195.1 of Panthera tigris. NCBI lineage: Eukaryota > Metazoa > Chordata > Mammalia > Carnivora > Felidae > Panthera > Panthera tigris. Next base: position 43,554,191 of record NC_056661.1, on the reverse strand, counting down.
TATTGAGAAGGCAATTATTAAGGGAGAAATCTCTAACATAGCCATCCATGTTGCCTTGCCTTGAAGTTTCTCTTAAGGGCTAGTGCCTAAGAGCCTCTGTTCTGTTAGCTTAGCTGGGATAGCAGTTTGGAATTAAACAGCTAACTTGGTAGGACCCGTTACTCAGTGGGTCAACAGGACAGTGATCGTCAATCCAAAGTGGTCAAACACAGTATTGGCTTGTATTATTCAAACAACTCCCGCTGTACACAAAAGTAGAAACCCCAGCACAGCTCATGTCAAAAAGTAAAAAAGAACCAGTTAGATTATCCCCACTATTAAAACAAGCCTAGATGATTATGACCATGATGAAGAACCATACAGAAGCCAGATAGTTCTGGATTCATCAGTGAACCTTGGACAAGTCAGATTAAATCAAACATACCTGTTTCACCTTTAAAATGAGGCCACATTTTCCTACTTTACAGTTATAGTGTGAGGATTAAATAAGATAAATAATATAAAAGGACAGTGTACATTGTAAAGCCCACACAGATGTTAGCTATTGCTATGGCAATATAGCCAGGATGGCACAGTGTTCTGTTTGTCATCGTATTACCGTGAGGAAAGGTTCTGGCTCAGAATAAATTTGGACGGCGACATAGTTTAAGTCAACCAGTACAGTGGCAGAAAAACAACAGCTGGTTGTCGATATTAGTCTCTTTCACTGTTTTCTTCAGCACTGGTTTCTATCACAGATAATATAGCCCCTAATTATCAAACAGCATGTGGCTTGGAAGGGCTCAGTGGTTTGTGAAATAAAAACCTTCCTGAAGACTCACCATGGTCATAAGCTCAAATGGATCCAGAGGGGCTTGTCAAGAGGCAATGCATGCTTTAATAACTTTTTAATTTGCTTTTTTTTCTCAAAAGAACTGGATTCTTGTGTCTCATTGAGCAAGTAAGACTCTGAAAAGAAATGTGGCCATACACATACAGATGCATATTAAGAGATAAAGGGAAAAAAAAGACATAAAGGGAGCACCTGGGTGGCTCAGTTAAACATCAGACTCTTCATTTCAGCTAAGGACATTGTCTCATGATACATGAGCGGGAGCCCCACGATGGGCTCCGTGTGGATCCTGCTTCAGATTCTCTCTCTCCCTCCCCCACCCCTTCTCTCTGCCCCTCCCATGCTCTCTCTCTCTCAAAATAAATAAATAAACTTAAAAAAAGTAGAGAGAGATAAAGAAACCTGTCAAGGTGAGCTATAAGTAGTGAATCATGGCAAGAAAACTTAGACTGGGCTCCTGGGATTGAGACCTAAAAGAAATCATGCTGTGGGCAATTATGCATTTTTATGTAATTGGAAACCCTATCAAAGCTTTAGCACTATAACATTTTTGAGGCTACAAAAGATATTTTGCCTTAACCAGAATTCCTGTGATATTGGGAGATACAGATGAGAACTGATAGAAGGGCTGGGCTAGTCCCCATCATAATTCAATACCTGGTATTTGCCCCTGCATATTCTTTCCAGGAAATTTGTGTTGCTAAATACCCATCTCAACGAAAGAAAGCTTAGGTGATTTTTATGTATCACATTTCACTCATTGAAACACATTTTGAGCACCTGATATGCCTAGGATCCTGGGCTTTTTATGCTTTATCCAGGAGTTACAAAGACACCAATGTGTATATGGTATCCCACAATAAAAGCAGATATAGGATATCATAGTAGGCTTTAGAAGAAGAGATCATTTCTAACATAATTTCTACTGTTACTTTTTCTTGGGTGCACAGCTAACCAATGTGGAGTCAGGGTATAAATCTTACATTGTGGCTCAATCCATGTGCCTAACTACTAAGTTATACTGCTTCTCAAGTATTCTAAAGAATACTATAGACTGAACCATTTATAGCATCATCCCCATATAGATGCCATGGCCAAGCATAGCTACAAAATAAGTCAGAAAGTTACTCATAAAAAAATTCATATAAATATAACTTTCTGGTAGGAAGGCTATTCATCAAAGAGGAACCAATGAAAATATAACACTTAAATTTACCAGCATCTGGCTAATTATCCAAGAGAAGCCATACCTCAAAGATGCTATGAGGTTAAAATCAGCATTGCCTCTTTCCAGCTGTGTGCCTTGTGATAGGACAATGATTCAAGCTTCAGTTTGCTGTTATTTAACATGCGGGAACAACACTTTAGTTAACTAAGTAAAGTACAATATATATGGAAGATATAAGTAAATAATTTTAATATAAGATATAAAAGGCTAAAGACAGAAAGGTACAAATAAAGTGATACTATAGTCTAATACCAGCTGGTATGGGTCTGTCTCAAATTGCAGGTAATAAGAAATACCCAGATAAAGGTGACTTTAAAATAAAGTTTCACTCTTCCTATGTAACAGGAAGTCTGGAGGAAGATGGTTGGGTGGCATAATAATGGTAGGACTCTGAATGGACTTTCCTGAGATGGTCTCAACATCCCCATCAGAGTGGCAAGTTGGCTACAGAAAATCCCTATGACCGTATCTCAGTCGTACAACTAAAGAAGTAAGGAATGGAAGGGACTTTCCTTATGTATGCTAATATTACCATGGAAGAAATTCTTTCCTAGCAGACTTTTCCTCATGGTGCGAGACTTTTCCTTTTTGGTGTGTTGGCCAAAAACTGGTCACAAAGGTAGATACCATAGTGATAAAGAATAAAATCCTTCTTGTCTTTAAACTGGCCTTATTCTCAATGAACAAAGGTGGAATAACAGCTGTTGGCGATGCCAGCAAAGCTCAGACACAGGAAGGAGCTTTCCTGAAACAGCAAATTGCAGAGGCAAGGCATAGATGGAGAACTATGGAGTAGGCTCGTGGTAGTAGTAGTACTCAGGAAGATAAATGTATTGGTTTAACTGCAGCGTCTGTAACTTGAAAGGAAATAACAGAATGAGATTTTTGTTTTTTTCTTTCAGTTACCAATTCCCAAGTTGTTTCTATTCATAGGAGGTATAGTTGTACCTATAGTCTGATTGTTGAAGACCTTAAATGCAAGGTGAAATGATTGTGCTGTAAATACAACATTTAAAGTTTGAAAATACCGAGAATCCTAAATACTAGGGCATAAATGTCAGCTGACTGATGCCAACATGTCTACAGCAATTAGTGACAGATTGATGACAAGAATCAAAGAAAAAAATGAGCAAGAAGGCTAGTATGTATTTATAAACCTCTATTTTCTCTGAAGAGCTAAAATTCCCTAAACGTCCTCAGTGTGCTGACATATTACACAGGACTGAGCCGTGGGGCACACATTGTATAAACATGCTCTCCAGTGCTTTATGCTATACTTCCCTTTCCTGTTGTTTCCTGGAAACCAGCTGGCTTTCTGCATCCCATGGGGACCAAACTGTACCTGTGACTGCGGCTAGGCATTTTGTATATTCATGAACTTTGTCTCAGGGAGGACCAACATAAGAGATACATTTGTACAAATCTACCCATACTACCAGAAAAAGTAAAAGGATCTTGACTACATTGATGATAGAGTATCATTTTTACCATATATATGTTGTGAGTTCACATACCTCATTTGTCTTGTGCCTTCCTATATATTTCTACAGCCTAGAAGGCAAAAAGCACATAGTAGGAAGCCAGGCGGTGAATGATAATTATTTTATTAAGAGATCTATTTACTAGTTATTAGTTTCCCATTCTGATATTTTAAAGGATAGATAATTGCACTGAATAATTATCTCAAAATGAGCCAATGTCTGGGAGTCTGGAGGTATGTGTCCTTTTCCTAGATCTAAAACTAATTCTTTGGGACCTGCAAATTAACTTTCATGGACCCCAAAGTCCTCATCTATCAAATAAGGATATTTGACCCGTGGTTTCTGCATTAGCTTAATTTCAGCAAACAGGTAATATTTATAAGGACATAAAGAGGTCCCACAACACTCCAGGACAGAATTCCAACAGGGCTTCTGAAAACAACTAAACCAAGGGAAACCAACTAAACCTTGGGAAAACTCAGCAAACAGTATCTCTTGTTTGAACATTTGTTTCGTTTCTCTCGTATTTGTTGATCTGCCCTATCTGATTCTGAATATGATAAGGTGCTAGCACCTACAAAGATAGATTTATTCACTGAGTCCAAATTCAGAAAATGTTTAGGAAAGGTATTATAGTCACATCTAACTTGAATTAATTATCTATATGAACATCAAAAATGAGGGCTCAGAAGATGGATGATGATAAATTGCATGAAATGGGAGGATGGACTCCACTTGTGCCTTAGGAATGCACAGTCACCAACAAGGCAGGGGTTGTTACAAGCTAAGACTGGAACACAATAAGGTCTCCTAACCCTAGTAGTTGAGACTACAGTATAGACTTCTTGTGTGCAACCTTCATCAGCTGGCACTGCAATGCTGTCCTGAGCATCAGAGAAAACTGAAAGGAAAGATATCTGACAAATAAGAATTTATAACCTGAAGTTGAAACAGTGTAAGCACAGAGATTGGTATACTTTTGATTATCAAGTAAATGAGCCATGGCATTAAATAATCGAAAATATCTGATAATGCAGAGATGATACCTATTTGTCTCAGGGAATGCATTAATTTTTTCTAGGAAATAGATTTAGTCATTTAAGTGTTTTTTCAGGCTAATATTAAAATTAGTCTGCATTCCCTAAGCACATATCAATTGCTGGAACAGAGAGTGGGATCAGATGTGTGCTGGGAGGCAAAAAGAAAATCAGTCTGAGATTAACCAGTTCTGAATAATTCATAGATGGGTAATTGAGATATGAGTGACAACTGGCAATTGACTGACAAATAACCTTTGCAGGTATTTATAAAATTTCTGTTAAGAGCACAAGATATATTTTAAATGGTAAAGTACATGGTGACATTTTCCCCACTTAAAACACATTGTATTTGTCAGGGTTCTCCAGAGAAAGAGAACTGATAGGATAGGATATACACACATCTCTCTGTCTCTGTCTCTGTCTCTGTCAGTCTGTCTGTCTCTACATATTTTTTAAAAAGAGATGGAGATACATTAGAGAGAGATTTATTATGAGAAATTGGCTTATTTGATTATGGAGGCTACAAAGTCCATGATCTTTCATCTGTGGGATGGAGACCCAGGAAGGCAATGGTATAATTCAGTCCAAGTTGGAAGGCCTGAGGACCAGGGGAGCCCATGGTGTAAATCCCAGGGTCAGGGCAGGAGAAGATGAGATGATGCCCCAGCTCAAGTAGTGAGGCAGGGAAAAAAGGAACTAATACTTCTTTCTTCCGCCTTTCATTCTGTTCAAGCCCTCAATGGGTTGGAAGATGCCCACCCACGTTGGAGAAGACAGTCTACTGAGTGAAATGTAAATCTCATCTGGAAACACGTTCACAGACACACTCAGAAATAATGTTTAATCTGGGAATCCCATGGTAATCAAGTTGACATATAAAATTAATCATTACACTTATGGTCCCAGTCTTCTAACACCAATTAAACCAGAGGTTGGATAATTTGCTGGTATGTTCAGAAGTGTAGGGCATTTGGCAAACTTTAAGCCTTATGTGACTTGGTTTTGTTTTATGTTGTGGAAGTTTTTCAATAGGATTGTAAAGTCATTTTAGGGATTGTATTAGTTTACTAGGGCTGCCATAACAAAGTAGCACAAATCAGATGGCTTAAACAGCAGAAATTTATAGTCTTGCAGTTCTGGAGTCCAGACATCTTGAAATCAAGGTATGGGCAGGGACAGTCCCTGCTGAGCACGATAAGACAATCTGTTCTGTGATTCTCTTCTTGGCTTCCAGATGTCCTTCTCCTTGTATCTCCTAACATCTTCTTCCCTTTATGTGACTCTCTCTGTATTCCCAAATGTCCTCTTTTTATAAGGACAGCAGTGACAATGGATTAGGTCCTATCCTAATGACCTCATTTCAGTGTGATTATTCCTTTCAGGACTCAATTTCCAAATAAGATCACATCTGGAAATAGTAGAGTTTGGGATCCCAATATATGTTCTTTGGACAGACACAATTCAACTTATAACAGAGGCAGTTAATCAAAATCAAAACAAATAATAAAGCAAAACAAATACCCATACAAAGTATGTAGGCCAGTGAAAAATACTATCAAATATTAACTCCATGTGAGGCATGTAGGTAATGTAGGACATATATATACATATTATTATATTTAAACTCTGCCCTCAAAGAGTTTATGTATGTGAAAAGTTAAGCAGTAATACTTAATCTGTAATTGAAGGCAATAAAAGAATTTTTAAAAATGCAACAGGGAAATTCATGTATGATCGACTAATTAAATTTGCAGTAGTGGTTGTCAGAGTTCAGAAAAAGAGAAGTACCCTGTTGACTATGTGATAAGATGTTCCAATGCTTTCAAGTAGGTTACAAGCTTTGTATACATAAGTCTAAAACCTATTTAAGAAATATCCAGCTATCCAATAGTTGATGCTTCTATTATACTGACCTGTTCAGTTTGCTAACCAGTGTCCCACAAGTGCCATGCTTACTTTATTTCTCTGTCTTTGGTCCTATTTAGATTAAGATGTCCTGTTGAATCTCCCCCCATCTCTTCTGTCTTTCCATTTTTTTCATCTTCAAATTCAAATTTGTTCTTTAAACTTAAACCCATAAAGCCCCAAATGATTTTCTATTCACCTATTTTGTGATATGTTGCCCTATATCTGTATTACTGCCTATACCTCCCATTAGAATATTCCAATTATTAGATGATAAAACATGAGAGACTACACTAAATAATGTATCATTACAAGTAAATAGTTCTCCATTTAAGTTGCCTTGAAGTTAAGGATCATGTTTTATTTGTATCTCCAAAGCTTAGCATCCTATTGGTGAAATGATTTAAAAAAAATTTTTTTTAAAATATTCCACATGGGAAACTGAAGAAGTAAAAGTTCCTTCAATTCACAGTCAGATGAAAATTCCACTTTTAATATGTCTTGAAATGGGTCTGGAATTGTCTACATGTTGGTCAGATGAATTAAAGCTGCTATGGCTTGAGAGAGCCCAAGTGCCTACAACTCAAAAGCTCTGGTTACTAATATCCTAGCTATGCATATGCACAAGAATGCCTGCTCTGAGGGAAAATGATACAGTGGTTGGTTTTGTGACCATCATTGTTTTCACTTTCAAGAATAAAGAAAAAGAAGAAAATCTTTGAAAAATTAAAACCTCCTTCCTATAGGAACACCATATGTCTTATCTAGAATCAGATATGTGGTTTGAAATATATTGAGCAAAGGGTTCAGAAGAGGAAAATAAACTTGGTCTGTTGTGATATGTTATACCGATCTAATTCAGCTCCCTTATTTCACAGATAGTGATAATAACTAACATTTAAGGGCCATTCTATATGGCAGGGAGCATGTTGAACACTTTCAGTGGATGAAGAAAATGCTCAGATTTCATGAAGCTATTTGCAAGCATATGATTATATGCAAATGCAACTTTAAGAAGCATTTTCCATTCAAACAGCACTACTTTTTATATAACTGTTAATCATAAATGTAAGAGAGATAATAAACCAGTGAAAAATGCTATCTCATTTTTATGTATCATGAGATTCTATCAATAGAGACTTTCCCTGTGTTTTCCAAGGATCATAAGAAGTTTTCAGTGGAATGGTAAACAGAATGCCAAAAAGTCTACAGAAATGAAATATTGTTTTCTAATTTGCAAGCTACAGAATTTTGTGACTATATATATATTTTAATATTAGCAACTACAGTTTGGAGGTAAAACAGATCAATACATTATAATTTCACCATATATCTCTGCTCTGATGTTTATGTCCTGTTAAATCAGATAATGAATTCATTTCTATATTTAGAGTACGACACAATTAATTTCTCTAAATCGGGAGTTTTATGACTAGAGTATTTTAATGGTGAAACTACAGAAAGAAGGATATTTACAATTTAACAGGATCATCTCAGTGAAGATAACCAAAAAGTACCAGAGGAAATCAGATAATTCCATGCTTCTAGTACAGATTTTTTTGGACAAACTAACTTGTCTCATTCTAAGGTATATACTGATAAAGACAAACTGAGAGACCAAGTCATCAGTAATTGATTGAATCTACAGTTACTCACCCATTCTGTCATCATCATTTTAGAATGCTTAATTGGAACAGGAAAGCTGTCTTGTCTTGAATTACTTTACATAGTATAAACCAGCCAAAGAGTAAAAAATATCTGCTGAAAGCTTATTTAATTGGAAAATATTCCCTTAGAAACAAGAAACTATCTGTCTTTAGAATTCTAAGTATGTTAATGTTATAGATGCTGCAGTAGTAAGGATATGTTTTTGTTGATTTCAAATTATACAGTAAGATATTGGAAATTATAATAAAATCATTCTCTAATATTTTCCTCTTTCATAACCAGTTTAGGTATTAGGTCATAGTGTATTAACGCTTGTTCAATTCTTAGATGGCCATACCAGTTCAAATTAACCTTAGAAAACATACTGAACTTGACCAAGTATATCTGTCATTTGAATACTGAGCCATCAGGATACTGACAGATACATTACTTAGACCTCTTGGAAGTGTGGAGGAATTATTGTATATGAAATTGAGAGCATTTCCTGGATACAGCATTCAAGAAAACAACAATCAAAATAAATTGAAGGAAAGGGCTAAAGGAAGCTCAGATACAGATAAGGCCAAAGCCCACATGATTCCTGAAAAAGTATGTTGTCATTAAAGGCAAGTGTTTCACAGCTTAAACATTTAGGCTTGGGTAAGTGACTTCACCTCTCTTGTTTCCTTACTTGCAAAATGAGGAAATTCAAATGAATCAAAGGAGATTATCTCATGGTTTGAGGAGACCCTTGAGAGTACTCAACCAAACGAAGCTAATATAGATCCACTGTGGGTAGACATTATGGCTCAAGTTAAAGAGAACCTATTACTTGGTTAGATGGCTTGTTCCATGAAGAGATAGTTCTTATAGGTATTAATAACATATTTGAAAGTATTGAAATTTAAAAGATGCTTTCATCTTTTACTTTTGATATTCATCATTTGGATGGATAATCACTTAATATGTTTTAACAAACCCAATCTTTCAAATATGGGCTTGACAACTCAAGTGTCTATCCATAGATGAATGGAAAAAGAAGGAGTAATACAGACAGACAGACAGACACACACACACACACACACTGGAATATTACTCAGCTATAAAAAAAGAAATGTTGCCATTTGCAACGATATGGATGGATTACAGGGTATAATGCTAAGTGAAATAAGTCAGTCAAAGAAAGACAAATACCGTATGATTTCACTCATCTGTGGAATTTAGGAAACAAAACAAGTGAACAAAGAAAAAAAGAAACAAAAAAAGATACTCAAGTATAGAAAACAAACTGGTGGTTATCAGAGGGAGGGTGGGAGGGTGGTTGGGTGAAACGGATAAAGGGGATTAAGACACGCACTGAGTAATATACAGAGTTGTTGAATCACTACACTGTACACCCGAGATTAATACAGCAGTTTACATTAACTATACAGGAATTTGATTGATTTTTAAAAATATGAGCTTGACTCACTGGAGGATCTCTTTAAGGAGCCATTTTCTTGCAACATACAGATAATTGTTGATATGCTTATAAATATATTTGATGGAAAGATTGTGGTGGGGAAAGGAATTAAGAGGGAAATAAAAATCTTAAGTGTAATTTAGAAAAAGCCACTGCTAATTATAAATACATGAGAAATTGAGAAGATACCATTCTGAATGAGATATTTAGAAAATATAAGGTAACATTGTGAGGGTAATGGTTTCAGTTAGTCTAGGAAAACTTCATGGCACGGATGAGTATTTTCCAGTATGTGAATTAGAAAATATTCCATGCAGTGTAATTCTTATGAACTTTGTAATCCTATTGTTAGACTTCAGAAAAAAAAAAATCTGTCAAACGGAGGGAACAAAGTGAAAGCATCTTAAAGTACGATGAAGTTGGAAGGCTGCTGCCATCTTGCTTCTACCTGTTACATCTTACACGACAGAGAAAACTCCATGATTCTCATGGAGGACATCTCAACTTGGTGATCCTTTTCCTTTCCAGAAGGTACTCCAAACAAATGGCATCCTCATCCATTTACTCCACAAATATAAATGTAACACCTTTTATGAGACAGTTCTGTCAGAGACAGTCACCCGTCAAAATGTAAGTCAAAATGTAAGTTACTCCTCTACTGATTACAGTTATGGCTGGTAACTGGCTGTCCAGGCAGAAAGTACATTCCCCAGCCTCCCTTGCATTTAAATGGAGTCTTATGACTATTTCTTGCCAATGGATTGTGAATGAAAGTGGCATTTATCACTATGTCGTGACATGGTTACAATGTATGAATGCCTTCTCTACCCTCTTTTTGTCCTCCTTTATTCTGCCTGAGCACAGAGGACTCCAGAATGGAAGAGAATAAGAGAGTCCCAAGATGGAAAAATATGAGTTCCTAAGTCATTAGATGGAATAAAGCCATATTCTGAGTAGAAACCCTGTATCTGAACTGTGACTCAAGAAATAAGCTTCAATTGAGTTATGTCACTAAAATTTTGATGTTTATTTCTCACATCAGCTTGCATTACTCTAGTTAATATAGAATGGCCCTGGTGAATAAGATGGATAAAAGCTGAGATGAGCAAGAATGGGATAAAAGGTCTAGGTTTTGTTGTAGATTTCTTACTCAGTATTGGACATCATGTCTTAGGATGAATTTTCCAGTATGCAAGTCATTTCATATTATATTTTCTATATCTTTTGTAAAATTTCCAAATCAGCAAATTTTTAAAGTTTAAGCTCTTTTTTTTTTGAACTTTTAAAGGTGAAAATAATTAAACATGTTCCATTTTTTAATGTGTCTTGCTCAGGTTCTACTGAAGTTTCATATGCATAAAAGCACCAGAAAAGAACATGAATTCACACTAGCCTCCCTTTCATTATTTCATCCAGAGAGCATTTGTACCATGAACTCTTCCACTAACTTTGGATTCTTTCCCAGTTTTGCTCTCCTACTAATATTGATCACTAGAACACTCTCCTAATATACTCATTATCAGAGAAGCGCAAAAGATTCTGAAAACAACCCTTAATTGTGTGAGCATTTAAGATTAATTTGGTTTTCATTACTCCATTTTAAATTAGGCTTCATTTTTGCACTAAAAATAGTCATACCTTGATTTCATAACATAACTCATTCACCCCCTTAACGATGTATTTTATTTTTTAATTTTTTTAATGTATGATCTATCAAGAGATCACAAAAGTACAGCAAACGCTATTTAACATCTTATTGGCCATCTGTCATTCTGTGAATGGTAGTCAATAATGATTTGTCAAACAATTAACAAAGTTAATAAATAGTCACAGAGTAACCTATTCTGCCCCCCACCAGTAGTCACTAGTTGGGAATTAATGTGCTGAAACTATTCAGCATCACACCTGATACCCAACCAGATGGAGAGCAAACTTGACATAACAGATGATGATTAATGATAAGGATAATATAATTCACTAATAACATTTTAGATACTGGAAATCCTTTCTCTTCTCTCTCCTCATTAAGTTTGTAAACATGTATCATATGGGAGAGACTAGGCAGAATGGTACAAGCTCTTAGCAGTTTTTGTAAAAACACATATATTAATGTATAAGATAGAACCAAGATCTAAATTATTTGTCAATTCTCATTTGAATCATCCCATGATATGAAAAATTAGAATGCATATTATTATAAAAATTAAAATGTTAACTTTTATCCAAATCACCAGGGAACCAAGCATTCATGTTTGTAAAAAAAAAAAAACCCTCTCTAATGGCATCTTTGAGATATATGTATAAGTGTGTGTGAATATATATAGATGGGGGGTGGAAGGGAAGGAAACAGTGATGGCAGGCAGTATTGCTGATTATTCAGAAACACGGCTTTCAATCAGATTATCTCAGTTCAAATCCAAGTTCTGCCCTCTTTGCTATGACCCTGGGCAAATTATATATACTATTCATCTTCCATAATAAAAAGATTAAGTTAATTAATGAAGATGGCCTGGCACATGAAAAGTATTTAGTGGATACTTTACTATCTAAACTGTTCTTGAACCTTTGCAATGGAGAGAACTTCATTTCTGCACAAGGCAGATGACTCATGACTGACAATGCCAAGTTGTTAGACACTTCCGTCTTATGTTGTATGTAATATTTTATCCTTGTTAATCTATACATATTGACCCATATTCTATCCTTTAGTATAGCAGTTTTCAAAGTGTGATTCTCAGACCAGCAGCTTTAGCATCACCTGGGAGACTTGTGAAAGATATAATTTCTCCAGTCCCCCCCCAAATGACCGTATCAGTCAGGGTTCAACCAGAGAAGTATGTGTGTTTGTATATGTGTATGTATATGTATATGTATGTATATGTGTGTGTATATCTATCTATATAATTTGTACATGTACTTGTATGTTACATATACTACATACAGAGAGAAATTCATTATAGAAGTTGGTTTACACAGTTGTAGGAGTTGGCTAAGCAAATTCAAAGTCCTTAGGGCAGTCCTTAGTTAGGAATGGAAGATCACAAATAGGCTGGTAACCCAGGGGCATGGGATGAAGTTATTGCCCACAGTGGGAGTTTTATTCTCTGTGTCTCTGTGTCCTTGTCTTTCTCTTTCTTCTCCTCTCTGTCTCTCTGTCCATCTCAGGTCTAAAGGCTCTTTGAGGACTTACAGCTAAGTAGGTCAGGCCCACCCAAAATAATCTCCCTAATTCAGTCATCTAATTAGAGTTTTAACTGCCTCTGCAAAACCCCTTCATAGCAGCACCTAGATTAGCGTTGGACTGTTATCAGCTGCTGCTCCCCTCCTTCTTCCTACTCTTTCAAGTTGTCTCTTGTAGCCCACCTAACCAGAAACACACACAAAAGGGATTCTGGGGGAGGCAGTTTAGCACAGTCAGACTGACACACAAAAGCACATCCAGTGATTCAGAAACTCTGAAAACAGGGCCTAGCAGCCTTAACAAGCCCTCCAGGTGATCCTGATCCAGGATAAAATTTGAGAACTTGCTTTAGAGCAACATAGCAATGTTCAGTTCTTTTTTTCCATGACAACCATTAAATTATTTGAATGTGGTTAGTATATATTCTTAAAATACATGCTTTGACATCTGTATGGAAAACCTTTGTGAGCTAGTCAAAAAGTACAACATTTTGTCATATTGTTTCAAAAGCACAGGTTTTTTTTTTAAATACACTATTTTTTTGCATATTCTCTCTGATTCACCTGATTCACTCTGTACTCCCTACATATTACTTATAGTATTTTAAAATTGGTTAAACTATGTCTCTAAGAATTCATGATAATATGACTTTATTATTTTTCCATAATAAACACATTATTTGAATTAAATTTCATGCATTCTATAATCTATGTTCCTATAATCATACATCCACAGATATCAATCTCACAAAGACACATCAGTTTATTCATTCAAAATTTCAGCAATGATTATGTGTGTTCCCATGATGTCCTAACATGTGGAGGTAGGGCTTTATGTGTGAAATGAGAATCATAAAGTCTGTTGAGAAAAAGGAGTAGCCTATATAACCTTATCTGTTAACAGCACGATATTTATTTGAGTGGTACTTGAATTAGTCTGGTTCTTTTTAAGCATTGAATTCATACAATTGATGCCCCCTGTTTTATTTCTGTGTTCACCAAATACTTTTTCTGTTCATATTCATCATCTTTCACAGCACTGTCAATGGAGAAAATGTATTATACCTACTGATACAAGACTAGTGACTTGATAGTTACATTTCTTATTGACATTTAACCATTCTTATAGTGATAAACCAAGAGCATCTGATTTTACTAAAAATCTTAGATGCAGGAAGTGAACTCAGATCTATGGAGAGATTATCAATACCTATAAAATCAATGGAAAACATTATTTTCTCTTGTGCACCCAAAGTGTGGGCACTTCAGTATTGTTTTTGATATTAAAAATGAGACATACCCTAATATCTATCAAAAAAACATAAGTAGTTTACACAACAATAATTCATACTATGAGATATTATCTTTCAGCTAAAAAGGAGATAGATTCATAGAAAGATCTCCAAAGCATGTTTTTACATATAAATTATGATATTTTGGGAAACAATTAATTCTATATCAAGGATTGGCCAAACACTTATTAAAGAGCCCAATAGTAAATATTTAGGCTTTGCAAAACAAGAGACAAAATTGAGGTTTTTGTGTGGTTTCTTGTATAACTATTTAAAATGTAACAATTAAAAAACATAAAACCACCCTTAGCTCACAGGCTCTAAACAGATGGCTGACCAAATGTCACCCAGAGGATAGAACTGTAGGATCCCTATTCTATATGATCCCATTTCTATATACATAAATGGCAAATAAATGTCTATGTATAAGTCTGGAAATATGTACACCAAATTGATAGTATACATATCTGGGGAACAGAAATGATATTGGGATGGGGGTCTGGTAGTCTAGTGGTTATTGCTGTGCCTATATTACTTGAAATATTTACACAGATTTTATGCAAACACACACAGATCAACATTCAAAATTGTTGGGAGATGATACAAACAAGAACACTCTACGTAGTAATCTGGCTGGGTACTGCACCAATCCCAGGGCAATTTATGTAGAGCATTACACTCAACTTTTCAGCTTTTCCTCATATATAGGGCCTCCTAAAGAATCAAAGAGCAGAGGGGTGACTATGTGAAGATTCAACTTCCTTCATTACCTACTCAGATTTGGTAGAGTCCAGGGGGAAACCAAGTCTCTCTTGAGGGCAAAGACTTAAATTTACCCCTGAGCATGTAATACATTTCCTTCTGATTCAAGATATCCCTTTTTCTCTGGAATATACCTCCCTTTCAAAATCCCTTCCAGATTTTTACTCAAGATGGAGCTAACTAGAATATATACAGCAAGGCTTCTAATTATTGTTTGTTTCATCTGCATGATGTTATCATGAACATATTTTCATGCTCATGAGTTAGAGTCTGCACTGGCAGACTTAACTTAGATTTAACTCAGTTTGGTCAGGTTTCTGCTATAATCTCAGTCTTTCTCACTTTTGTGATCAAAAGGATGCAAGCTATTTGACAGTTATGCTTGTTTTCTTATTGTATTTTTCACTTCATAAGTTTCTTTTGGTCTATAGGTTTTCTCTGGAATTAACTAACTTGATTTCTCTTATTTCCAGAAGCTAGCCATAATGTCTTCTCCTTCTATTACACAGGAGATTTTTCCACTGTCTTTCCATTATAATTAGTATTTCACACTTAACATTGCAAAAGTTGTCTCTCTTATGAAATAAGCTATAAAGTTAAGAGGGAGTCATTTCAGTATTCTTCCAAGGTGTCAATACATAGGGTGGTGTAAGTCCTCCAGAAGGGCTTTTGTTCTTGTTGTCATCTGTGGTTC
This sequence comes from Panthera tigris, assembly GCF_018350195.1. Classification (NCBI taxonomy): domain Eukaryota; kingdom Metazoa; phylum Chordata; class Mammalia; order Carnivora; family Felidae; genus Panthera; species Panthera tigris. The sequence goes on along the minus strand of NC_056661.1, from coordinate 43,538,668 downwards.
TCTTTAAGAAATTTCAAGGGGGGCGTCTGGGTGGCTCAGTCGGTTAAAGCGTCCGACTTCAGCTCAGGTCACGATCTCGCGGTCCGTGAGTTCGAGCCCCGCGTCGGGCTCTGGGCCGATGGCTCAGAGCCTGGAGCCTGCTTCCAATTCTGTATCTCCCTCTCTCTCTGCCCCTCCCCCGTTCATGCTGTGTCTCTCTCTGTCTCAAAAATAAATAAACGTTAAAAAAAAATTAAAACAAAAAAAAAGAAATTTCAAGAGGATTTGGTTGGGGTTAATCCTCATAAGCAGAGTTGATCTTTACCCCACTCAATTTAGGTTAGATTCTAGCTCTTTTCAGCATTCCAGCAGGAGCTCTATTACGCATCCTATCTCAAGCTCCAATATTAATAAAAAAAAAAAAGAATGGAACATACATGGAACATACATGAAGCAACAGATTCTTTTCTAGCACTTTCTATTAAAATTACCAATCCCTACAATGATTTCAGAGACACAATGACAGGCTCCTGGAACCATATGAAAAATAGGTTAAAAACCTCTATGTTGTAACTTGTGTGAGCAAAAGACTTTAAAAAACAAAACAAAACACCCTTTAGATCAGTGCTTCTCAAGCTACCTGTACTGAGGAATCAGTATGTTGAGAAACAATATCTATGAGATTGTCATGTTCCCACATGTCTTATGTGTGAACAAGACAGATCTTTATTTCTAACTATCATTACAAGGATGTTTGTACAATAAATAGCCTTGTTGGATTAAGATAAGGGTCTCCTGTGGAATAAAGCACAAGTTTGCTTACAATCTGGAATGTAGAGATAGCATCTCCCTTAGGAACAAAAGGTAAGTTTATAGTTTATTATAAAAGATTTAGGTTCCCTAAATTTGGGATTCCTATAGGGCAATCTGTAACATGTCCAAGTGTAATCTGACATTCTTCATATCATCTGGCAAGAACTGAGTCAATGAAACAATGCAAAAAAATGCTGATGCTCTGGCTACTCTTTTTTTTTTTTAAAGTTTATTTGTTTATTTTGAGAGACAGAGAGAGCACCAGCAGGGAATGGGCAGAGAGAGAGAATCTCAAGCACTGACAGTACAGAGCCTGAAGCAGTGTTCAAACTCCCCAACCGAACTGTGAGATTGCAGTGTGAGCCAAAGTTAACAGTTGGAAGCTTAACTGACTGAGCCACCCAGGAGCCTCTGGCTACTCTTAGTGCTACAAGTAATAAACTGTCCTTGTCTCTGAGCTCAGAGTCAGCTGTATTCCTACTAGATTCATGAAATTGTGGCAGGTTAACCTGTTAAAATCTCAATTCCTTCATACTTCATGACACAATATTGTTTTCCATTTAAAAATTAAAAATTAAAAAATTTTAATGTTTATTTATTTTTGAGAGAGACAGAGACAGAATGCGAGTGGGTTAGGGGCAGAGAGAGGGAGACACAGAATTTGAAGCAGGCTTCAAGCTCCAAGCTGTCAGCACAGAATTCGAAGCGGGGCTCAAACTCACGACCTGAGCCGAAGTCAGACGCTCAACCGACTGAGCCACCCAGGTGCCCCTAAAATTTAAAAATTTAAATTTAAAAATTTAAAAATTTCCATTTGGTCACAGACTGGTATACTTGTAAAATATAAGCCTATAGTAGGTAACTTCTAAAATAACTCCCAATGATCCCTGACTCCCATGTAATATTCCCAAAGATTGGGCCAGATGTTGTGACTGTTTTCTAGTGAGTAGAACACAGTAAAGGGGTAGGATGTGACTTCCAAGATAAGCTCACACACAGATTCTGGTTTCCATCTTGAATTTCCTTTTCTTTCTCTCTTGCTTGCTCAGTACAGTGAAATCCAGATTCCATGATTTGATTTTCCCTATGGAGAGATCCACATGGCATGGAACTGACAGTCACCTCTATCCTACAGACAGCGATACACTGAAGTCCTCTGACAACCCACTAGGAACTGAACTTTAGTTAAACTCATGTGAGTGAGAATGGAAGCAGATCTCCCCTATTTGAGCCTTCAGACGAGAATGGACTCCTGATGGAAATTTTGATTGCAGCCTGGTGAAAGACTCTGAAACAGAAGTCCCAGTCAATCAATGTCCAGATTCCTGACCTGCAGAAGCTGATAATCAATATGTGCAGTTTTAGTCCGGTATATTTTGGGGATAATCTGTTAAGTGGTTACACAGTTCAATGAGTGGCATTAGTTCATGGAGCACACTTGCTCTACTCTAGATAATAAGTTCTGTGAGGGAAGGAGTCTAACCTGTCTTGCTCATGAATGAATCCCTACATAGGTTATGGTAGATGATAGGTTACTAAAAATTAATTTTGAAAAGATTAACGGACCACTGGCCAAATTCAATTATGGCCAGAGTATCTGTTAATGAGACATAAACTGAAGATTGAAAAGTGTGAGGGGAGGCGAAAGTCAGGTGGGACAGCTATTGTATTATTAAGAGGATGGTAGGTGACACTTTAATGGATGGAAGAGTTTGGAAGTAATAGTTTAATAATGTCTGAGATGTATTTTTGATGCACACATAAACATAAATGAATCTAAACACATATCTAAGAGATGTGGCTCAGATATTTGCATATTTAAACAAACCCCTTGCACCTCTCCTTAATTTTCTATCGTGTTTAACTTCCATTTATAGATAGAGCTTTAAAAGATCACCATTTTGTTAACAAATCAGCGCTTAAAAACAACTAGAGTTCCAGGCTGTTTCTGAAGTTATTTAAACCATGTGGTCCACAGTGACTAAAACTGTAAAAGAACACTCAGTTAAATGGTCTCTAATGTCTCTTTTAAAAAGTAAAAGTTCTGTGAACCCCTCATCCTCCTACAAAAATTAAGTCAGCACATACTGACACTTGGCACTTGGGCACTTGGGTGGCTGAGTTGGTTAAATATCCATCTCTTGATTTTGGCTCAGGTCATGATGTCACGGTTGTGGGATCAAGCCCTACGTTGGGCTCCGTGCTGATAACGTGGAGCCTGCTTGGGATTCTCTCTCTCTCTCTCTCTCTCTCTCTCTGCACCCCCCACTTGTATACTCTCTCTCTCAAAATAAAAATAAAAACATTAAAAAAATAAAAGGCAGGTTGAGATCTAATTTAAGGCAACCCTGTAAATTTCAAAAACCAATATTTTAAAAAATAGAGTAAAATAAGTGTTATTTTACTAAAATAAGTGTTATTTTACTAAAATAGTAAAATAAGTTCTCAAGACTAAAGGAATTACTTTCCAAAGAGAAGCAATTATTTGGGGGTCACCACAATGTCACTTATTTCACAGAAATGGTCACAGGGAACATTTCACTAAACTTGATACTTTCCTTAAACTATCATTTTAAAAATTTAATTCTTAACCTGTTTTAATTTTATGTCTTTCAAGGGGTTTTATGTTTACTTTGGATTGATTTCAGCTGACAGAATGTCTATCATTTAAAGTTTTTTTTAATGTTTATTTATGTTTGAGAGACAGAGTGTGAATAGGGGGAGGGGCAGAAAGAGAGGGAGATACAGAATCTGAAGCAGGCTCCAGGCTCCGGGGTGTCAGCACAGCTGGGCTCAAACTCATGAACCATGAGATCATGACCTGAGCTGAAGTTGCACGTTTAAACCACTGAGCCACCCAGGCATACCAAGAATATGTGTCATTTTAGCTTATGTTTCTTCTCTATTGTCTGATATTCAAGTGAATTTATGACTTGTAAGTAATAAATCAACTAAGAAATTCCATTATGTATTTATAGAAAAATCCATATTTTGTACTAATAAAATTATACCTTATTTCCAATTTTCTCTAATGGATTTTCTTATTTTATATATTCAAATTTTCCCCAGTGGATTTCAGGGAAGCAAATCTGTTTAGGTAACAGGCTTAAAAGCTACCTGAAGTTGACTATCACATTTTAATTCAATAAGAAAGATAGAATAGTTACGGTTTAAGAAGTAATGGATGAATGTAAGATTAAGAAACAATTCAAATTATCAGTGAATAAAAATTTATAAATGAAGTCAACAGTAATTTTTTATGAAACATAATTCACAACAGAAAAGAAAAATAACATCTAAAAGTCTACAGAAATTTTGTTTCAATAGTAAAAGCTTATAAATTTTTAGGATTTAATAAACCAAGGAATGAAAAGTGCTGACTTAGGAGAGATAAAGCACTAAAGTTGTAAATTAAAAAAGTTTCTATGACTTTTACTTTTTTAAAAACACAGTTTCTTTGCTGATAAAAAGCAAATAAGCATTGAAAGTGTTTATATTCATAAAATGGCAGATTTTGACTCTGTCCACAGAATTCCTCCATATGTTGGGTAGAATTTATACAAGGTGCCTTCGCTGAGATTGTTTACTTTTTATGGCAATGTAGTTATTTCTCAGGTTCTACAAAAACACATTCTCTTACCAGGATATAATTGGACAAACCGAATTTGTAACTGTGAACACAACCAGAAATGTCACATTTTAATATAAAACTCAGCTAATCTGCTGTGACAAGCTTACCATTAAGGGACTGGGGCTATACTTCATATGTGGAAACAATGCTTTAAAAACCTGTCAGGAAACTGAGGCATTAAGTATTGTTTTCTGGCATACCAGGGTCATTGGCAAATCTGGAAGGCCTTGGTGAGAGGGGGGAAAATTCTCTTGTAAATACTGAAGACAAAAATTGGTGGAGATAGATGGTTCTTTTCTCAGAAAATTTGACTTTACAAAACGTTATAAAAAGAAAGACTTTTATGATACTCGCAGACTCACCATATGGATATTCTATAGGGCTTTAGATTTACTGATCATAGAACAAGGGGCTTTTGCATATTAACACTTTTTGCAACTATATGGATAAAAGTGGCTACAATGGATAAAGCTCATATCACATGACAACATGAACTCATATGCTGTATCAAATAGCCACCGAGATAATTTTGGAAATTATTTCCAAATGTGGGGAAGTTATTCAAAGTAATAATATCATATGCTTATCAAAATATATGTTGTATTTTCAAAATCAGGTATGAATATTTAATATAACTAACGCTTTAAAAAGTTCTTACAGTAATTTAAAGGAGACAGACAGAAAAACAATGAAGCAATATATCTATAGAAAAATCCTATCACAAGCATAGAGTTCTTTCCGAAGCTTAGATTTTAAGGTTTCCAGATGGTTGAAGAGAAAATTCTGTAGTGGTTAAAGAGTACAAGTCTCGTAATATGAAAAAAAAAAAAATTAAATGCCATTCTGTGGATAGGCTGGTTTGCGTGAAAAAATTTTGAAATGAAATGAAGACAGCGAAAAATAAATTTTCTTAATTATATTACAGTTTAAGACACTACATATGGTCAAAACTTCAGCTTTTAGATACTGTGTTAGTTTCTTAGATACTATGAAAGTAGGACTTTCTTTTATTTATTAAACTATAAAATATTAATATTATTGACCCAGTGTTAAAATGCATTAATAAAAATAGTACAGCTTATGACCTTAAAATTTAGCAGTAAAACTGTGATGTATATATGCAACACACCATACACACAATTAGAAAATTGTACTGAAACTGATTTCTCTGTTCATGACCTCTTTTCACTCTATTTCAGTCTTTGGAACAGAAATGCACACTTACCAAATCTTTGTTTTTATTTCTCTATGATATTGAGATTAAGGCTTCCAAATCTTTTGAAAATATGAGTAGCTCCCCAAGATAAGCTTATTATTCCACAGAATACAAAAAGTGTTTTCTGGGCTCCGATAATACCACCAGACATGAAGTGTATTCTTGCATGACATCGAATAAAAATGACCAATTCTGCCTTTGGGAAACTCCAAATCTTACTAAGAAGTCTAGATGCGACATATAAAACTATACAACACATAATTGAGCAATATCAACTTAACACTGAAGAGAACATTTTGATTACATTTTGTGATACACTTCATAAATCACTCAATAAAAAACAAGAAAAATAACATTGTGAATTTCACGATTAGAATTTTTTTTTAGTTTTTTTTTAATGTTTATTTTATTAATTTTGAGAGAGAGACAGTGCAAGCATGGGATGGGCACAGAGAAGGAGACACAGAATCCGAAGCAGGCTCCAGGCTCCGAAGTGATATCAACAAAGAGATTGATATGGGGCTCAAAACCATGGACTGTGAGATCCTTACCTGAGCTGAAGTCGGACATTTAAGTGATTGAGCCACCCAGGTGCCCCATGATTATAATTTCTAGTTAAAACAATAGCCACTCATCTCCACAAAATATTATCTCATGAAACCATTAAAATTGGCTTCGACGGGGCACCTGGGTGGCTCAGTCGGTTAAGCAGCCGACTTCAGCTCAGGTCACGATCTCGCGGTCCCTGAGTTCGAGCCCCGTGTCGGTCTCTGTGCTGACAGCTCAGAGCCTGGAGCCTGTTTGAGATTCTGTGTCTCCCTCTCTCTCTGACCCTCCCCTGTTCATGCTCTGTCTCTGTCTCAAAAAAAAAATAAATTAATTAATTAAAATTGGCTTCGTATCTGCAGTAGATTCTAGGACTGTAATGTATTTTGAGATATCTGAATGGACTGCATTACATCACCATCACTAATGACCATAGTTACTAGGAGCAATTATGTAAGAGTCTAAAATGAAAAGAGAATTATAATGAACTACAGTGACCACTAGAATATATTATATCTCTCTCTACTTGTCTCCTTTCTATGTTCATACTAGGAATAGATAAGAACTTGGGTTCATGATAGTCAATTTTTTAAAATCTTAATGCTTTACTACAGCAGCTTGTAAAACTGTATTTCATAAGCTAATAAAATAATCTTTTTAAATAGGTCTTCCACAAACCAAATGTTGTGTCCTCTCAAAATGCATACATTGAAACCAAATTCCCAAGTGATAGTATTTGGAAGTGGGACCTTTGGGACGTGATAGGTCATGACAGTAGAGCCCTCATGAATGAAATGAACACTTTTATGAACAAGGTTCTAGAGGACTCCCTCACCCCTTCCTTGATGTGAGGATGAGGTGAGAGAATGGACTCTGAACCAGGAAGCAGGCCTTCACCAGAGACTGATATGGGGCTCAAAACCATGCTACTAAAATAGTAAAATAAGTTCTCAAGACTAAAGGAATTACTTTCCAAAAAGAAGCAATTATTTGGGGGTCACCACAATGTCACTTATTTCACAGAAATGGTCACAGGGAACATTTCACTAAACTTGATACTTTCCTTAAACTATCATTTTAAAAATTTAATTCTTAACCTGTTTTAATTTTATGTCTTTCAAGGGGTTTTATGTTTACTTTGGATTGATTTCAGCTGACAGAATGTCTATCATTTAAAGTTTTTTTTAATGTTTATTTATGTTTGAGAGACAGAGTGTGAATAGGGGGAGGGGCAGAAAGAGAGGGAGATACAGAATCTGAAGCAGGCTCCAGGCTCCGGGGTGTCAGCACAGCTGGGCTCAAACTCATGAACCATGAGATCATGACCTGAGCTGAAGTTGCACGTTTAAACCACTGAGCCACCCAGGCATACCAAGAATATGTGTCATTTTAGCTTATGTTTCTTCTCTATTGTCTGATATTCAAGTGAATTTATGACTTGTAAGTAATAAATCAACTAAGAAATTCCATTATGTATTTATAGAAAAATCCATATTTTGTACTAATAAAATTATACCTTATTTCCAATTTTCTCTAATGGATTTTCTTATTTTATATATTCAAATTTTCCCCAGTGGATTTCAGGGAAGCAAATCTGTTTAGGTAACAGGCTTAAAAGCTACCTGAAGTTGACTATCACATTTTAATTCAATAAGAAAGATAGAATAGTTACGGTTTAAGAAGTAATGGATGAATGTAAGATTAAGAAACAATTCAAATTATCAGTGAATAAAAATTTATAAATGAAGCTACTCAGTCTATATGGTATTCTCTTTCACCAGCCAGAACTAAGACAGGATTGTTGTTATAGTTTTGCTCATTAAAAAAATCATCAAGTAAAGACATAATCTGAAAACTAAAGGCAATTCTTTAAATTAAACAAATTTAGCTCTATGGGAAAACTTTCACTGAAGGGTTCTTATTTTTCTTTTTTGCCACAAACCTCTGACTCCACTGGGGCTGGGTTTGGGGATTATACTGCTTAAGGGCTCTTTCTCCCATAATCCACATTTTATCTTCCTTCTTGATGAGGACCAGGCTTTTTGTTCCCTAATCTATGACACACAATTAACCAGAGATTTATGAATATTAGATGATGGGAAATGCATCTGGGCGTTAAAATCAGCACTACCAAAGGGCCCAACTCTAAGAATCACCTTCATATCGTGTTCTGTGTAAATGCTTCCCCCCTCCAAGAGCATGGGGGATACCACATCAATGATAGTTTTGAATCTGAAGAACACAGAACACACCCCCTTGAAATGGAGGGCCCTCTGGAATGTGGACAATATCACTTAATTGGTAGATTTGGATTGTTAAAAAAATACCTTTCCCTAAAGCCACCAGAAATCTTTGTATTTTCTTTTTTCCCTTCTTTCTTTTTTTTTTAAGATCACAATGGGACAAATGTTATTATGGAAAAGCAATAGAAAAACATGTGGGGAGAGACTAGAGAAGATACAGTTCACCCTTAAACAACACAAGTTTGAAGTGCACGGGTTCATGTATGGGTAGATTTTTTTCAAAAAACACATTATATTACTATAAATATATTTTCTCTTCCTTTGATTTCCTGAATAACATATTCTTTTCTCAAAATAACTTTCTTTTCTCTAGCTTACTTTATTGTAAGACTATAGCATGTAATACACAGAACACACAAAATATGTGTTATTGTTTATGCTATCATTAAGGTTTCTAGTCAACAGTAGGCTATTAGTAATTAAATATGGGGGAAGTCAAAAGTTACAGACAGGAGGGGGGTTGGTGCATCTAATTCTTGTGGTTTTCACAGGTCAACTGCATTTTGCAAATATTGAAATGTTTCGATTATAGTATTCTTTGTATCAGTCAATTAAAGGGACATATTCTATGTTCATGATGTACTCCCAGGTGTTATGAAATCAGGGGAATTCTCAAGGATTCTGTGAACGAGAAAAGGTTTTAACACCTCAGTATTATGTCAGTAGTCTAAAAACTGAGGACAGCCTGTAGAAATTAGTAATACTATTACCACTACTTACATATCTAGCCAGGTATCCATAAAAGTATGTCATTAGATTATTAAAGAGGGGTGCCTGAGTGGCTCAGTCAGTTGAGCATCCGACTCTTGATTTCAGCTCAGGTCATGATCCCAGGGTCATGGGATGGAGCCCCACAATCAAGCGCACAGCCTGCTTGAGATCTCTCTCTCTCTCTTTCTCTCCCTCTGCCCCTCTCCCTCCGACTCTCTTTCTCTCTCTCTCTCTAAAAAAGGAAAAGTTACCAAGAGATGGGTCTTTATGGCATCAGTAACAATCTTAAGTAGAATTGCTAAAAATCTTAGACCTAAAACCAAGTGGTTTACATAATCTGAAACCCTAATCTTAGAGTTTATATGTGTGAATACATCTATTTCAGAAAACCTGGGTTGCTTAGTAGATTCTCCTGCAACATTCTAAGAAGTTCTAATTGGAAGTTACTATTGGATAACACTCAGTTATAAAAATGATTTAAATACTTAACTGAATTTTAAGTAGAACACCAGGAGAGAAAAAGATTTAAGCAAATGGTTTCTTTTTGTCAAAAATACATAAACCCCTTGAAATAGTACCAGACAGACTCTTTAAAACATAAATCCCTGAAAGCAGCGATGACTATAAGTATGACTGGTTTGGGTATAAAATCGAAAAAGGACAATGTACATTAGCTATTAAATGGACATAATTTTTCCATCATGTAATAATAAAGCTATCACCCACTCTACCTATACACCTCTTAACATTAAAATTTACCTGAAATTGGAAAGATTATCTTATAGGATATTTTGTAGATAATGTCAATGCTTATGTAGACAGCAAATCTATACCTTATACTTGTGGATTCTTTGAATTGAAGGCAAAAGCCATCACTGAGGTATAAGCAATATGTAGAACCTTAAAAAGATACTTAATTTTGCCTTATTTTCAGAAGAAGAGGATTAAAAAGTAGATTCTGCAAATATCACTGCAATCTTATGTAGAGAGTTATCCAGAAAAAATATTTTTAAAATATAGTTTAAATAATCTACTTCAAGGACATCCTTGGTCACTTAATTTCATTTCTATTTTCAACATTAAGGTATTTTTTTGTAGAATTTTCCCGATGTGATGAAAATGTATTGCTATTTCAAATGAAGCTGAGGAGTCTCAAAAATGTTAATGAATAAATTCTCAACTTCTTGATCAGAAATAGTGTCCTACCGAAAAGACTAGTATGTAGCATTAAGTCCATAATTTCTCAGTGAGAGAAAAGAAATAAAGATAAATAATCTCTAAATGGACCCAAAGAGGATGGAAACAAATGATGTCAGATGACTTCTGAATGCATGGGAGATAAAAGAAATTGAATCCCATTATAGGATTATTGCTAATGTACACAAGTGAGAGGAAGAGAATAGCATAGGACAAAGATGGCTCAATGAAGAAGGATGATTTGAGGCAAACGCTGTTGAATTGAATTGGAAAGAACTAAACCAAACAATGTCATATATCTGCTGCTTAATAAATGAAAAGTGAATGAGAAAGAGCCATGTCAGAAGACAACTGCTGAGCAAATGTGAATCAAACCAAGATAAATAATGTTCAAGGATTGTTACTGAGACCAGCTGGGTGAGGTAAGATAGATGATACAAAATATCAATCTATAAATGAAGTAGTGACAAACAAAAATCAATGTTTCCACATGTAAAAATAAATAAAAAAGGGAGTATCCTGCAGTGGTATTTAGAGATACAATTACAAAAGTTATAACTAATGGCTACTATTGACTATTCCAAATGTATCTTCTATCCTTCTTCCTAACATATCCTTAGTTTGGTTCAATTAGCTTCTCACTTCCAGCCAGCCCTTCTTAGCCAGATTGGGCAACAGAAGACCTAATTTCCAAAGACATCTGTAATATATGATGAATTAATATCTCCCATTTATATACAATGGTACCAGCTATATCACCTTTTGGAAAATAGAGAAATTGTTCACTTAAATTAATTTCTGTATATGTCTCCCTCTGGATATAAACCAGGAAGTGTCTTTCTCTAGCAGCTATGGGAAGCCATCTCAAAACCCAAAAGACAGCAGCCTTACCATGAAGCCAATGGTTACCAGGGCAGAGATTACACAGAAACCATCATTGGACACTGAATTAACCAACCCTGTGACTTTCCTAGGCTTTTAATTTCCAATTATATATGTTTCTTATTACTTAGGGCAATCTAAATGTGTAAATTTTTTGTTATTTACAGTAGAAAGAATTCTAAACGGTATGCTCCTTTCCTGATGTAAAATTACTATCTACCACCACCCTCCAACACACACACACACACACACACACACACACACACACACACACACACTGATTAAAAAAAAAAAAAAACTACCTCCATTTGAAAAACAATTTTTTTTTTTGCAACGCTTCTCTTTCAACTGCTTAACATTCTTTTAGTTGCTTAACATTAAGTCTCTTAATTTGGACTGATTCTTGAAAAGCCCACCAGTATAAATTGTGAAATCTACTGCTCAGGTGTTTGGAGACAGACAAGACAAGTATTTAGAACCAATCAGCTTGTGATGAATATGGTCTAGGTCATCCTACACACTAGGACCATGTTGTTACATCCACTGGGAGCTAACCATGACCACTACCTCTTTCAAGTTTTTTAATGAACAGAGACTTTACTTGAATGTTTATATAATATACTTAAAGAGCCAAAATTATATAGAGAAAATGATTTCTGAGAGAAAAATCTTCAGGATCTTATTTGTCTATATGTCATATGATGAACTATCTATTCACAAAAAAATCTCAAGCCAAAGCAATTTTGAGAAAGAAGAACAAAAGTGGAGATATCACAATCCCAGATTTCAAGATATACTACAAAGTTGTAGTAATCACAACAATGTGACACTGACACAAAAATAGACACATAGATAAACAGAATACAGAGTCTAGAAACAAACCCACACTTATGTGATCAATTAATCTATGACAAAGGGGGCAAGAATATACAATGGGACAAAGACAATGTCTTAACTAAATGGTTCTGGGAAAACTGGACAGCTATATACAAAAGAATGAAACTGTTCCACCTTCTTACACCACACACACACACACACACACACACACACACACACACACAAAGACCTAAATGTGAGACATGAGACCATAAAACTCCTTGAAGAAATCATAGACAATAATTTCTATGACAATGGCCAGAGCAACACTTTTCTAGACATGTCTCTTCAGGCAAGAGAAACAAAATAAAAAATAAACTACTAGGATTAAACCAAAATGAAAAATCTTTGTTAAAGCCAAGAAAACTGGCAACAAAATAAAAGGCAACGTGGTACATGGGAAAGGGCATTTGCAAAGGCATATGAGATAAGGGGTTAATAAGCAAAGTATATAATGAATTTATACAACTCAACACCAAAAATTAATTTGATTAAAAATGGGCAGAGGATATGAAAGGAATTTTTTCCAAAAAAGATGTACCAATGGCCAACAGACACATGAAAAGATGGTCAACATCACTAGTCACCAGGGAGATCCAAATCAAAACAATGAAATAGCATCTCACACTTGTCAGATGGATGAAGACATAGAGAAAAAGGAACCCTCATGCACTGTTGGTAGGCATTTAAACTGGTGGGAATCTAAACAGTATGGAATGTCTTCAAAAATTAAAAATAGAAATACCATATGATCCATTAATTCCACTACTGGGTATTTACCCAATGAAAATGAAAATGAAAACACTATTGCAGAAAGAGAGATGCACCCTTATGTTTATAGCATCATTATTTGCAATAACCAAGATATGGAAGAAATCCAGCAGATGAATGGATAAAGAAGATATGGTATGGGGAAGATATGGAATATTGGCCAGCCATAAAAAGGAGGAGATCTTGCCACTTGCAGCATGGATGGACCCAGAGGGTTTTACGCTAAGTAAAATAAGTCAGACACAGAAAGATAAATACCATATGATTTCACATGTATGTAGAATCTAAAAAGTGAAATAAATGAATAAACCAACAAAACCCAGAAAGAGACCCATAAACACAAGGAACAAAAATGGGAAAAATGAGTGAAGGGGATTGAGAGATACAGGTTTCTAGCTAATGAATAACTGACAGGAATAAAAGGTACAGCATAGGACACATACTTAATCATATTGTAATAGCATTGTATGGTGACAGATGGTAGCTAAATTTCTGGTGAGCATAGCATAACATATGGACTAGTCAAATTACCATGTTATGCATCTGAAACCAATGTAACATTGTCAAATGTGCTTCAATTACATATATATAATATATATATATTATATATATAACATGTATATATATGTATCATATATATCATATATATAATATATATAACATGTATATATGTGTCATATATAATATATATGATATATATAACATGTATATATATCATATATATATCATATATATATATCATGAATATTTTCCATAAAAAATTACTATAATTTCTGCATAGTTTTTCATTATGTGGAAATGTATTAACTAATCCTCTTTTATTGAACATTTAAATATTCATTTTTTCCTATTTCTAATAGTACTTCTAGAAATATTTTTTTTAGTTTTTATTCAAATTCCAGTTAGTTAACATACAGTGTGATATCAGTGTTCATCATAACTAGTGTCCTCAATAAATATTCTTACAGCTAAATCTATCTCACATAGTTCCACCTTTTCTGCTAAGGGATATATTCCTCATAAGTACAATTGTTGGATGAAATGACATGTACTACAAACACACTTTTTTAAGCCTACAGAAAAAGGTGGGGGGGGGGGTGAATCTCAGCATAGGTTCAGTGAAGGAGTCTTGGAGAACACCAGTCCCTTCACAACCCTTACATTCAAAATCTAGGCATACTCTAGGAAGGTCCCACTCTAAGTGCTCAGTCTGAGTCTTCTATTCCTCCCATTCTCTATTTTCTTCTTTGAAGGTCTCTTTCACTTACTGGGTTTGAATTCTCCAAGAAGATGACTCCTCATCTATGTCTGACCTCTTTCCTGAACTCAGTTAAATTATTCTCTTTCATTTTCTTTAACTATGCCAACATCTGATGCAGTTGATGACTTTAACTTTCCTTCTCTTTGGCATTAAGATGACACCTAAGGAACGCTTGTTTAGTTAGAGACAGAAGGTTTTGCATGAGGTCCCATTATCCTTGCAGTGTAACTTTCAAGAAATTTAACTAGAAGACTTCCAATCTATGACTCTTCCTCTGAGCTCCAGATTCATAATTCTAATGAGCTGGGTAAGATCAGAGAAGAAACTAACTTCCAGAGCCTCAATTTCTTCAAGTAACTTGACAACTTTACAAGTTGCCCCGGGTATCAAAAAGAACACGTAAATGTCATCTGAAAATTGTAAAGTTCTATTTAGAGTTATGTGATTATCGTAAAACACTTCTTTGAAACTCTATTTCCTTTCTCATCTCTCATCACAGATTGGGTTCTTAGGGAGCACATGCTGAGTAGAGTTTGGAGTGTAGTATTTTTTCCACCATGAATCAATACCTGTGAAGGGAAGGAGAAAAAGCAGGATGGTGCCAAAGAATCTGAATTGCAATGCAGGCCTGCTTGACATAGTCTTGGCCAACCATGTGGGAGCCAAGGGGTTCTAGAATTATCTGTGGCAAATGCCTCCTGTACAGCCAAGATGGGAGATCTTTGCTTTGTCCAGTCACTGAGTGGGGGCTATATTTGGCATGTTGTTACCTTGCGTGGACCAGCTTTCTGAAGCTCAGGCAGATCTTGAAGAAGCTGACAGCTGGAGGGAGAATGTCTTCTCACTGCCTCTCCACAACAGGACACCTTCCATTGAGGAGGAGCTGAGGGGCACATTTCCAAAATGTATCTCTTACATAAGTTTGCTGTATCTTCTAATTTCTCTGACATCCTTGATACAGGTCTCTGTAAGGATTCAGTCTGAGTCTTCTATTTCTCCCATTCTCTATTTTCTTCTTGAAGGTCTCTTTCACTTATTGCATTTGAATTCTCCAAGAAGATGACTCCTAATCTGTGTCTGACCTCTTTCCTGGGCTCTAGTCCACATTTTAGTAGTATTGTAAATGTGTTGAATTTGATTCCATTCTAAAAATGAAATCTTTTTAATCTTTCCTACCCATCTCTTTCCATTTCCATACTTATCATCTAAATTGGCACCAAATACTATAGTAAACAGGCCAAAGATCTTCTCACATCACATTCTTCTGCCTCCATCTATACTTCCCAACAAATTATTTGCTGGATTTCTGAGTAAATTTAGTTTTTTCATTCATGAGCTTGACTTAAATGACCTTTTGGATTGTGATCGAAAGCATCACATTCATAATTTTCCTACAAAAGTTCTCCAGTCTGATCTGATCCAGACACCATCACCTAGAAAACCCATAATTGACTACATTTGCATATTGGCTCTTGTGCCCCACCCTTTTTAAGTAAGCTCTATGCCCAACATGGGGCTTGAACTCACAATCCCAAGATCAAGAGTCACATACCCTGCTAACTGAGCCACCAGGTACACCATTGCCCTTCTTGTTTTCTGAAGTGTCATTATGCTCTTCTCTTTTACATAACTTTTGGTCATTCATCATCTACCTTAAAAAAATGCATTTTGGTGAGTCTAATCTTTTACTCTTTCAATTTTGTGTTATTCCTTAATCCTCTAAATTGTAATGACATTATTTTTACTATTTGTCTAAAAAAATGAAGAGTATTTTGATTATGAAATCAAACTGATATTTTAATAATTCTAAAAATTCTTATACACTAATTATGGACCACATATTATATACGTCTCAATATTCTAAACCGGGGTGGGGGGAGTTGATGTACATGCACAGAGTACACTTTAGTGGGTAGAGAGACAATCAATCGTTGGATAAATAAATGTAATACTGTTATTAGGTCATTAGAATGGCACGTTCTTGGAACTCTGAATGTACATAAGAAGGAATTTGACATTATCAATAAGGCCAGACAAAGATTTCCTTAGAAATTAACTACTGAGCTGAAGTCTACCTAATGAATAGGAGTGAATTAGTTGAAAATGGTAGGATAGAACTAGCTAGAGAAAATCACATATGAAAAGATACTTTAAGGGGGGAAAGCATGGGAATTAAGAGGACTACACAAAATGTTGGTGTAAGAGAAGCAGCAAGGCAAGGGGACTAGGACATGAAATGAGTCTGCATATATAGGCAGGAGCCAGTACATGAAACACCGCGAAAGATGATGAAGGTTTTTCTTTGGTCTTCAACTAAGGGCACTAGGAAGCCATTGCAAAATTTTTAGTGGTGGTATAATAGTAGATTTTTCAGAGTTTAAGTGCAAGTGAAACAAAACTCCACTCACATCATCTTTAGCTCTGGTGTAGAGAACAGACTGATGGGGTGCAAAGATAGACCTGAGTAAACTATTTAGAAAACCATGACCTTATATCTGGTAAGAGATAATGGTATCATGGCTTAGAGTGGAGGTAGTGGAAAGTGAGGGATGCAGATAGATTTATGTTGTATTTAGAAGGCAAAAGCCCCAACACTTGGTGTTCAGTTGGCTATGGAAGTTGAGGGAATGGAGATTTATGAAGGCAATGCTTCTGTGTCTGGCTTGCCTACCTGAATGTTCCACTGGTATAGAGAACAAAAGAAAAAAAAAAAAGATCAGGATTACAAAGAAGATCAAGAAATAAGAATGAGATGGCTAAGTATGAGATGCCTTTAAGAACCACAATAAGAGAATTTAAGTGAGGCAGAGGGAATTATTGTATGGAGCTCAGAAGAGAGATACAGCCTGGAGATATAAATTTAGGAGTTAAGTACAAGCAAAAACAAAATTTCAAATTCAACTCCATTCTTACTATAAAACAGTGCACAAATATGGCAAATGAATGTACTCCCTAAAAGTATGTTTTCCTTATGCTTGGACATATGGTCATGTAGCTAGTGTTATACTTTGCAGGCCCTCTTATATCTAAGTGTAACCATGTGAATAAATCCTCACAAACAGAATGTGACAGAATTGATGGGACCAACTTCTAGGTGGTTTACTTATTTAGTTAGTTAGTTAGTTAGTTAGTTTTTCGTCATAAAAATAACTCCCCTGATTTACCCTTCTCATTCAAGTGGCTGAAATTAGGTACAGTTGAGCCATCATCCCAGTGCTGATATCCCTAGAAAGACTTTCTGTAGCAGAAACTGCTTACCTGCCTGATGCCACCACCGCTTTAGAGAAATAAACTTTTATCCTGTTGGATCCACTGCAATTTTGGGGTCTTTCTGTCACATCGGTTTAGCGTTTACTTAAATTTTTAAGAGCTCAGCTATAATATAATGAGCAAATATATTTGGAGAAATTTATAGGTGCATGCAATTTTCAAGTGAATTTTTTCGCTTATGGCACCATGTAAGTAATTGTTTATATTTCTATCTAGTTCTGCAAGTTAGGTTTCATGATTCCTATTATATAGATAGTAAAATGAAATTCAAAGAGCTTCAGTAAATTGCCTAATTGAGCTGACAGGTGATCCAGGATTCAAGTACAAGCCCAACTTCAAAGACAACATTGTTTCTAAGACTTTCTGTTACTGGTTTATATGTCTAACTGTTCTAATACCTTGAGCATCAGTACCTCATCTTTTATTTTTTATTTTCCTGGGGGCCTAACACGAGGCCTCACACATGGTTGGAACTCATTAAATATTCATTTATTTCCTTAGAATACAGGCCTAACAGTCCAACTAGAGAATTCACTTCCTTCCATAAAATTCAGTAGTGAGAATGAGCCCAAAGAGACTTAATTTTATTTCAGAGAATCCATATCCGACACTACATCACTGTATATTATAATCATGGTTTATTTGCAAAAGGAAGGCTCTGTTCTAATCTGTCTGAACTCTCAGCATTTTCCATTTTGCTCAGGCATGTAAATCAGCATGGAAGCAAACAAAAAACTTTCAATAACCTACATAGTTGTACCGTTGTATTATTTGTTCTGTTTTTATTTTAACCAGCTGGCCTCATTGCCAAAGAGCACATAAGCACTGAAATCAGCATTTCTCCAAACCACTCACTCAACAAAAAATAATTAAATAAATGCTCCTCACCTTTGAAGAATAGTCATTTTCAAGAGCAAATCATTCACATACTTATTGTTAATACCCGACCACTGTGTTTATTGGAATTATTATAATTCCATATGGAATTACTGAAAACCGCTCAGTATTAGATTCTGCATGTTTAACCATCTTGACACTCCTTTTCTTTCATTAGTATTCCTGCAGCCTTGCAAATGGAGAAATAACATAATGAAAACTTAGCCTAAATCAGATCCATATTCACACGGGCATACATGGACTGGGAAGTTCATTTTGGCTGAATGCACAAGCTCTCTGATTTGCTTCTTTATTAATGCTTTCCTTGTAATCATTAATATAGTTTTATTGCATCCTGGGAACAATGTGGGAGTTAAATACGGCCATTAAATAAATTGAGGCATGTGGTTCGGCTTCCCTGCTACTGTACAGATGGCAAGAAAAAACAGAGAAATAGATGTATAAATCACACATGTACAGTCATACCCACTTCTTTATGCCAATAACATGACTTATCAACAGTTCACAGTTGGATATTTAGGGGACTTTCTTCAATAGTGTACAGTGAATTAGCCCATCCTTTACACCCAATTACTAAAAACACTAACAAAAAGGTGTCCAGTAACAACACACACAGGAAACAAATGCTTGCCTATACTGTCTGAAAAATGATGTCGGCTGCCTTTGATATTCTGTAACTTTTCCATTTATACAAAAAAAAAAACTTAATCTGCTTTTCCAACTTATGCAGAGTGTCAAGAATTGCCTGATCAATTATGAGTAGTGTAAAAGAAACTGAATGCATTAACAGGTGGAAAGAGTAATTATAATCAATTGGTATCTTTGAATTCAAGTTGTAGGATGATAACGTGTTGGTCTTATACAAACACCCTCATTTTATCCTCTTAGGCTAAAGATAAACTCGTAATCATATAGTATGATTACTAAGAAAAGTTAACAACAGACTTGAACTCAGTTCCTTTTATCAATTAGATTAAGACCACTTTCTTATGAAAAGATCCCAAGAGGCAACAGATTAACAGTTTAACTCTGGCAAGCCATCCTGAAAACCCATAAACTTCATAAAATGTAGCATAATATTTGAGACTGTGTTCGCTCTTACATTTCCTTTCTACATACTATGCATCTTACTATTTCAATTATTTCAGTGATGGTTACATCCCTAAATATGACAAGGATCATATGTCCATAGTTATCTATTATGAATTCCAAGGGCTGTGCAGATAATTGCTCAGACCTTAAGTAAATGCAAAAAAGAGAGATGCCTTAAGAACAAGGATCAATTAGGGATGCATTTTTCAGTATACACTGGATTTTGCGACCATAAATAGGAAACTATTTAGTTCAAACAGTGAAGGGAGAGACAACTCCATTAGGAAGGGAAAACTTTTAGATTAAATGTGTTTAAAAGAGGAGGTCTTCCCTCTCTCTTGATGGAGGAAATGACACAATGTAACCACAAAGTGCATGAAAAGTAAAGCAGAGAACGAAAAAAAAAATGTTTTCTTTTTCTCTTCTTGGCACATCATGCCTTTCTGAAACATAAGAAGGAGAAAGGGAGAGAGAATGAGGAAGAAAAAGAATGCAAGCTGATGAGATTATAGAATAAACACTAAACCAAATTGTTGCTTAGCAAAGAAAGTATTCATACTTCTGTGCGCTGGCTTGATATAAATGCAGATGTATTATGAAAATAAACTTTAAAACGTTTATTTGAGGGGCCTCATATAATTTTAACAAATGCATTTCCATGATTTATATTTAATAAACACAATTTAATCTACTCTATCCACATACTTAAGAAATGGAATGGTAAGAGATAGGTACCTCCGGCCAATTTTTTTTTTCTAGCATATTTCCACCTTCCGCTTTGGGTGAGATAGTTGTAAAATTAGAGTTTGAACAGCAAAATTTGTGTAAAAATCTGTGCCCATAGTTGCAACAGGAAATATATAAATTTATGTATTTAATTTGTCCCTATATGTATGGATGTATATGATATATATCCGATATATAAATATGATCCTATTCTAATAAAAAGAGCTTACCCTCATTTACTGTTGATTCTAGCTGTCTTACCTAAAACCAGAAGGATAGGCAATAGGTTTAAATCAAGAACAGTTAAGCAGGACTGGGTAGATAAGAAATATATGTGGCATTTATAAATTCTGTTTTGAGATACACTTTTCTTTTCTGAAATCAGAAAATATTTTGTTGACTTTCCTTATCAGTTTCATGACCACTGCTTATCCTGATTCTTATCTACAAGAGTATTTCGATGAACCACACAATGGCTATCTAGCTATTTTTCATTTATTTTGGCCACTGTAAGTCCAACTGGGAAAGTTGCATGTAATAGAAAGAACGCTGGATTTAGAATCAGATCATCTGGAAATAAAAATCCAACCGGAACAATTACTAGCTGTGTGATTTTTCAAGTTATTTAAAATATCAGAGCTTCGGTTTTTCTTATATAAAATGGCAATACTCTCTACATCTTCATACTATTGCTAGGATTCTCTGAGAAATTTTTTTTTTAACGCTTTTTTTTTTTTTACACAGATGATGTTGAATAAGTATTTACTGACCAAATAAATAACTACTTATAAAAGATGTTGAGTTTTACTTGTTTAGTTAAATGTTTCCATTTATCAAAGTGCTGGACCGCTTTTCACACTGTGATCCTGATGTTTCTTGTGAAGATGCAATGTGGTATGTTCTCTTATGCTTCCTTTGGGCGTCTGCACTGAACTAAGTGTAGTGTTGGGTACACTGTCCACTTCATGCCTTTGTATTCTGATAATTCTGCATTCACCTAACATAGGAAGTTCATCGGGTTGCTTTCCTTCTTTGCCCCTCTCTCTCGTTGGCAAATTACTTGTGACTTTCCCTTTTTCTTAAGAATCTTAAATCAGATGCATGATACCCTATTGTTCTATACTAGGCCTTCAGGAGGGCTGCTGTCCAGAGTCTAAATGAAGATTGAACAAGTAAACAAACATTACTGAGAACTTCACATTTAAAACCACTCTTAGAAACAGTAGCAGAAATGCTTTGGCAACATGATTTATTTTTATTTTTTTAATTTTTTAATGTTTTATTTATTTTTGAGACAACGAGAGACAGATCATGAGCAGGGGAGGGGCAGAGAGAGGGGGAGACACAGAATCTGAAGCAAGCTCCAGGTTCTGAGCTGTTAGCACAGAGCCTGATGCGGGGCTCGAACTCACGGAATGTGAGATCATGACCTGAGATGAAGTCGGACGCTCAACCAACTTAGCCACCCAGGCGTCCCAACATGCTTTATAACAAAAACAATGTTGGAATAAAAGTAGAAAACAAAACTTTAACATCAAAAGTCCCCCTTGTGATAAACTAGGTACAAACAAAACCGAAAGAGAATACAAAATCAAAATTTTTTTTAAAAAGAAAAGAAAGAAAACAGAAATAAAAGAAAATTTGAAACTACTTAATAGCAAATGGCTTTTTAGAAATGGTGCTCTCTTAGGATAGGTTTATGTGCATTATTCTCTGCCAAACTTCAAAAGCACAGCATACTTTTTTTATGCTTTTGAAGTCAGATCAGTGTTCAGGAATGGTTAGAGTGTGGCCAGAAGCAAAACTGACACTTTGTTGTTGTTTGGGGGGAAAAAAAAGTGCAGAAGGCCACAAAGGTACATCCCATTAAAGTAGCTGGGGAATTTCTCTAAATGAAGAATTTTGTAGAGGTCCTTTAGGCCCCACTCTACTGAAGCAAAAGACATAAGCAATTAAAAATGACACCTTGACTATAGTCAGAGATGCTAAGGATACAATTTTAAATTATTCAAACAAAGTATATGTGCATCAAAATTATACTTGGTTAGTAACAGTCCTGATGAAACCTCTTCCTACTTCCCACTAAAATATCCTTAAAGTTTCTAGAAAAGATGCATACAAACATCATGGAAATGGTGTGATGGTTTTCCTACAAAAATTCCCAGAAAGAACTCAGGGCCCATGGAATTTAATAAGAAATTAAAAAAAAAAAATCAAAGGTGAGTCCCCTGAAATTCTTATCCAGACACAGAGCAACTTTGAGGGAAGATTTCTGGATTTGGCTTATTCACGCAACCATTTTGAAAACCTACTATGTGCCAGGCACTTCCTTGGCAGTGGAACAAAACAGATGATTTCCTGGCTCTGAGGGTTTACATTCTGGAGAAGGGTGGCCGAAAATACACTGATCCTGCATCAGTTCTTTGAGCGAATATGGAACAAAATAAACAGATACAGCTGTTCCACTGAGAGTCATTTAACGTAATTCCCTATTGTCCCAGAATCCACTTTACTCTATGGTCACTGATTCTTCACTTAAGACGTCTAGCATTTGTCCGTGAAACAATGTCCCTATTCTGGGAGCTGTGCTCTGCGGAGCCTGCCATGCAGGGATCCTCTATTCTCTTTTGTTGACCAAAATCCTATTCTTTGGGTTTCAAATTATTTGTTTTCCAGTTATTAATAAAACACGCATGTCTTCTGAAACCACTGTCCAGTCAGCATGTACAACATTCTTTTAATGGAGAGTGGAGAGGGAAGAAACTGGAGAGAGAAAGGGACAAGCTTGTAGGTCCCATTTACCCTCCTATACACATAGATTATTGATTTTTATTGTCTATACTTAAGTCTAAATAAAAAGTTTTTAAAAAATCCCTAAAAATTTATTTATTTTATAGTCAGAAAAATTTAAACTGTTGAATATTTTAATAAGTATTTTAAATTTCATGTACATTTCATAGACATTTGTTCTTAATTCTAAAAGTAAAAAGGAGAAACAGTGGGTATGTATGTCCTCTTATTAGTTTTCCCAACAACTACCAATTGTAAAATACTTTAAACAAAAAATTATGGCCATGCAAAAATGTAAGGTCATTTGATCTGTATATTAATAGATATAACTATTAAATAAATACATGGCACAATATTAGCCTTGCTAATAGTAAAAAATGCAAAATAAAACAAAATTGCACTGTATAGCTTGAAGAGCCTGTAATGTTTAACTTGACTATTCTTATTTGTGAGGTTGATAAAATCACATACTGTTGACTGGAAGTGCAGTTGAAGCTAACACTTTGAGAAAACACAATCATTCAAATGTTTATTCCTTTGATACTATAAGAATATTTTCCATTTGTTTCTAAAATAAGTATTTAAAAAAAAAATAAAAAAACCAATTCGATGTATACAGACACTGCTATGTTTGTAAGAAGAAAAATCTATACAACTTAAATATTTAACAGGAAAATGGCTAAGTAAAAAATTTCACGGTATTTCATTTCAAGAGATAACAGGCAGCTATTAAAAGAATAACTATAGAGATTACGGAGTAACATGGAAATTTTGTAAAATAAATTACAGTCAAAATTAACTATATACATATGTATACACATGCATGCATGCATGTGCTCATATACGGAAATTTTAGGGGAACATGATGCATAAAAATAGACTAAAGGGTAGACACGTGAAAATATTTAACTTTCAACAGGATGTAATTATGGGTGATTTCTCATTCTATTATTGTCTGTTATTCCTCTTGCTATATCATCATCATGTTTGTATAATTATACTTTGTTAAAGTGACAGAACAAATGCCAATTTATTCTAGCTTTGGGGCCTGTTTATTCTCTCTCTTGGA
The DNA here is from genome assembly GCF_018350195.1 of Panthera tigris. Classification (NCBI taxonomy): domain Eukaryota; kingdom Metazoa; phylum Chordata; class Mammalia; order Carnivora; family Felidae; genus Panthera; species Panthera tigris. Next base: position 43,514,638 of record NC_056661.1, on the reverse strand, counting down.
ATCCTGACCTCCCAAATATCCGCATGGCTTTTTCATTCATCTTCTTCGGGTCTTCATAGAAATGTCACCTTCATAGTGAGGACTATCCTGGCTGTCCTGTTTTAAAATTGCATATCTTGCTACCTGCCAAATGTTCTTACTTCGATTTCCCTTTTTAAAGTTTCTCCTTAACACTTATCACTCTGTAACTTAATATCTCTTTTACCCGTTTATCTGGTTTATTTTCGGTCTTCAACACAAGAGTGTGAGATAAAGTCTGTACTTCTTAACCAGGAAAACAGGGCCCTTCATGATCTTATCTCAGTCTGCCTTTCCAGATGCACCGGTCTCTAAAACCCTTCTTATATCCTTCATTTCTATCACATATTTTTGGAAATCTTCAAAAAAATAAGAAGCATTGAAGAGAATCTATGGACAGAATACATATAATAAGATGTTAACTGCTGAATCTACTTGGTAAATATGCATTCATCATTCTTTTTTTTTCATCGGCTTTGTAGTTTTGAGATTTTTCACATAAAATGCTGGGGAAAATCCCATGAAAGAAATGTCATATAGGGAGCTTATTTTGAACTGACTTGAACAAACTAACTGCAACAGTATTATTGTAGCCAACCAGGAAATATGAACACTGATGGGAAATTAGCTGATAGTAAGGAAATAATGCTATCAGCTTTTTATTTTTTTAAACATTTACTTTGAGAGAGAGAGCATGCATAGGGGAGAGGCAGAGAGGGAAGGAGAGACAGAGATTCCCAAGCAGGCCCCATGCTGCCAGTTGGAGCCCAACGCTGGGCTCAAACCAACGAACTTGAGATTCTGACCTGAGTCGAAATCAAGAGTCAGATGCTCAACCGACTGGGTTACTCAGGCATCGCATTATTAGCCTCTTAAAGCATCATCATTTAATATTTCTTGTGATTATCTTTTAAAAGAACTCATCTCTTAGACAAACATATTGAAATGTTTAGTGGATAAAATGCTATTGTGTCTAGGATAAGGTTGAGGAGAGCATAAAGATAAAAAATAAAAAGAGAGTTTGCTATACATTAATAACTGATGGAGCTGGTAACTTGGGGTTTAATTTGCTCTTCTATTTTTGTGTTCATTTGAAAGTTTCCATAATAAAAAAAAAAAAATAGGGGCTCCTGGGTGGCTCAGTGAGTTAAGCATCAGACTCTGGATCTCAGCTTAAGTCATGATCTCATGGTTTTTGAGGTTGTGTCCTGCACTGGACTCTGTGCTGACAGTATGGAGCCTGCTTGGGATTCTCTCTTTCCCTTTCTCTCTGCTCCTGCCCCACTTGTGTACTCATGAGCTCTCTCTCTCTCTCTTTCTCAAAAATAAATAATCTTAACAAATTTAAACAACACTCTTTTCTCCTTTATCATACCACATGGAATCATTTAATTCTACCTCTTTTGCTGGACCATAGTACAACAATAATTTTATCTCCAATTCCTAGCATAGTATCTGCGACTATGGTAGAGGCTCAATGAATAGCCATCAATTATTGAATTGGAAGTGTTAATAGTAGTATAGTGTTATAAATATTAAGTAAAGTTCTAGCAAAGCTACTTCAAAACTTTTCATTCTTCTCTCACTAAGTAATACAGATGGAAGTCACTTTGCAGATTAAGACTACTAATAATCCTCAGAACTGTATGTGACTCTAATAGTATGTTAAGAAAAATTACACTAAGATTCTTGTCCACTACTTTTCCCAATGATCCTCACTTTCTTTCACTTCATACCTACTGTCTAGCTTTCACAACATATCTTTACAAAGAATCAATTAAGTGATTCTCTATACTTCTCTTGATAAAACTCAGGTTTTTTTTTCTTAAGTTTTTCTTTTCTTCCCATCTCCTAGATAAGCAGGTATGCACTATGAGCTGCACCGGGAAAGTCAGAGCTAAGAGAACTGCAGACTCCTTCCCTCTCAAGCAGCAAATCAACAACCATTCCTCTACTTCCTGGATTTTAAACAGGTGCCAGAGTTCATGGGACAAAAATTATCTTGACTCTCAGAAAATTGCTTCCTGATATAGAGTTGCTGCTACACACACACACACACGAATAGAGTGTCTTTGTAATGCATTTGATTCTATACTCTCTGAGTTTTGCTATTCCTTCTGCTCAGTACGTAACTGAAGGTTTCAAAGGAACCATTCCTGAGGAGCTCTAGGAAAGCAAATATAAAGCAAATTATGCAACTGTGTCATCACTAATGCTATTGCATAGACAAATTACATTAGTAAGCCTTAAGGGACACTTGTTGATGTGTACACTTGGTTGACAGAAGATACCCATTTTTTTTTCCAGAACCGAAGACAGTGCATAAACCTCTCCTTAAGCATATGCAGTTACAATGGAAAATGCTAACAATAATGTTTTTAGAAAAAATAAAGTTGCTTAAATCCCTGTGTAACAAACAAATTTACAACATGTAACATTTCCTGCAAAATATGTTATTTCACTTTTAATTCCACATTTCACTAGTTGCCTCAGATGTGTAGTTTTCTAAGACATACAACTTTAGTTCCTCAGAGTAAATCAGGAATTAACTTTATAGTGCTGAAAACTAGAAATTATATAGAACCAGATGATTCATGAAAAACAAGTGGTGGGCGTCAGTACAAAACCTTTATGACCTTCCTTACATTCACAGGAATGCTTCTGAAATGAGTTCTACTCTGAAGACCTTTATAAATCTCTAGTGAACAAACAATTGGGATTTTTATTTGGTTGCTGGCACATTTTAGAGACTTATGGAATGAAGTGTGTTGTCTGTTTTCTCAACTGAGCAATTCATAAAAATGTTCCTTTTATTACCTCCCCTTCAAAAAAAATAATAAAACCCTCAGAGAGAAGAACTTTATATTTTTTGTAAATTATAACTGGGAAAAAATTATCTCTGTCCTGGAACAGCAATATTTAACGTCTAGAGAATACATATTATATGATGCTATACTTTCCTTATTCCACAAACAGAACTGGTCATATATCTATCTACTCCCCCAAATTCATCACTGAATCTTTTCAAATGACCAAATGTTTGAATAAAGTAAGAAAATATCAACATGACTGATTAAATTTTGATTTGTAATTAATGTTTGATATTTTATAAATATAACTATATTTGATCATATCCTATCATATATTCACTATGTACATATATGTGCAAAGACAAATTCTTATATGTAGATTAAATGTAATTCAGAAAAAAATCAGTGTTTTACAAAGAGAAAGCCATTTAGTATTTATTGAATTTATTATAACAATCAAGATCATAAAAAAATTATTAATGGAAGGAAGAAACTTTGTCATCGTATGTATTTGGGAGGAGGAAGAAAATTATACACTGAATTTCATACATTTAAAGACAAGATGAACTGTTCATGACACATTTCTAAACTTGGGAATATGACCATGTTAATTTTGAAGTTGCATGCAGTTGATTTAATAATTTTTTTTGGAGGGCAGGGACATATATGATTTTATGTTCTATTGTCCCCTGTATTATTTATTCTACAATCTTAAAACACTTTGAAACCATGGATAAATAGATACTCATTTATTCATTAGTTGGTCAAAAAAGAAAAAAAAAAGAATTCACACAGATAAGGTTGTAGTGTTTCAGGCTTTAAATCTATAAGGAGTACATGTAGGAGATTGTAATCACTAGAGTGGTATTCTCATCTGGAACCTTCTGTGACACTGGGTTGAACAAATATTAACCTTATCCAAGAAAAATTCAAAGGTACAAGTCCAGTTTGTGACTTTCCTGTTCTGATTTCAAGCTGACCTAAAGATTCAATTTTCCTTTGAGCTATAGAAGGTAGAAAGTTTAGATCATGTTTGAAGGAAATCAAAATCTGAAAAGAAGGCAAGGAATGTGGCATTGCAGAACACACAAAAAAATGGACAGTATTACTCTCTAATATCTAGGAAGTAGTAAATATTATTTAAAATATTATTTAAGAGGAACAACTATTATTTTTTTAAAAAACTCCCGCTTTAGGTTTATGTGTGTATATAAGCTATGATATTGATATTGCCACCTAAGAGCAATTTGTAACCATAGGTCTTTCAATACATGGAATTGTTTAATTTCTGTCTTGAATTGTACTGACAGAGTTCTTTCTAAACTTAAAAATTTTTTTTAATGTTTATTTATTTTGAGTGAGGCAGAGACAGAGAAAGAGGGGGGGGGCAAACGGGAGAGGCACAGAGAGACAGAGAATCCCAAGCAGCAGAGAGCTTGACACAGGGCTTGAACTCAAGATTGAACCATAGGGCTCGAACCACAAAATCATGACCTAAGCTGAAATGAAGAGTTGGACGCTTAACTGACTGAGCCACCCAGGCAGCCCTAAACTTAAAAACATTTTAAAGAAGCTTACAATTGCAAAAGAAAAATGTAGCCTAACCATTTATTTACACTAATAGTTACTTTGCCTTTTGTCTGAGGAGACTTATTTTTATTAATTTTTTTATATTTTTAAAAGGTTTTGTTTTAATGTTTATTTTTGAGAGAGAGAGAGAGAGAGAGAGAGCATGAACAGGGGAGGGGCAGAGAGAGAGGGAGACAGAGAATCTCAAGCAGGCCTGTGCTGTCAGTGCAAAGTCCAACACGGTGCTCAAACCCACTAACCATGAGATCATGACCTGAGCTGAAGTTGGATGCTCAACCAACCGAGCCACCCAGGCACCTCTGAGGAGACTTATTTTCAAAACTAGAGAAAATGTTAACAGGTCAAATTATATGAGAGAAAGATGGAGGGGTGAGGGAGGGAGGAGAGAGGGAGAGAGAGACAGAGGCAGAGGCAGAGAGAAGTAGAGGAAAATGCTAAAGAGAAGTACAGCGTGTCTGAAGGAAATGGTGTTTCAACATTTGTGATTTGCTATCATACTTTGCAATGCCTTTCCATCTCCAAGGGACCATGGCTTTCTGAATTCGTGATGGCACCATTAAACAGCTGTGCACCACTCATTCTGAAACAAAAATGCTCAAGCAGGAACACTGGAATTAACTGTGGAGAATACAAATTAGCTAACAGATTTATTCCTCATCCTGACATAAGAAACAAATATTGATGGCTTCCTGTGGTGTAATACATCCTTATTCATTGCTTCACAACTCACTCATAGCTCCTTCATTTTCTCCTCAATGCTTCTAAATGGGTGATTCATCCTATACTTCTCGAAATATTAGTCTGTTTACAGTCTTCAGATAGCTAACAGATTGTATATCATTAAAGGAGCTCGGTGATGGCTTTCACTGTAGATTGTTGCTCTCTTTCAATTTATTTGCTTTTTTTCTTTTGAAAGTTTTTTAAAAAGAGGGGAAAATAAATGGCCTCTTTTATTTAGCAATAACATTTTGATTGTACATTATGGTATGATCTTTTTAATAAATTTTAGTTTTCCAAATACATCTTGCATGGCTAAAGTATAAACTATTCAAAGTAAAAATCCATAACAAAAATGTGTATATTTTCCTTTTTTATGTAATATCATAATCCTCCTGCAATTGTATAGTCAATTTGAATGCAACAGCTCTGTCCACCTTTCCATTTAGAGTAATGCTGAGATAGAGAAAATGTCCCTATTTTTCTTAGGATTTTTTTTTAAGTATGAATGAAGTTTTCACATTTCTACATCATGGAAATGAGTTGGCACTAGAAATACGTATTATACTGTCCATCCCTGAATATTTCATATTTTGTTTAAGTTAGAACTGCTCTCTTAAACATGGGTAGGCACACCATAAAGGGATAAGAGGACACAAAAGAGGGGAAAAGTAATTTATCCCAAATTATGGAATATATCACATTAAGCAGTAACACAAGCCTTAGAGTTTACTCATATAAATTCTGAGAGGCATATATTATCTGTGCTTTAGAAAGCTGAACACAGGCACCTTGGAATGGAAAACCCGACACTCATACCCTTCATATTCATTTGCTCATTGGTTGAACATGGACCAAAATCACTGATTCCTATGAAATTTTTATCCCTTACAGATTGCACACTAGGAATTAATGACAAATATGCCCATTAATGATAATGGACATTCAACATAAATAACTGCATTCATAATTTATCCCTAAGTGTTTACACAATTGTATAGTCAAAAAATCTCATTCTACAGTGTTACTGGGTCTAAATTATTATTAAAATGTATTCTGCTTTGGAAAAGATGACAAGATTAGAGCTAATGCAGTAAAGGGTATGTCAGTCACAATTTGGTTGGAACTAATAAAGTTCCTACAGATATATAATCAAGAACTATATAAAGTATTGCATTTGCTTTCAATTCAATATTCTTCTCACTGTAATACCAGTATTTCAGTTTGATGATGCAGGAACATTCCACTGAGCTCAGTAAATTTAGATGTTACATTGGAGTAAGATATATTATTAAGCGTTCAATGATAACAAGACACAAAAAGGAACCAACTACAGATTTTCAGAAGGAAGTTATCAATATGTATGAATCCAAATAGCTATACATCCAATGTCATTTATGCTAAGGAATAACAGGAAGTAATAAGATAATTGATTAAATATTCATATTTATGTAGGTAATGGTTTTGTAAGAATATAAATGTGGCACCTGAAATGATTTGCTACCAAATATCCAAAGACAACATTAAGGGGACAGTTATGCTCTGAGGACTGATTAAGAATGGTATGATAGAAAGAAATGGATTCTGACTCAGACATCCCAAACTTATAACCCAGCTCTGCTACATACTTAGCAAGTGACTCAATGTCTCTGAGCTCTACAATTTCAACATTTGTGAAATGCACAATAGAGCAAGTCTCAGAAGGGTAATCTTTTAAGGAAATATAAATGAAATTTGTTGTAAACTTAAAAAATATATATATATATTTACACTTATATATATAATATAAAAATATATATAATATAAAAATATATAATATAAAAATATATAATATATATTTACCATAATACATATATGTTTTATATAAATATTATATATGTAATATTATAAATATATAATATATAAATATTGCATATATATTATAAATATATAATATATAAATATATATTTTATATATATTTATAAAGAAAGTCAATTAATTTTGTTATTATACAGCATCTTGGCAGAGAAACATATGGCCCTTGGTATCTTTGTCACATTCCCCACTAGCATGCATTTCTTCTTTTCTGCAAAATCTACCCCCTTCATGTCAGTAGGAGATGAATGGGGAACCATGGAGGATTGCATTTTGCAATGCATCACATACAGCATTGTGTACTACTAAGATATTCTTTAACAACTGCATCTTATTGGGTTAATCATTTAATGTCTCTAGACCTCAATTTCCTTGTATATAAGTCACAAGAAAAGATTATCATTTATGATGTGAATGGACTAAAAAAAATATGGTATGATTACAGAGTGGCTCCCCAAATAATTGGTATTTATCATAACTTTATGCCAAATTCTTGCTGATAACTGATTACTGTTAACATACATAAATGATCTAATGTTTGGATTCATAGCATCACAGATGTCCGGATCAATTTTTTGTATGTCCTCATTCTTTTAAAGATAGTCTTGATCATAGCAACTAACGTGATGAGAGTCAGGATGTGCTTGTAACCACTCCAACCTCATTTCCTACAGTCTAGGTATCCTTCTGGATAGGAACTAGACTCTCCAAATGCTATTTATATAAACACCAATAGGTTCTACACATCTCCTAAACACTGAGACGTTTGGGTGCTATATTACTATAATTACACTCCTTATATATACAAACACACCCACATTTTGCAAGTTGTGAATAAGTATTACAGGACTTTCAAATTGCTTTCACATCAATAATCGGATTGTCTTTAAAACAGCTCTATTTTACATATGAAGAAATCAATGCTCTGAGGTATTAAGTAATTTGCTTAAGTCACCTAACTGGTGACTACCAGAGCAAGATATAGGAACCAAATTGTTTATCATTTTATTTTCTTATTTAAATATGTTACTAGAGCTTTTGAAAAGCCCTCAAGACTATCATACATATAATATAAATGGTATGTAATACGTATTAAATATTTTCAGACAAATTGTGAAATTCAAGATTTTAGGGATAAAATAAAATGAAGCGGTTATATGCACTTTTTAAGAATTTTGAAAGCAATCCCTTTAACTAGAAAGACTTTCTAAACCATTTAGAGACATGTGTTTCAATGTCTCTGTTGCACTATTACATACCACCATCAGGATCCCATATTAATTTTCAAATACTTCATCTTAAAGTGAGGGATATGGGTCATTTATAGGTCAATGGCTATTTCTAGCAAAATCAATTTGTTCAGTATATTGATTAGTTTATCTGCTCAAAGGGTTGATTTTTTTTTTGTTTTTAAAGTGACTAGCTTTATTATACTATGAGCTCTCTTTTAACATTAAAAAATAAGTCATGATATTACTCGTTTATTAATTTTACATAATCCCTATGGATTTAGAGAATACTCACTAAGAGCTAGTTGAATGGGCTGTACTAATATGTTAACAGGTCTACCTCTCCAACCATGGTTCAAGCCATTATCGTCTGCTGTCTAAATTATTTCACCGGGCTCCTAGTTTCTGTATCCTCAACATCCAGATCAAGACCTTATATGTGGATCCTGAGAAACTTAACAGGAACCCATGGGGGAGGGGAAGGAAAAAAAAAGAGGTTAGAGTGGGAGAGAGCCAAAGCATACCTGACTCTTAAAAACTGAGAACAAACTGAGGGTTGATGGGGGGTAGGAGGGAGGGGAGGGGAGATGATGGGCATTGAAGAGGCCATCTTTTGGGATGAGCGCTGGGTGTTGTATGGAAACCAATCTGACAATAAATTTCATATATTAAAAAAAAAGACCTTATACATAGTATGCACTCAATATTTACTGAATAAGTGAATAAATGAGTCAATCTACAGTATGAATATATTGTAAAATATAAATATATGTATATATGTGTGTATATGTGTGTGTATATATTTATATATTTATATAAATATAAATTTATTTATATTTTTATTTATATTTTTATTTATTTTTATTTATATTTTATTTATATTTTTATTTATATATTTATATTTAAATATAAATTTATATAAACGTATAAATACACACACACACACATATATATATATATATATATATATATATATATATATATATAAGCCCTAATACAATGCTGGGGAGTCCAGTCATAAGTTTTGATCTGAGACAAGGTTCTAGTCATCATCATATATCTAACCCATCCTTACTCTGGCTGCAATTTGGGGATAAGCATTTTAACAGCTGCTTGTAGACTCTGACACAATACTTCCTAAGCCTCCCCACTATCTACTGGGCAGTCTACTGTTCAAGCAGTTAGATATTAGGGTTTGGGAATTCCACTACGGTTGTTATAATTCCCATGAACTGATTAGGGTTTTACCTTTAGAGTCATCTTGCCATAGCTTGAATCCAATATGATCAGAATTTACCTTATCAAGGCAGTTCATGATTAGCTGCCTCTGTCATTTCCATCTTTATGCTCATCTTCAGAGAAATCCACAGCACACATGCTCTGAGGCAATTTCTCTTACAGAGGAAACATCATTCCTTGTGTATCCCCTCAAAATCAAAGGTTGTCTTTAAAGTCCTATAAATTATAGATAATATAGCTCTTGTGTTCCCTGGAGAGTTGATTCTGTCACTGCTGTTCCTCTTTTAACTTCCAAGGTAGGCTCCAAATGCAAAGCTACAGATAATATCTCTCTGCAACATAGCATCTGACTTTCTGGCAGCCATTTCTGACATTGTCTTGGCAGGGTATATGTTCCTTCCAGGTCTCCTCATAGCCTTGGTGTCTGCATAGGGCTGCTTTCTTGGATGAATTGTTTTAGGCTTTATAGGCTTTCTAATATGAGGGTCATCCTTTTTTTCTGGACTATGTATGAAAGAAGCAAGTCTACTTAAGCTTGCACATTACCCTAGAGGTCCTGTCCCAAGATTGCCATTTCACCTCCTAGACTTTGGGCCAAGAATCTGCTCTGTGGGCCAAGAGGCACACATTACATTCTGGGCATGTCACATAAATCTGTCTCCTGCCTTCTGGGTCACTTTCTGGTTTTAGAACAGGCACGGGGCAGCTGGCCTCTCTATTAAATTTAAGTGGTCCTCATCCAAGTGCAGAACCTCTGCTGTGAGTGAAATTAACAGCAGGTTTGATGCATGGCTGGGACTCCACTAATATGGATTTTTTGACCACACAGCATAGTTATTATGACTGAAGTGTTCAGAAAATAAACCCTTTATGCAAGTTCTGTTCTTGTGGTCAGACGGGATCAATACCTGTCCTAGAGGTTAAGCAAAACCCGTGAGGTTGTGACTGTCATTGTTTCAATTTGGGAGTATGATTTTTTTTTCACTGTATATAATTGGTAAATGCTAACTTAGTAACTAAAATTGAAAGAGACTATTTTTTCACATAATGTTAGGTCTCACCGTGTTGTGAGCTGCTTGAAAAATATATAATGTACCCAGATCCAACAGTCAGAAATTGAGACAACATGAACTGTAATTAAGGCAAAAATCTATGTTAGATTATAAGAGTGTCATATAAGGAGATCTCATTATGGGCTACACTAACAGGAAAGGCTTTATCAAAGGTATAGGATTTGAGTGGATCTTTGAGTTGGTGAAGTAGTAAATTCTGAAATAAACCGTGTGTACTCTTGAATTCAAATTATTAACTCCAAATCTCTTCAGTTCTATTCTGACCTACTCTGTTTACAAACTTAACCACATTTTCATGTACATATATCTTTATCACTTCAAACTGCTTTCTTTCTTTCAGATTCCTGCGGTTTCCTACCTTTGCATCTGTTCACAACACAACATCCACACATTAAGGATTTATTCCTACTTTATAAGTCTCTCCCCAAACTCAAATTTTTCACGAACTCTTTTGAGATCATTTGAATCAGAGTGAATTTCTTCTCTCCTTATGCTCATCATAGTCAATAATATTCTTGTAAGGCACTTCGGATTTTGGCAGCACTATCTTTTGGTCTGACCAGATGAAAATTCCTGAGTGTTTGTGTTTATTTATTGTTTTTTATAGAAGATTGAAAATTTCATATATTTCTGTAAAACAATACATCCTACCTGTGCAGGAAAAAAAAGAAACCAGGAATCCCTTTCAAAGACAAGCAAATATACCTTTTTACTTTATAACCTTGAGCACACAGAAACATTACATATCTACTGTCTTGAACTGGTTTTAGAAAATGGCTACACAGGAGTGAAAGCACAAGGAGATCTGCAAATTGTATTAGGAGAAGGCCACCACAGCTGCCTTTTCCTAGTTCAGTTTGATTCTGTGGATGGCAAAGAGTATGCATTTCCAATGAAGATGGAATTTTACAATGTACATGTCTAGTATCATCAAAACCTTTGTGGGCAGGAGTCTTCATGAGAACCTGTTTCCAACAGCAAGCTTCATCTCATCCCACAAGAGATAAAACAGAATCCTTCCTTTTGTGGAATTATTACTCAAAGAGGCAATCTTACATTTTGCTTATGAGACTTGGTCACTGGCTATTGGAATCCAACCTACAATCCTGTGCTTGGATCCTATTCTCCCATCTGCTGGGGCATAGCAGAGTTTGCTCTGGGAAATTAGTTGCTGCTTTGGTGCACTCCAAGTGCATCAGAAAAAAGATGTAAGGATCAAGCATGTAACTTCTTATAGTTTTTTTTTTTTTTTGTCTTTTCAGGCCTGAGGTCGAATCTATAACCCACATTAAGGTATAACACCTGCAATAAACAAGACAAAGATGCTGCAGCCCCCTTCCTAATTGACATTCTAAGGAGCTAGGTCAATGATATCATTATCAATATAAAAATATAAAAAAGAGCCTTAAAATAAAATAGGCTTCACTCTTGGTTACTTTTCAAAGGAAGTTAAATTGATATAATAATAAATAAAAAACACATGGGTTAAAAAAAAAACCCAAAAAAAGCACAAGCACACACATACACACTGGCTTCATCCTAATAGCCCTCATTCATCCCCTCCTGAGCTGACAAAGTTAAGTAGGACAGTCCCATAGTGGTTACTGTGACATACATCCTAGTTTGTATCTTGGAGAGGCTGTCTTGGCAATTGATACATTTTTCTTGGTATCCTCTCCCTGCAGACTTTAAGGAAGGCCTCCAAGGCTCTGTAAACCCTTCATTTACATTTGAAGAATGCTCCTGTGAGGAAGTCTATAGGCTCATATAATGTTGAAGCAGGAAAGCCTCTGCGAGTCATTAAGCCAAACCTCACTTCAGAGATCAAAACTAGAGCTCAGTGAGGAGAGAGATTTGCCCAAGGTAACCCAACAAATTGATGACTGCCTCTTCTTTGGCCTACTGATTCAAAGCCTTGTGTTATTTTTCCATTCCTATGGCTGCCTCTTTCCAACATTAAGCAAGGGTTGCCTTAAATACTTACCTACCCTTTCTCAAAAGCCTAGTGTTTTTTTTACACTATATTCATTCCTTGTACAAATTCCCAGATATGAAATCCAAGCAGGTTCTTATATCTATCTGACATTTATTTCTCTGCTTCTCATCAAAAATTTCTAATTTGGGTTCTATTCCCTCAGGATCTTATTAGGTGACCACATAATCCTGGTCCACAATACCACTCATATCTCAGTAGAGTACAGATGATGATATGTACCATATCATCTCTAGGTAGGCATCCAGGTTTTTAATGAAGCCCTTACAGAGACTCTGCCTTAATCAAGTATTAATATCACCACGGGAATTTTGACCTGTTAATTCTCCTGCTTTGTACTTGAATCATACTTTGTCTATCACCACCATGTAATTATTAAGTTCCTTCTATAGGTTAAGCCCTATGGATCCAGGAGTGAATGAGACAGCTATAATTCTTACCTATTTGGAGTTTTTATTCTAGTTGGGAGAACTGGGAAATGAGGTGGGGTATGCTACATTAGCCAAGGATATTAGAGAAGGCATTGGTTATGGTGATGTATTTCATTAGAGATCTATAGAAATGGAAGGGAGGCAGTCATACAAAGTAGTGATGGAGGTCAGTGGGAGGATAGGCCAGAAAGAGAAGGGATTTTGAGCAGGGTTAGAAGTTTAGACTATATTCTTATTGCTGTAAGAAGACTCACTTCAAACAGAAGAATGTTGAGTAGATTTATTCTTTTAAGAGAGAACTTCAGTTATTGTGGAGGAAACAGCCTCTAAGATGACAAAAGTGGAAACAGACAATTTATTTAGAGGGTTATTTCAGCAATCCATTGAGGGATGACACGTGGACAGGGTCATTATCTGGTCTGGAGAGAAATCAACTGCAAAACTCCTGTTTTGGGTGAATTGTGCAATTAATTTGCTGAAATAGGGAAGATGGACGTTACAATAATCCAGATGATTATTTTTTTTCACCCTATGGCTACAGACACTTATTCATGTAACAGTTTCTTACTGAGCGAGCCACTACAGACAGGAGGATTATTCTTTATAGAGAACTCACTGGTTGTTCATCCTAATTATTTTTTTTAAAAAAAGAGATATTACTTATTAAGCATTTCTTATTTGTAAGCATTGGGCTAAGCACTTGCTGTTCCGTGCATTTGGTGTTACTGCCTTCCCTGCCAAGAATCTCTACTCTCTCTTTCTTGTAATTTTCTGATTATAGTTAAAAGTGGGTGCATGACATAGAGAGAAAAGTAAAGTCTTTTCCTGGGATTTGTGTGCTAGAGCTTGAAGGGAAGACCGATTCTTCTTTTGGCGGCCCTTCCTTTGACACATGCAAACATTGAATAAATAAAGATTTCATTTCTGTTTTAATGAAGAAATTATGGGCCAAGAGAGACAATTCTGTTGGAGATGAGTTCACAAATACCTGAAGACTTATGGAGTTTCCTGGATTCTACAGTCCTTCGATCTGTGAACTTCCCTAGTTCCAGGACACTTGCCACAGTCACCCTTATATCTGTATATCTGTGTATCTGTATATCTGTATATCTGTATATCTCTATATCTCTCTATCTCTATCTCTATATCTATCTATATCTCCATGTATTTTTACTTAAAGAGAGTTCACATTATATTCCTATCTCAACCGACAAAGGCAGGGCATCTATATCCTATTTCACTCCATAGCAACTAGTTAAATTGTAACTATTACCCCATTTCACAGAAGTAGAATTAAAAAGCCTTAGTTATTGGTGCACCTAAGTGGCTCAGTCGGTTAAGCGTCTGACTCTTGGTTTCAGCTCAGGTCATGATCTTATCATTCATGGGTTTGGGCCTTGCATCAGTCTCCATGCTGATAGTACAGAGCCTCCTTAGGATTCTCTCTCTCTGCCCCTTCCTCTCTCTCTCTCTCTCTCTCTCTCTCTCTCTCTCTCTCCCTCTCTCTCTCTCAAAATAAATAACTTAAAAAAAAAAAAAGCCTAAGCTGACCCTAGCCTTCACATGGTGATCTAAGTTCCGAATTTTGGATCTTTCTCTGCGTTAAGTCCATGTTACTGATAGTCTGTTTAGTGTTATGCCCTATACCCTAGGTGAAAGGTGGGTACTTATGTATGTGTAGGGATCAGAGGATGGAAGAAACAAAACTCAGTCCGACCACGGTCCTGTCCTCGAGGGCATTATAATTAAAATGTTATAAACATAGCATATACATAATAAAAAAACATGAACATGAAATAATGTCTCTAATAGAGGGTCAATGAAAGTGAAGAGGAAGGATGATTAATTCTGATCAGGATACCAGGAGAAGGTCTTTGAACTGGACCTTGAAAGACAAACAGTCCATTTATTATGCCTCCCCAGTCTATGCATTAAAACTATAGAAATTATCCAGTTCGTTTGACCCATAGAAATAAGTGAAAAGAAAATGTACTTTGATTCAAGAACAAATTATACTGATAGTTGTCAAAGCTGAGCTTTATGTTATAAGATGAAATCCCAGTTTCCTGTAGACCTTTATAGTTATTTTCCCCTAGCCAATTACTTTTTCATTTTTCCACTAACTACATTTTTTGCCTTATTTCTGATTCTCATCCTCTATTCTAACCCTTTTCCTGGCTCATGCTAACACTTCTAGCTTATTTGGAAATTGCTTCAAATAGATAGCACTGCTTCTGCTCTTGTATACTATTACTTTGTACTAAGGAGGGAGTAGAGAGCTCACGAATGAAACTTATTTGGAACTCTTTCTTTTGCACATTTGACAGCTTGTGTTTTTTTTCAAACATTTGCATTATAAGTGAGTTTTGTTTTGTTTCTGCATGTATTAGTGATTGATAATAAATCCCCCTTAAACATTGCTGTATATTTCACATTGCCTGTGGTTCCTGTAGGTGACACTATTTTTATACATACATTTCAGTTTGTCCTGACCAAATTAAGAGCAGATCAGATGTGAATTGCTTCTGGGACTTTGTGAAAGCTCACAACTTGGAGAAAAAACAGTACAGAGGGGCGCCTGAGTGGCTCTGTTGGTTGAGTCTGACTTGGTTTCTGCTTAAGTCATGATCTCATGGTTTGACAGTTCGAGCCCTGCCTCAGGCTCTGTGCTAGCAGCATGCAGCCTGCTCGGGGTTCCTTCCCTCTCCTCAGCCTGCGTTCGTTCTCTCTCTCTCTCGCTCTCTCTCTCTCTCTCGCTCTCTCTCTCTCACACACACACACACAAAATAGATAAACATTAAAAAAAAAAAAAACACAGAACAGACATTCCATACCCCGCATGATCTTCTGTCTGTTCTTTCTACTTCTCTCCTTTTTCTCAGCCTCTCCAAGGCCTTGAATTCCCTCCATCCATTTATTCTTATTTTGTTTAATACTAGTCTGCGTCTTCTTGACATTAAATCCAAGTGAAAGACACTTTGAAGACAGACTCCTATTAAAGGTTCAGAATAAGAAAAGGGCACTGAATGACATCAAGCGTTTCCCACAGTATCTGGACTATCACAATTTCACTTAGCTATCAGTTTAATACAAAATTCATGCACAACTAGACTGTTCTGAAGCTTCATTAACAATATTTGGTGGTTGTCAGGTAGTTTAAAAATGAATATGCCTTCATAATCTCCCAGCTTTCAACTAGGCAAAGGTAACATGTTTTCCCCTTTTTGCTCATTGCACAAGAAAGCCAGAGATTTTTATAGGACTACATCATTGTAATGAAATAGAAGAGTGGGAATTGGATTACGCTGGATTATCCTTTATACCTAATTACAATCTAGCCCTTCAGGTGAGTATTTCCAAATCCTTCAGAAATGATTCTGAATCTTATTATCAAATCATTCAGCAATCTTATTGCAAGTGACCAATAATCATCATGAATTTAGCCCTCATTTGCTATGATGGTCTCGACATCAATGACACTTTCTTGTCAGCGGATAGAAAATAAATATTCTGTAAGAAAATTCCCTTATAAATCTCTTGTAAAAGATTTATTAAGAACCTGAACACAAAGAGATTATTATTTAAAAGAACCACAAACCAAACATACACTGGCATCAGCTTTGAATACGCATTCCTGGTTCTCTTCTGCCCAGTATTTAGCTCTGCTTAGTATCAGACCCTCCAGGAAGCTCTTCCTGAACACCCCTGCCTCACCTGGATAAAATTTCTTGCTTCTTACTATCAGCAGGACCCTATCAGTATCTCTAAAATGGTCCCTATCATAGGATGACATTCTGTATTTAAATACCTCTCCCCCCCAAAGAGAATAAAGTATTAGAGAGCAGGAAATGGGTTTTATTTATTCACTTCAAACAAAATTGCTGACATGAACTTGCTCATTCATTTCTCACATCAAGTTTGTGATATAAATCCTATTTTACAGAGAAGAAAATTAAAATTTTGAGCCTTGACCCAGCCACATACACAGCTAGGAAGAACAGGAATAAAATATGAACCCGGGACTGCCTGACCACAAAATCTACACCTAATGTAAGGCATTACAGCTATCATGGGTCAGAAGGATTAATGCTACTTTGGTCTACCTAAGATATGAAGACACAAATTGTTAAAAATAAGTCCACACATCAGATAAAACATTTGTATCTACAATTTATAAAACTCTAACAAATTTGTAATAAAAAGACAAAAATCCATTTAAAAATGAGCAAATGGGCAACTGGGTGGTGTCTTATTCTTGATTTCAGCTTAGGTCATGATCTCCCGGTCGTGAGATCGAGCCCTGCATCAGTAAGGGGCCTGCTTGAGATTCTCTCTCTCTCCCTCTCCTTTTTTCCCTCCCCTGCTTGTGCTCTCCCTCTCTCAAAAGAAATAAGTAAACATTTTTTTTAAATGGGCAAAGGATTTGAATATACGTTTCACCAAAGACAACATGTAAATGGCTATTGAGCATATGAAACATCATTCCTTGTTATTAGGAAAACACACATTCAAATGAGACAGACCTGGTTAAAATGGAAAGACAAATGGCAACAAGGATTGGTAGACTTGTGAAAACTGAAAGCGCTGCATCTCACTCATGGGAATGCAATACAGTACAGCCACTTTGGAAAACAGGCAATGTCTTAAAACTTTAAGCATCCACTTACCAGATGATAAGTATTTCCACTCCCAGGAATCTACAAAAGACATGTGAAAATATATGTTGTTAATACAAGGACTTGTTAGTGAATGTTAACATCAGCAGCATCATTCATAAAAAAACTGAAAACAATCCAAATGTCCTTCACTGGTAAATAGATGAAACATTTTATACCTAAATGATGAATTACCATTTAGTAATCAAAAGGAACACAGTATTAATCATGCTTCTACATGAATGGACCTCAAAAACACTTTCCTAAATGAAAGAAACCAGATACAAAAGGTGATGTGTTGCATGATTCCATTTACAGGAAATGTCTATAAAAGGCAAATTTATAGAAACAGGAAGGAGATAAATAGTTGCTTGAAGCTGGGGTTTGGGACTAGGGTTTGAGTGCAAATAGATACAACAGAATTTTTCAGGGTAATGGAAATGCTTGAAAACTTAATTGTGGAGATGGGTGTGCAATTCTATTTATAACTGTGTGACTATATTATTGAATCATGCTTAAAATAGTGAATTTTATGGTATGTAAATTATAGATCAATGAAGCTTTAATAGAAATAAGTGTGGACTCTTGGATAATTTACTTTTTATGAACCGCTTTCAAGATAAATCTGTCTTTACTTTTACCACTGAATCTGCTGAGGGTCTTCCAGCAAAACCTATTCTCAGAATTCACTTATCTTCCAAAACTATATCTAACCACTTGCTATAACTAGATTGCTCCAAACTTGTTCTGTAAAGGGACAGATAAGTATTTTGGACTTTACAGGCCAGAAAGTCTCTGATGAAACTATTCAACTCTGCTATTGTAGAACAAAAGCAGCCACGGATAATATGTAAATGCATGAGTTTCACTATGTTCCAATAAAACTCTGCTTATGAGAACAAACAGTGGGCAGGATTCTGTGAGCTGTATTCAGCTAACGGCTGCTAAAGACTAAGCAACCTTTGACCTTCTAGTAAAATGTGAAGCGGCAGTTAATTCTACCCTAGAATTTAGAAAATGAGGAAACAAGTCCTCAAAGGATTGCTAGTATCCTTTTGCCAACTGCTTCTGACCTGCTGTTTGATTTTTTTTTAATATCATAAATTTATTTATTTATTTTTTCAATATATGAAATTTATTGTCAAATTGGTTTCCATACAACACCCAGTGCTCATCCCAAAAGGTGCCCTCCTTAATACCCATCACCTACCCTCTCCTCCCTCCCACCCCCCATCAACCCTCAGTTTGTTCTCAGTTTTTAAGGGTCTCTTATGCTTTGGTTCTCTCCCACTCTAACCTCTTTTTTTTTTTTTTTTCCTTCTCCTCACCCATGGGTTTCTGGTAAGTTTCTCAGGACCAACATAAGAGTGAAAACATATGGTATCTGTCTTTCTCTGTATGGCTTATTTCACTTAGCATCACACTCTCCAGTTCCATCCACGTTGCTACAAAGGGCCATATTTCATTCTTTCTCCTTGCCACGTAGTACTCCATTGTGTATATAAACCACAATTTCTTTATCCATTCATCAGTTGATGGACATTTAGGCTCTTTCCATAATTTGGCTATTGCTGAGAGTACTGCTATGAACATTGACCTGCTATTTGTTAAAAAATCATAGAATTCTAATCACTAAATTGTACCCTTGAAACTAACATAACACTGCATGTTAACTAACAGGAATTAAAATAAAAACTTAAAAAAATAATAAAGCAAAAAAAATCATAGAATTCCAAGTGGAATAACAATAGCTACTAATAAAATCATTGAGTGTCTTCCAGTGGCCAGGTGCTATTCTAAGAAATTCACGCTCATTGTCTCATTTAATCATATTAACGGCCCAAAGTGGAAACCCCAGAGAGAAGCTGTGCTTCTTTATCTAATATAAAGGTAGAATGCATTAGACTCAGGAGACAGGCTCAGGTGTTCTAATTCCACAGGCCACATTTTTGTTAACCACTATGCTGTGCTGCCTATAATCATAAATTGGTGACTGTTTTTGAAGAACAAACTGCGATTTTTGGTTTGGTGGATAGGGACAAGCTCCTTCAGTGAAGATGTGGGAAAACAACTCATTGTGAGATCTAGAAATTCAGATTATGTCCAACTTACACTTGGAACTACAACACTCAACACAAGATTCCAGGTAAGTGGGCTTTGTTCCTAATTAAGGTCCTTTTTATCAGAGCAATAAAAAGTACTTGAAGTTCAATTTTTTAAAAGACATTGAACAGCGATTTCAATCATTAGCTAGAATCGAACTTCTGTCAACAGACTTCTTTAGATCAGTCTTTCCCATGACTGTTTTCTGTCACATTATACCTTAAAAACAGCAACTCCCCATCTGCAGATGTATGCTATATACGATATATTCCAAAACAGTGATGTATTTTGCTGGAAGGAGTGAAATTCAAAAACAACACCGAAATGCCAATTTACTCTTATTGTTTACCAAATGTAATCAGGGCAGCTACTGTGCAACTCATAGGGGAAGTGAAGCATTTCTAATTCAACAAGTTAATCCTGTGATTTGAGGGATTTGAGGAGAAAAGAAGAAACTGTTTAATGCACTGCATTAGTAAGACAAGCATCCATGAAAATAAAAGGCTATTAAATTGTTCAGATGCAATATTAAAATGCAACAAGTTTATGGATTAGGGAAGAGTGATTTAAAAGAGAGAGCTATACTATTTGCAAAATATTACAGTGCTAGACAGAGAACAAACCTAGGAACTCATAGGATATAATTCGATCCCTACATTTTGGAGATGTTCACGACTTCTAACCAGTGATGACTCATTTAGAATCTGGAGGAGCCATATTCTAACAGGGGAAGCTTGTTGATGAATAAATTGTGATAATGGCATAATCATAGAAATTTATAGAGCATTCATTATCTGTTGGCTGTATCTCAGCTGGGGGTGTCCAAGGGAAGATGCTAAGACACAGATGAATATCTTCACTCCTGCCTAGACTTCCATCATTTCAGTCAAATACTTATTTTGAAACTAAATTGAAATAGGTAGTGTGGTATAATGGAAAGTAGTCTGCAATTAGAACATGGAGATTTCAGTTCCAATCTTTTCATCTTAAATGTGCCAAGTATCATCTTCAGTGATAATTAACGGTAAAAGTTTTTAATTTTTTTAAGTGTATTTTTATTTATTTTGAGAGAGACATAGAGACAAGTGGGGAGTGCACAGAGAGAGGGAGGAAGAATCCCAATTGTGCTGTCAGCACACAGTCCATTGCGGGGCTCCATCTTACAAACCGTGAGATTATGACCTGAGCTGAAATCAAGAGTTTGACACTTAACCATGTTAGTTAACATACAGTGTAGTCTTGGCTTCAGGAATAAAACCCAATGATTCATCACTTACTATAATACCCAGTGCTCATTCCAAAAAGTGCCCTCCTTAATGCTCCTCACTGATTTAACCCAATATATACACACACATACACACACACACCACATCTTCTGTAGTCATCCATTAGTCTATGGAGATTTGGGCTCTTTCTATAATTTGGCTATTGTTGATAGCACTGCTATAAACATTGGGATGCATGTGCCCCTTCAAATCAGCATTTTTGTATCCTTTGGATAAATACTTAGTAGTGAAATTGCTGGGTTGTAGGGTAGTTCTCTTTTTAATTTTTTGAGGAACCTCCATACTGTTTTCCAGAGTGGCTGCACCAGTTTGCTTTCCCACCAGCAGTGCAAAAGGGTTCACCTTTTCTGTATCCTCACCGACATCTGTTGTTTCCTGAGCAGTTAATTGTAGACACTTTGACAGGTATGAGGTGGTATCTCATTGTTGTTTTGATTTGTATTTCTATTCATAATATAAGATTTAGACTGGGTGATCCTCAAGAGTTCTCACAGATTCATCATCCCAGAATTGGACTATGCAATACCATTTTTAACCAAACATAAGGTTTCCCATACTGTGTTTTCTCTATAAAAACTTGAAAACTCCATGTAAGAAAAAACTCCTTTCACTTTTCTTCATCACATTGTTTTTCTCAATACTCATGATGTAGAAGGACAATCAAGTCTTTAATGGCCACATTTAGATAATCTTTTAACAGTATTTAATCTCAGACTTGCCTTTTCCCTAGCCTCACTAGAATCAATTGATAAATCCTGGGGCATAACATGTTATGTTTAAATATAACCTTAGGCAAAGAATTCATCCTGCCAAATAATATCACAATGACTTTGGAAAAGAGTTTCTGAGTGATCTATGGAATTATTTATGAGCATTTATAACCATAGGTTGACCTGACATGACTCTTGTGTAGGCATTTTGTCATGTTTAGGAAAGATACATTGTTTTAAAAATAGATTAATACAGAACAGAGGGGCCCTTAATATATTGTCTTAGTTTCCTATATAACAAAACTTTTCTTGTATGCATCTAGAGTCGTAATTATCATAAACAGTACAAAAGTAACACTCCTTAATAACATCCACCTTGAATTATGAAATAAAGGCCTTGCTTATATCCCAAGAGACCCAATGCTAATCATGTTGAGCCATTAAGTTTGCAAAAGTTCAACCACCACATAATGCTTTGCTGGCTGAGGGACTGTCAAAGCCACCATGAAAAGATTCCCTTCAACCACCCTGTGTAATATGACTATAATTAACACTGGCAAAAAAGGAGTATGTAGACCAAAGACCATACAGGGTGATCTAAGGGTACGGCATTTACCACAGCTTCTCTTATAAATTGTTGTTCCCATCAGTCAAAAACGTAACCACATCAACATTCCACTTACACAGTTTTACCAAGGAAATTCTACACTGTATTAATGAAATGTCAACTGCATCCACACCAGTGTGAGGTGAAAACTTCACATTTAACAACATTAGAGTCTTGTTACCAGAATGAGTTACTCTGGATTCTAAATATATTTTCCTTTTCATTTTAGAGTAATGGGAGATGCCTGGGACAAAAGGAGGTGGGATGTAAAAGAAACAAACTAATGTGACAGATTTCCAGAGTTGCCAACGAGTTGCCTCCCTTCCCATTTTCTTCCCCAACTGTTAACCTTCCACTTGACAACATCAAATAAAAACTTTTGCAAACAGCTTTTCAGTTAACACTTTAAAAAACCTACTTTAATAGCCTCTTCAAGTGGTTATGGTTTTTAATTCTGGTTCTTTTTTTTTTTTTTTTTTTTTTTATCCTACTCCAAGGGACAATGTTTCCAGGCGTGCCTAGGTGGCCTAGTCGATCAGGTGTCTGACTCTGGATTGCCTCTCAGGTCATGATCTCACAGTTGGTGGGATTGAGCCCCACATCGGGGGCTGACCTGTCAGAGGAAAGCCTGCTGGGGATTCTCTTTCTCCCTCTCTCTCTCTGCCCCTCTCACGCTCATGCTCTCTCTCAAATAAATAAGTAAATAAATACGTAAATAAATAAATGCAAAACAAGTTTCTAGAATCTTGCCCCATATTTAAATCTGTCTCTAAAGCCCCAATGGTCACAGTTGTCCTCTTCTCAATGGATTCTTTGAGAAAGCATCTGCAAGGTGGTATTTAATTTGTTTCTTTTCTTTTTTTTTTAACTTGTCTTCATTGTTAATAAGTTTACTATTTCTGTGGTCAAAGTATTTTCTTTTATTACTTGAATATTTTTTACTATTTATATGTTTTATTTTCTTAAAGTTTTTATTTAAATTCCAGTTGGTTAACACCCAGCATAATATTAGTTTTAGGTGTACAATATAGTGATTCAACTCTTTCCAACAACACCTGGTGTGCATCACAAGTGTATTTCTTAATCCCCATCATCTATTAAACTCATCCCCCTCATGCACCTTCCTTCTCTGGTAACCATTAGTTCATTCTGTACAGTTAAGAGTCTGTTTCTTGGTTTGCCTCTTTTTTTCTTTTTTCCATGTGCCTATTTGTTTCTTAAAAATACACATATGCGGGAAATCATCTAGTATTTACTTTCTCTGACTGACTTATTTTGCTCAGCAGTATGTTCTCTAGTTCCCTTGATGTCCTTGCAAATAGCAAGATTTCATTCTTTTTAATGGCCGAGTAATATTCCATGTATATGCACATACCCAATGTCAGTGGACATTTGGGCTTTTCCATAATTTGGCTGTTGTAGATATACAATATTGCTGGATTGTAGGGCAGTTCTATTTTAAACTTCTTGAGGAACCCCCATACTGTTTTCCACAGTTGCTGTACCACTTTGCATTCCCACCAGTACAAGAGGGTGCCTCTTCCTCCACAACCTAGCCAACACTTGCTGTTTCTTGTGTTGTTGATTTTAGCCATTCTAACAAGCGTGAAGTGCTATCTCTGAAGTTTTGATTTGCATTTCCCTGATGATAAATGGTATTGAGCATGTTTTCTTGTGTCTTTTCCCATCTGTCTTCTTTGGGAAAATGTCTATTCATATCTTCTGCTCATTTATCTTTGGGTTATTTGTTTTTTGAATGCTGAGTATAAGTTCTTTATATATTTTGATACTAATCTATAAGTAAATACTATATATATACTCAGATCTGTCATTTACAAATAAATTCTCCCATTCTGTAGGTTGCCTTTTACTTTTGTTATTTCTTTTGCTGTGCAGAAGCTTTTTATTTTTATGTAGTCCCAGTAGTTTACTTTTGCTGTCCCTTGCCTCAGGGGACACACCTAGAAAAAAGTTGCTATGGCCGATGTTAAAGAAGTGACTGTCTGTGTTCCCTTCTAGGACTTTTAGGTCTTCAGGTCTCACATATAGGTCTTCAATCGATTTTGAATTTATTTTTGTGTATAAATGATCCAGTTTCATTCTTTTGCGATGTTGCTGTCTAGTTTTCCTAACACCATTTATTAAAGAGACTGTCTTTTATCTGTTGAATATTCCTCCTTGTTTTGTCAAACATTAGTTGACCATACAGCTATGGGTCCATTTCTGCATTTTCTTTTCCGTTCCATTGACCTATGTGTCTGTTTTTGTGCCAGTATCACATTGTTCTGATGACTTTAGTTTTGTAATATAACTTGAAGTCTGGAAGTATGATGCTTCCTGCCTTGCTGCTCTTTTTCAAGATTGCTTTGGCTTTGTGGTTCCATACAAACTTTAGGATTGTTTGTTCTAGCTCTGGACAAAATGCTAGT
The DNA here is from genome assembly GCF_018350195.1 of Panthera tigris. Classification (NCBI taxonomy): domain Eukaryota; kingdom Metazoa; phylum Chordata; class Mammalia; order Carnivora; family Felidae; genus Panthera; species Panthera tigris. The sequence goes on along the minus strand of NC_056661.1, from coordinate 43,489,893 downwards.
GGTATTTTGATAGGGATTACATTAAGTGTGTAGATTGCTTTGGGTAGTATAGATATTTTAACAATATTTGTTCTTGCAATCCATAACCATGGAATGTCTTTCCATTTATTTGCGTCCTCTTCAATTTCTTTCACCAGTGTTTTATAGTTTTCAGAATACAGGTCTTTCACAACTTTTTGGTTAGGTTTATCCCTAGGTATCCTATTGGTTTGGGTGCAATTATAAATGGGATTGATTCCTTAATTTCTTTTTCTGCTGCTTCATTGGAGTATATAAGTGAAACAGGTATCTGTACATTGATTTTGCATCCTAGGACTTTACTGAATTTGTTTATCAGTTTTAGCAGTTTTTTTGTAGAGTCTTTTGGGTTTTCTATATGGACTATCATGACATCTGCAAAAAGTGAAAGTTTTACTTCTTCCTGGCCCATTTGGACACCTTTTATTTCTTTTTGTTGTCTGATTGCTGTTGCTTGGATTTCCACTACTATGTTGAATAAAAGTAGTTAGAGTGGATACCTTCTTTCTGACTGTGGAGAAGCTCTTGGTTTTTCCCCACTGAGGATGATAATAGCTGTGGGCTTCTCATATCTGCCTTTTATTATGTTAAGGTACGTTCTCTCAAAACCTACTTTGTTGAAGGTTTTTATCATGAATAGATATTATACCTTGTCAAATGCTTTTTCTTTGTTGAAAGGATCATATAATTCTTATCCTTATCCTTTCTTTTCTTAATGTGATATATCAAATTGATTGATGGGCAAATATTGAACTACCCTTTCAACTAAGGATCAAATTCCAATTGATCATGGTGAATAAATTTTTTAATGTACTGTTGGATTTGGTTTGCTAGTATTTTGTTGAGGATTTCTCCATCTATGTTCTTCAGGGATACTGGCCTGCAGTTATCTTTTTTTGTGGTGTCTATCTAGTTTCGGTATCAGGATAATGTTAGCCTCATAGAATCAATTTGGAAAATTTCCTTCCTTTTCTATATTTTGGAATAGTTTGAGAAGAAACATATTAACTCATCTTTAAAAGTTTGGTAGATAAAAAAAAGAGGTTAGAGTGGGAGAGAGCCCAAGCATAGGAGACTGTTAAAAACTGAGAACAAACTGAGGGTCGATGGGTGGTGGGAGGGATGGGAGGGTGGGTGATGGGTATTGAGGAGGGCACCTTTTGGGATGAGCACTGGGTGTTGTATGGAAACCAATTTGACAATAAATTTCATATATTGAAAAAAAATAAATAAAATGAGAAAGTTAAAAAAAAAGTTTGGTAGAAATTGCCTCTGAAGCCATCTGGTTCTGGACTTTTGTTTGTTGAGAGTGTTTTTATTATTCAATTTCTTCCCTGGTTATCAGACTATTCAAGTTTTCTCTTTATTTCTGTTTCAGTGTTGAAAATTTATACGTTTCTAGGCATTTATCCATTCTTCTACATTGACCAATTTGTGGCATATAGTTTTCCATAACATTTTCTTTTAATCGTTTGTATTTCCATGGTTTTGGCTGTTACTTTTCCTCTCTCATTGGTGATTTTATTTACTTGGGTCCTCTCTCTCTCTATCTGGCTTGAGCCTTATCAATTTTATTAATTTTATCAAAGAACCACCTTCTGGTTTCATTGATCTGTTCTATTATTTTTTTTAGATTTCTGTATCATTTATTTCTGCTTCAATCTGTATTATTTCTTTTCTTTGGTTGGCTCTAGGCCTCATTTATTGTTCTTTTTCTAGCTCATTTAGGTGTAAGGTTAGGTTGTTTATTTGAAATTTTTCTTGCTTCTTGAGGTAAGCCTGTATTACTATGTATTTCCCACTTACTACCACTTTTGCTGCATCCTAAAGATTTTGGACGACTGTGTTTTCTTCTATTTGTGTTTCCAAGTACTTTTTTATTTCTTCTTTGATTTCTTGGTTGACACATTCATTGTTTAGTAGCATGTTGATTAACCTACATGTATTTGTGGTCTTTCCAGAAAGTTTCTTGTGGCTCACTTCTAGTTTCATAGCTTTGTGGTCAGAAAAGGTGCATTGTACAATTTCAATCTTCTTGTTATTTGTTGAGGTCTGTTTTGTGACCTAATATGTGATTTATTCTGAAAAATGTTCTGTGAGCACTTGAAAAGAACGTGTACTCTGCTCTTTTAGGATGGAATGTTCTGAACATATCTGTTCATCTGGTCCTGTGTGTCATTCAAAGCCATCATTTCCTTGTTTATTTCCTATTTAGATGATCTGTCCACTGAGTAAGTGGTGCGTTAAAGTCCCCCACTATTATTGTATTACTATCAATTGGTTCCTTTATGTTTGTTATTATTTTATTTGTGAGCTCCCGTGTTAGAGCATAAATATTTCTAGTTATTATAACAATTGTTATATACTCTTGTTGAATTATCCCCTTTATTATGATATAGAGTCCTTTGTCTCTTGTTGCAGTCTTTGTTTTAAAGTCTAATTCATCCAATATAAGCATTGCTACTCTAGCTTTCTTTTGACATCCACTTGCCTGATAAATCCTTCTGTCTCCTCACTTTCAATCTGCAGGTGTCTTTAGGTCTAAAATGAGTCTCTTGTAGGCAGCATATAGATTCAAATGCTATAGATAGCATTTACATTCAAAGCAATTATTGACTAATATATATTTATTGCCATTTTATTACTAGTTTTGTGGTTGTTTCTGGAGATTTTCTCTTATCCTTTCTTGTCTTTCTCTCTTCCCTGTTTTGCTGATTTTCTTTAGTGATATATTTGGACTTCTTTATCCTTATTCTTTACATATTTACTAGTGTTTTTTGCTATATCATTACCATTAGGTTTGTTTACAACCTCTTTTGCAAATAGCAGTCTATGTTAATAGTTGTTCAAGTTTGAATACATTCTTTTCTCCTCTACTCCCCATGTTTTAGGTATATGTTATTATATTATTCATCCTTTTTTGTGTGTGAGTTTACTGGTTTACTGGTCATGAACACCTTTCATTTTTCTTTGTCTGGGAAACTCTTTGTCTTTTTTTCTATTCTGAATGATAGCCTTGCTGGATCAAATATTCCTGGCTGCAGATTTTTCCCATTCAACACTTTGAACGTATCGTGACACTCCCTTCTGACTTGCCATGTTCCTGATGAGAAATCTGCTTGCCTTATGGGTTTCTGCTTATAAGTTAAGGACTTCTTTTGTCTGGCTGCTTTTAAGGTTTTTCCTTTCTCACTACATTTTGCAAATTTAATTGTAATGTGCCTTGGTACTGGCATGACTTTTTTTATTTTGATGGGAGTTCTCTGTGACTCCTGGATCTAGAGGTCCATTTCCTTCCTCAGATTAGTGAAGTTTTCTGCTATTATTTCTTGACATAAATTTTCTGCCTCCATCTTCTCTCTCTTCTTCTAAGACTCCTGTAATATGAATGTTACTACATTTTATGGAGTCACTGAATTCCATAAATTTATTCTCATGTTGCATAATTCTTCTCTCTTTTGTTCAGATTCATTGCTTTCCATTACTTTTCTTCTAGGTCATTAATTCATTTCTATGCTTCTTCCATCTTGCTGTTCATTACATTAAGAGTGTTTCTTGTATCATTTATTGCACTCTTTCAACTCTGCTTGACTCATTTTTAACTCTTTTGTCTCTTTTCTCAAGCCCAGTGAATATCCTTATGATTACTGTCTTAAGTTCTTCATCAGACATGTAACTTACATCTGTTTCACTTATCTCTCTGGCTATGGCCTTATTTTGTTCTTTCAATGGGATCCATGTCTCCATCTTGGCATATTGTCTGAGTCTCTGCCTTCTCTGTATTAGAAAAGCCAGTTAAGTTTCCTGCTCCTTAATGTCAAGTAAGGACATTAAGTCAATGGCTTTATGAAGAAGAGGTCATGTATTGCCCAGGGCCTGGTGCTTCAGGGAACATCTCCACTGTGTGCTGTGCATTCTCTGCTGTTGGGTTTTGGCTGCTCTATCTTTCAGGTCAGTCATATGCAGAGGCAAGGCTCTCCTTGCCTGCTGTCAGAAGGGCTTGGTCTCCGGCCTGAACATGGCAAATTTTAGCTAGGCGTGCTCTGGTCTGCTTACGAAAAGATATTTTTCACCACCTCCACCAAAATGGAGGTCCTCTAAAATGCTCTTCTAAGGAGACTTGGTGTAGGCTGGTCCTCTGAGGGAGGGGACTACTGCACTGGTACTGAGGCAAGCATGATTGAGAAGGGCAGTCCCAACAGAGTACAGGAAGGTGGGACTTACTATATGCAAGTTAGGTAGCCAGTATAGGCACTGCACTGCTTACTGCAGGTGGTTCTGTGTTTATATTGAGTGGGCGGGGAGAAGGAGGGCAGGGGGGTTGGCATAGGCCAGCTCCTTTTCCCCAGAGAGGTATTTCTGTGAATGCTGCCTCTCAGAAACACACTCCAAGAAGAGCAAACAATCTCCCTACTGTGTGCCCCAGGTGCTCTTCAGACCATGCTTTCCATGCTGTCTGCCCTGGGTTGCCTGCCTTCTCTCCAGGAGCAGCACAGGGCCCTGTGGGCTCTATCCCAGCTTAGCCTGCTGATCCTTCAAACTGCAGACTTTAAGCCCCACTGGTTTCAAGAACTCATGAAATTCAGCCACTTTTCTTTTCCAAGCCAATGGCTTCGAGGAAACTTATTCCTTGGGCATCCTGTGTGCTCCTCTCTCCTTTCTGTGACTGAAACTCCCTCCCTTCCATAGCAGCTGGAACCTGTCTCTCCCTTAAACCACCTATCTACACTTCCTACCATTTTTGATGTGGCTTCCTCTCTTCCTTTAGATCTGTCAGAAAAGGCGAAACAATTCAGGTTTGGCAAGATGAGCACAGTGGAAAATATTGGTTGTATGCTGTAAAAATAAAATTGAGAACTCTACATCAACCTTTATATAGTAGAAAGAAGGACTCTCTTCCTGGAAAGTTGAATTCTGAGGTACTCAGGATGATCTGATAGTTTTTTATTTGTGTTCATGGGGCGAGCTGAGCCTAGGGTCCTCCTACTCTGCTACCATATTCCTGCTCCACCACTTGAATATTTTACTTCTGATTTATTTTAAGAGGGTGAATTTGAGGATATCATGTGGGAACACAGTGATTGAAAAATTCTCAGTTGGAGAAAAGAAGAACAAATTCAACTTCCAAAGCAGATTTTAAGTTAAAGCTATTTAACACAATTAAATCTGCAGCTTTGAATGTATTCAGAATTAAGAGCTTGAGAAAATTATAGATCTTTATAGGTCCACTAAATGTTGCCTACTTTGAAAATGCCTTATGGAAATGAATCAATAAATTAAACTAAAAATCCAACAAGCAAATATCCCTCAAATCCCAGCTCTGTCGATGTAGGTTAGCGGCACTTAGTCAACAGGTCACAGAAACTATAAAGTTGTTTTGACCAAGACAGCCTTAATGTCTCCCTTAGCTTGACTAAAATTTAGACAGATTTCTTCCTGATACTGGACTCCTGACCTCCTATTTCTTACAGCATTATGGGGTTTCTCAACCCCATAATTGCCTTTCTCTAGGACCTGGACACACTCCCTTTGAACTGTACGCATCAAGAAAGATAGTGCCCTTGTTTATCAGTCTATGGGAGGATAGGAGCCTAACTTCTGTAAGCACAAATTAGCAAACACAGAAGGCCTAATCACAGTGACCAACCTCCATCCTTCCCAGTGCTTACAAGTTTTTACACCTTTCATTTTAGCAGAGTTGCAATCAATCTCCCTTCTCTACTGGACCTCTACAGGACCTCTAATGGACCTGAATAAAGACTTCCTTAAGACACTCTCAAAAACTGAGAATAAACTGAGGGTTTATGGGGGGTGGGAGGAAGGGCAAAGTGGGTGATGGTCAATGAGGAGGGCACCTGTTAGGATGAGCACTGGGTGTTGTATGGAAACCAATTTGACAATAAATTTCATATTTAAAAAAAAAAGTCTTCCTTGTCTGTTTTAATTTTTTTTTAATTTTTACATATATTTAAGACAGACAGAAAGAGAGAGACAGAGCACAAACAGGCAAAGGGCAGAGAAAGGGAGAAACAATCTGAAGTAGGCACCAGGCACCAAGGTGTCATCACAGAACCTGATGCAGGGCTCAAATTCAAGAACCTAGAGATCATGATCTGAGCTGAAATTAAGAGTTAGGCACTTAACCAACTGAGCTACCCAGGATCCCCTAATTCCCACAAAATATTCTAAAAAAGACTGTTAAAAGCATGGTTGTTAAGCACAAGAAAATATCCTATCTCTACATGGAGAGGGGAAAAATTGTTACCTGATGGTTCTACAGGCAAAATTTATCAAATCTGTGAAAGATGGGTACTTCTTATGTTGTTTAATTTGGTGCATAGCATAGAAAAGAGAAAGCTCTTGTACTCATCTACTAAATTAGCAGAGCCACACCTTAAATCTGACAAGATAGCAGAAAAAAGAAAGCCAAAGATATATTCCATTTTTAAGAAAAATAAAAAAAAAAATACCAGCTACCCGTAACTCATTTGTTTAAGGAATGCAAGGATGATTAAGCTTTAGCAAAATTATATTACTATTTTGCATTAATAGATTACAATAAAAATTATTTTGATTTATGTTGAAAAAACCATTTGCTTAACTTCAATATCTGTTTATACTTTAAAACCTCTTTCAGGATGTGAGAGAGATCACCACGGTTGATTCGGCTTATCTGGCTGGATAGGTGGGTGTCCCCTTCCTCCCTCACCTTTCCATGTGCATCCCTCCTGAAGCTGCGCACTCGGTTGAAGAGGATGACCGTCCCCAATAGAGGAAGAATGTTCTTCACTCAAGGATCTATGAGTACCTGTGCTCCCCTGCTAGAACCTCCAAACAAGCTCTCATAACCCATTTGTAGGACAACATAGTGAAGTCAAGCTTCCAAGACTCCAGACACATCCAAATTAGGCACTGCATGTGGCAGTCTGCCTTTCTTTAATACAAAACAAAAAACTTCTTTCAGCCACTTAGGAATAGAAGGATGCATCCTTAACACAACAGAGTAAGCCAAAAGAAACCGAGAGTAAACATTCCTAACGGCACCCCAGGAGAGGAATTCTATTTTTGACCAATTGCTCACTGAAAAAAGGTTAAACTGAGCAGAATAAGTCCCATCTAGATTTCAGGTCAACCACATACTTCTGTCCTTTGGGACAACTACCTATTTCTATCATGTAAAAAATTATTGACTTAAAACCCATATTTCTGGCCACTTTCCCCTAGTTAGAAAGAAGATTGCCTAATACATCTTCATTCTTTCTAGACCTGTTCCAAGAACTTCGGACCAAGGACTAACACTTGTGATTTTATATATACATATTTTACGTTTGTTTTTCTATTAGGAAGTATTTTGGTTTTAAATTTATTGTAGGCAACACAACAATAAACCTAAATATAAAAATATCAACTGTGTTTACTATGGTGATAATATAAATCAATTTCTTTCTGGACCTATTTTGCCAATTTATGTTCAATATGAGTAAGGAAGCTCTTCAAATTCCTTTGACCTAATTAACTACAAGCTTTACAAATACCAGTTGGAGATGTACAGACAAGTGAACGAACAGTCCATGTGATAAGAGTTTAAATTCTTAGACATCTGTTTTTATTTAAAAATCCCTGAGATTTAATTGTTTCCTTGAACCCCTTTAACCTTCAAACACTTTCAGATACTGCATAACAATATAGTCTGTGACAAAGTTTGATTATGCATGTACATTTGGGAACAAAATACGGTGATATTTTGCCATATGTGAGCTAGTAAGACCACAGTAGGAAACAAAAAGTTTTGAAAACATACCCTTAATTTTAAGAATAAAATTTTCAAAGCTACAGAAGAGAGTGGCTTCTTTCCTGTTTTGATGATTTTCTTGAGGGATATATTTGGACTTTTGTGTCTTCACTCTTTTTGTATTTATTAGTGTTTTTTGATATATGGTTACCATTAGGTTTGTATATCATTTCTTTTGCAAATAGCAGTCTATATTAAGTTAATGGTTGTTCAGGTTTCGACACATTCTTTTCTCCTCTCCTCCCCATGTTATGGGTATATGTTATTGTACCTTTCATCCTTTTTGTGTGTGTGAGTTGACTTATTTTTACAGAAAGATTCATTTTTACTTTGTGTTTCCTGCCTTTATACTGTCACCTTTTGTCTCTACTTTCCACTCAAAGTATCCCCTTTAATACTTCTTGCAGAGCTGGTTTAGTGGTCATGAACACCTTTAATTTTTGTTGGTCTGAGAAACTCTTTATCTTTCCTTCTATTCTGAATAACAGCCTTGCTGGATAGAGTATTCCTGGGTGCAGATTTTTCCCATTCGGCACTTGGAATATATTGTGCAACTCCCTTCTGACTTGCCAAGTTCCTGGTGAGAAGTCTGCTCCGGTGAGAGTGGGTTTGAAATTTTAGTTAAGTAAATTACTTATCTCTGTTTCATTAGTTCCCCTTTCCCCTCCTTGAGGTTTTTATCTTGTTTGTTTTTTGTTTTTTTTGTTTTTTTTGTTTTTTTCATTTAGAACATATTCCTCTGTTTCTTCATTTTGCTTGACTCTGTCTTGGCTTCAATGCATTAGATCAAAAAATAGCCAGCTCCCCCAGAATTGAAGGAGTGGCCTTGTGTAAGAGATGAATCTTAAGTTTCAACCCTACCCTAGCTCTTGGTTATTTCATAAATCTTTGTGTTTTTCCAAGCAACCTATATCATTTTTAGTGGCTCCTAGTAGTGGAGGGGGTGCCCAGACCAATCAGACCCATAGGGGAGGATCTCAGCACCTAGATCAGGGTGATTGGAAGCCAGACCTTCATGCAGCAGCTTTTGAAATATGCAAATATATAGAGCCCAGTGGGACTACAAGTGTAAGCCCTGTGGGCTACCAGATCTAGGCTATCTAGAGGCATCCCCTGGACAGCACTCATAAAATTCAGGGCTCCAGATAAATATATAAAGCTTCCTTCTGCGAGATACTGGCAAAGGGGAGAGCACAAAGTTAGCAGCCCTTGGCCTATGCTCCCTGAGATCCCCTCTATACCCTCTACACATGTGACAAATCTGACACCTATCCTGGTGGCCAAAGATCCAGGACAAGCAGTCCTCTTTCTCAGAAAAAATGGGAGATGTTGGGGCACCTGGGTGGCTCAGTTGGTTAAGTGTCTAATTTCACCTCAGGTCATGATCTCCCGATTTGTGAGTTCAAGTCCCGCGTCGGGCTCTGTGCTGGCAGCTCAGAGCCTGGAGCCTGCTTCAGATTCTGTGTCCCCCTCTCTCTCTTCCCCTCCCCTGTTCATGCTCTGTATCTCTCTCAAAAATAAATAAACATTAAAAAAAATGGGAGATAGATATCCATCTCCTATCTTTGCAGTTCCTGTAGGATGGTAGCCTGCCACGAACGACCTCTCCTATTGTTATAGTCCCATGGGACCCAGGAATACAAGGCCCCCTGACCACTAGTGCCAGGCAATCAAGAGATGTCCCCTGGGGGGCACAAAGACAGGGTCACCATATATGAACATTAGGACACCAGCCATGTGTAGAAGTTCCCTCTTACACCCTCCCCCTGATGGAGACACTAGTGCTCTGGAGCACAGCAGAACAGTCAGTGCAAATATGGCACTCTCTGGAAAATAAAAAAGAATAAAGAAAATAAGAAATAAAAATGAACTCACCAGCTTTAGCAATGCAGAGAAAGGGCAGGAAGATGGCACCCACCGCCTTTGTCCTGAAGAGTATCCCAGCATCCCCTGGCCCCTTACACCAGTGCTTCAAAATTAGCAAATGAGTCTTTCACATAAAATCTGGCACTTTTCAAAGGGTTGCTTCTTCCCGGGGCACTGAGGTAGATGAGAGAGTCTGCGCAGTAGCCCTTTATGAGCCAGTTCTTGATTAGCCACAGCTTTGCAGGTCTCGTGGCACAGCCCCACAGGTTTTCCAAGTCAGATGTTTTGAAGGCTCCTCTCAGGTGCAGGTCTTAAAAGTTGGTGAGGCTCAATGTCTGATTCAAAGCCTTCAGTCCTCAGGGAGATAGTCCTTGGTTTGATTTGCCTCCCACCTGTATGTTGTTGTACTGGTGTTGTTTATGGTGAGACTGTGTCCCAGATTCTCCTGCCCACTTTGATGTGATCTTCTCATTTGACTGATGTGAATGGGTCACTCTGCCACTTTTTAGGTTTCTCCCCCCCCCAGAGGAATTTTTTCATATATAGCTATAGATGCCATGTGTCTGTGGGAGGAAGTGATGTCAACATCTTCTTAGTGGTCTTGAACTGGAACCAAGAATATAGATTAAAGTATAATTAGCAGAAGTATAATGGTTATTCCTATCAGAATAACTGGTTTTATTGGTCTGAAACCTCATGAGCTCCCTGGGTGAAAAGCGAAACTGACCCCCATACATGGGGGGTAGGGAGAGACTGAAGAAAGCCCACCACTCCACACAGTAGGTGGCAGATTTAATAAGCAAGAGAACTTAACAAAGGAGGCTTGTCTTTGTGGCTGCAAGAAGAGTAGATCTCCGCACCTGCCTGCCAGAATTTTCAAGGTTTATACAGAAGTTTCGAGTGGGTTCACTCATATATACAATCCAAATGTTCTCAACAACACCTTACTATCTCAAAGCTGTATCCTGGGGCAACTTCTAGAGCAGGGAAAGCAGCGGGATGTACATTCGAAGGACAGGGGAGAGAGTGAGGAGCCTCTGATTGACTGCCTCTAGCTCAGAGGTCACCCGGCATCACAGATTTTGATGATCTCCCCCAGTGTTACACAAAATTACAAGTATCTTTTTGTGTATCTGTTTTCTTCTCCCACGCTATAGAAACTCTGGTAATGGACAGTGTACCTTATTCATATTTTTATAGTTTAATACAATTAACTGCCGATTTTGCTTTCCAAACATTTTTAATATAGTTTCTATACTAAAACCTACTATGGGAGTTTCTACATAATAGGTACTAACACTTATTGAATGAATTAAATTAGAGTTCAAGACAATAATTGAGTACTAATTTTTGGCCTTCAATGAATGAAGAGTTATGAGTTTTAAATAACAAATTCTAAATATTAAAGGATACATTAGCTTTCTTCTAACATATTAGACTATAAGAATTCTCATTTTTATCAAGAGGAAGAAGAAGAAAATGTGATATGAGTGTCTCAAGACACAGAAAAATGCCCTGATAGGGAAATTTTTATTAAGTAAAATAAGTAATTTTAAGGCAGGAATCTTCTTCTCTGATAGGGATATTCACCCAATCATTAAACGTAAATGTGTCAGGCTATATACATGGACACTTTCTCTCACTGTCCTTTCTTTCCTTTGGTTCTATTATTATCATTCAATGCTTTCAACTTAGTTTTCACTCTGGCATGTTAGCAATGAGAAGCACTGATGTTTCCCATGACCTGTAGTGTGGATTGTCTCATTGAAATGTAATCACTTGCAAGTATGCACAAAAACTTAAAAGTAAGATCTACACTCAGATGTACTGTGCAGATTCCATTCTACAAATAATTCCTATTACAGTAGTCCTCTCTTATCTGTGCTTTCACTTTCTGCAGATACAGTACCCATGGTGAACAGTGCTCTGGAAGTAGATGATCCTTCTCCTGACATATCACCAGAAGGTCAGTAGTAGTCTAATGCTACATCACAGTGCCTACATCATTCTCCTCATTTCATCTCGTCACATAGGCATTTTATTATCACACATCATCACAGAAAGAAGGATGATTACAGCACAGTAAGATACTTTGACAGAGAGACCATATTGACATAACTATAATTACAGTATATTTTTACAACTATTCTATTGTACTGTTAGTTATCATTGTTAATCTCTTATTGTACTTAATTTAGAAACTAAACTTTATCATAGGCCCGCATGTGTAGGAAGAAACATGATATATATATCATACGAGAGGCTGCTGTATTGACTTTCCCCAAGCAGAGCTCAAATTAAATCAATCTGTTTTACTTATAAAAAGATCATTCAACTCATTTAAAACAGTTTTATAGTCACAAGCATTTGAATGATATTCATAAGAAATACCTAATTTCACTACAATTATGGGTTATACCTGACAACCAATTATTCCCGTATCTTTAATCAATCTCTAAAAAATAATCGAAATACACACAAAAAACCCGATTGTTTTATTCTTCACAATAAAGACGATGTCAGTTGCAACTACTATTCCTGCCTCTTTCCTGAATTTCCTCTACATGTTCTTTCCTCTGTCCTCCTCTGTTTACTTGCTGTATCCCCAGCTGGTCATAGCATGGTTATTTACTACTCTGGAATAGTTCATGTCATTTTAATTATTTCCTGAAGAATCAGATATGGGATCAAGTTTAATCCTGCCAGAGATTTAGACAGAATTGAGTGGCATGGTTTAAAATTTCTTAGAGAAATAGGTAGGAAATACGATCACTTGTTGGATAGGTGAATATGTCCACCTGTGTATGGGAAACACACTATGCAGCAAATCAGTCTTTAGTGCTGTGACCAATTTTTTATCTATACTATATATTTTATTTTATTTTAAATAAATTTCAAAGGGGGATACCAATTATTTCTTTCTAACATGTGATGTTGACTGCATGTATGGCAGTGGGACAATTTTCAAGATTTTCTGCAACTCTGAGAATAGTAATAATGCCACTTTCTCAAATAAAGATTTGGGTCGGTATAAAAAATAAAAGAATAAATGAAAAACAACATTCCTCCAAAATTATTCATGGCTGCATTATTTTTGATAGTAGAATGCTGGAAAAATCTAAACGCTTTTCCATCGGCAGCTAGTTGAGTAAACTATGATATGACACACAGGAGAACACTGGACACCATAAACAAAAAGAGTGAGGATGATCGCTATGATATGATAAAGAGTGATTTCCATTACATAATATCAAATAACAAAGTAAGAGTAAGGTGCAAAGAAGTTCATAAAGTAAGCTACCTTCAGTGGAAAAAAGAGAAGACGACTGTATACACATATATATATAACTGTTATAACTGTTATATACGTTATATATATATTTAAATGATATATATGTTATATATATGTTATGTATGTTATATATTAACATGTATTAACATATATAATAATGTTATATATGTATATATGTGTTACATATAAATTATATTAATACAATAAATACATAGATGTATATTTACATATCTATATAATCAGATTTATTATGTGTGTTTATATGTGTGTGTGTGTGTAGCTAAACACACACCTTACATATTTTATAAAGAAACACAGAAATGACAATACAAAATCTATTTCAAACAGTTAACTCTAGGTGGGTCAGTTGGAACAATATAGAGGGAAAAGAAATGGAAATGAAGCTTTACAGAGTTTACCTTTTTATATTGTGTTGACTTTAGGATCAGGTAAGTGTTTTACATATTCAAAAACAAAATCAAGACAATTGCAAAAAGGGGAACTCCTAAAATTGAATACAAACAAAAGTAAATGAATATATATATGCGTGTGTATAGCATAAACACACAGGAAAAAAGAATATTTCAAGTTACATTTCACCAGAATACATAGTTAGGTTCTTCAAAGAGAACATTTTAACTTTATGTAGGAGATTTTATGTCAGTACAAACAATGAATATATTCATTTTGAAAATCTTTTGTATGAATTAAGTGATAGAGCAAATGAGTAAATACATCATTATGCTTTATAACCAGTTTTTTCAATATTAAGAAAAAAAGGAGAAAAAATATATTGTTGGAATTTTATTTGGCATGACATATAAATTTGTGATTTTTAAAAAATAGAAATACTTCCTAATCTTTACACTGAAAGGTCTAGATGAAATAAAATTGCATTAACCATATGGGCACCTAGATTACAGAACTTGATTTCTAAAGTCATTCCCTGTGATGAAAGGGAGGTGGGGAGTGTGGAAGGGGGTTGGGGGTGGAATGCATGGACCAAACCTTTTAGGGAAAGTGTTGGTTTTGGGTCTGTGACATGGAAAGTACACACAGTCTGAATTAAAGGCCAATGGGGACATGGTCTGTGGACATAAGATCTCTTCAAAAGTTACCATTACAAAAATTAATAGTAAAGTCACAGATGGGGAAAAAAATCCTAATACATATATCTGACAAAAGGCTCTACTTCAGTCTATCTGTCTGTCAAAGGGATATGTATACATCTAAGAAACTATTTCAAGTCAACAATAAAAAGAGGAACAAGAACAACTAAATTTCAAAAAATGAGAAAACAAACTGTTCAAAAGAGAAGATATATGAATAGCCAATAAACTCAACAAAAAAAAAAAGAGCGCCTCGATATCATTAGTCAATAGGGACATGCAAAATAAAACCACAAAAAGTTACCTCCTCATATCTATTTTAATAGCTTAAAAATATAAAAAAAACATAACAAAAATCCTGATAATATCAGATTTGGGGAAAGTGAGAAGGAACTTGGCTCTCATACATCGCAGGGATGAAACCATTGTTTGATAGCTTAACACGCTAAGCATCCATTTATCTTATCCTATGACACAGAAATTCAACTCTGAGGTATTCACCCAACAGAAATTAAAGTGTTTGTCAACAAAAAGATTTATAGAGGAATGTTCATTCCAGCTTACTTATAGTAATTAAAAATTAGAATGTACATGTCTAACAGTAGGATAATGGATTTAAAATTATTTTATATTAACATAAGGGAATGCTACACAACAATAAAAAAGAACAATATATTGATGCATGTAACTGACATGGATACATCTCAAAAACCACTATGCTGAGTAAAGAAAACAGGACACAAACAAGTACACACTATATGATTCCATTCATACAACATCCAAGAATAGGCAAAAGAATCCATAATGGTTCAAGTCTCCTTCCAGGAGAGGTGGTCTGATTCTTTTCTCAAAGTTAGATTCAGTTCAAACACAGATGTTTCCACCTCGGTGTTGATTACTTTCCACTGCATCACTCCAGAGTTACCTAGTGTTAGTTTGTTCTGTTGCGGGTGATG
Source organism: Panthera tigris (assembly GCF_018350195.1). Classification (NCBI taxonomy): domain Eukaryota; kingdom Metazoa; phylum Chordata; class Mammalia; order Carnivora; family Felidae; genus Panthera; species Panthera tigris. The sequence continues at coordinate 43,474,860 of NC_056661.1, read as the reverse complement.
CTAAGTTTGCTCATTTGAATAAGTTGCCAGATGTATGCATTGTAAAAGTATCTTTCCTCCATTGTACATGTAGGAGAATATTTAGAAAGTATGAAATTTCAGTATTTATTACTTTCATTTTCACTATAATGTATTTATTCATAAATTAATATAATTCAATATTTAGTAAAGGTCATGTTCAACCACTCACAGAATTCCTGATAATTAACAATTTGCTCTCATGACATAAGACAAACTTGCTACAGCACACTACTGTACCTATATCAATACTGTCTCATAGATAAACAAATGAATTATATAGTACACTGAGAGAGACACAATCAATAATTATATCTCAATGATTTAATGAATGCTGCTTGAATGTGATATAATCAAATAGGCAGAAATATGCGGAGATAGAAGGTATGACTAATTATGACATCTAATATCTGGATGCCATTCTTGGTAAATAGAAAGATATAGAGAGATCATAACATACAAAAGAGAAAACACATCATGCTTCCAATGACGATGGCCCATTCACAAATGCAGGCATTTCAACAGACCACATAGAAAGCCTCAAAGTAAATTCCCAAAATTCAGAACAGCAACAAAATCTCCACACTGACTGCATTCTTTTACTACACTGCAACAAAATTAGAAATAAATTACAAAATAATAGCTAAAATTAGATATGAAAATTTGTTTGAATTATATTTTAAAATAATTCCTTAGGTAAGAGAGAAAACACACTTTACAGAAAAACACACTTTAAATACACTTAACAGAAAAAAAGTATGAAACTTTTAATTTTCAGTTATGAATTAAATTTTCAATTTTCAATGTTTTAAATGTTAATTTATTTTTGAGAGAGAGAGAGAGACAGAGAGACAGAGCACAAGCAGGGGAGGGGCGGAGAAAGAGGGAGACACAGAATCTGAAGCAGGCTCCAGACTCTGAGCTGTCAGCACAGAGGCCTACGTGAGGCTTGAACTCACCAGCTGTGAGATCATGACCTGAACCAAAGTGGGCCACTTAACCAACTGGGCCACCCAGGCACCCCTAAATTTTCCATTTTATTTTATTTTTTTAAACATAGGGAAAAAACAGGGAAGGAAACAAAGAACAAGAATATTAAAAAAATAAAGTATAAACTTATATGAAGTATTAAAAACAAAAGCAAAAATTAATGCCTTAGCTTGCAATAATAAAAACAATAGAAATGATTACGAGTTCTATAGTATAGACAAACCTTGGACATGACTAAGCAAGAAGAGAAAAAGGATGCAAATATTGTGCAGAACAAAAAAAAAGGAGAAGAAAACTAGGTATAGATGTAAACTTTTAAATTTTATAAATAATTCGCACACCAATACATTTTAATACCTAGAATAAATAACTTTATTGAAAACTATAAAATACTATATTTGATGCCCCCCCTCAAAAAAAATCTTGAATAAAAAGGTATAAAAGACACTGAAGTAGTGGTCTAAAATTACCATCTTGAAAAATCGTCAGGCTCAGATGACTTCAAAGTGATCTCTACCAAAATTTCAAGAGCCTATCTTATGTGAGTTGTTTCAGAGTTCAGAAGATGGAATAGTTATCAATCCATTTAATGAGGTCACACAGTTCTAATACCAAACCAATAAGGACAGTCTAAAATAATTGAATTAAAAACCAATTTCCTTATAAACAGATTTTTAACAATTAAATACAATATTGGCTACCATATGTCTCTATCTCATCTCTTTTGTTTGCAGCACTGATGATTCTGCTCATTTCTGCCTTCAATGATATTCTAAGTATGCTAGAATGTTTTTGGTTTCCTTGCAAGTATTTCTTCCTTTTCATCACATGCAGTACTATTTTCATATCAATCTGTTTCTCCTTTTGGCTTTCTGCTCCTGTATTAGAAATCGTGTCTTTTGAGTCATACTAAAAGTATCAAGCCCTACTTGAAATTTTTCTTTTATTTCCTATAATAACTCTTAATAGTTCATTTACAAAAGACACATTCACCACTTAAAGGACTAGCCCATGAAAAAAGAATGTAAAAAAAGTGGTTGGATTTTTTTCAAGAAATCCTTTGTGCTAAACATAAGAACGAGATTTACAGAACAGTTTGTCTTTGGAAAGCATAAATTTCAATAATATTATTAATAATATGCTAATGATTACTAAAATTTAATCCTCCCAAATTATCGCTTTTACAGTGCTTATTACATTTCAGAAATGGCTTTCTGTGCTATTCATATTACACATGAGAAAACTGGAACTTAGTCAGATGAGTACCTTGTTCAAGATCAGGTGACTAGTTAGCAGAAGACCCAAAATTCAAATCCACCCAGATGTTCTAAACACCACAGATACACTTTACTATTAAATACTGGGCTCTAAAGTATTATTGGACATACAAGGTACTTCCTCTGGATAGATTATAAAGTAATCAATATCAATTCATATTTCTAACATCAGTTCATCTTTACCTATTTTATATTTTTTGTATTCCATTGTTTTTCCCCAAAGCCTCAGACAATTTTGAAAATGTAATCAAAGAATTTAACATTTTCCCCTTAGGTTAAAAGTGTATGTATGTACTTTTACACAGCGATGCCTTAGATGAGAATGTATAATAAATAAATAACAATGAATATTAGAGAAAGATAATGCTACACAGATATTCTTTTAAATATTGTAAAATATAGCAAAAATATGATAAATGACAAATGTCTTAAAAGGTATAAACTAAATAAAGTACTGGAATACTGTGAAAACATTAAAACTGATACTGTAGGACAGTTACAACCATGAAAAGATACTGATAAACAACCCAGTTACTGTTTTCATTTAAAAATATTTTCCACTGAAATGTATACTCTAAAAGGGTGACTTTTATGGTATTTGAATTAATGTTTGATTAAAAATGCATTTTTCTATGGCACAAATTAAAACAAGAGAACACTAGTTGAAGTATACCTTTTCTTCAACTCTAAGAATCAAATGTATCTTTCTCTTAAACAATTTGAATGAAATGTCAACATAATTTCTCATGCATTTTTGTGCATGGAACAGATGCCATCCATGAAAATACCGACATACATCCAGTAATGACATTGACCACCTGTTTGTACCTCAACCCATGAATGATTTTTTTTATTATTTCCACTTAACGGTACTTTCCATTTTTTCCATGTTAAGTGTTGCCTTGCTTTTCAAAGTATAATTTAAAAAATTATATTCTTTACCTTATTGCCAATCCTTCTCCCCAGAGTACTAGTTGAGAGCAGGAATTCTCAGTTATGGTTCTTTGCTTATTTTAAACAGATTTCTCCTGCTTTGCATAAAATAATAGGGCAACACTTGCTTATTAGTGGAGTCTTAACTGCCTGGTTGGTTGAGGCTCTCCTAAACACGGTGCATTGAGGTACATGGAATCTACACTTGGGTGGGGCCAAGTGTAGAATCTCATAAATTGTAACAATGCATTTTCAAAACTGCACTGTTTGGTTTTCCCTTTCCGTCAACAAACTGAAACAAAGGGCAGTGGGGTGAATTATTTCTTATTCCTGCTTAAAATTCATCAAACACACCTTCCCCTCATCTAGAAAATAGGCATTAAATAAGATCAACACATAACTGATGTGAAGATTTTATAAGATAATGTGTATATAAAAGACACAGCTATAATTTTCCAGCATATATCATGCAATTCTAAAATAAATATTCTGTAAATCTGAAAAGATACTCTTAATATTTTTTTAGTTATGAACTTGGCTGGTTCCTAATGAAGGAAACATCCCTCAAACCTCAGTCAGAAATGATTTGTGGTTTATAAGTTTACATGTGTGTCTCTTGCCACGATGATGCCCATGCCCATAAAATCTCCTGTGTTGCTTGTGGCAATGGGTGTTAGGATTATCCTTCTGGAAGTAAACTTGTTAGCTATGTGGCCAATGCTTTCCAGGTTGCCTGAACTAATTTGGATTCCAAAGCCTACTCCACAATGACTGAATCAGAATCAGTGGGGAGGATTTTTTTTTTCTATCTTTTCAATCAGGAAAATCTGGGAAACAATTTGTTCAGATTAAAGAGACTGATGTTGGAGTCAGAGGAACAGACTGGATGAGACTTCCTCTACCATCCTTTTAATCTCTCTGGGTCTCAGTTTGTTCATCTCTAAAATGAAAACTCAGGGGCGCCTAGGTGGTTTGGTTGGGTGGGCATCTGACTGGCTCAGGTCATGATCTCACAGTTCATGGGTTTAAGCCCTGTGTTGGGATCTGGGATGTCAGCTAGGAACCTGGAGCCTGCTTCGGATTCTATGTCTCCCTCTCTCTCTGCCCTTTCCCTGCTCATGCTCTATCTCTCTCTGTCTCTCAGAAATAAATAAGTGTTAAAAATATATATATAAAAAAATAAAAAATCAAAAGAATCTAGATGATTAGGTAATTATGAGGATGGAATTAATGTACATATATAAAACACTTAAGATAGTACCTATACAACTACATTCAATCAGTATTTGCTACATCTGTTATTGTTATCATTATTTTTGTAGGGTGTAAAGGAAGATTATTGTACCATTTTCTCTTTTCCAGTAGGTGTATAGAGTATGCCATAGTAACATTGGCAGTTAAAGTTACCCCATCTGTAGGTAGCCTTTTAAGACACTCCATGAAATATGTCCAAAGGTTTGAATCTCCTCCACAGATTAACTCTTTCATGCTTATGTCTGTAAAAGTTTCCTGCAATTAATGTTTGCTAGTAGCCGGTCCTTAAATTATATTTTAAGAACGCTTTATTGTATCCCAACTTCATCTGCAGAATCATTTAAAATTCACAAAGCCTTGGTTTATCTCACATCAAATGTCACAGTCTGGCAGTTAATCTTATTGAAAGGTTAGTTATGTATAGCACCTGCAAAGGTGTCTGAACTGAAGATTCCCAGGATTTGATGCTAAATGGGGATGAAGGTAAAATTAAATTGGGGATTGTAAAGGCAGCTGTGTATTAACTGACTTTTGGGTATCTTACGGTCTTAAAATTTCCAGCATATTTTTCATTGGTTATTGATGACAAAAACAACAACATACACAACAAATATCTACCTTCTCTCCAAAAACAAAGTAGTTTGGGGTTTGTTTCTTTCTGTACAATACCAGAATAAGGTTGAAAACTCTTTTAAATGTATTTGTTAATAGAATATTTGGTTTTTATTCTTCCACTAAACTAAGAACTTTTTAAAGGATATTTAATGCCATAAATACTCAATTAGATATGTGTAAATTATCTCCAGTGAGCAGTAGGATTTAAATATTAGTCTGTTCCCACTATGCAGAGCATCTGTGACCAGTTTTTGCAAGGATGTGTGCTCTGGGAATGTAATCTTTAATATCTAACTCAATCCAAGTGTAATTATGAAGGACAAACTGCTGGGAAAATGAAGGAAAAATGCAGCCTCTTTTGGATTACACACTTTTGATTACTTCTTAGACAGAAATGTCTGGGACAAGGCAGTTAACAAAAGTAAGTGTAACAGGCCAGCTCAGGTGTATGTGTTTAATTCAGTGGGATTGGCTGCCCTCTTTTCCACTTCAGTGGGAATGTTAGATCAGCATTACTGGTACTCCTTGATGTGACTCAGTCCTTAAAACCATACCAGGAGGGCCAAACCAAAGCTATCTGAAGACAGACTGTGGCCCAGAGGCAATTCATTTACTACTTCTGGCAGGGACTGTGAGGGCTAACCATAGGGCAGATGCTTGATTTTAGTGAAAAATACACTCAGAGTGTGTAGGAAACTATTGTTATATGAATATGACCATAGCACAGTATTCTTTGGGGGGCTATTTGCCATAAAAATAATTTTATGTCTTCATAACAATGCTGCTTATGTCTTTATGTGACAATAACTGGTTACTAATGACACCATGTATATAACAGATATTCAGAAATAGGGAATTTAACTTGCCACTTTCTAAGGGACTCACCATTGAAAGAGAGCAGTGTAGAGAGGAATCTCAAGGCATTCCTGTTTAATTCCACCAAGGTAAAGGGTTTATTTGAAGGGGACGGGATGTATTTTCCTTTCATGCCAGTGTCCCTCCCACCCCCCACCAAATCCAGGAGGCTAAGTCCTTTTTTGCAAGTGTCCTGGGCCAGGGAGTAGGAAGGTTCCCTAATATTTTGGCATTGTAGACTCTGTAAAGATAGTACAGGGGAAGCGTTTTTACTAAAAAATCAAAATTCAAGCTGCTATTACAGGGATTCCCTTTTCAGAAACCAAGGTCAAGGGTGACTAACATTAGCTCCTCTGCTGGAGCAACGTGTAGAATTCAGTAAAATTGCGACAGACTCATTTCTGCAGTAGGCTCAGGTCCCATTGTCATCATCCCTAATCCCAGTTTTGGAATCAGTTGCTCTCTCAAGCAAGACTTGGCCTGGTTTCAACTTAGTTTCTCCAGATCCAAGAGGTCCTATAAGCACCCTATTTATATTCCTCCTTCTCTTAATTCATCCAGCAAGAAATGCTCTCTTCAACCTGCTTTTTATTGTAGTGGTTGTACATAAGCTTTGTGCCCTGCTACCTCAGAGTTTTCGGACTTGGACAAAACGTGTGGGGGTGGGTTGTGGGGAAAAGAGGAAGCCATGGATCGTGTCCCTTTGATTTCTGAAGAGAACTGCTGTGGAGAGCACAGTTGACTGGAAGCTTGAGACTCACTTCAGAGAGGGCGAACTAGGCTTCCATGGGCTGCTCATGGACAGTGGCTGAGGCAGGTGGGGGTTCAAGTGCCAGCCTACTCCTGCTCAGTAAAACGTTCTGCTAATAGAAAACTTGTTAAGGGCTCCCCATTGTTCTGGCAAAGAATTGCTCAGATCTCAGCTGTCATCTGAGGCTCTTCTTACTCAATGCTTCCTCCAGTTTCTCCTTTACAGAAGTCAGACCTGCACTGTGGTAGAAAGACTCTCTATGCCTACTTCTCCTTTCTCCAGGGACTCTCTGGAATGAGGCATCTGCTTCTTGTAGGACATATGTGACTGACATATGTGTATGGTGTGTTTGTAGGTATGTGTTTATGCACGTGTACATGTGTCTTTTCTGTTACAATGTATGTTTAAATAATGTAAACTAGATCACATACAAGTGGCATACAGCAGAAAAAGTAACAGTAAAATGTGGAAATTGTATTCACGTATATTTGATTTTCCCAGCATGTGAGTATTTTGAAGCCATCTGGGACTTGCTTTCCCAGAATTAAAAGAGGAACCAGGAAATAGAAAATACTACATGAGTGCTTTCTGTTAGTACCATTGGTTGAGTGGCTTCAGAAACCACTAAGGTTTGCACAACTTCTCTGCTGAAACTGCCAACACAAAAGAATCTGCAAAGGCATTTCCCACGTGTTTAGAAAAAGAGACTGAATGGCGCAGAAGTCTACACTGCGCATCACATTCTTAATTTTGATGAAGCTGGTCTCAGTTGGGAGTATATCCCTGTAAGGAAGTTTACGATGGAGGAAGAGACGTGAGCCTTGGGAGAAACTGATTATCACCTCCGGGACCAAAGCCATTTGAGACATAACTCTGCTAGTGTTTATATTAGGATTTTTATTGTTTTTCTTTGTACTTTGGTTACAAAATTTAGACGGATTTTAGTATTTTGCCTTTTCTTGTTTCCAATAAGATCATCTTTGTGTGTGATGCTGTAGGACACAAGGTTTTCCCCACATTATAGGAGAAACTCTAGTGTATGTCATTATAGATATATATTTGTTCATTCTTTTTAGAAGGCCAGGGTTTGGCAAATTAAAAGCTTTGTTTTGTAAAGTTGTCCTCCAAATGACCTTGAGGGCCTATTTTGGAATTTAAAAGCACTGAATTTAAAAGCACTGAGCACTGAATTTTTCTTTCTCATTTGTGCTCTAGCAATCCTCTTTCCACGCAGGCAATGGATAATCCAACTGAATTCAGGAATAGCCAGTATTAAAAGTACAAGGGAGAAGCAAGTAAGTATGTTCAAAGATAAGCTTTATGTAAGTTTATTGCTGATGCTGACTAGTCACTATTTCACCCTTACTTACCCTCAAGCTCACACATGCATCAGAATGGTGGTGCCTTGGTGGCTCAGTCAGTTAAGCACCTGACTTTAGGTCAGGTGGTGATCTCATGGTTTGTGGGTTTGTCCCTTACATCAACCATCGACCTCTGCACAGAGAGTGCAGAGCCGGCTTGAGATTCTCTCTCTCTCCCTGCCTCTCTGCCCGTCTCCTACTGGTGCTCCTTCTCTGTCTCTATCTCAAAATAAATAAATCACCTTAAAAAATTCATGCAGCAGAAGAAGAGGAGAACATGTACAGGTTATGGAATCAGGATCACTAGGTAAGCAGACACAGTGAAAACCAATGGTCTCCTTTTCTAAGCAAAGAACAGGAGGAGGAAAAAAATATACTTAGAAAAGTATTATTTATTGTATCAAATGCTCCTGGCTACATCTTCACAGATGCAAAGTATTTTCTCCTCCAGTCACTTAAATGATGATCTTTCTCTAGGAAATTTTCATTCTGATTTTCATTCTGATTACCTAAGAGAAGTATCAAAACATAAATATATTTTCAGGATTGCAGAAAAAAATAAATCTCCTATACGGACTCTTGTATCCTCAGATAAATTGTATGTCGTCTCTAGGAGGGAAGTCGGAGGTGAACTTCATTAAAGTAAAATCCAGTAGTGAAAAATAGCTTTTCTCCTGCTCCAGTGATGACAAGAGAAATAAGGGGCATGTATCATGACATGAGGGATTTGGAGAAAATATAAAGAAGCCTTTCTTGATGGGGCAGTCCTGAAATACTACAATATTAAAAAGGATTACCAAGAAACAAAGTCAGACATTACAGTCTTTAGAGCAATATGCTCTAAATGAAGATGGAAGGAACAGAGAATGGTCCTGGCTTACAAGGCCCTCACACATAATAAATCTTATCTATCTTATCTGACTTTAATGATAGGCTAATGTTCTCAAAACCCCTGCTGTCTCATTCTGTTCATGAAATACTTGTTTCATGATTTTATATTTTCCTATTCATGCGATTAAGAAAAGAGAAAAATTAAAGATGAAATTAATCTCCAACAATTAATCTGTTAACATGATTCTGAAACAATGGTAGGCAGTACAATAATTTGAATATATATATATGAATGTATGTATGTGAATGAATATATATATATATATATATATATATATATATATAGCACCTTATCCAAGACTTAATAAATCAGATTTTCTGGGTTTGCAGCCCACACCTCTGTTGTTACTTGTTTTTAAAGTTTAATAATCTGTATTTTTTCCTCCAAAGATTTACTTGAAATGCCTATCAAGAACAAAACAGCCATTTTAATTCCCTTATGGAAAATTAAAGAGAAACTATACTATGAAAATTCAAGGCCATCTGGAGCTTTTAAGTTGCATGATGGTCACCTAAAATCCTTAGTGGAAGAGGTCGGGTCTGAATCAAATAAGATGAATTTAAAAGTCACCTTGCTCTTTTTAAAAACCAGACTTGACAACAAAAATGTTGAGAACAGATATCTTAGGAAGACATAGAACCTGTTTTTAACTCTGTGATTTATATTCAATTACGAGTAGGCTTCAGCAGAGGTAGTCAAATTTTTCATGAAATAGTTTAAATTAAATGGCACATTACAAAATACCTCATGATTGAGTAAATTGAGGATCTCTAGTGTACCAACAAGAATTTACAAGGTCAGTTGGAAGGTGGGGAGGGCCACTGATGTGAGGTCTCATGCTATGAATAGTGTCCACAAGACTTTAACAACTTCCCCTCACCCCTCAGAATAATTCTTTTTTTAAAGTTTATTTATTTTGAGAGAGAGAGAGTGGGGGAGGGGCAGAGAGAGAGAGAGAGGGACTTTCAAGCAAGCTCTGCACTGTCAGCACAGAGTCCAATGCAGGGCTCAAACTCACGGACCACAAGCTCATGACCTGAGCCGAAGTCGGACACAACCAACTAAGCCACCAGGCACCCCTCAAAATAATTCTTAAGTCACTGTAGACAATAAAGGAAGACTCTGGGGTAACAACTATTTAAGAAAATGATTATCTGCTTTGCATTTTTAACCTTAATTCGAAGCAAAATGATTTCCAGCACCTAATCTAATGTAAACAGTCCTCTAATACCTTTTTCATTTTTAGCAAAATGATTCCTACATTCCAGAGCCACAAAGAAAATAAAAAAAATAAAATGTGAGATTACAAAAATCATTAGTTATCCAGAGTTTTTCACATATAGGTTTTACACATGGCTGTAATTATAAAAAGAAAGTTTCTGCATTGTCTTTCATTCTGGTTACTAGAAGTAACGCCCTCTGGCCTCAGCCCATACCACCACAATACTGAACTTCAAAAGGCATTTATAAGATGGACAGTCGCCGGTATGTAGCCTGCTTCCATCCTACTTTAATATTAGTTTAACAACTGGAAGGATCTGGCTGTTTAAATATTAAACACATGTTCAATTATTAACGAGTGAACATTCTTCTCCTGATTATTAAACCTATACAGAAAGAGCATTGTGCTAATGTACAGTGTTACCAGTTGCACAGACTGCAATGTCACACATGCTAAATTGTTTCTATACTGTCTTGGGCATCAAAACAAGGCTCAGCAACAACAAAATCTAATGAACGTGCAATTAAAACTATTGCTCAAAGTTTCCAGTGGGCACAATGGATCATTTCCAAGAGGGATGTGCAGATTATTGCTCAAGGCAAAAGGACTGCAGATTATTATTTTGCCATTGATCTAACAGGAAAGAATTCCCAGCTAATGAACCTCAGGAAAAAGATTAATTAAAGGAATAAAAGATAGCTCCTACCCCCACCCTTTCCAAATGTGAGCAAGTCTAACAATAGGATGTGAGATTCATTAAAATTTGACAGTAAGTAAGAAAAAATAAATGTGATAAATACTGAATTTCTCTATAAGTAACAGCGTTCCATAAATACTAAGTCAACTAGCTAATGAAGTTCAATACATTATAACCTTCATGAAACTTAAATATTCAAAGACTCTAATTAATGAGTCTTAAAATTAATTTAGTCATATGCACTACCTCATTGCAGTTGTTGGTTTGAGTAAATTTTAGGGGTCCCCCCTCTTCCTGAACAGATGATTGTGATCAGTGTATTGTATCTTCTCACTTTCCTCTATTCTTATAAAAACTGGGAAGAGAAAATAGAAAAGAAATTTGGTAGAACTAAGTTTAGAAATAAAATTCCTTGATGTTGCTGTCCAGCATCCAGTATTTCCTATACACAGGAGCGTTCAGCTACCTTACTAGATTACTACAGATTTATATTTTCTTAAAATTAAAGATTATATGAGTCCAGCAAACATGACATAAATTCTCAAATATTAATTAATGACTTGCTTACCTTCAAAACATATCCCTGCTATTGCTTTAGTTATTACATGATGAATTCTTATTTGCTATGTTGCATGATAAACAGGCTGGGCCATGACAGGCAACAAATATCACCATGAGCAATGACATTCAACTCCCAGGAGACCGTATGTGTGGTGGGAGAGTCATGTCCTGGAGTTTGATGATACTGGCTCTAGTCCTACTGCTACAATTAGGAGGTTATGTATCTCCGGACAAGCCCCATCCCCTCTCTCACTCTCCGTTGCTCCTTTTCACACTAAAATTTTATAATCTGTAAATTAATAAAGGGAAATGTGGCTGAGATAATGCATATGCCTGGAAAATAATAAGTCATTGACATTTAGCCTCGGGATGTAGCATTTATAGGAAATGACTTTCATATTTATATTTGGCTTGGGAGAGTGTTAAAACTAGTTTCCATTCCCCACTCACATGACATGATGAAGTCAGGTGACTCAGCTTTATGCTGGGAAATAGGGTGAACCAATATAGGAATAATGCACAAAGCAATTATAAGTTTTAAGTCATGAGTTAGAAATGACATTTTATGCTAAAGAACCAGAATTCCCATGTACTTAGTGGAGACCACAGTACAATAAGCAAACGTTTATCAAGTGCCTATTTTGATTCTACCAATTGTGTTTGAAACCCTGAGATCCAAAACAGAAATAAAAACTTAAAGTCCCTGCCTTGAGCACATTTACAAATTAGTTGAGAACACTCCAAATGTCAATACCGCATGTTATTCAAACTATACACTACAGTTAATTAAGCAATAGTTAAACTAACATGCTGGACAGTAAGCTCATGTTTCTTAATGACAGTATAAAATAAGTACACAAGAGAAAGCAGGAATCATTCTATTACTATCCAAAAGGAAATATCTTGTGATACGATGAAAAATAAGGCAATTAACTGAAAATCTGAGGAACCTTGAGAAATAGTCAATGATCTTCAAATATTAAGATCATAGATATCTCACAAGTTTTGGAATCAAAGTACCTGATTCAATTTAAGACTTACCTCTTAAAATAATTTCTTTATGTTGACTGTGGTGTGAATTTGTTAGAAGTAGGAACAGACAGGGCATAACCTGTACCAGAAATGGAAATACAGTAAAACCTCGGTTTATCAGCCTAATTTGTTCTAGAAACATGTTTGTGATCCAAAGCACTTATATATCAAAGCAAATTTCAAGAACCATTGACTCAGTCGTGATCATGTTACATCTGGCATCACATACTACTTGTATTGCAAGACGTCACTTGTTGATCAAGTTAAAATTTGTTAGAAATGTTTTCTCATCTTGTGGAACACTCACACAAGATACTCACAATTCAAGGTTTTACTGTGTTACAATGCCTACACATAACAGAATTACCTGACAAAAATTTTGAAATATTAATTAATGACTTGCTTACCATCACAACATACCCCAGTCATCACTTTAGTTAATATGTGATGCATTCCTATTTCACTCACGCATTGGTCAGAATAAATTTGTTTTTGCTCTCGCAACAAAACTCTAAACCTAAAATGATAGAGGTCCATTACTTGCTTCATACCCACTTACTCTGGGACCCAGGCTAATGGAGCAACCTTAGGCTGGACCACTACTACATGTCATGACCAATGAAAAAGAATGGCAACCACGTGTTGGTTCTGAGATATTCATTTGCCAAAGTAAGTATCATGTTCAGATTTTAAGTCAGTAGGGCAGGGAGGCAAAGCGAATATTTATAATAACAGTAATTTTGACCACAACCTTCCACTGGCTCCTTCTTATACAATCATTTTTTAATTAAAATTTTCTTCATGACAGTAATGCATGCATGTACTTCAAAAAAGCAATGCTATGAACGATTTTAATGGTAAAAATAAAACAAACAAAAAACAAGGGTTTCATGCCCAAACTTCCCTTCACTGAGCCATTTCTCACAGGCGAATATCTTGTACTTTCTAAGCACCTGTTCTAATCTATTTCTACATCTATATCTGTATTTGTAACTGCACATCTATATTTATCTCTACATTTCTAAATAATGAACAATATATTAACAATATGTTCATTTTGTTATTTTGTTATTTATTAATTTATTAGTATTAAACGCAGCGCATTTGCCTTCTATTTTACAGGTAAAGATTTATCATTTTTAAACCACCTACTCACTTTCTTTCCCCAATATCCCAATGTAAGTTATATCACAAATATCTACCAAACTGTCAGTGCATTTTTGCATCTACAGAATTACCATTCACTGTTGGGCAAATATGTGACCTATTATTATGTTTATTTTTTAATGTTTATGTATTTATTTTGACAGTCACCTTCCAGTCCTTTCCTAAAAGGGGGGAAATGGGAGCAGAAGATTTTCCTGGTTGTCTCCTCTTACATGTCTGCAATATTTATATAAAATGTCCAAACAACTGATTAATTATTTACTTGGTTATAGGATTCGAGGTTCAAAGTCATTTGATGATTTTGATCTATTATCTTCTGGCATCCACTGTTACTCTCGGAGTGTCCAATGCAATTCTTTTTTTTTTTTTTTTTTTGATGTTTATTTTTGAGAAAGAGAGAGAGAGTGGGAGAGGGTCAGAGAGAAGGGAGACAGAATCCGAAGCAGGCTTCAGGCTCTGAGCTGTCTGCACAGAGCCCAATGCGGGGCTCAAATCCACGAATCATGTGATCATGACCTGAGCTGAAGTCGGACGCTTAACCGACTGAGCGACCCAGGCACCCCAATGCAATTCTGATTCTGATCCTATGTATGTGATTTTTCGCCCTATGAAAGTGTATTAGAATGTTCAGACTGTGAAACAAAATACTGTAGTGGCTTACCCAACAGAAATTTGTTTCTTACCATTCTGGAAGATCAAGGTCCCAGCCAAAGGGGTTTCTGGTGAGAGCGCTCTTCCCAGCTTGTAGATAGTGTTTTGCTTCTTGCTGTGTTTTCTGTCTTCACATAGCAGAGAGAGAGAAAGAGTGAGCTTTCTGGTGACTCTTCCTGTAAGGATACTAATCCTTTCAGGTCAGAACTCCACACTTATAACCTCATTTAACTTTAATTACTACTTTCACCCAAGGATAGTCACATTGGCAGTCAGGATTTTAACACATAAATTTTGAGGATGCACAAATCAGCTCACAGCAGAAAACACTTAGAATCTTTCTTTTATCCCTGGAATTCTGAAAAGTTCATGATGGGTGGGCTTAATTTGGCTAATCCAATCAGTCCATATAAATATAATATCTTACATTCAATATAACTATATATTTAATATGTAATTATACTTAAATATATGATATCAAATATAATTATATATGTAAATTATTTTCTTTCATTTCCTTGACTATAATTTCTATCCCCCAAATGCTGCACCTGTGCCTCTCTTGAACTCATCTTTCAACTTTCTCATATTATTCCACTGTCTTTTTGTCTCGTCTTTTTATTCTGCTTTCTAGAAGCTTCCTAAAGTATCATTCAACTTCTCTCTTTAATTTTTATTCAATTATCCAATTTTTATATCACAAGAGCTATCTTTTATTCTGATTTTCTCTCTTTCACTCTCTCTCACTCTTTCTCACTTGACCTTTCCTTACTTAATGTGAGGATGTTAATTTTAGCTTTTGGAAACGTTTTGTCTCATATAACTACATTTCTTTTTGCCCTCCTTTTTTTCTGGTAGTTCTGTCCTTGACTCTATTCCTTTTCACCTTGCGGATTTTTATTAATTATGCAAACATTATTGTAGACCTGTGAATATTTACGAATGAAACAACGAAAATAGGATTAAAGCATTGGGGGTGAGTGCGCATAGGTGGGTTTACAGTTTGGTGGACTTCACAATTGAATTACTGCATGATCAGTTGCTTGTCAATGACAGTATGAGAAGGTTTGTTTTCTAGGACTATACAGTTCTTCCAGAGAATCATTTTCTAATTTTCAATTATGTTAATGCTTCTATTAAGAGGAGGACCATCAGCCTTTTTCCCAGTGTCCTGGGAGCAGTTTGTTATTGAGACTCCTCAGTATCCTACCATCCTTGCTTCTGGGGTCCCATATTTCACCATGGACTTCCACTCTACATGGTGTCCTCAGACCAGGAATCTCTGTTAGTATCTCCAGAAGCTATACATCCTGCTTCCTGCTGGGTAGAGACAGTATGGATCATCAAAACCTGTGGCTCACAGAGTGTGGAGAGGATCACTTAGATAACGCTCTTGAGACCAATTCTCTCCAGTTTTTACCTCCAAGTCTTACCGCCGTATCCTGTAGGCTTTGGATGTTATTTCACCTCGCTAATTGAGTTACCACCGTCCCATTTATTTTCTTTCACAAATTTCTTTACATTTCTTACCCACAGTTTTCTCACCATCCTTTTTATAGGTTTGTTTGTCACAAAGTATTCATAGAGATTGTGGTTTTTGCAAGAGTTTTCTTCAGTGACAAGAAATGAAGACATTTTCATTGTGTGTGTTACCTGAAAATGTACTGTTGGAAATAATGATTTCAATGGCTATGACGAACCTATCAGAAAACAATCCTCTCTCTATCTGCTGAGTAACATGAATTCTCAGTATCACTCTTGCCCCTTCCTTTTCAGTGAGCAAATGACAACGTGAAAAAAGAATTATCTACTTTCATATAATGGTTGACTCATACTTAATATCTCTTAGTTACTACAATGTTTTCATAGAATAATTTATAACTAAATATATTAAAAGAATCAAATGAAATATGTTTTATATTATGTAATGATTGTGTGGTATTTTACCAGTTTTCAAGAGAAGATTGGTATGTTCTTAATTATTATAATATGGAAATATATTTTTCATGTATTTGGAAGAAAACTGAACTTGAAAACATCAATAGGGGAGAATGGTTAGGAAAGTGAATTTTGGAATTAGACAATCCTTGGGCTTGAGTGCTTTGAAAGACAAGTGACCTTGGACATGACACTAAAATACCCTTCCATTGTCTCAGTTTTCTTAAATCTAAAATAGGGATAAATAAAGTAAGGTATTTTCTTCATAGAATTATATTGAAAATTACCTGAGATAATTCAGGTACATCTTGAAGCGTAGTTACTGACATCAAATGAATGCCCAATACATTTTTCTAACGTTAAAGTTATTGTAATTGATATTAATGAGCCACTGATTAGTGCAAGACTCCTGGATCATGAAACGAAGATCCAGAGGAAGCTTAAAACAGTCAAGGGGTGCTTCAGAGTTAAATGTGAAAGAGAATTTGACAACAGAATGAGTGTCTAACTCTAGAGGTATGTGGGCTGAAGAAATACTAGATATATAATGGGAATGTCAGGACACCAAAGAAAATTCAAGACGAAAGAAACCCCTAAAGACAAAGTAAGTTAAATTGTCCATATTTTTCAATTTGTTAGAAATTTTTGGGCCTTAATACATTCATCTTTTCACAGTTAAAATTAGAATATGGGGAGACTGATTTAAAAGGCAAAGTTTTCCAACTACATGGTTATTTGAGGTAAGCCAATGTTAGGAGTAAAATTCAATTTATATTAAAAAATGAATACCCACAATTCCACCAGAACACCAGGTCTATGCAGAGTGATAACTCAAATATATATTATGTGAATAGAACACCTGCATGGACTATGTAAAAACGGGCACATTTTCTTTGTTTAGGTGACACTTGCATTTATATGGAAAATTCAGTGCTAAGCTTCCATCTATTCATGTTGTGTCACCTTTTGATTCATCTCTTGCAAAAGTCAATATATCACTATTCTCTGTATGTCAGTGAAGACTGATTGGAGGGCTGACTTTAAAGACAGGTCAGAAAGTCATTGCAAAAAAAAGGTAACAACCTTTACTGGAACAGAATCATGCTAAATGTCAAAGAACAAAAGATTTAAATGCAATTGAAAGACTGACATGCAAAATGTTTAACTGTATCACTGTGATATTAGTCTCCAAATCATGCAAAACTGATCCAGGTTCGTGCGACAGCTATGTACAGCCATTCTGGAATACCACTTCCTTCCCAGTTTCTCTGGAAAAGGGAGAGTAAAGAGAAATAACCAAGTATCATTTTATAGAGGAGCACCTATCTACCCTAAGGCAGGTAAGAAATCTCAACACAAAGGGAAAAAACAATTCCAAGTTCGAATTCTGGGCTTTCAATTCTGTCATCAAGTTATTTCTTTCTTTTTTAAGATTTTATTTTTAAATAATCTCTCTACCAAATGGGGGAGGGGCTCTAACTTATAACCCCGACATGAAAAGTTGCATGCTCTACTGACTGAGCCAGCCAGGTGCCCCTGTCATCAAGTTTTAAATGAAAAATGGTTCTTTCTCTGGAGGAGTGGGGGTCTTCTTTTCCTTCTCCATCTCCTCTTCCTTGTTCTTCTTCTTGTGGATACTATACCCATCAAGGATTCATACGAAAGAGACATACTATCTCTAATGTGGATAAAAGCATTTTGTACAATTTATGACACTCTGAGGAAGCCTTTAGCAATTCATTAAACTTTATTTATTGTTATTCCTGGAAAAGGTGTTCAACTTAGGTCATCCTTGAACCTCAACCCATTTGCAAGACTTGCCCAGTGTTGAGTAGGTAAGGATATTAGAGAACCCAACTGAAAATGGACTAAGGCTGAAGAATGTTGGAAGTGAATTAATGCTATGTTTATACTACAGCAAACTGGCCAAAAGTAGGTATATCTATTACTTACATTAGTTTTAAAATTTGACTTTAACAAAGTCAAAAGGATTTAACTTCTTACATAATTTATGACATTTTAACAAATATATATTTGTGTTTGTCCTACATCCCACATATTGTGCTTAGTGCTCAGAGAAAAACAAAGAACCAGACCTTTGATTTCAAAGTTTACTGTCACATACAAAGTCAGGCACAAACCAGATAATATTACGACTGTGTGGTCAGGTACAAGTCAGCACAAAATGTCTTACAAACAATTAGCTGAATATAAGAGCTCAGAGTCGTCTTCCTTACAACATCTTAGCTGGGTCTTAAAGAATGTGTAGTGCTTATTATCGAGGGAAACATGAGAACAGCAGAACTACAATGAACAAAGCTATAGAGACATGAATATGCATGATTCATTCAGATACTACAAGTGGTTCAGCACTAATGTGAGAAAACAGTTGGATAGTAAACAGATATGAGACCACAGAACAGTAACGTTTTATGTCCTATTAGAATTTTCTACAATGATGTAGATATTCTATATTTGTACCATCTGACACATAACCAGTAGCCACATGTGGCTATTGAGCACTTGAAATGTGGTTAGTGAGCTGAAGAAATGAATTTTTAATTTTATTTAATTTTAATTAATTTCAATTTAAATGGTCACGTGTAGCCAGTAGCTACCATTTCATGCAGCAAAATTACAGAAGGGCATGCTATCCATGTACAGCAGGCAAAGGCCCTTGGATATTATTCTGACAACATTTGAAAGCCCTTGATGATTTTAAAACAATGAAGTGGTACGGCACAATTTATATTTTAAACAGATTACACTGACGACAGCATAGAGAATGGACTTAAAGGGAGAAATCATGAGTTAGAGAGATTAATTATAACACCATTGTTATTATCTAAATGAGAGAGCCAGTAATAGGGATAACGGATTGATATGAAAAATATTTAAGAGGCTAGGGGCTTGGTGGGAAGGAGGGCTGACACTAAGATTATGGGTTGTGTGAGCATGTTCACACTAGTGCTAATGGCATGAAAATTCCATGGTGACAGCGGTGAGATAAGAGAAAGGCATTTATACAGTGAGTTTGCTAAGAAGAGGAGAGGGTCCAATACTGAAAACCATGGATCCCCCAAAATAAATCTGTCCTCAATCAAGAAATCACTGCACACTGGCACCTACTGTTTCCATCTTGCCTTCTTTTGGTCAAAAAATCATTTTCCTAGGGCTGATGTTAGTCCTCAATTCCATGGAGAATGTTCCAAAAGTAAAGCTAACATAGAAAGAAGTAGGGCTGGGGGAGATTTCTAATGACATTTTTTTTTAATATTTTAACGTTTATTTATTTTTGAGACAGAGAGAGAGCATGAACGGGGGAGGGTCAGAGAGAGGGAGACACAGATTCTGAAACAGGCTCCAGGCTCTGAGCTGAGCTGTCAGCACAGAGCCCGATGCGGGGCTCGAACTCACGGACCGCGAGATCACGACCTGAGCCGAAGTCGGCCACTCAACCGACTGAGCCACCCAGGTGCCCCAATGACATTTTTTTTTTAATATATCTGCATCTAGTATTGCCTAAAATCAGACACTTACAGAATTTTTAGTTACATGTTATGAGGACTGGGTGTTATAGGTAAGTGATGAATCACTAAATTCTACTTCTGAAACCAATATTACACTATATGTTAACTAACTAGAATTTAAACAAAAATTTCAAAGGAAAAAAAGAATTTTTAGTTATATGACTCAATAAATTTCCTTTTCCATTTGGGTTTTTTGTTTGTTTTTTTGCCTCTTTTTGTTTTTTTGTTTCTTTTTGGTTAGACAGTCTCTGTTGGATTTGTAACACTCATAAATGAAATAATCCTGTCTAAATTCTGAACTGTAGTCAATTGACAGTGACTGTTTTGCAGTCCTCACTGCCATCACTGCAGGAAATGGTGCTTTGCACGCCAGAAGGTGTATCCCAATATTTTCCCCGCTTCTCTTTGGTGTAGGGCATTTCAGTGCAATTAGAGATGCTATTATTTTTTATCAAGATTAGATGGCCACATAGAAACTTTCGAGCATGTCTATTTCACCAGCATTTGCTCAGTAACTGAGATAATCTTGGCAAGTAAAAGCAGGTAATTCTCGATTTTAATGAAATTCATTATATAACGCTGCTGTCATACGAAAGACAAGACCAACTAAAATGAAATCTCTCTTTCTTCCTTTTTCTCTTCCTATACTTTAGAGAAGGCTCATGGGGTCAAAGGGTGAGGTTGTTAAAACACAAAGTTTAGACCTGAACAGTAAGTTCTTTTAAACAGCAGCATTGACACTGTCTTAATATAAAAAGCATTCTACTCATGCTTTTGAAACTGTTAACAATGTTTAAAAGTTATAAAATGTCCAGGGTCACCTGGGTGGCTCAGTCTGTTAAGCATCTGACTCTAGATCGTGGCTCAGGTCACGATTTTGCAGTTGTGAGTTCGAGCCCCATGTCTAGCTCTGCATTGATGGCAAAGAGCTTGTTTGGGATTCTCTCTCTCCCTCTCTGTTTCTTCCCTACTCATGATCACCCTCTTTTTCCAAAATAAATAAACTTTAAAAAATACTTTAAAAAGTTATTAAATGTCCAAATGAATATTTGACATATAGTGGTATTTCAAAGGTGTAACTGTCATGTTATCAGTAATCACTAGATTCTGAGGGTAGGACCTGGGATCTATTGCCTAGATTCACGTTTCAGATCCAACACTTACTGTGTGATGCTGGGCAGGTTGCTTAAACACTCTGTGAGCTACATGTTAAATAAACAACTTTGAGTAGTGCCTGACAAATAGAAAATAAGCAAAACATACTAGTTTTTACACTAGGTATATTGCAGAGGTTTGCCAACTAAATATGAGTTTTTATAACAATGCAAGTTAGAAGTATATAGGTATTACTAATTTGACTTTAGGAGATAACAGGTGTAGGGAAAATAATTTTAGCTCAAATGATCCAATCATCTGTCTACTGAGTTAAAAATATGAGGAAGTAAAAGAAGCTAAAAGGATAAAAATCTCACCACTTATTCAGCAATTAATTTAAAATTCATTCTATGAGTTATGGTTATAATGTGACTAATGAAATCAAAAGGAAGAGAAGATTCTAGTATACCAGTAGGTAACAGGTGCACAAAACAAGGCCTTGCCCCTTCAGTCATCAACTCAGTTGGTTTGCTAGTTTGCTGTTTCTTTTTTGTCAAGAAGCATTAGTATCTGATGATCTATGTGATGATTACTCTCTGGTGACCTCAGTGAAATGTGTTTGCTGGCTTACTCCGGTTTTAATTGATTGATGTTCCCGTTATAGAAAACTCGGCTGCACTCCATCCTAAGTGATGGACTGCTGGCAATGTTTGCACAAAGGCCAACGAGTGAACGGACCACAGAGATAGCCTTTTAGTCCAGACGTTGTTCCATTCTTCCTGGGCAGGGAACAGGCTTGCAGGTGAAGAAACAAAGAGCACATCTGGCTGCTGCAGCTGCCTTTGATGTTTATTTTGTAGTTGGCAAATTTCAAAAACAATCATAGATTAAAATACTTGTTCCTGTCTCCTGATTTGGCAGGTTCCAATGGTGTTCTTAAATGCGCCTTATTCACATGTTATATACAGAAAATTTTTTATAATGTAATTCCAAAGTAGTTGGGCTTAGGACAAGGGCTTGAAACCTGGCTCCTCTGGTTAGCCTAAACATACTGGTTAATTAATTTAACCTTCCTAAGCCTCAGGTAGCTCATTTGTAAACAAATCAAAATTACAATAGCTACTTCCTAGAGTGATTGTAGAATAACATTAGATAAGACATAGAGATGATCAGCACATAGTATGGCTTAATAAATGAGAGATAATAATATTATCATCACAGTAAATCACAAACATAATTTTGTAAAATAATTATTAAATATTTCAATTTGGCAGGAGTTGTAGAGTCTCCTTTTCTTAATGACATGGCTTAGAGTTTGCCGTTTTCCTTACCCTACTTTAGACAGAGAGAGAATGACAGAAGAATTACTAAGAAGAAGGGGGAGGAGGATGAACGTATGGGGAAGGTGGAAGAGAAAAAAAAAAAAGATGCTGTCTTGTTAACTTTTCCCAATGTTTTATTACAAAAAATTTCAAAATTCAATGGAGTTGAATTTCACAGTGAATATCACATAGCCACTGCCCATCTGACTTGTTAGAAATTAAGTATTTTAACAGGTATCAAAATAGGAAGGTTCATTCTAGTTCAAGGAAGAGCTAAGTCTTGCAAGTTAGAAGTCAATGCCACAATTGTCCGGCCAAGTCCAGGCTGAAGAGTGGCTGGAGCAGAATCCTGGGCATCCACGTTATTAAATATGGGGGACTTTCTGTGTTACATCAAAACTGGATCCCTGAGACCACCAATGGAAGGACCACTTCCTTCCATTGGGCGTGGAGAGTGTGTGGGCGTGAAGAGTGAGAGTCACCTACATGCACACTGGAACAATGAGGTAGTTGTTTATCTCTGGGGGAAAAGAACAAATGAGTAAACAATAGAGGGCAAATCACAGTCACTTCGAAGAGTGAGAGAGCAGCCAGTTTTACTTTTTTTTTTTTTATCTGTTTGTTTTTAGAGGTATCTTCTCATTATACTTCTCAACTCCTGGTTGCTCAATTCCTGGTTATTGCCACTACTTCCTCCAAGCAGACATGTTATGCAACCTTTTTAATTCTCATCCAGTCATGAATAACCCTTGCCCCTTTCTAAGGCTGGTATTTTCATATGTCTATATGTATATCTGTGTCTATATATATATATATATATATATATATGTATGTGTATATGTATCTATTTATCTATTTTATCTTTCTAGACATGCACACAGTTGTTTTTCGTTCCCAATGAAATATTAAGGGGGAAAATAAAGCAAAGAATTTGTATGCAACAAAATAGTCACATTAACATGTGTGACTGCTGCTCCTATAATATAATAGTTATCAAGACCCAGGATAAATCACAGTCATTTTTGCTCTGAGTTTCTAAAATAATTACTCCCTTGGATCAAAACCCTAGTATGTTTCACTGACACCTTGCCTGGCTTACTTTCTTTTCCTTTTCCTTCCTGTTAACCATGAAAGACATCTACTTTCTTCCTACTTGTGATGGTCTAAATTGTTTAAAGGACACACACTTTTTTTTGACATGCTAAAGGATTATCTTTGTAGAAGATGTCACTCAGAGATTTTCTTTAGTCTTCTATAGGCATGAAAATTTAGCAAATTTCAAACACCGGCAAAGAGCAAGTCCAATAATAAGTTATATTTCACTACTTGTATAATTGATTTCCTATCCTTTTGCCAGTTCTGTAACATTTTTTGAGCCTCCAAATGTTTCTCTTGGAAGGTGCTGACATGTGGTACACCAGACCCCATGCATGTGCAACAACCTATTTGTTCCTTCACTAACAACTTCAAAAGACCATGTTTCAGCTCAGTCACACGTCAGACCCTTTAGCTGAGTGTGGGTTTCTTGGCACCATTAGAATTTGGGCAGTACTTGACGTGGCATTTCAAGTTCTCCACCTCAATCATTCCACATATAGAATAGCAGCTTTCTTTTTAACATGTCCCAAATATCTGTCTCCACCACTGGCACAAGGGTATGACAGCAGAAATGCATGCTTATTGAGTGGATAAATTTGTGTGTAACAATAGCTTCAGCACAACCTCTGTCAATCCGGATGTAGCTCAGGTTGTCACAGATTGACACGAGGTTATCTATTCCAGTCAGAAAAGAGATTATTTGAGGTATCCCACATTTCTTTTTCTTCTTCACTTTTACCACCTTCCTCTTCTCCTTTTCTGTTACCTTTTTTTTCTGCTGTGTGGTAATGACATCCAGCGCATGGTGCCTCCTTGGTGGTCCTGTACCTTCCCTCGCTCTCTCTCCCTGATCTGCAGGAACACGACTCCAAAGTGTTCTTCCTGCTCTCCAAGACTTAACAAGCAATACCTGTGCTCCTTGTGCCCTTGAGCTGCTCGAAATGCATCATGGTATAGCAGCATTATCTCCACATCACTCCCGTGTGTGAAAATGAGCGAACAATGCTTGCTGTCATCCCTGGACAGATGATGGACTCGGGGTAAACAACAGCCACTCTGTACCCAAAACATGATAAACCTGCACTAGTCTGATTGGTCCTTTCCTCTGACCTTAATTCTCATCGATTTTTCTCTTGCTTTTACAAACACCTAAAAGGACTTCGAGTTGTCTTGAAGATAAGGAGCATGATCTGGACATGAAACTTTCTCTTTTTCCTTTTTTTTTAAATCTTTAATCTTTTGCTGAGCCTTACTGAATATCCTGATGTACAATTAAGTGTGTTGGAGGAGAGCATCACCATTTTCTACATTGCAAAGTCAACCTAGATAATGGGCACAGACCCCTCCTGCATGGGGTTAATAGAGGGACAGAGGACGTGAGTATCTTTTCTATCTTTGTGTGTATTCTGTAGCCTTGTGTCAGATAAATTTTAGTGGACTACAACTTTAAGATTAAGATAAGCAAAACTTGAAAAATTAAAAATGTAGTCAAACTAGACCAAAGGATTTAGCCACATAATCTTCCCCTTTCTCATCTTAATAATGTTGAATGAAGAGTATATTCTGATGATTGGTTAGTTAGCAGTTATTGAGTGAATGTCTTATGTTGGTTACTTCAGTAGGTTTCAAGGTACAGAAGACTTAACTTGCACTGGCTTATGTTATATAACAGGAGAGTCCAGAGGTAGATCTAGCTTTAGGTCAATCTGGACAAAGGGTTTCTGGATATGTCCTTAGTATATGACATTTATTCATCCCTTAGTGTTACTTGAGACGGTTTTTTCACTCATGATTGCAGGAGGTTTATCAAAAGATTGCTGCATCTACACACTTACAGGTTTAAATTCTAAGAACATCCCTACGATTTGTCCTATGAACAGCTGAGGTCATGCACTCAATCTAGGGCCTATCACCATGGCTTACAGAATGGGACACACAGGATGGCTTAGACCAAGTCACAAGCTCTATCTTTGATTAGGCCCCACAAAGCCCATGTGGACTCAGACTGGTGGCAGATTTCCTCAAGGGAGAAGGCAAAATTGAAATATTCATACCGTTACTTACTGTTTTGAGATGTGTGGGGTGGAAGATGAATCCAAAATAGTCCATGCCCCTAAACATAAAGTACATTATAAAGAGAAAAACTCCATCTGAGAGATTAGGAAAATGTGCTATGGAAATCTGGGAGGGGGACACTGAGAGGAGAAAGGCATCAGTGAAAGCTTCAAGGGAGTGCCATTCCAATGGCCTTGGTAGGATTTCTACTTTCAGGAATAAATAGAGGAGATAGGAAAGGCAGAGCAGCTCTTGGGCTTAATCACAAAGCTAATGGAAGACCCACATAGAAAGGTGTGAGGCATAAGCAAAACCACAAAGGGTGAAAATAGTCAACTTTCAGAAAACTATGGCCTTATAACTTTCTTTAAAGCATGTAAAATGAGGGTGGGTTCATCAGAGGTAAGTTTGGAAAGGTTGCTTAAGACAAAGTTATAGAGGTCTTGGTAGCTCTGGATAAGGGCTACTTAACCTTAAGTCTGTAGGCATTGAGGAATCACTGAAGCTCTTCAACACAAGAATAGCATGATCAGGGCTGTCAGTAAGACTAATCTAAAAGTGGAATGTAATAGCTTAGAGGAGGAGACAAGCCAGATAAGAAATAAAAAATCAGTGCAGAATTAATGAAGGCCTTGGAGGATTATTCCTAGTTGGTTTTTTTCCCCCCTCTCCATAGCTACTAGTGTATATTTGAGACAGAGCAGGCCAAAAATATTAGAGCACGTTGGGTAAAGAAGTGGGAGAAACAGCGCCACCTATGGGTCAGGACAGAGGTGAGATTAATTAATTTGGAAACAACCTGGTAGCGTGGCTGTTTTTGTGAAATGATTCTCTTGGCACTGTTTGGGGCAAAGTCAGTGGTTCTTAGCATTGGAACATTAGAATGAGGAAGAAATAGTTAGTCTGGGATGGGGCCCCAGGTAAGTGTATTCTTAAGGTGAACTCCCCACGTAATTCTAGTGTGCAGCAGCTAGGATTGAGGACCACTGATCTAGTGGGAAGAACATTTACCTGCTCACTTAGTAATTCCAGTTCTAGTCCGGCTCTGCCTAAATTTGCTCTAACGGTGCATGAGACATTTAACTTGTTTCTTCATTGACCAAAAGTAATATATACAGACATGCTACATAAAGCAACTTAACATTGCAGGAGGACAAAACACTCATTTTAGAATCAGACCTACTTGAGTTGAATCCAAGTTCTCCTGCTTAGTAGTTGTGTGACCTTGGGTAAATTACTCAACCTTTTTGAGACTCACAGAAAGATTTAGGAACTTGCTCAGGGTCATAAAAGAAATGAGAAGTAGGGATGGCACTTGAATTCAGGTCTGCCTCAAATGACCCTACACTCAAACTTCCTTCAGCCAAGGGAAAGTCAAAGTGCACACTAACAGCCAGAACACTTAAGTTGGTTATTTTATGTCTGAGCCTCAGTTTACGCATTTGCACAATGGTGAAGTTTGGTTCCATGATCTCTTCCAGATTTACAACAGTTGCAGTGAGCATTTATTGACTTCTCAGTGAGTACCAGATGCTATTTAACATGGAAAGCATGCATAAACTTGAATACTCATGAGTAACAAGCTTTGTGTTATCATGGTCTCCATGTTAAACATAGGAGTGGTCAAAGAACTCACCAAAGATCACACAGCGTGTGAGTACAGGTTTTGAAGCTATGTGATCTGTTGCCAGAACCCTCACTTCTAATCACTACACTTTATTTTTAAGGCTTCTGCTACTGCTTATATGCTGTATCAGTTGAAGTCCATTTTAACTGGGAAATGGTATTAAGAGAATGTGCTTTTGAAGTGAAATGCTACTGTAGGCAATGAATGCCTCATGAGGTATCTTAACACACTGGAGGCTCCTGACATGACAAAATTTCAGATCATTTTGCAAAGTAACCTATTTCCTCTTCCTGGAAGGCTGCCTCTCCCTTTAAAGGGTCATGGAATCAGAGTCTACACTGACATTAAGAGAAAGGTGTAAAGAACAATAAAACTGCCTCCTGTGCACAGATATCACAGAAGAGCTAGTATGCAATGGCAATCTCATAAAAAACATTATTAGCGGAGAAAACGGCACTATGAAATCTAGTGGGATTAATGGATGGGCAGTAAATCTGACAGATCTTGAATGAGGAGAATTTGGATTTAATGTCATTTTGAATTTGCCTACATAGAATCAGAATCACTCTGATAAATTATACTGATGTTATGTGAGGTTTATTCTCTTCCTCTGTTTGAAAGGGACTCTCAGAACACTCTATAGGGGATTTTGTGGTTTTGTTTTCCTTCCGGAAAAGAGAAAACAAACAAGATGAGAGAAGAATAGAAGGAATTGATGGCTCCATCTTTAGGCTAAATGACCTCAAATAACCTATGGCTATGGAAATCCTCTGGCTTTGCAAAGAAACAGATTGACTGGTGTTCTTTTAGGGGTGGAGACAGAGCATCTTACAGACTTCATATAAATTCTCTTATCGACTTCCCCACTTAAGGAGCCTTAAATAGAGGTATGAGGCAAGTGGTACACAGATATAACGAAGTTATATCAACTCTATATTCTTCTAAGAAAACAGTGTTTATTAGCAAAATCTGCAATATCAGTATTTTAATACTTTACCAAGAATAGTATTAGAAATATGTCATTCGTTTAGAAATGTAGAAATATGTCATTCATTAGGCATGCTATACTTTTAGACGTCCAAAAACACATAGTAACAGGCCTTGTTAAATAATAGGCATCTTCTCAGGTTCTCACTATGTGGTGACATGGAAGAACATTGCAGAGATATTAAAATTATAATCGTTTTCTCCAGGTCCCAATAGTTGATGGAAGTGGAAGAGAAAAAAATATATATATTTGTAAACATATTATTTATGTTATATACATAAGCACTACCATGAATTATACCATCCCACTTAGAAAACAGGTACAAACACACTAAATTCAGATTTTTCCTGTTTGAGAAAAGAAGAAAGGTATAATGATACCTAATTGCTTGCAATTAAAATTATAAGCACATCAGGCCAGAGGTACATGTCCTACAACCTCTAAGGCCAATTGTGCTTTCGTAAAACAGGTTCTGAGTAGATGTTCTGGAATTTCGTTAAGTTGTGGCAGTTCATATGGAGTTAAATCTGTAATTCAGTGTTTGACTACTCACAGTGAATCTAAACAGAAGAAAACTCCCAAAGTTTGTGTTTTAATCGCTCGACAATGGTAAAACATTGTAGGTGATATTAACATACATCTAATTCACTGGGCCGTACAAAATGCAAATCAATAAGAGAAAATTTTATATACTTCCTCTGACTCCTTCCTGCTATCAGTGCTAGCCAAGTGCATCTCTACTGAGCAGACTTTATAGCATTTCTACTCTAATTAGACTCTATCAATTTCCTCCCACAGTGAAATGACCTTGAAACATAGAAAGCTCTTTCATTGCCAGCTTAAAAAATTCTTTCTTGTGAGATTTCAAGCTCTTCTTCATTTCTCAGACCTAACATCTTTCCAGCAAGGGCATTCTTAAGAATACTCTTTGGAATGAATATGCCATAAATAAACATGTCTAACCTTCACTTCTTAAAAAATTAGAATTTCTGAGAAAAATGTTTTTTTTTTTTTTATCCGAACACTGGAAATTTTTGAGAGGGAGCCAGAAGGTAGGTAGTATTTTGTCTGCTCTGATTGTCCTCATCTAAATTCTCTCAAAACTGATAAGCACAAACAGGAAGCAGACATATTAGAACACGTTGGTTTACAATGAAATCTTCATTTAAAACCATGAGTCAGATATTATGACCTTAGTGAATCTAAAGCCTAAGATCGATTACAGGTTCTTTATGAGTTACTTAATTCCTGGAAGAATACATTTATTTTTCAGAAACATAGTATTGTGCTTTGTTGCCAGAGAGACAAAACTTTAAGATTCTATGTAGTTGTAAATGCCAAATGTACACTTGTCTTCAAAAGAACCCCAAAATAGATTATTTTCAAGGAATAAATTGAAGAAAACACCCTATATTCTCAAACCTATTTTTTCCTAAAATATATAATTTATATGTTACATTGTAACGCAATAAAATAAAATGAGACTGAAAATCTGTTGGATTTATTATTCTTACAAGTATAGAATTGTTATTTCTTGGCATCAAAACACGGGTGACTGAAAAGCAGTCTTTGCTTTAGTTTTATATGATAATACATGGATATAAGAAATCATTCTTTCAAAAAGAACAAGGACATCTCATTCTCATTTTTCAAGAAGGGACAATGCCGTCATGTTTCCCCACTGGACGTACCCTAACATAAGAACCTATGTGCTTCTCCTGCTAGAGCAAATAGCTGAGAAAAAGTTGTTAGCTAGGTTGACATTGGACCTTGAATTTGAATAATGGAAACAGAGACTGGGGTCTGCTCTTGGTCTAAAGATACTTGAAAGCAAGAAAAAATACTGGAGTAATTTGTTCCAGCAGGACATGAAAAGACCCTGTGTGCCTAGGAATGGAAAGGGAATGAGAGCCATCACATCCCAAATCCTGGAGGACTTTGCAAGGTATGGAAGGAGTACCGAAGTGGCCCCAATGATTCCATAAAAGTTAGATGAGGGACAAGATTCAGGCATAACTCTAATGGAACCTGGGACGAGTTCTACCCCAACCTGTAACGGCAGAGAGAAGGTAATAATGTTGAGGCTAAAGGGAGATATGGCTGCCCATTTCGGAACACCATGTGTCACAGATAAAGCCAGGAGAAGCTGAAGGCTGCGCCTGTAAACACACACACACACACACACACACACACACACACATCCCTGAAGAGGTGGAGAGGCTACCACTTTAGATGGGAACAGAACAAACTAGAGAAAAGCCTCTTAACCACCAACTAGAGTCCCTATGTTAATTAACAATATCATTAATAGAGGATGCTCAGTGCCCTTCCATGCCATTTCTTGTCCAAGAAGATAAGCATATCTTTTACCATCTTTTTAAGATAACAGAATAGGAAAATTACCAGGAAGCTTAGAAATAATTTGACTTCGCTCTTGCCTGATTATCTTACATGAAAAGGTTTTTCGTGGGCTATGAGATACAAGTAACTGTTTCAAAAACAAAATAGTTACTTTTCTGTGATCAAATAAACCCATTAAATAATGGAAGCAAAGTTAAAAAGGACTCTTAAATTATTAATTTAAATTTATTTTTTGCTAACACGCTACCATGAATTGGGATCCTCCAAGGTATTGATTACTAAACTCTAATGTACCTAGGAATCACCTGAGGAATTTTGTAAAAGTGAACCAGTATGGGGTGGGGCCTGGGATCAAGCATTTCTAACAAATGACCAGATTATGTTGATCCAGTATCTGGGAACAATATTCTGAGCTCCAAGGCTCAGAGGAGTTTGAAGGAGGTGGTTATCTACTAATCATCATTTCCCAAATTAATTTCACCACAAAACTCATTATTATTTTCGGGAACACTAATGTTCCCTAGCATGAAATCTGGAAAATATACATAAATCTAATCTCCTGATTAAAAGGGAAGTGACTACATCCCTTCTACACCATTTCCGGTGAAGTTCTAAGTTTTGGTCTGGTGAACATATTTTAATTTCCAATTAGCAGAATCTGCATGAACGAGGTGTTCTGTATAATTAACTAAAGACAGGACGACAAGAAATATTACAAGGTTAGAGTGAGAAATTTATATTTTATATTTTTTAAGTAGGCATTTTATTTTTTATCAAATAGGAAAGAGTTAAGCTCTGTTGAGGGCTCATTCTTTTCTCTGATGGAAAATAAATAACTAGTATTCCTCAGGGCAGAAACTAAACTCTAACAAGGAGAAAGAAAGGACATGTTCCTACTTTCTCATCTATGTAGGCATTCTGATTGATCCCTGGGGACTTTGCTTCATCTGGGCAACTTTAATTGGCCTCACTTGGAAATTCTTTTCACCTGGAAGAGAAGTCAAATCTTAAAAAAAGACAGAAAACAATTTTTAAAGGAAAAAGAAAATAAAAAGAAGAGAGAGAGAATGAAAGGAAGGGCAAAGGAGAGGGTGAAGAGATATTGAAAGAGAGGGAGAAGACGAAAGAAAAAGGGCATGATTGTCATTTTCCTTAGGGAATGTGTATGGCTTCTGGATTCCCCAGGATTACTAAATGATAAAGAATTATCCCAAGTTCTCTCAGAAAAACTCAGGTGGATTTTTAATAAAATAATAATAACACGTGGGCAAAGAGGATTAAATATTTGGCCTTGTTAACAGAACTAATGATATTCTGTTTTGTATTTTATGGTTTTAGCATCTCCATTACACATATTTTTCAAAGAATCCCTTTGCTCTTTACTATTAAGTAGAGCCCTAGAAGGATCCTTAGGTTCTAAACTGAAATCACCTGGTCTCATTGATGTTTCATTTGTACTTTTAACACCAAAAGACAAGAAAGAGAAAAAGGAGCATTAGAGACAAATGATCAAGTAGCCATTCTTAGAATACGCCAGTTTTTGTTTTTTTGTTTTTTTTTTAATGTGATTACTCATGAAAATTTGCTGTCCAAAGCATTGGTTTTTAAAGGTGGCTGCAGAGGAGAATGACCTGGGGAGTTTTCCAGGTTCATGATGTTTAGGCCACACCCAGCTTACTCAATTGGAATCTCTGAGCGCTGGCCCCAGGTGTCAGTGCTTTTGACACCAGTATTACTGTGTATTCAGGGAGAACCACTGGAAAAGAGAGATACAATTGTATCAACTACTTATACAGTGCCTGTAACAACAGTGTTAGCCACTGTGGTAAACACTTTACATAAACTATTTGACTTAATTTCTCAAAAGAAGCCTATAAGATAAATGTTTACTATATTCATTTTAGAAATCACAAAGAGAGGCTGAAAAGAGTTAAATAATAACCTGAAGTTACACACTCAGCGAACTAGGGTGAGAAGCCTGGTCCTCTCAACACCACATACTCCAGAGTTCATGGCAGCCATTAGCTTCAAACAACAATCTGGAAGATGATGTTGTATAATCATCTGTAGGTCATGAGTGTTCTGAAACCTCAGTTTTTTTCTGAAACACTAATATATCAACTGTGACATTGATCCATAACCCGAGATTCTCTATGAAAAGTTAAGTCAACTAGAGTGTTATTATAATACTTTAATGGTACCAAGTTTGTATGATCACGGACAAATTTCCTACATTCCCTCTCCCCAACCCTACACATTAAATACCTTCTTAAACTTTACAGAAAAATAGTGACTAAGATGCATTTAAAAGGAATTTTAGAAAACTGTTATCGAACAAAATTTTAATCGTTTACTTCGAAAACAATGAGCACCAGGAAGAATTCAGTCTTTATCCTCAAGTGTTAGCACATTTGAAATACCTTGAAATACCCAGTTCCTGTGCAATTTCTGGGATTAAAGAAAAATCATTCTATTTTTGCCAGGGTTTTAAAATGTAAATGGCCTCTTTGAAAAACCTGAGCAATATTAGCAATGCTAGCTCTCGGCTATCCACCCTAGCGTCCTCCAGTGTTTTGTTTTACTGTCCATGTGGTGTTCAAGGCTGTTAACAGACTTCTGTTATAAAACTCACAGCAAATCTCTGCCATCCATCTATTTAAAGACTTAAGCAAAAAAGAGAAGGTATTCCAGAAGAGAACACATTTAGCCAGTGATGGCTGCTCCTGTTGTTGTAACTAGTGTTAACATTACCTCAGCCCTGGGGCAGCAGCAGGCGTCAGTTTGGCAGCTAATTGCCTGATTTTTTTTTTTTTTATTTTTTTTTTCAACGTTTTTTATTTATTTTTGGGACACAGAGAGACAGAGCATGAACGGGGGAGGGGCAGAGAGAGACGGAGACACAGAATCGGAAATAGGCTCCAGGCTCCGAGCCATCAGCCCAGAGCCTGATGCGGGGCTCGAACTCAGCCCAGAGCCTGACGCGGGGCTCGAACTCACGGACCGCGAGATCGTGACCTGGCTGAAGTCGGACGCTCAACCGACTGCGCCACCCAGGCGCCCCTAATTGCCTGATTTTAATTTATGCACCTGTTTATTTACAAACTCCATGGCCTCTGGGGGGGGGGGGGGATAGGATGGTGACTAGAAGTGTGCCAGGAGCAAATTTTCCCTTTTGCCTTACTCTACTGTTTTTTTCTTGCCTTCTGTTAGCTACTTTCTTCATCAACCTGGATTCCCCGCCATCCCACGTAGCAGGCGTTCACTTCACATTTGGCCCTTTGCTTGATTCTCCGCTGGCCAAAGGGTTCAAATTGTGGCAAATTATGGCCGAGGCACGCATCAAAGTTGTTTTTCAGCTACCGAAAACAAAACCCCAAGTTTGCTAATGGTGGAAATATACTTGCTTGGAGAGTGGAGATCCGCCACCATTACATCATACACGTTCTGCCCCAGGGTTCTGCTGAGAGCCCCTGAACTTTTTCTGTGGCTGCCTAGTGACTGTTCAAAGGAGAGAAAGGTAATCGGATAATCCCATAATCAGGCGATAGATGAATAACTGAAACCCTGGTAAATTTCCAGAGGATAAAAGAAAACAAAGTTTCTGAAGGTCTGAAAGCAAACCTGTAGGCTCACCTGACCACATTTTCCATAGAACTGGAACACAGGTGAGCTGGAGGCCGGCAGGAAAGTCAACGGGGCTGCTTCAGGACTGTGTCACGTGCGCAGTTGTGCAGGACCCACACGCCGGGTTAATGTCCTGCGGCAGCCTTCTTGAAATTCGTAATACAGTCCCAACAAGGGACCCCACATTTCCATTTTGCTCTGGGTACCACAAATTATGTAGCTAAAACAAAGAGTGCTACACTATCACTGGAATAACTCACAAATATGGCGTCAGTTCACTCAGGTTTCCACAGTTAGTCCTTCTAGAGTGGGTGGAACAGAGGGCGCCGCGACGTAGAAAAAATAAGGGCAGAAACAAATACCTCCTTGCTAGTAGCAGTGACCTATCTGACGCTTACGTTCACGTGGGAATTCTGAAGGTCGGATGGTCATGTTACTGGGCAGAATGCTGCAAATGTGTCAATCTTGAAGTCACGTCAGTCAAACTTTTGAAACAACAATACTGAATTGTTTGCTGAAAGGAGTCGTGACCCTCATACTTCCCTAGTGTTTTCACTAACCCCAGACCCCCCAGCTTCTCACCAGGATCCCTCAGAGCCCTCAAACTCTCCCAGGACCCTCCCTCCATAGACTCAATGCTCCTACAGTCCTTATAGGACCTCAAGACCCATCGTCTTCTCCACAGGGTCCCGCAGACTCCCTAAGGCTCACTTAAGACCCTCCAGGACCCTGTAGCCTCCTTCATAGCTGCTCAGCTCTCCATAGGCTAGGCCAAGTTCCTGAAAACCTGAAAAATTTCCTCAGTCTTCTCTAAGCCTCATGTGCCCTCTGGTCTCTCAGCAACTCCCAGCTCAGGGTGCCCCAGGCTCCCTTCCTGCACAGAAATTGGGTACATTCTCTTCAGGTGAGGTGTCCTAGGTAGGACAGCAAAGTCCTCCGGCTTGTTAACAATTGGGATGACTACTAACAGCTTCTTCCTCCAGAAAACGTTGAGTGGAGAGGAGGACAGTTTGAAAGAATGGGCCCTGTTCCTTAGTGCTTATTTGGAGCTGGGATATGAAATAAGAAAGGTTAAGCTGCTGTTGAGGAATTGTGGGCTCTCAAAGGCCATGTGGGCTCATTGTTTTTCAGAATCCTCAGAAAACCTTCCCCATGGAACAAGGAGTTAAGGAGTTGGGGACAAAAGGGGAATGGGTCAGATAATCTGCAAGCACCTATATTTAGACTTTTGATATTTTTTCCCCAAACATTTTGTCAATTATGGGTATGGTGATATATTTAACACAAACACTTAAAATGCTGCTTAATTGCTGTGACCCAATTTTGTCATTTCTTCATTTGTAAATAACTGCTGGAAACCTCAAAACGGGAAAGTGCAGAATTTTCTGGCCATTCTCCACATCTGAGTGATTCCATCAGCAAATTCCAGTGCTCAGTTACGACCAGTTCACCCTTCAAAGGACCAGCTGTATCCACTCACTCATTTACTCTTCCTTTCAATAGCTATGGCCTGAGAACACACTGTCAGCCACAGTAACAAGGGCAAGAAAGGGTGCTGGCATCTTTCCACACATGGTGCTGTGGGTAAGACATACAGTTACATGCCGTGTTGAGAATGATGATAAGGGGCACACAGGGCTTGGTGGGAACACTTACTAAGGAAAGCCAACCCAGATTTGGCACATCATGTTTTACCAGAGAAATAAAGAGATGTTGAGTCTTAGATCTGAAGTCTGAGTGAGTGCTTCCTGGCAGAATTAGGTAGGACAATTAAAAGTAAGAGAAAAGACTGTGTGTGATTCATACTCAAGAAAGAGGATGACACCTTCATAAAGTGAATGGTTCATTATTTCAGGACCATAGATGGTGGTGGGGAGGTGAGAAATTGGGATAGGCTTAGATTTTATTTGAGGGCATTAGTAAATGCATTTCACATTAAGCCAGGAAATGAAAATATTCTCAACTCTTCAGCAACCAACTCTGGACTCGAAATCATATAAAGATTGACAACTGTACAGTAATAAAGTGAGCTATTTTACTCAGTCATTTGCAAAGTTGTATTGCATGCCTGCTTTGGGACAGAGATGATGCTAAAGGCTGGGGATTACAGTGATGAGCAAAGAAGTTTTGGCTCTTGCCCTCATGCTGTTGCAGTGGAGATAGCTTCTGGGCCAAGTGAAAATGGAAGAAAAATGGAACCCTCTCAATGTCTTGGTCCCGATTGCCCCAGCTGGCTGCCAGTAGCCAATTTTGCTACCCTGCATTGCACAGATCAATGGAAACCAGGGAACCTTCTGCCTTAGTTACCATAGCTCAGAGTGAAGAATAAATGGCACTCCCTGCTGCTTTTTACAGTCTGGAGAAAAATTTCCAGGGCTGAGGAACAGCTACATGATTCCTCTTGTGTGTTGGTCTGATTGTGGACAGTTGTGAAGTCAAGCCAGCGGGAAACAGGCAGACTCACCAGTGAACTAACCATACGTTTGCAGCGGGTGCAGATAACATGGCACATTTTCGGCACTAAATGAAATCCTTACGTTCCACCCAACAGGTAATCTTAACTAATCCCTGAAGTATCCTGTCTCCCTTTTCCTTTTGATCAGACTTTGGGAATTCACCTTTGGTAGAAGGATCCCTGCCACCTTCTGAATTCTCAGAACATACTCACCTCGTGTCACCAAGTAAGGAGGACCACTGAATAGACACCAAACCAAATTTCTACACTTGTATGGATTTTTACTGTAGTTATACATATTCATAGAAATACACCAACTTGAAGAGAGCTCTACTTATTTAATGTTGAGAAAATAATTCTAGGCATATACAGTGGAGGTAATATCAGAGCCTCGGATTTCAAAGAAACATTTCAGACTCTTAAAAAAGAGAAAAATTATCACATGGATATGTACATAGACTAGTAACTGAATCATAAGTACAAAAGAGTTTTGAGATTCAAAGCTTCAAAATGCTATTTTCATTATGGTTTTGGTGCCAGCGCAAAGCAATTGAGGTATGTGTGTGCACATGTGCATCTGGGTGTATGTGTGTGTTTGTGTTCTGAGTGCACCTGTTTCTCAAATTGTAAAGTATTTAGCCTTTTCACTCTAAGGGGGACACTAGAGGAAATTATCTGACAATTTCATCTTAAAAAAACACACACACCCAGAGATTTCCATCTTTAGACTCAGAGTATATAAACTTGGATTTGAAAAACAAATTACCCACAATTATTTGCTTTGCTTGAGTTACCAGGATATTGAGGGAGGAGAAAAAAATTAAGCTGGATCTTACTGATACTTATTAATATTTCAGATATTGAGGGAAAATATTTTGATTGGAATCTTACTGCTACATCTTGGTCTCGCTAGTGAGTGGAATTAATGTTGCATTGATGAAGTGTTTAAGTTTTCCACTTACTACACTGCAGGTCTGTAGCAAACACATCATTATTTTCAAGGAATGATTCTTTTAATAATAAAAAACACAATAATATTAATAATAACTGGAATTGACGTCTATAAATGAACTATTTATTTTAATTCTGATGTATCACTGAGTTACCCAAGAACTGAATCTTCGTCTGTGCAAAAATGGAAGCATTATTTTTTGAAAACCTATTCTGAGAACATTTGCAAACATGTCATACAGTCCAGATAAGTCAGCTCTTGAAAAGCTGTATATAGAAACACCAGCTTTTTGTTATGGCCTCCTAATGAAAACTTTCTACCCCTGCTTTACTATATTTCTTTAATAAAGATATTTATCAAAAAAGTGTTTTACAATTGTTTACTACCTTGACTAAAATTGTGTCACAAAATACAGATATAAATACTTTCATGTCTCTCTTGGTATATACATATGTGTGTATGTATATATACATTTTAAAGATGTTCTATTTTTTATTTGCTGAACATTATTATTTAGTATGAATAGGTGTTGAATTTGTCAAATGTTTTCTTAGCATATGTGTATATACACACACATATATGTCTATTTTGTTTATTTGACATACAGAAAAACATAGAGTACATTTCATTGAGTTTTAGTAAATATATATATATATATATATATATATATATACATACATATATATATATGTGTGTGTGTGTATTAGTGTATTGCTAATTTGTGCCTGGTTACTTTTGTTTAACATAGTAGTAAAAAAAAATACTCTATAGTGCATAGAGGAGAAATACCCTATATTCCTCAATAGTTTCCTATTTTACTAATATACAACAGTTTATTATATTGATGGTCATTTGGGATGTTTCAAACATTAGGCTTTTATGAATGAGTCTCCTATCAGCATCCTTGTACAAATCTTTTATGTACATATACTTTCAAATTTCTTGAGTATTACTGGATCATAAGATATTACGTATGTGTTTTTAATTTTTAATTTTAATATTTTCTAATTTTAATTTTTTAATTTCAAGTTTTCTACCTCATTAATTCCTTTTTTCCCTTCAAAATGACAAAACAAAGGAATTCACCCCAAAATAAAGAGCACGAAGAAACGACAGCCAGGGATTTGACCAACACAGGTACAAGCAAGATGTCTGAACCAGAATTTAGAATCACGATAATAAGAATACTAGCTGGAGTTGAAAATAGATTAGAATCCCTTTCTGCAGAGATACAAGAAGTAAAAACTAGCCAGAATGAAATTAAAAATGCTATAACTGAGCGGCAATCACAGATGGATGCAGTGCTGGAAAGGATGGACTTGGCAGAACAGAGCATCAGCAATATAGAGGACAAACTTATAGAGAATAACGAAGCAGGAGAAAAGAGGGAGATTAAGGCAAAAGAGTACGATTTAAGAATTAGAGAAATCAGTTACTCATTAAAAAGGAACAACATCAGAATCATAGGGGTCCCAGAGGAGGAAGAGAGAGAAATAGGGGTAGAAGGGTTATGTGAGCAAATCATAGCAGAAAACTTTCCTAACCTGGGGAAAGACATAGACATCAAAATCCAGGAAGCACAGGGGACCCCCATTAGTTTCAACAAAACCAACCATCAACAAGGCGTATCATAGTCAAATTGACAAAATACTCAGGCAAGGAAAGAATCATGAAAGCAGCAAGGGAAAAAAGTTCCTAACCTACAAGGGAAGACAGATTAGGTTTGCAGCAGACCTATCCACAGAAACTTGGCAGGCCAGAAAGGAGTGGCGGTATATATTCAGTGTGCTGAATCAGAAAAATATGCAGCCAAAAATTCTTTATCCAGCAAGGCTGTCATTCAAAATAGGAGAGAGGCGCCTGGGTGGCTCAGTCGGTTAAGCATCTGACTTCTGCTCAGGTCGTGATCTCATGGTCCATGAGCTCGAGCCCCGCATCAGGCTCCGTGCTGACAGCTCAGAGCTTGGAGCCTGTTTCAGATTCTGTGTCTCCCTCTCTCTGACCCTCCCCCATTCATGCTCTGTCTCTTCCGTCTCAAAAATAAATAAACATTAAAAAAAAAAAACAAAAAAACAAAATAGAAGGAGAGATCAAAAGTCTCCCGGACAAACAAAAATTAAAGCAGTTTGTGACCACTAAACCAGCCCTGCAAGAAATTTTAAGGGGGACTTTCTGAGGGGAGAAAAGATGGGGGAAAAATACATACATATATATATACCAAAAGCAACAAAAGATTAGAAAGGACCAGAGAACACCACCAGAAACTCCAACTCTACAAGCATCATAATGGCAATAAATTCATATCTTTCAGTACTCACTCTAAACATCAATGGACTCAATGCTCCAATCAAAAGACATAGGGTAACAGAATGGATAATAAAACAAGATCCATCTATATGCTGTTTACAAGAGACCACTTTAGACCTAAAGACACCTTCAGATTGAAAACAAGGGGGTGGAGAACCATCTATCATGCTAATGGTCAACCAAAGAAAGCCGGAGTAGCCATACTTATATCAGACAATTTAGACTTTAAAATAAATACTGTATCAAAAGATGCAGAAGGGAATTATATCATAATGAAGGGGTCAATAGACCATGAAGACCTAACAATTGTAAACATTTATGCACCAAACGTGAAACACCCAAATATATAAATCAATTAATCACAAACATCAAGAAATTCATCTATAGTAATACCATAATAGTAGGTATTATGGACTTAACAGATATATTCAGAACATTTCATCCTAAAGCAGCTGAATATACATTCTTCTCCAGTGCACATGGAATGTTCTCCAGAATAGACCATATACTGGGACACAAATCAGCCCTAAGTACAAAAAGATCGAGATCATACCATGTGTATTTTTAGACCACAATGCTATGAAACTTGAAATCAACCACAAGAAAAAAATTGGAAAGGCAACAAATACTTGGAGACTGAAGAACATCCTACTAAATAAAGAATGAATGGGCTAACCAAGCAGTTAAAGAGGAAATTAAAAAGTATATGGAAGTCAATGAAAGTGATAACACCACAAACCAAAACTTCTGGGATGCAGCAAAGGCGGTCATAAGAGGAAAGTATATAGCAATCCAGGCCTTCCTAAAGAAGGAAGAAAGATCTCAGATACACAACCTAAACTTACGCCTTAAGGAGCTGGAAAAAGAACAGCAAATAAAACCCAAAACCAGCAGAAGACAGGAAATAATAAAGATTAGAGCAGAAATTAATGCTATTGAAACAAAAAAACAAAAAAAACAAAAAAACAGGACAACAGATCAATGAAACCAGAAGTTGGTTCTTTGAAAGAATTAACAAAATGGATAAACCACTAGCCAGTTTGATCAAGAAGAGAAAGGAAAGGACCCAAATAAATAAAATCAAGAATGAAAGAGGAGAGATCACAACCAACACAACAGAAATAAACACAATAATAAGAGAATATTATGAGCAATTATATGCCAATAAAATGGGTAATCTGGAAGAAATGGACGAATTCCTAGAAACATGTACACTACCAAAACTGAAACAGGAAGAAATAGAAAATTTGAACAGACCCCTAATCAGTAAGGAAATCGAATTAATAATCAAAAATCTGCCAAAAAACAAAGGTCCAGGGCCAGATGGCTTTCCAGGGGAATTCTACCACACATTTAAGGAAGAGTTAACACCTATTCTCCTGAAACTGTTCCAAAAAATAGAAATGGAAGGAAAACTTCCAAACTCTTTCTATGAAGCCAGCATTATCTTGATTCCAAACCAGACAGAGACCACAGTAAAAAGAACTATAGACCAATTTCCCTGATGAACATGGATGCAAAAATCCTCAAGAAGATATTAGCCAACCGGCCCCAACAATACATTAAAAAAATTATTCATCACGACCAAGTGGGATTTATACCTGGGAAGCAGGGCTGGTTCAATATCCGCAAAACAATTAACGTGATTCATCACATCAATAAAAGAAAGAACAAGAACCATGTGATCCTCTCAATAGATGCAGAGAAACCAGTTGACAAAATACAGCATCCTTTCTTGATAAAATGCCTCAAGAAAGTAGGGATAGAAGGATAATACCTTGAGACCATAAAAGCCATATATGAACAACCCAATGCTAATATCATCCTGAATGGGGAAAAAATGAGAGCTTTCCCCGTAAAGTCAGGAACAAGACAGGGATATCTCCTCTCGCCACTGTTATTGAACATAGTATTGGAAGTCTTAGCCTCTGCAATCTGACAACACAAAGAAATAAAAGGCATCCATATCGGCCAGGAGGAAGTCAAACTTTCACTCTGAGCAGATGACATGATACTCAATATGGAAAACCCAAAAGATTCCACCAAAAAACTGCTAGAATTGATTCATGAATTCAGCAAAGTTGCAGGATATAAAATCAATGCACAGAAATCGGTTTCATTCCTATACACCAACAGTGAAGCAAAAGAAAGAGAAATCAAGGAATGGATCCCATTTACAGTTGCACAAAAAAACCCATAAAATACCTAGGAATAAATCTAACCAAACAGGTGAAAAATCTATACACTGAAAACTATAGAAAGCTTATGAAAGAAATTGAAGACACAAAGAAATGGAAAAAGATTCCATGCTCCTGGATAGGAAGAACAAATATTGTTAAAACGTTGATACTACCCAAAGCAATCTACATATCCAATGCAATCCCTATCAAAGTAACACCAGCATTCTTCACAGAGCTAGAACAAAGAATCCTAAAATTTGTATGGAACCAGAAAAGACCCCGAACAGCCAAAGCAATCTTGAAAAAGAAAACCAAAGCAGGAGACATCACAATCCCAGACTTCAAGCTATACTACAAAGCTGTAATCACCAAGACAGTATGGTACTGGCACAAGAACAGACACTCAGATCAATGGAACAGAATAAAGAACCGAGAAATGGACCCACAAACATATGGCCAACTAATCTTTCACAAAGCAGGAAAGAATATCCAATAGAATAAATACAGTCTCTTCAGCAAGTGGTGCTGGGAAAACTAGACAGCGACATGTAGAAGAATGAACCTGGACCACTTTCTTACACCATACACAAAAATAAACTCAAAATGGATGAAAGACCTCAATGTAAGACAGGAAGCCATCAAAATCCTGGAGGAGAAAGCAGTAAAAAACCTCTTTGATCTTCCCTCAGCAACTTCTTACTCAACACTTCTCCAGAGGCAAGGGAAACAAAAGCAAAAAATGAGCTACTAGGACCTTATCAAAATAAAAAGCTTCTGCACAGCAAAGGAAACAATCAGCAAA
Source organism: Panthera tigris (assembly GCF_018350195.1). NCBI lineage: Eukaryota > Metazoa > Chordata > Mammalia > Carnivora > Felidae > Panthera > Panthera tigris. Next base: position 43,432,250 of record NC_056661.1, on the reverse strand, counting down.
ACTAAAAGGCAACTGACAGAATGGGAGAAGATATTTGCAAATGATACATCAGATAAAAGGTTAGTATCCAAAATCTATAAAGAACTTATCAAACTCAACACCCAAAAAACAAATAATCCAGTGAAGAAATGGGCGAAAGACATGAATAGACATTTCTCCAAGAAAGACCTCCAGATGTCCAACCGACACATGAAAACATGCTCAACATCACTCATCATCAGGGAAATACAAATCAGAACCACAATGAGATACCACCTTATACCTGTCAGAATGGCTAACATTAACAACTCAGGCAACAACAGATGTTGGTGAGGATGCGGAGAAAGAGGATGTCTTTTGCATTGTTGGTGGGAATGCAAGCTGGTGCAGCCACTCTGGAAAACAGTATGGAGGTTCCTCAAAAAACTAAAAATAGAATTACCCTATGACCCAGCAATTGCACTACTAGGCATTTATCCAAGGGATACAGGTATGCTGTTTTGAAGGGACACATGCACCCCCATGTTTATAACAGCACTATCAACAATAGCCAAATTATGGAAAGAGCCCAAATGTCTCTCGATGGATGAATGGATAAAGAAGATGTGGCGCATATATATATATAGAGAGAGAGAGAGAGTATTACTCGGCAACCAAAAAGAATGAAATCTTGCCATTGGCAACTACGTGGATGGAACTGGAGGGTATTATGCCAAGTGAAATTAGTCAAAGACAAAAATCATATGACTTCACTCATATGAGGACTTTAAAAGACAAAACAGATGAACAGAAGGGAAGGGAAAAAATATAAAAACAGGGAGGGGGACAAAACAGAAGAGACTCATAAATATGGAGAACAAACTGAGGGTTGCTGGACAGGTTGTGGGAGGGGGGATGGGCTAAATGGGTAAGGGGCATTAAGGAATCTACTCCTGAAATCATTGCTTCACTCTATGCTAACTAATTTGGATGTAAATTTTAAAAAAATAAAAAATAAAATTTAAAAAAGATATATGTGTAATTATATTAGAAACTGAAAAGTTTTCTAATATTGTTGTCTCATTTTATACTCCATGTTCATTATCTATGAAGCTCAGTTCTTCTCATCCTCCTTAACTCTTGTAATTGTCAGACTTTTTTTAATTTTTATTTTTTTTACTATTAACCATTCTAGTGGATGTCAACCAGCATCTTATTTTGGTTTTAACTCATGTATTTCCATAATAACTAATAATGCCAAGCATCATATGAAGTGCTCATTGGCTTTTTATAATCTCCATGAACTATCTACTCATGAGTGTTTTGCCCACTTTTTAAATTGGGTTACTGTCTTGCTATAAATGGTTTGTATTCTGGACTATAGTCCTTTGTCAATGCCTATTTTATTTTCTTCCAGTTTGTGGTTTACCCTTTCATTTTCCTGACTGTGACATGAGCAAAGATTCTCATTGTGATGAAGTGTGATCTATTAAATATTTTGCATTGCTATTGTTTGCAGAAATCCTTAAATAATCTTTGCCTACACTACTATTATGAAGATACACTTTCACCTTTTCTTCTAGAAGCTGTACAGCTTTAGCTGTTATGTTTAGGTTTATGGTCTATGGTTCACTTTTCTGCATGGTATGAAGTACGATTTAGGACTCCCTCCACCCCCACCCCCAAAAATTTGCTTTGGCATCAACTGTTGAAAAAAACCTTTTCATTTATCCACTGAATTGCATTAACATGTCAAAAATCAATTTACCATATCTGTCTGTCAATTTCAGCACTTCATATTAGACACCTGTGATTCATTTGTGTAACGTTATGCGAACACCACACTGTCTAATAATTGCAGATTCAAAGTGAATCATGAAATCGGTTGTAGTAAGTCCTTCAGGTTTGTAGCATTTCTTCAAGATTGTGTCACATAGTCTGGGTTCTTTGGGTCTTCATATAATTGCTAAAATAAACTTTTTCATTGCTTAAAAAAAACTTGAGCTTTTGTTGGGTCATATTGATTCTGTAAATCAATTTGAGAAAAATCGGTATCTTAATATCATATCTTCTAACTCACGTCCAGGGAGATTCTCAATTCTGTATTCGTTTTGTCTATAAGTAATATTTTATAGTTTTCTGTCAAATATTTTCTTGCACATGTTTCATTACATTTATCCTTGGTATTTTTGTTTCTTTTTTGATGTTATTGTGAATGGTATTTCTATATTTCTATTTCCCAATTAGTTGTAGACTGTGTGTGTGTGTGTGTGTGTGCATGTTTATGTGTATATTTCACTGACTTGCATTCTGTGCCTGTGCCAAATTCACTTATTAGTTCTGCTAGTCTCCTTGTAAATTCCTTTGGATTTTTTAATGTACACAATCATATCTTTTAGCATTATTTATGTCTTTTATTTCTTTTTTGTTCTATTACTCTACCAGGACCTCCAGCACAATGTTGAATAGAAGTAGTATGAGAAAACATCTTTCCTGGGGCGCCTGGGTGACTCAGTCGGCTAAGCGTCTGACTTCGGCTCAGGTCATGATCTCGCGGTCTGTGAGTTCGAGGCCCGCGTCGGGCTCTGTGCTGACAGCTCAGAGCCTGGAGCCTGTTTCAGATTCTGTGTCTCCCTCTCTCTCTGACCCTCCCCCATTCATGCTCTCTCTCTGTCTCAAAAGTAAATAAACGTTAAAAAAATTGAAAAAAAAACATTTTTCCTTATTCCTGATCTTTTTGAAGGAAACTTTTTAATTTCCCAGAGTTAAGTATGATGTATACTTTAAGATATTTGCAGATGTACTACATATTAAAGATGTTCTATTTTTTGTTTGCTGAACATTATTTAGTATGAATAGGTGGTTAATTTGTCAAATGTTTTCTTGGTATCTGTTGAAATGATATGGGTTTTCTCCTTTGTTAATGGGGTGAATTCCATTGACTAATTTTCAAATATTAAATTCAACATTTCCTTCCTTACTTGGTTATAGTGTATTATCCAGTGTATGTATCACTAGATTTGATATGTCTATATTTTTAAAGGAATTTTGTGTCTATGTTCCTAAGTTGTGTCAGTTTGTAGTTTTTTCTTTTAAAATCTATGTTATATTTTCATTATAGTATACATAATATTTGTATTATTTATAATGTATTTATAAACACATATTATTTATTATGTATGATGTGAATCTTAGTTATAAATTTATATACACATATTTCATTTAATTCTTTATTATTATCTTTATCTTTATCAAATCAGGTGGTAAATTTTCACCTTTATTGTCTGAATAAAGTTACAATTAGTATTATGTCTTCTTTAAATACTTGGTGAATTCACCATGTAGTAGTCATCTAGACTAACACGGGGAAAAAAAGAGAGAAAAATAAGCAACTGAAACAATAGGAAGGAAAATAAAGTTCAGAAGGTCAGAATAAAGGTCTTGGTTGCAGAAAGTCATGGGCAATCTCAAGTCTCAGCCTCTTTGCTCATATTTTAATTCTGTGTCACTTTGGTAATGACCCAACTTTCAGGGAACTGTTTTCCCCCCTTGTTTAGGTCAAATACCAGATTTTTGGCCAAAGGTTAGGAGAGAGAGGCAAGCGACTGAGATTGGTATTCCTAAAAGGAATACTTGGACAGTTGGAAGGGTGTTTCCCAAAGAAAATAAGGGGTGGTACAGACATAAAAGAGAGAGAAAGGAGTGAATGGGCAGAACAGTGCATATCCATTATAACCACCAGTTAGTATGGAGTTCTCTTATTAAGATGTTTGACTTTCATTACTCTAGGCTCTGAAAAGAGGGTTGAAATCCATGTGTTGTCAGGAGAAGGGGTCTATTTCCTTTAATCTAAAGTGTTAATATTACAGTCTTTCCAAAAAGCAGTTTTGATGAGAAATAGTTTTGGGTCCCCAAAGAAGGTACACTGGCAATAGCTATACATCTTGAGTAGATGAGTTCCTCTTAACAACCTGTATTTTTTTTAACCTCAAAGTAACCTACATGCATTTTAATTGCTGGAGTTGCTGGAGTTAATCCTCCAATCATTTTCTAGCCATTGTTGTAAATAATAATCTTCATTAATGCAATGACACTAAACACTAATCTTCTAATTTGCAGTAAGAAGTACAAGGAAAGCATAAAGATCGTTACTCAATAGGATAGGGAAAAAAAGGGAAAAGAATGTCACGCAATTTAAAACCTTATAGCTAAAGAGAACCTCAACACATTTAAGATACTTAATTTTCACAACATGCATGGATGCTAATCTTTAAAATCTCATACACTAAATGGAACTTTAACTCTCTCTCAGTTCTTTTTCTCTGGGATTGTAAATTAACTTTCCCATCACGAGATGGAGTTTTTTGGGGTGCCTGGGTGGCTCAGACGGTTAAGCATCTGACTTTGGCTGCAGCCATGATCTTGCAGTTTGTGATTTCCAGCCCCGCCCCGCTTTGGGCTCTGTGCTGACATTTCAGAGCTTGGAGCCTGCTTTGGATTCTCTGCCTCCCTCCGTCTCTGCCCCTCCCCTGCTCATGCTCTGTCTCCCTCACTCTCTCTCAAAAAGAAAAAACATTGAAAAAATTAAAAGAAAAGAAATGGATTTTTTTCACTTAATTATTTTGTTAAGCTATTTGGATTGTTCAGCTTTATATGAAATATGAATTAAAGGTCCTTGTGTGATGAGTTAAAAAAAATCTTAATGGTAATGAGAAAGACAGTGATGGCAACAAGAGTGCTCTGATGTTTGAATGTAATTGTCTGAAGTTCATATGTTATAGAAGTTACAGACCTTACTCGCCTTCAGTCCAAGATTCAGAGAAAATTCCTTCCAGGTGAGATAAAATGCTTATTGTGGGGAAGGACAGATGAACAAAGTATCTGTTCAGGGTCCCAGAATCATAGAGCTTGTGAGTGAAAATGGATCCTAGGGATCATTCCAGGTTATACCTTTCATATCATTAATAAAAGAATAGGTCCTGAAATAGTAAATGGTTTTTCCATTTTACCCAGTCAGCTACTGCATTGAGAACCAAGACTTTAGATTCTGTCTTAAATATTCTTTTCCCTTCACCTCTGTAAGGATCATAAATCAGAAAAATTACACCTATAAAATGCTTTTAACATGACAGGCACTGCGTTAAATGGTTTATGTAAATTTCCAAATTAGTCCTCATAACTGTAGGCCAGGTTTGCAAACGCATATATTCCGTACCCTCCTCATCCTCCCAAAGGCAATTCTTCCCGCACGGCCCACGGCCAGTCACTATCCCCCACAAAGTCTCTCTTCCTCATCCCTGCTGAAATTTATCTTTTTTTTATACTTTAAATTTTTTTTTCAATGTTTATGTATTTTTGAGAGACAGAGAGAGACAGAGCGTGAGCAGGGAAGGGGCAGAGAGAGAGGGAGACGCAGAATCTGAAACAGTCTCCAGGCTCCACACAGCCAGCACAGAGCCTGACGTGGGGCTTGAACTCACAAATTGTGAGATCATGACCTGGGCTTAAGTTGGACGCCCAACCGACTGAGCCACCCAGGTGCCCCGATCTTTTTTTTTACTCTGACCTGCACAAATTTTATTATCTTTTCATATGAAGTGATCACACGAGAATGGCATGCTACTCCATATTTTGACAGGTGTCCCTTTTCCACAAGCTAGAGTGTAAGCTTCCTGAGAACGACAGTGAAGGTTTCTCTGTCCCATTAGTGCTGTGAAAATGCTTTCCCTGCATGTGGTAGATGACTGACAATTCCTCTTGTGTGACTGGTTTAAAAGGTAGCATTGACGAGAAAGCCAGTAAAATTAAACTCATTCTTCTTTTTTTTTTTTTTCTGGAGTATTTAAATCTGTAAGTAGTTATCCTGAAAGGTTGAGAGTATTTTTATTTTTATTTATTTTCAATTTTTTTTCGTTTGTTGACATGTATTTACATTGCATGTACTTATACATTTTTATTTAAATCCAAGATAGTTAACATATAGTGTAATAATGGTTTCAGGGGTAGAATTTAGTGACTCCTCCCTTGTATACAACACCCAGGGCTCATCCCAACAAGTGCCCTCCTTAATGGCCATCACTCATTTATCCCATCCCCCACCCACCTCCCCTCCAGCAACCCTCAATTTGTTCTTTGTATTTAAGAGTCTCTTCTGGTCTGCCTCACTCTCTGTTTTTATGTTATTTTTCCTTCCCTTCCCTTATGTTCATGTATTTTGTTTCTTAAATTCCACATATGAGTTTAATCATATGATATCTTTCTCTGGCTGACTTACTTCGCTTAGCATAATACACTCTAGTTCAATCCATGTTGTGGCAAGTAGCAAGATTTCACCTTTTTGACCACCAAGTGTGTATATATATATATATATATATATACCAACCACATCTTCTTTATCCATTCATCAGTCAATAGACATTTGGGCTCTTTCCATAGCTTACCTATTGTTGGTAATGCTGCTATAAACATTGGGGTGCATGTGCCCCTTTGAATTAGCATCTTTCTTTTAAACACAGTAGTCTGTTACTTTCAACATGTTTGATATGTGGCTCAGCCTAAGATGGGTTGATTTTCAAACTCAACTTCCCTTATTCCCCAGTATCCATTCCAAGGATAAGGAATAGACAACTTGGGGAACTGGGGTGGGGTGAGGAAGCAGCTTTCTGATCAGTACCAGTGATTACTACCAAAATGGTTAAAAAGTACAATTTAAGGGCACAGTGTTTAAAAACGCATTCTGGAGAGCTGGGTACTATAGTACAAACCACTTAATGTCTATTACCTAGTTCTGCCTACATGGACTGGGAAATAATCTCTTCTATGTCTAGTTTTAGTCTCAACACTAATTTTTTGTCACCCTGAAGAATTGACTTACCTCACCAGATCTTAGTTTCTTCTGCTGTCAGACTAGAAATGTGGACAAGTGAATCCAGCCCCGTATGGCTTTTTTAGGCCTGCAGCTACAAATATAAGCAGGCCCTGCTTTGAATGGGAGACCTGGGATCAGATGATGCTTTTAAGCCTTTCTCCACACCTTCACACCTATGCCTCCACTGCTTCCCACCTTATTGGCTGGACCCGCTGCTGCTCGCTCCTCATTCTGCAGCACGAAGTTGAGGCGTGATCTGCGGTAATTGGCACTGCGCTGAAATTTAACAGGGTGAGTGATTATGTTCCAGGATGTTACCCGAACTCCAGACAAGGAAGCCGATATTTAAGTAGAATCTCTTTGGCAGCCACTTACTCTCATTTATTTGAAAAAGGCTCCTTTGAATTGAAGCTTCTTTGAAATATCAACTTTCAGATCACCTTGTGACCATCAGCACTTGGTAGGAGTAAGCGTTTTACCATGCGAACTAACACATCATGGAGCCAACAGGGAGGTAAAATCTGCTAAGCGGGTAGGAGTTCTGTTTTCAGTATAATTAAACTTTCCCTCATTATTAAAACATATCAGAATATAATGCAAATCTGAGTTATTCGTCATGCAGTGATTTGGAGTGTGACAGGACAATACCTCCATCCTATCCCTACTCACGTCTTAAAATGTTATAAAAGTTGTCTTTTTTTTCCTTTCTTTCTCTGTGCTATTTACAAAAAAAATGTTCTGCTTAGACTTTAGTTCTCAAACTTTAAACTCCTAAGACAGATGAGCAGTTGAACAATAAGACATCTGGTAAACAAAGTGCTGCTAGCCAGGGAATCACCATGGAAACCACCAAAGACGTGGATTATGAAGATGAACAACAGTGAGTTAATTTCTTCTCAGGGTTGTGGCATTTTGGTTCATTGGTTCATATGTTGAGGTGTCTTTTAGAGGAAATGCTGTCAGAGACACACAAGAATCTCTCATGATTCATTATGGAGTAAAATCCAGAACAAGTCAGACTCAAGTTCTTCAAGTAAGAAAAACTAACATTCAAAATCTTCCAAAGAAGCATAAATCCTAGCTAAAATATAATCATGCGTAACTTGAAAATTGAACCACTAAGTATATCCCAGGAAAAGCATTACTGTAAGACTGCAATGATTTCTATCATTTCAGATGTTAGATCATAGAATTCCTCCATGTAATGAATCATCAGATGGGGTTCCCTGTCCAACTCCCTGTGCTTATTAAATAGCAGTTAATGCTAAATGTAAAGTGTAGGTTAAATCCAGCTATAGAATATTACATCTATTTTGTAGTTAGATTATATAAAATGTGATCGATGGCAATGATTTTAAAGTTTAGAAATAAGCCACACTTTAAGGAATATAGTGAGTCCATTTTGAAAACTGAAAAGTTGTCAGATGAAATACAATTGATTAGTAAGAAAATGGGCTGGAAGGGACCTTAAAAACTCATCTGATCCAGCTGGAAGTCTTTAATTTGCACTCCAGCAGTTAAATGTCTAAGCCTTCTAGAACAGATAGATGCCTGTTCTCTACCTGACATTCTCCAGGGAGAGAGTCTCAACAACTTAATTCAATAACCCCTGCCATGGTTTTATCACCTTGGCAGTCTAGAAGTTCTTCTTTATATTCCACAGAAATCTCTCCTGGAGCCTGTTTTCTGTAGGTGGGTTTGTGGTGAACATAAAACAGAAAGTGTTCTGTGTCCTCCTCAGAAACATTGCTCACATAGCCAAGTTGTTGCCTGTTAATAGTATCTTCTCTGGCCCAAATTACAACCATTCTCTCATGTTTTGAACACAGAGGATATATTCCTGGATCCTCTGGAATTCCTTTTTCCCTGACCATGAATTTTTGAAATAGGAAATAGCTTCACTCTATCTTATGTTAAGCTCTAGGGAAAATAGTAACACCTCCATTTGTACAGTACTTTGCAATATACAATCCATTTCACGTGCATTATTTCATTAGATCTACAACATCAACCCTGTTAATTAGGCAGAGAATGAAATCCTCACTGATATTCTCAGGATTATGTAAACTATGTGTTCGTGTGGATTAAAGTACTGGTAAATAAACCCAGCTGAAAATATTCAGCCCCTGAAGCATACTAGAAACAGAGCTGTTTTGCCATATTATTTTAGGTATTTGCCTGCTATTTATTTCATGTACGCAACAGAGACCGTACATGCATTTTATAGTTAGCAAAATCGACTTTATTGTATTCATGGTATATGTTTTTATAATATTGTATTTAGAGTATATGTTTTTCCTAAGGCCATAGAGCTGGGATTTGAACTTGTGCATCCAAAATTAAGGAGCAGAGATTTTCCAGCTTCTAAAGAGCTACCTCTTTCTTGGCATTGTTTCTTGGTAGAGAGACATAAAACACAACAAAATAATAAAGCACTATAATGAATATATTAGGTAATGTCTGAATCAATGCTTAATACAATACGTATCACATAGAAAGTGCTCAATTAATATTAGCTCTTAGTATTATCTGAGTTCAATGCACAATAGAGGAAGAAAGCAGTTGAGATCATTAAAACCAAAAGAAAGTGATTACATCTAATGTTAGTCCAAAAATCCTTTAATAAATCCTTATTTTTACAGAAAATTACTTATAATGCAATTCCTATTACTTGAGAAAAACTTCAGAATGACTTAGAAATCTAAAAGTCAAAAATGCAACACAGAAATTCTCCAGGAACTGAAGAAAGCTTGATATTAGGGGTAACCAAGAGTCTATATATCTGAGTGTAGTGCTGCAGATAAATTAGGTAAATTATTATAGTGGACATTAGATACAAATGTCTACTGCTGTGAAATGTCTAATATTTCAAATCAGCTCTTTGATATTCTCTCAAAGAGAATAATGAATAATTTATTCATCTCTTGACTATGATCATCATTATGTGATGCTTCTGAAATAGAGATTTCTCACTTTTAGCCCCTTTTCTTTAAAAATTTTTTTTTCAACGTTTATTTATTTTTGGGACAGAGAGAGACAGAGCATGAACGGGGGAGGGACAGAGAGAGAGGGAGACACAGAATTGGAAGCAGGCTCCAGGCTCTGAGCCATCAGCCCAGAGCCTGACGCGGGGCTCGAACTTACGGACCGTGAGATCGTGACCTGGCTGAAGTCGGACGCTTAACCGACTGCGCCACCCAGGCGCCCCAACCCCTTTTCTTTTAAAGGAACTCAATCTAATGTGATAAGAAATTCTTTTCCTTACTGTTAAAGGACTACAAGTACACTATTTCTTTCTCTAAAAGCATGACAATGCTTTCTTTCTTAGTATTAAAGGTATAAGTAGGCTTTTTATATTTTATCTACTGAGAGCAATGAATTCAGGTTTCAGGGTTAAGTGTTCTGAATTCTAGTTCTCGGTTGTTTTACCATCAAGATCAAGAAGCTTAAATAGTTTCTCAGTTCCCTTAGTGCTATGGACAGAGAGTTTGTGTCCCCTCAGATTCCTGTGTTGAAACCTAGTGCCAAATGTGATGGTATTAGGAGGTGGGACCTTTGGGATGTGCTTAAGTCATGAGGGTAGAGTTTCATGAATGAGATTAGTGTCCCTAAAATAGAAACCCAGAGGACTCCCTCAGCTTCCTCCTCCTGAGGACCCAGTGAGAAGTCGCCATTGAAAAGCAAGCAAGCTCTCACCTGATACCAAATCTACTGGTGCATTGACTTCAGACTTTCCAGCAACCAGCACTGTAAGAAATAAAATCCTGTTATTTATAACTACCTAGTCTAAGGCATTTTTTATAACAGTCCAAATGGACTAAAACATATGCCAAATACCAATGTTCTGTTCACAGGGTTGTGTGAATCAGGTAATGCAAATGACAGCACTTTGAAAATAAAGGGTTTTCTTTCCCTGCCCCCACAAAGAGTTTTGTAAATATAAAGCACACTTTTTATTGTGTCTTTTATTTATAAGTTTCCTTACAGTTTTTATTTATTTTTAATTTTTTTTAACGTTTATTTATTCTTGAGACCGAGAGAGACAGAGCATGAATGGGGGAGGGTCAGAGAGAGAGAGGGAGACACAGAATCTGAAACAGGCTCCAGGCTCTGAGCTGTCAGCACAGAGCCCGACGCGGGGCTTGAACTCACGAACCGCGAGATCATGACCTGAGCCGAAGGCGGCCACTTAACCGACTGAACCACCCAAGCGCGCCTCCTTACAGTTTTTAAACATGCATATTTATGTTGATTAATTGGTGCCATACTCCATTTCCTTCTTCCTTTTCCTTTATTCAACACATTCTCTGTCTGCAAAGCTCTGACACAATTTTCAAGTTTTAGTCAAACATTTCTTCCTCTGAGAATCCTTAATTAAGTTTCCAAGACTGAGATGGTTACTTTCTCAGTCGCTGATCTCATCTCTGGCCTAAGAGTCAAGCTGTTTTTTACTAGACTCAATGCATCATGTAGATCAGGTCATGTTCCTTAGAAACACACATAATGTATAAGGAGTCATTCATTGTAAGTGCTAACCACCATACTTACATATGGGAACACAGATTCGAATTATTTATCTCACACTTACTCCTCCCTGAAATGAGTCCACACCCATATGATCACAATCAAATTATGCATATATTATGCAGAAATTTTCCCACGGCCACATCTACCTGGCTTCCAAGCCCTGTGCCCAGAAATTCCATCAGCCCCTTACCACGCTCTGTCTCCCAATGTTTTTACTAACTAGGCAACAACGAGGCTCAAGTGGGCTACATAGGTAAGGGCATACCTTTTCTGCCAGAAGGTCTTGGATTGGAACCTTGACTCTGCCATATGTTTTTGTCAAAGCTTGAACAAGTTAACCACTTTGAGTCCCTGTTTACAAATCTGTAAAATGGGGATAAGAACACCAGTATGTTGCAGTGGGCTCAATATATATTAGTTACTTTATAAATATGAAGTGTTATTATTAGGGGCTTTCAAATTTGACAATTATAAGATCCAACTAACACCCCCCAGGAATCAGCTGACTTTGGATAAATTTCAACTTCTGTGTGTATCTGTTTGCTAAAGACACACACACACACACACACACACACACACACCCCTTCTGTGCTACAATACAAAGAAGAATAACATCATTACACTTGAGGGATTTATCTTTGAGTGTATAGGTACAGGGTACCTCCAAAGCTAGCACTGTAGTACCTCTCTCAATGTTGGTCCCCTGCTAAGGGTGATCTGTTTAGCATCCAGTTGGATCCAGGCCTGCTAGACAGAGATGTTTGATTAACAGGAATCCATTGTTCCACTTCTTGGAAGTAAAGATGCATCTTTTTTAGCCTTAAATACCTATCACCTCTGTATTTCCTGTAAGCCGTGTGCTTATTTCTTTTGAGCCTCACACCCACCAGCAAGGGGAAGTAGTAAAGGCAGTACACTTATTTATGTTCATTTAAATAATAAAGTCCCCAGAGTTCAAGTCGTTTAGTAATTTGCCCATGGTCACAGAACCAATAACAAAATGATAGCAACCTCCGTTATCACTCATTGGGTTTTTCCCATGAGCTGCCCAGCATAACTGGTATTTTCAATGGGTTGTCTCAGTTGTAGGAGATAGGTATCTCTATTTTATTTTATTTTATTTTATTTTATTTTATTTTATTTTATTTTATTATTTTATTTTATTTTTTTATTTGAGAGAGAGGGAGGGAGAGAGAGAGCAGGGGAGAGGCAGAGGGAGAGGTAGAGAGAGAGAGAGAGAGAGAGAGAAGAGAGAATCTGAAGCAGGCTCCACACCCAGTGCAGGAACCCAACACTGGGCTCAATCTCATGATCATGAAATCAAGACCATGAGATCATGACTTGAGATGAAATCAAAAGTCAGATGCTCAACTGACTGAGCCACACAGGCACCCCTTATCTCCATTTTAAAACTTTTTTTTAATGTTTATTTATTTTTGAGAGAAAGAGAGAGAGAGAGAGCATGATCGGGGGAGGGACAGAGAGAGAGAGAGAGAGAGAGAGAGAGACAGAATCTGAAGTTAGCTCCAGGTTCTGAGCTGTCAGCACAGAGCCTGACACAGGGCTCAAACCCACAAACTGTAAGGTCATGACCTGAGCTGAAGTTGGAACTCAATCAACTGAGCCACCCAGGCTACCCCTTTTCTCCATTTTAAAGCTAGGGCAACTGAGGCCAACAGCTGTGAAGTGCTCTGCCCAAAGGTCCAGAGACAAGATCGGAAACAAGTACTGATCCAAAACTTAAGTCCCATCAAGCATTCTCACAGGCATTGTTATCTGATAGACTTGCGGGCTCCTGCATGGGACTGGAGTGTGGCTGCCTTGGTTGGAGTCCTGACCCCATTACACAAGCTGCATGACTGTGGGAACGTTTATCCAATTCTGTACACATCGGTAAGATAGTGATATGATAACAGTCTCAATCTTGGGGTTTTGGAATAATTAACCATTATAATATGGGCTTAGTAATTAGTAATTTAATAAAGGTTTAGTAATTAGTAATTTAACAAAGTGCTTAATAACTACTTATTTGTGCGTTTAGAAATTAGTAATTTAATAGAGGGTTTAGTAATTGGTCATTTGATAAGTGCATATTATATTCTGAATAATGCCTGAATAATTCTATCTATTGCAACACCAGTTGACAATCCCCATTGCTTGTTCATTTCCTTTCTCAACTTTCAATTCTTTAGATTCATACCCTTGTAGTAAGGGAGAAAATTGTGCTTTCATACCTCTCAAGGAGGAGGGGAAAGGTTGCTTTTATGCATTGGTCTTTCCAGCCCACCCAAAAGACCATTGCTTCTCTCCAGAATTCCTCCACTTCTGCACAGATTTGATTGTTCATTAAAGCTATCTTTCTCTGAGTAAACCTGCTCCTCTTAAAATGGAAAAGAGGATGTCTATGAGAATGATAATAAAAATGGAAGAGATTACAGACTGCGTCTCAAAGGAAGATATCCCTTTTATTAGAAACAGATTAAAGGAAAGGAAATCAATCTTGTGAGATCATGAAAATCTGGAAGAGTCTAAAGTTGATTTATTTATTTAAGATTTATGGCCAGTCTACTTCCATAAAGGATTCAAGGTAGTGGCAGAGTAGGCTAAAATCATTTTCTTGTAATATGTTTCAGACTAGAATTAGAAGTTCGTTTTCTAGCAGATGAAGTTAAGCTGATTATACCAAATGAGCTATTGAAAATCAATACCATAAAACCATTCCATTAGTACCTGTACAATCATCCCAGGATTATAAGTAATATTTATATTCTCAAACATTGACATTTTCAGGAAATGAGATGCAGAACATTTGCGCAAGGCACAGCCACCTGTGGTTGCTTGGCTTTGATGATTAAAGCATGTTGCTAATGAGGCCAAGGTCATGGGCGAGCTCCCTACATAGCCCAATTATTCCTCCTCTGCTACCCTCTGTTCAACTATGAATGGAACCAGATTCCTGCAACAGCTGCCTTGCTATAATGTGTGAGGGGTTACTGAAGCTAAGAGAGAATTCCTGGATCATGACAAATACATTCCCACAGTTGGATGAACACCCCCAAGTGTATGGCACAATGGCTATGTCTTTCACATGGAAGAGATTGAACACACACACACACACACACAAATGCTCTTTCTTGCACACACACACACACACACACACCCCTCCCTGAGAGAGCCAGAGTGATACAGAGGCACAATACCTGGAGGAAAAAACATCTATTTTGTGGATTCAGAGGGAGTTCAGATCCAGTCCCAGCATTGACATATACTGGCAGCAAGGGCTTGGATAGGTAATTTTCCTCAGTTTTCAAAAATCACAAAAATGGACAATATATTTACTTTGGAAGGATGGGAGAATATTAAAAGGCATAATTCATATATTGCACTTATATTAGATACATCGATGATTAAAAAACTTATTTTACTGTTAGTATGAACCAGAAATTATAGTAAGTTCCTTACATTATCTCATTTAATCCTCATGAGGTAGGTGCCACTGTTACCCTTTTTTTTTTCATAGTGAATTAAAGCAAGATTTAAGGATTCTTAGTCACTTGCCCATTGTCACAGAATGAGAAGAGTTCATAACTAGTGCCCAGACATAAGCCAGTCTCACTCCTGAGCCCACATGCTCATGGACCATGCTATATCCATGCTGCTTTCCCTAAGGATGAGCTGCTATTATTCTAGCCTCTGTTACCTGGCCTTTAATGATGTGTTCCATTCTTTGACACAGAAATATAATTTCACCTCGTCTGGGCTGCCTGCCCCTTCAGCACAAATCCTTTGGTGGGTATCATTCCTATCATACCTCAGGAATCTGCTACAGTCACTTTTGGTGGTATACTCCCTCAGGGACCTATGTGACATAAACTCTCCATCTCAGGAGACTCTTGCAAGGAATAGATAAATAAGAACCACAGATTACTTCCTGCTCTATTTGTATGCATCTCTTTTTACCCCTGGGAGGTCTAACAAGATGAATTTCTAAAGCAGATGTACTGGGAACTGCACAACACTAGTCTGTGGCTCATTATTCAGCTGTACCTATGATTTGAAATTTCTACTTTTTTTTTTCCAAGTAGGCTCCATGCCCATTTAGGCTCGCCCATGGCATGCTCCATGCCAAGTAGGCTCGAACTCATGACCCTGAGATGAAGAGTCGCATGCTCCATCAACTCAACCAGCCAGCACCCCTGAACTTGCTACTCGTGAAGGCCAAATAAATTATATCCACCTGATAGTGTTGAAGTACGCTGCTATTGTGAACCCAATCCTTTTTTTCTCTGAGAGAAGCTATTACAGCTTGAGAAAAACCTTTATAAAAGGAAATCCACAAAAAAGAAAACAGAATGTAAATCCACAAATTCTCAAGTCGACAGTGTTTGCACTCAAAGATATTGTTGGTTAGCTATCAGACCTCTCAGTTTTGGTTTCTGAGATAGTTTGATGAAGTGGAAAGAATATGAATGTTGGAGTAAACTGAGACCTATGTTTTAATTCTGAATCTGCTACTTACTAGCAGTATACTGAGGCGATTGCCCTACCTCTTTGAAATTCTGCTTTCTCATCTGCAAAAAGGGGCTAATGATAATATCTAATTCCAGTCCACAGCGACAGTTATTACAAGTAATGTAAGCAACATGCTTGATGCAAAGTAATCATTATCTATAACTATGAAGCATTATAGTTAGGATTTCCTAGAGAATTACCTCCATTGATTCAGGAGTATAACATATAGCTTAGGCCACTCTTCTTCCAAACAAGTCTCTGATTATTCTTTGAACTGTGATGGTAGGGGTATCAACCAGGGTCCCGATGGCACACTCCAAGTCAGATCTTTTGATGAGGGTTTATGTAAAAATGGACTATTGATAAAGATAATAGATAAAGACGGATCAGTTACTGTAGCAGCTATTGCTTTTGTGTAACAAACATACCTTAAAACAGTGTTTTAAAACAACCATTGATTTGCTCACATTTCTGTGCAGCTATATTTACATTGGAATCAGCTAGACAATCCCTCTTCTGGTCTTGCCTGAGGTTACACAGTTAGATACAATGATCTGGCAGATCTGGTTAGATGGTCCCAGACAACCTCATTCACATTTCTGAAGGTCAGTTTTGGTTGTTGGCTGGTCCAGCCTCTTCTTGTGGCCATTCATGTTCAAGGAGTCTAACCAGGCTTCAACAAGAGACGCTGTCAGATTTCCAGGAATGGAAGGGAAGAAGTTACAAAGCCTCTTGAGTCTGATGCTCTGGGACTTGCTTCAAAAAGGTCTCTTTTACCACGTTCTCTTGGTCAAAGCAAGGGGCAAGTTCAGACCTGATTGACAGGATAGGGGAATATACTCCACCTCTATAATGGAGGAGAGAAAAGGCACATTGCAAAGGGGCATTCATACAAGGACAGGAGGAATAATTGTGGCCAATTCTCAAAGCAATCTAAATGCACAAACCCTTGGCTCAAAGGCAAGAGGAACCATAAGAGAGAAAAACACACAGAATCAACTGCCTTGAGAAAAGCAGTGATGGTAGAAGGACCTTCTTCCAATTTCCTTACAGTGTCCCCTATTAGAGAAGTTTAACTGGAAGCCAGAGAAAAAGTAACTAGTTAACATAATCCTTATAGACAAAAAAGGGGAGTAAAGGGTGGAGAATGGATCTGGAGGAACAAACAAAAGATATACAGCATAGGAAAGGAGTCAGTGTATCATAACGGATACAGAGTCTACATTTTGTAGTTGGCTAGACCTGTGTGAATTCCTGCATGGTACTTGTGAGCCATTTCTTCTCTATCAACTTTAGATTTTCATTTGTGAAGCCAGTATTAAAAAATACCTTCTTTGAAAGATTATTGTGAAGGATAAGTTAGATTATACATATGTTACCTAGCATGGTAAACAGGCAATGCATAGTCAGCAATTAAAGACTTGAGTGTCCATAATCATTACACAAAGCCAGTGTATATTGTTTTTCCTAAAATGTACTTCTTGTGACTTCCATTGGTTGCCTAGAGGTTAGGTCTTAATTTTCTGTTTATCTGTTTCCTTTCTGTTTTGAACTTCGAGTAGGCAAATCCTGACTGGAAGACTCTAGGGTTCATTTCAAGCCTAACAGCCTACAGAGCCCTTGTCTGCCGTTCATTGCCAAGGAGCACATCCTTCAGCTGAGGCAGATGCTTCCACTGGACTGGCGAGAGATGCTGGTAAAAGCCAGGGCTTGATATAACCATGTTTATGCAAATGTCATAGAGGTCTCATTTACCAGCAATTTCTCTTCTCAGCCTCTTGCTTCACATGAAGGGAGTGCATAATCCCCCTGCAGTGGCAATTACAGACACCTTAGACGGCAAGAAAAATTGGTATGTAGTGAGACAGAGAAAGAGGAAGCACTTTTTTGTGAAAATTGGTCCCCCATAAGCAGCCTCTTCCCTCCAGTCTATTCAAACTGCAATCTAGTCCCATATACTAATGGTCTAAACCATACTCTTCAGCGGGTGCTGAACAGTGTTTCAGAAAAGAAGGTTTCAGCACTGAGGACACAGGGGCACCAAGCCATTCCGGCATCCTCTGAAGGAACTATGTACACTCTGGGAATGACAGAGGTCTTGGGGAGTTGGGGAATCACCTAACGGAGCATTTCCATCATGGGTTTGGGGACATTATTGGGACATTTCAGTGAAACTTTTACAAATTTCTTGTCTATAGTGTTTACTGTGATCAAATAATTTGGGAAATATTGTATTAGACCAAGTTAATGGTTCTTGAGTTTAGGGTTTCTGGGATCTCTTAGATTGATAAAGTGCCACGTGAAACTCCTGGAAAGGGGAGAGAGTAGTACTTCCTAAATATAATTGACCATGGAAGATTCCTACTGGGGAAGGATCTCCTGCCTTCAATATTTCATGGTTGAAATGTTGGGAGCAGTTGAACAAATAAAATCAATTAGTGTGTGTGTGTGTGTGTGTATGATTCTCCGTTTCCAGTATGAAATCCCATAAAGAAGTAGAGACCTATGTGAGGTCTCTCCACAAAATATTGTGAGTTAAGGGACAGATGGTCTTATAACTAGTCTTGTGCTAGACTATCTTAATGGAATAAAATTCAGTGAAAATTTTAAAAGAGCCTGTGTCCCTCATGCACCAAACTCTACTGGCTCTTTAAATGTAGGACATTTGTTCTGGAAGGAATTCTTCTCTCATAGAGATAATTGGGTTGTGCTCATTCATCCCCAGTCTCTC
Organism: Panthera tigris; assembly: GCF_018350195.1. Lineage (NCBI taxonomy): Eukaryota > Metazoa > Chordata > Mammalia > Carnivora > Felidae > Panthera > Panthera tigris. The sequence continues at coordinate 43,413,654 of NC_056661.1, read as the reverse complement.
ACCTTGTAGCCTCTGGGGCCAATGATGCAAATTTTTCTTTACTGTGACCAACCAAGGCCTTTAGGAACCATCAGCCCACATCCCTTTCACATGGTGGAACAAATGGCAGGTCAGATGGTGAAACAATGTAATGCTAATCTCTTTCTTGTGAGGCGCTTTTAACTCTACAGTGTACTTTCACAAACTGTGTGCAATTTCATCCTCACAACTCTCTGTAGAAGAGACAATGAGTAGAACAAAGTTCTTTAAATCTTAAATATTTGTTTGAAAGTCAACACATCCATGAAGCAACAAAGATACAGCTCAAAGTTCTTGAAGTTTTATTCTGTTTTTTTTTTTTTTTGTATGTGTGTGTGTGTGTTTGTTTAAATGTGCACTTCTTATGGTATGTTTTATTGAATTTGTCCCACGTGATTTTCTATGCAAAAAAATCATCCAATAAAATTTGGAAATGCTCCGTATCATATAATGCATATCCCTCAAAGAATCACAACACAAAGTAGCATACTGAAGGTTCTCAGAAGTCCTATAATAAAGAATTATAATTCATTTAACCGAGTTTATTTCAAAATGGACATAAGCCCTATGTAGTCTATCATTTAAAAATAGCTTATTTGGCAAAGCAAATTTAAGGGTATATTGCTCTAAAGCATACAAGTATCAATGGAGAGCAGGGCCAAATAAGGAAATAATATTTGTTGAACACTGACACTATCCACGGTGATTTACATGCATTGGATCATTTAATCATCACACCGGCCTCATGTAGAAATTACTAATATGCTTTTTTTATGAGAGAAGAATCAAGTTCAGAGAGGTTAAGTGTACGATTCAATATCATCCAACTGGAAAATGATGGTGTTGCAAACTGATCTCTCTTCTTCCTGGCTCTAGGAAGGGGACATTCACTCTGATTCTCCCCAAACATTCTAAAAATTTCCTGCAAATGACTTCAAAGCCTGGTTTACAGGAGAGCTTCCCCACCTCTCTAATTACACTTGCTATCTGAGCTCATTCATGTACTGGCCCATCCTTCTATGGTCTCTTCACACATTCTTCAGTTCTTGGCTGTCACTTTATGTCTGGTGCCATTAGTTTTGATTTCAAGATTCCTCATATCTAAATTATGAATAATTTATGAGCAATCATTAGTAACCATTACAGTTATAAACATTCTCAGTACTTTAAAAGAAGGTAGATACACACACACACACACACACACACACATACAGAGTAAAAGAATTCTATGATCCACAATCAATTGACAATCTGAGGATAACTCTGGTAGAACTGTAATTTCTTTTAAGTATTATGTGTGTAGTACATCTTCAGCATCTCATAAAACAGGCTATATAAACAGCATTTAGTAGCACTTTGAAACCAAGTTTATCTTTGCACTTTCATTATCATAAAGCTGTGCTATTTTCAAATAATCAAAATGAATGAAGCAGTGTAGCACTGGTAATGACACATGTATGTATGTATGTGTATACACACACTAAATATACGTATGCATAATACAGCTGTATATATATACATTTATGCTATGTTTATATATTCATCTCTGTGTGTGTGTGTGTGTGTGTGTGTGTGTGTGTGTGTGTATTCACACGGTTTTGAGTTGTTTTTCCATTGCCAATTACATAAAATGGGTTTTCTTGTTAGACTGTCTGGGTTTTATTTCTAACTCTCCATTCACTGTTTGAACTTGGCAAGTTTTTAAAACTCATTATATTTGCTTCCTATTACTGCTATACCACACACTTAGCGGCTTACAAAAACACAAAATGGATCTCAATGGGCTAAAATCAAAGATTTGGCAGAAATGTATTCCTTCTGGATGCTCTGGAAGAAAATCTGTTTTCTTGCCTTCCCAGCTTCTAGAGGCTGCCTATATTCTTTGGATGGCCCCTTGTATCTTCAAAGCCAGCAATGACCCACCTAGTTTTTCTCCAACCTGGTAACACTGACTCTGCATCTCTTCTTTTGCCTTTAGCTTCCACCTTTAAAGACCTTTGTGATCATACTGGGTCCATCTGAATGATCCAAAATCATCTTATTGCAAGAGCCATAATTCAATCACATCTTTAAAATCATTTTTGCCATGTAATGTAACATACTTACAGGTCCTGGGGATTAGGACATGGACATCTTTGGAATGGGGAAGCATTTTTCTGCTTATCATACTAAGTGTTCTCATAAATCCTATTATCTAAATGATGGGAACCACATTTCAGGTTTTGTATGTAAGAGAACTGGAATAACTGAGACAATATCTGATATGTATTATGAGAGGAAAGAAATCAACATACTTTTTGTGAAAAACTTTTTATAACACAACTCTAAAATTTTTAAGGCTATTTTTAATGCATGGTTGGAACCAAAGCAATATGGGTAATTAGAGAGTATGTTCTCCTTCTCATAATTGCCTGGAAAATTTTATCTTGCTGATAACAGAAAAAATGAGACTTGTTTCCATTTACTTCTTTTAGGTATTACAGGTCAATTTCATCTCATGAAACCAACAAAGTTAGTAGTGATAGTTGCCCACAGCATTGTAGTAGGAAGGATTCTGATGTTCAGCAGGAACAATTGTCTTGTGTGCAGGAAGTTGGGTTATACATGCCAGGTATTGCCACCTTTATTTCCCTGGTTTTGTGTGTGTGTGTGTGGGGGGGGGGGATTGTAACTAGATATGAGATAAAGAGGCATTGCAAATATAATTTAATGAAAATTTCCCTGATTTCTCATTATTTTCTGTCCCATTAGAATGATGAGGAAATCTGAGAACTGCCTTCTAGTTTTGAGGAACAAGTAACACAGCAAAAGCTCCAAGATGAGCTCTATGAAGAGAAAAATCTTTTAGAAAAGATATAAGTAATGATCATTAACTCATTAATTTAACCTTTTGTAATTAAATAAGTTGTGTTTATTTATTAGATACTTATTAGAGTTTATTAATTGTTATTCATTTGTTTCTAAATAAGTTCCATTTATTGAGACCTTCAGAAACTTCGAGGAAATGTATTGGGTTCTGGGGATACAATGATGAACCAAAAACTACATGGCTTCTATCCTCATGGAGCTTACGGTTTACTGGAAATTTTAGGAATTAATTTAAAGATAACACAAATATATTTTGAAGAACTAGAGGCTTGATAAGTGTTAGGGGAGAGTATATTGGTACAATGGGAGATGGTAAGAGGAGAATTTTACTTAATCAGAATGAATAGCAATTAATCTGGTGAAAGAGGCAAGAGTAGCTGTGTGAGGGCAATAGGACACTCCAGGGCAAGATAATACCATGTGCATAATTCCTGTGGTGAGATGGGGCACATCATGGTTGGAGGGGAATGAAGGTCTGTTGTCTTGGCACCCCAAAAACCAGGGCTACAGTGATAACAATGGAGTTTAAAGAGGCTATTAAAAGATAAGATAAATAGCAGAGAGATAAGGCAGGAAAATTCCTGAGAAGGGTGCAAAAATCAGTATATGGCAGAAGACTTTTACTTGATAATGGAGATTTCACTCATAGGAAGCTCTTCTAAAGTCATTTAGTTCCTACAACCTGCATCTTATGTTTCTACTTCTCCTCTCTTATTTTACTAGAGCTCCTGTCCCACATCATGAGAGATACTATACCAGGTGTGGAGGTCATGGAGTCCCTGTTCCCCATGGAGTGGCAGATACGAGTGGAGGAAGATGCATTTCCTGTAAGCCAAGTAAGAATCCTAAATGCACTTGCTCAGAGAATCATGGTTTCGTTTTAAGATTTTGTTCTTGAGTTCCATGAATGCTATTCTGTCAACTCATTACAAAGCAATACGCTTTAGTGGGCTGCAGAAGGGACCATTTTCAGCAATATTTCTATGAAACAAAGTGAGCATTATGTTGTAACATCCAAATGACAGCTTTCCTAGAACAACACAATATAATTATAAGCTGGTGACTGTCTATACATTGAAAGTGTCATATTTCATCTTATCTGTAGACTATAGTTTGGAAACAGCTAGAATTATCCCCCACCAAGAATTCACCTAAACCTCTAGGCATGTCGAATGCCAAGACTGTATAGGTAGGTTAAAAGGGTAAAAGAGAATCCATTTAGGAGAATAAATTAAACATTGATCTTGGTGATAGAGATGTTCAAATCATTTTACCTTTGGATATTAACTTGTCTTCTGGACAATGGAGGAAATAATGCGAGAATTTCCTTTTTGCCTTAAAATGTAAGTTTACAGAGAATAGCTGTTTCTTTAATTGTCACAAAGCCAACAGAGTTGTTAAATACAAATTTCAAAAAATAATTCATGTACAGTCACTTGTCATGATATCTTAAAATGTTTGTTCATCAGCCTGCTTGAGAAAAGATTCATGTTGATAATAGGCTCCCCCCCATTTCAAGAAACTCTTCTTATAAATATTACAAAAAATGTTTTGCAGGCAGACCACAGTATTTAAGATCATAATTTTATATTCTTCTATTTAGATTATTCTTGTTCTAAACTATATAGCTGGAAAAACACACTCAGACTTGTTAACAAAGAAATAAAACTTTTTTTCATTTTCTCCCTGCCTTCTTGTCTTCCTTGTACATTTCTCAAAAACCTACTACATGCTCAGCATAGTCATTAAGTGCTGGAAAATTCACAGCGTTCAATTATTTTGCCATTAAGTGAGAGAAGCTGGAAGGTGAACCAACAATTGAAAGATCAAGTGCCAAATGCGGTGACAGGGATGTATGCAAGGAGCTCAAAGGATAAGTAAAGGTGAGAAGTGCACTCACAGTCTCAGAAGAGTGTGGGACAGAGTGGGAACACTGTGCCAGTGGCTGTCACTAGGGCTGGTTACTGAAGATGCTGTTGAAGGAAGGAGGGCAATCCCTCCACAATGAGGGGCATAAGCAAAGGTCTGTAGGAACAAAATACAATGTCAGGGAAGAGCAAACCATTTGGTTACTCTAAACTTACTAATTCAACGTTTGATAATAAACTCTTTTTCGAAATGAAGTCAAAGAAAAAAAAACCTATAGACATTCTGTTGGTTTCTCATTTTGGAATTAGGTTAAACTTGAAGAATCTTTCTGTTCTGAACCAATCAGTAGTCAATCTTAATTGCCCAAGTATTTTGCAAATGGAGTTTTCCAATCATTTTGAATGAGAGTTAACTTTATCTCTGAGTATCTTAGGGGTAAAAAAAATGTTTTAACTTAGTAAAGTCAAGGTGGTAATCCGAATTTACCTAATTTGATGGCTGACTCAGGATCTTGCACTGTTCAGGATTTTTGTTATAAAATAGACGCTATGCATCATTTGTACCATTTAAGTACTATTCCATTACTACTAAATTACCTATATATAATAGTACATTGTAAGGAAGAAAAATTTGATACTTGGAAAATGAAGTAGGTCACTTTGAAAGTCACCTCAGAGATTAAGGGTCACTACCACCAGTTAATGAATAAGCTGGATCCCTCAGGGAAAAATGTATTTCTTGACCCCAATTTTAGCGATGTGTTCCTTTGACATCTTCACCCAGATATTTCATAGGCATCTCCAAATTACCATGACCCCCCCAAATCTTAATGGTCTTCCTATCTTCTGTATTCCTAGTGTGTTCCTTCTCTAGTTTTAACCACCTGATAATAACAAAAAAATTAAGGCATACCTTACCTGCATTATAGCCAATTGATAATATTTTAAAGCGTGTTGGTGTTTTTTGTGTTTTTTTTTGTTTTTTGTTTTTTTTTTTTACATTTATTTATCCTTGAGAGAGAGAGAGAGCACAAGTTGGGTAGGGGCGGAGAGAGAAGGGGACACAGAATCCAAAGCAGGCTCCAGGCCTCGAGGTGTCAGCATAGAGCCTGACACGGGGCTCGAAGTCACAAACTGTGAGATTATGACCTGAGCCGAAGTCGGACGCCAAACCAACCAATTGAGCCACCCAGGTGCCCCAATAATTTCTTTTAAGTTTTTAATTCCACTTAGTTAACATAGAATGTTATATGAGTTTCAGATGTAGAATGTAGTAATTCAACACTTCCACACAACATGACAAGTGCCCTCCTTAATCTCCATAACCTTGTTCTCTCTAAGTAAGAGTCTCTTGATTTGTTTCTTGTTTTTTTTTTCCCATTGCTCATTTGTTTTGTATCTTAAATTGCACATATGAGTAAAATCATACAGTATTTGTCTTTCTCTGACTTATTTCGCTTAGCCTTATACTCTCTAGCTCCATGGCAAGATTTCATTCTTTTTTTTTATGGCTGAATAATATTCCATCGCATATATATACCACTTCTTCTTTATCCATTCTTGGCCAATTGATAATTCTTGACAAGTCTACAGGTATCCATCCCCTGCTAAGTCACCATTAACTATCACATGGACTACTGTGAAAAACTTTGGTTCCACCCTTCACTTCCTAACAATTCATTTACCACTCAGTAGCAAGAGTAATGTTCTTAAAACATACATAACATTTAAAACTTAAATGCACATCCCTCCTCATTATCTGCGATGTCCAAGAGGACTGAATTCCAGCTGAACTCTGCATATTCCCCTTCTGGTGCCATTCTCCATCCACACTGGCTTTCCATGAATAATTAAACACACTGAGCTCTTTCTCCTTAGACATTTGCATGTATTTTACCTTTTCTGTTTGGAATGCCCTTTCTCCCCATTCTTTACATGTCCAACTTCTTTTCCTTTTTCAGGTCTTGGTATAAATGGAAATTTCTCTAAGAAGATGTCTCTGATCACTTACTCCAATGTCAATTTCCCATTGTGGTCTCTTATCACAGCATTTTCCTTGTTCCCTCCTAGCATTTACCACAATTTGTAAATATTTTATTGCTATTTTTTTATGGCAGTGGGGAGTTGGTTGGTATATCACCTTTCCCTAATATATGTCTATTTTTCACTATTTTTCCCCATTTTGTAGAGCCAAGCACAATGTATTGAACCTGGTAAACAATTAATGTTTCTTGAATGATTTGATGAAATAAACATAGATTTGATGAGTAATTGTAATGTTTCTGACCTGAATATAAACAGAAAGATATGTTTTTTTAAACATTTCATTTTATATAAATATTAGTTTTTCTTACATTTAAGTCATAGTTCATAAAAGCTAAAATGATGTGATCATATAAATAAGTATAAGGTAATATGCTATAAAAAGCAATGACAGTATTTATTACTAGGCTTTCAAAAACGTAGAGTAAACCTGGGAATTAACATAACTAAAGTGGTGACAGAAAGAAGCTATCCCTGCTACCTAATTTGAAAGCCACAATCGGTGTTCCCTAGGACTAACTACATTTCATGAAACACAAAAGTAGCTTACTAGATTAGTACCATGCAGGAAGGCAGACCCAGAAGTACCCAAGGAAAGCTGGATTCACATGAAAATTGACTTCTGAACACTGACAACTATATCAATTTTAAAATAAATGAACACTAATGACGTCTAACCTGTCCGGGGTTGGCTTGTGTCTGGGTTGAAAGTGTGCAACCTCTTTAGTGACAAAGGACTATTTTTTTCCCCCTGAAATTTCCAGTAAATCCATCAGGTATTCAGAGCTTTTGGAAACAAATATGACTAAACATTACAATCCGGCCTAAGGAAGTAGCATCTAAGAAGAGAATGTCATAGCTTTGTGTTATACGTGCCAACTAAAAATACTCTTCTGGCTGAATATATGGATTTAATATTGCAGCATGACAAGATTATTACATTTCATTATAGTGTATGGTCAAGTATATAGCCTTTAGTTAATTTGGTTGCAGGGAAAAAAATTACAATGTAGACCTTGGAATGATCCAAATGGCTTCTTGACACTGTGGGTGTCACTTCCTAGCTTGACTGTATAATTCTCAGAGTCATGTCTCTACAGACAAACTTATGAGTATTTTTCCCAGTGATAATCTTCCAAGGGAAGGAGAAGGTTTTTCATAATTCTGTGTTATTTTCTATTAAAAATATTGTCCTTTAAATTGTTTTCAATTTTAGAAGACTGAAAAAATATTTTATATGCGGATATAGTTACATCAATTATACATCACACCAAATTATAACATTGTTAAGATGGAAGCTTCACTAAAAGACAACATTATTATGGTAAACTTTACCACTTTTATAGGAGCAGTAATGAGATTCTATCAGTTTATGCCCACAATGTATGCACAGTAATTTATGCCTCCTTTTGGTTGTTTGTTCATCCAGAATCTATTTTTTGAGCAACTATTGGATGTCAGACTCTCTACTGATGTGATGGATACAATAGGGGATATAAAGGTAAGGTCCACCTCTTCTGGAACTCATTTTATAGAAAAATGGGACAAGAGGTTAATAATATAATATAATAAAAACATAATGTATACTAATATATAAAATAATTTATATGATATATGATACATAATGTGACATAAGGCAATGTGAAATAATAGAAACCATAGGAAGTTTTCTGGTGAAGAATATTAATTTCAGATAGACACATCCAGGATCTTAATTTTTATCAACAGGTATGAAGTTAACATTAATTTCTCTTCTGTCCATTAATAGCAACAGGTTTTAGGCAATCAAGTTATCTTTAACTAGTTACAATACATTTTTCAGCAATCATCTAGCTTGAAATACAAATTGATTCTAAACATTGCTCCAAATAATTTAAACCATATCCCTGCTTTACTTTTAAGAGTCTCTTCGGAAATAGCTATACTCTCTTAAGAATGTAGAAGGATGAAATTAGTCCCATGTGAGTTTGCAAGTCTAAATATAACAATAATTTAGGATGACAACACTTTCACTTTTAAACAAATAAGAAAAAAAGATCTGATTCAGAAGGCCGGTAATATATTCAATTATGCTTTGCTGTCATCAGAAAATAGGCTGAAATTAATCTGCTCAAAGTTGGGAGATTTTATAACTACTGCACTTAAAGGTAATAAAAGTTGCCTAGAATCATTACTGTTAGTATCTAAAGCCCTTGAGAATACTCGAGGTTTGTTATGAGTAAATATCATTTGAGAAACAAATTCTGTTGCTATGACATTTACTTCACAAGCTGAAAATTCCATCATGGATGGATGTAGATTATTTTGTTTGAATGAAAATTATTTAGTCCATGCAGGCCAATATGAATTTGACTAACATTTCAGTATCTCAAAATTATTACCTTTCGCACTTTCCAATTACTGTTTTCCTCTAGGCATGGTACCTGGTCTCAGCCACTAATGTATACTTTTTCAAAGTGCCATTGCAAAAAGTCAATATACTTCTGGGAAAAAATTATCATAATAAAAATCATTAGAATTTATGAAGTGCATTCTATCTTCAAAGTGATTCATAAACATTAATTAATCACCATCCAAGAACAGGTACCTACCCAACACACCATTCGGTTCCAGGAGTACATGACAAATTTGCCATGATTTCATCCAGCATGCTTTTATAGGGACAGGGTCTTTGATAAGGACAGGAAGCAAAACACATCATTACATCAGGATTTCTTTTCTCTCTCATTGAGCTGCAACTTACTGCCTTTATTTAAAGTCATCATATTTTCTTCTCTCCTGAGCTTTGCTCTGGACAAGATAAATATCTTCTAAGATATGCCTAACCAGATTGTAAAGTACATGTTTTTCAAAACAGGATCCTTATTCTTATGTTTTCTCGAAACCACTATATTCCAAGATTTTATTTTTGTGTATTACTTCTTTTAAGAATATATTATTTACCCACCAAAATCTGGACTTTAGGTCAGCTTACTATTTTAGTCAGGCTTATAAAAGAAAAATACTTATTTTCCTAAGGAAAATGGGGGAAAACAAATCTCCCTAACAGTTGGATGCATAAATCTGTCCAGAAAGCAAAATATGTGTTGTAAGAATCATTCTCTCTGCCCAGGACTGTACCAAGTGCTGTCAAGAAGAGGAATATTAAAAATAATGGAGCAGATAAATTTACCTTTTTATAAAAATTCTCTTGCTATGTAAAGAAAAGAACTCCTAACAACTATTATTTATAATTTCATGAAAGAAAATAAATGTTCATATGGAAAAGTAGAAAGAAAATAACTTCCAAATTAAAAATAAATTAATGTTTATCTATTTTTGAGAGACAGAGATAGAGTGCGAGCAGGGGAGGAGCAGAGAGAGAGACACAGAATCCGAAGCAGGCTCCAGGCTCGGAGCTGTCAGCACAGAGCCCGATGTGAGGCTGGAACTCATAAACTGGGAGATCATGACCTGAGCCGAAGCTGGATGCTTAACTGACTGAGCCACCCAGGTGCCCCTCAGGTTTTAAAATAATGAAGAAATTCAGGATTTTTGTATTTTTTCTACATTATTATCTTAATTATATTAATAGCTTGTTATGTAAGGATGAACAGACTTTCTAGGCCTGTGGTTTATATATACAAACAGTAATTCCATAGAACACAGCACCTTGCTATTCAACGCATACAGAATTAGACCCTGACATACAAATTTTAGGTCAATAGACCAAGCCAAAGCCACTAATTTGATGGTAATGAGATAAAGAAGTTTAAAAAAAAGATAAACTAACCATCAATTATTTTAAAACTTTTGATTTTCTCAGAAGAATAAAGCTTTAAGTAATGATAATAATTGAATTGATTTTTATAAAGTAACATACTCTTTTTGTCAAGTAATTTTATTTTAAAATTGAACATGTAAAGCAAACCAGTATTCATGTTCAACTTCATGTCATCAAAGAGTGGACATTTCACCACATAAAGCAAAAAAATGTGTAACCTCTCAAATAGTTCACAAATTATTCATCATTAAAATCTCATCACACTGTATGAATTTTCTCATTTTGCCCTGAACAATGAAAGTTTTATCACAGCTTTGCACTTGGGGACCTCTAAAACACAGCAGCAATTCTCAGTGGAGAGCAGAGATGGGTCAGAATCTCTAAGGGTTCTTTGTGACTTGAAAAAGCATACTCAATTTAATCATTGTTTTAGTAATGAAAATTCAATTAACTCAGAGTTAAAGAAAAGCTCAAGAAAGCTCAACACAATCATTTAGGTAGTGAAAATATAGAAATAAATTGGAAAAGCTATATAGAGTGTGTGTGTGTGTGTGTGTTGTGAAAGGTAATGAAACACTGTCTTATACTAAAAGAAGTCAACTATGCAGCTTGATAGAGAATTGCAAGGTTTTAAAGGAACTCAGAGATCTTGTAATCCAACATCTCATTTTACAGATGAAGTAACTGAGAAGAATATTTCAATAATTGCATGTCAAAAGTTTATAAGGTTAGAATTTAATTATTTGAAATCATCAAAAACAGCAGAGTGATGGTTAATTTTATGTGTCAACTTGCCTGGACTGCAGGGGTTCCAGATATTTAGTTAAACAATATTCTGGGTATGTCTGTGAGGGAGTTTCTAGAAGAGCTGAACATTTGAATCAGTAGGTGGAGTGAAGAAAATTGCCCTTCCCAATTTGTCAGGGCCTCATCCAGTCTGCTGAAGGCCTGAATAAAATAAAAGGCTATGGAAGAAAGAACTGTTTCTCTGCCTGACAGTCTTTGCTCTAGAACATTCATCCTCCCCTGCCTTCGTACTCAGACTCAAAACAGAAATTATACCATGGGTTCTTCTGGTTCCCAGACTTGGATCCTACTCTCTCTCTCTCTCTCTCTCTCTCTCGGTTCTGTTTCTCAGGAGAACCCTGATTAATTCAAGTACTGAGTTCAACAGTGATGCGATTACCAAATTGTTGATTTCTGTTGAATTAAATATGTAGTTCTATAGCAAAAAAAGTAATAAGTATGGCATTTGGAGAGTGTATACAAGTTGACATCTCAAGATGGAGTCTAGACTGATAACATACAGAGGCTTAAAAATAGTAGATTCACTTAGGAGAGAGAATGATTATTTTATCACATTTGAAATCCAAATAGAATCCATACCACCTCTCACCGTATTTGCTATTAAAGGTAGCAAGTCCTCTTATGGGCCACCTCCTGGTGTACAGTTAGAAAACAGACACTGACCTAGAGGATTTTAGTGTGAACAATAGAAGAGAGGACATGGGGCTGATTTGAACTTCACATTACCTGGCAGCCCAGAGCTTTATAGGGTCGTAAATCTGCTGTGTCAAGTCTCCTAACCCTTATTCCCTTTTCCTCCTTGAGCTGTTTCCAGGTGCAACCACATTTCTTCTCCTTCCTGTAAGAATTATGAAAATAAGTTATCATGTTTATAACAGTTTCTACCAGCAATAAAGGGGTCCACTGGAAATATTTTGTAAATGTTGGGAGTACACACATCACACAGAATGTCTTCCTGAAGTGGATTAGTGGAATCATCACTGGTTCCATTCTTTAGTGCCATTTGGTTTCCAGAGTAGGTGGACTACTCGTTTTTCTTGCAACTTTTTTGGATTTTGACATAAGCACAGGCTGAATTTGTTAGCATAGTCTATTGGGCACTTAAGGAAATATAGTAACGTGTTTCATTAGGGGTTTAATTCATAGCGGCAGATGACAGCAGCTCTATTTGTTGAAAACTTGCAATGTGGAATTCATTACACTCAACATTTGTGTACGTTATGTCCTTTAATCCTGAAAATAGTGATGTGGGGATGTTAAAAGATGTGTCCAAGGCTTCACTTAGTGTAGAAATTTAAGTAAATCAAGAGCCAAAACAAATGCTATTTAGTATTAACACCAAATTATATTCCAAAAATTTTAGTATGGGTTGATAAATAATAAATAGTAGACATTGAATAATGTATAGTTTTAAACCTCCAACAATTGTGAATTAAAGCACAACTGCAAACCTATAAGAGTTATTGATAAGAACTGCCTTAGCCTTCGGACTCACACATACAGCTATGTATCCAATTCACTTAATCAGTAGAAACAAAAATCTCATAGTATATTTAACTCTCAGTCTCTGCTTTGTGGAGGAAGACACAAATCTTGTCTCTCACTAAGTTGAGAAAACCATTGAGACCTTGTGCCGCTGGTATTTCTGATCAATACTGATGTATCTTGGACAGACAGCTGTTAACATGAGTGTGCCAAACAACATTTGCTCTTGCTTATTTATTTTGCTCCCTCAAAGCACAGCCATATCTTAGGGCATGGAGGAGAATAAGGCTCATTAATTTGTACTGTATGCTTGACACACTATTCAGGCAGGGAGAAATTCTGAACTATGAAAAGTCATTGTCCATCTGCTCCTGACTATACTGAGTATTTTAAATAGCTCTAAAATACATTAGAAATGAAAAGAACAAAATCCAATTTTGAGGACTGTGTGATTTGAGGGTTGTGAGGATAATTAAAATATTTTCAACATAATTAAGAGGTTACACCATATGAAGAAGGCAGAACTAGGGTGGCCATTTCTCAACCCTAGCTCCGTAGGACATCAAGACTGATTGGCTAGGAGCTAGTGCAAGCTGCCAGGAGGCCAAACTCCTTAAGGCTGTTTGTGAAGGAAATGGATGGCCACATAGAATGGCACTGTCCCACTCATTAACCTTACCTTCACCCAGACTGCTTTCTCCAGAATGCGGATCCAAGAAGTAGAGCCACTGACTGAAATAGGTTCACCTTACAGAAGAGCCAACCCACAAAAATCTTTATAAGACTTGGACAATGTAGAACTATTTTCATAGTTGCAGAGAAGATTGGCTATATATATATGTGTGTATTTATTTATCATAGATGTATTTATTATATGAAAAAAAGGCCACATGCATTGCTAACAATTTGTAATAATTACCTGAGACTTGTTCATGCAACTTTTTTTCTTAGGAGATTTCAAAATTGATTTAAAAAATTAAATTTTGCTGTGAGAAACTGCCTATGATATACCAGACTTGTTAAATTGTTTTAGATGGTTGCTTCTTCCCCTTCTTTTCTTTTTCTTTACCATAAGGCACTTTCTCCTGCCACTATTATTACTGGGATTCTTAGGAAAGTGAGTTGAAAAGAACATCATGTATATACATATATTACTGGGTATAAATATTTCCTGGCCTCACCTCATTCAGATGTAAAAGCACATCACGCTTTGGAAAAGCTTACATTTTTAAAGAGTCCCAACTGTAAACAAATAATTACATTTTATTCCAAGTAGGGTGAACATTTTTAATAGTTACCTAAATTGCCTGGAGCATGTAAAAATATACATATTTTCTATGATAACTCAAATCTATTTCATATTTATCATCATCATCAAGGGGAGTTATTTATACTTTCCATATAAGTCACTTAAAAGCCACAGCAGTTACAACTCCACGGATCATTTGGCACTTTCAGAATATATGAAATCATGTGCGAACTTTAAAGTTCAAAAGTGTTTAAAACTGTTTTATTAATGTACCATAGATATTTACAAGATCTTAATAATATACATTTTTTTTCTTTCCAAACAAGTCTGTATTAATGATGTATTTTGTGATAGGGGCTGGAGAGCCTATTTACAGAGTGATTTGCTTTCAAAAAACTCTCAAAGATTTATGGTTTTATTCATCGTATAAGTGGCTGAATTGCAAAACAGTAAAAAATGATGACAATTGACAGGAAACAGACGCTAGGTTCTAAGACTGGAACTCCTCTGGAACTCAAGCCTGCAAAATATAAAAATAAAATGAAACATCTTGAGAAAAAAATACAATTGCTTGTTAGATTAATTTTCAAGACCTAAAATGCATACTATCATTTGTCTTCTAATAACATGTTTTAGTATACTACTTTTGTTTATATTATATACAAGGAAGTGTCTTTAGTCCTCTATCCTAGGCTATGTGTTTTAAATGTAAAAATGAAAAAGGAAAATGCTTAAATTGACCAAGTCTGATGGAAGGGCAGATTAGGATTTGCCAACATGTGGTGCCTGATGATTTCACTGAGGCCCAACTTTAAGCAAGTGATTCATCTGAAGCAAAAATAACAAATCTTATTATGTGCTAAATTCAACTGAATGGTGTGACCTGCTTAGAACACTGTATGGAGAGGATCTGAGATTTGGGACTCAGCTCCCTATGCAGGCCATGATTGATTAGTGATGTCTGCAATGGATATGGGAATAGGAGTATAAGTACATGTGTTTCATATTTTCTGTCCCTGCTCCAAGAAGCCTGTGAAAACCCACAGAAACACTTACTGATTTTTGTACCAAGAGAATGAATTATGTACCAACGACACACAGTTGTGTGTTTTCTTTTTTTTTTTTCTTTTTGAGATTCAAATGAGGAAACATGAAACTGTTTGTAATAAGTATGCATGTTGCAAATTTGAGGAATTATTTAAAGAAAGATTGACTCATCACCTCTTGTTCACAACTGAAAATGGAAACACAGACCTTTTATTTTTTCACCCAACATTCAAACAAGAATTGGAAAGCTTCATAGAGCCTAGATTTCAGGCTGCAGCTGTCCAGATTCAAAATCTACAACAGCGATGGTGATTCAACTTACTTGACATTTTTGGAATCCTAATTTCTTCACTGCTGCTTCCATCCCCACCATCACTAACTGTTCTTATTTCAATCAAGTAGTCTTCTTCAAACGGAACCAGAAGCTCAGCCGATGTATTGTTTGTTTCCAAGATATGTGTTTTACTCTGTCTGTTTTGCCGATACAGAATCTAAATAAAATAGTGAATCGAAGTTAAAAGGACATGTTGCTTTTTTAAGGTCCAGACGCTCTTATGGAACACTCTACAATGTATCATTATAAATGCTGTCCTCCTTGAATGGAAATATCTAGTCTATGCCTTTTCCTTAAATTTAGGCATTAAAACAAAAACAAAAACAAAGATTTTGTCTTTGGCCAATGCTTCTGAAATGACAATAGATTTATCTCAATTAAATAGCTTGAGGCTATTACCTTTGGAGCTTGCTGTGAAAAGTCACTGGTTAGTTTGGACCCATTTCAAATACTGGATATATGCATTTGCTAGGAGATGATGTCCATTACCAGTGATAGAAATAATTTTCTGTGGGTATTTGGCTATACTCTTGTTAGATTCCTTTTATATTGTTAAGGCTTACATGCCACTGCAGCCTAAGTTCTAGAAATTCTATTTGAGTATATTCGTAGATTTCATTCTCATCTACCTTACTACTCACACACACCATCATCTTATGGCAAGGGGGAGTCGCTTGAAGAAAAACTTTATTCTTGTTGTACCATGATACATTAGTGTCCACAGCATATAAAAATTTTCAGTGAAGAATTTGAAAGAGGCAATGTTAAGCATTTTTCAAATAAGTTTTAAAGATTCCTGTATTTTCATATGTATAAATTTGTTTCTTATTTGGTTGTGACATTCTTGGTTCCTTAGTAATTTAATTGATATTATTAAGGGAGAAAAAAATACTCACCTTGTAGCCCAACACTTCAGACTCATTTTCCATGTTTTTTACATGTTCCCAGTTCAGGCATAATTTAGAGTTTGTCAGCTTCCAGGCAATGTTAGCTGGTGGTTGGCTTGGTGCTTTAAAGAGATCAAAGATCCAAATGAATATTAATTAGCTCGTGGTTACTGTATGGCCCATCAACATGAAAAGGGAAAATAAGTCCTGGATGATTATCATAGCAGAAGCACAACTTTTTTTCAGTGTCATTTGAAATATCATACTAATTCTAATCAGAATAAGCAAATTCATTTAAATTCTGGTCATTTGGGAATGTGTTTGTGACAAACTTATGAATTAATAATGGCTTGTTGCATGCCCAGTATTAATGTATTAATCATTGCTTTTGAATTGGTTTACTTTACCAATATATAACTAGATGGAGGGCTCTGTTATCTAGTGTTCCATGTGGTCATCAATCAAAGAGCATGTCAAGCAAACTCAGGCTACAAACCCTTTATACATATCAACACAGAGGTTACTTCCTAGCAGTCTTTTCCATTTTAATCTTGCATTAGTTAGGACTCTGACTTTAAGTAACACAACAAACTCAAGATACTATAAGCAAAACAGTAAGAGATTATGAAGGATACAGGGGAATCTCTTAGAACTCATGGCAAGATGCAAAAGAGCTTTAAGAGGGACAAAACAAAAATGTCAAAAAGCCAAGAAGTTCTTTCTGCTTCCCACCGTTGTGTCTGCTGCATGGTCATCTTACTGTAGATGCTACAGATCTCTTTGTCATTCTCAGCGTATGCAGCAGAAATCGTGACTGTTCTCCATATCTGACATTTGAAATCTACTCTGTTCAGAAATAGTCCATGCTAGAAGCCCCAGGAAAAAACGAGGATTGATTGCCCTTGGCCATGTCTATTGCACTCTAATCAATTGTAGCTAAATACTAAGAAAAATGCATGTCATTGAATATAGAGCTGTTCGGAAACCCAGAAAAGAGAAAATAATTACAAACTGGGGGATCATCCCAAAAGGTGTTTACTCTAAATCCAAAATGCAGTTTTTAGTTCCCAGAAATTAAGGTTGTCTAGGAGAAAGGTGGTAAGTAGTAAGAGAAGATGGTCTTCGAATCAGCCTTCTAAGGGCAATAATGGATCTAGTCCAACTGTAGAATTTTACATACAAGAAAACTAGAGTCCAGGTTGGTGGTCCAGTTATCCAAAAGCAAGCAGTTAAAGAGTGGCTGAGTCACATCAGAATCCCATTCTCTTGATTTCTAAGCCAGTGTTCCTCCATGACAACATGCTGCTTTTCAAAGATTTGAGTCCACATGATTATTTTTGAGATTTAGGAAACTGGAGAGATTAAAAATAATTTAGCTGGAAAGCAGAGGCAAAGATAAAACTACCCAGCAAGATGTTTTTGGCATCTTATTTGAATTTGTGAGGCTGAATGAGCATAATATTTAACTCATTATAACACTGATGGAAATGATTTCTTTCGGAGCTTTGACTCAACTACTATTTAATCCCTTATAAATTACTGGATGAGTCTTGCTCGGGGTGTCTGAAATTTTATTACCATATATTACCATTGCTGTAAACCCACAGGAACATTACTCTTGTCCACCTAGTTACTGACACCTCAATTGAGACACGGCTGAGAAATGTTTCCCCTCTGCTTCCAATAGGGCTCAGTTCCTACTTTACAATGGATTTGTCACACTGAATTATAATTATTCTTGATTGTGCGTTTAACTTTATTGACGGCATGCACCTTGTTCAACTCTGTATTCTCAACCACTGGCACAGTGGTTGGCACATAGAAGACATACAGTCATATATGTTGAATAAATGACTACAATAAGATAGCTAAAGAAAAACCACTCAGAGTCCTGAGTGATTGTCTCAGGTTATATTGATTATGTACTGGGATGTGGTCAGATCCATAGGTGACACAAAGTGGCCAATCCATTCATTATTCTTTCCTATAATCAAGGTCAATTGCCATGGACAAACCTCAAGCAATTCATATGATTTATAAGATAGGCCAAATGGATTAAACTTTCCCTAGTACATTTCTTGACTATATATACCCAATCATAATTAAAGGCCTAAGAGTTTTGCACTTAGTAAGCACTCAATGCATGTTTGCCAACATGTTTTATTCCTGAAGGACTAGATAGCAACAATAATAGTTTTGTAACTATTCTCCCTCAACTATCCCAGGGTGCCTTTTCTAATATTTTTTCTCAGTTATAAAAGCGATCATATAAAAATTCTCAGAAGATACCATAGTTTTAATATCTAGTATGCTCTTGTGGCACATTTCTTTTATCTCTGTTCTTTAAAATGAAGCACTAACATTAACAGCATCATATAATCAATACAGGGAGAATATAAATTTGCTCCTTTGATGTCATTGGCAGTGATGGACTCTGAAGTTTTCATCTATTTTTGTGTATTTTGTAGTTCATTCAGAGGAAAAGTACTGTTTTTAACACTACAAATCCACTGGTGAAGCTCCAGGCTGGGAAACAGAACTGACCCTTCTATCAACTATGTTTACAAGGAGTTTACGACTATGGTAATGACACCAAAATGGTCGCATTTGTTTATCTACCCAAGCACAAGTAAAGTGTTCAATGGACATAAAGTGACAAAAGTTCTACCAGGAATGAATTCTTGGTGTGAATGGCCAATGGCATAGATAAATTCTTTGCTATCTTGCTATCTTGGAGGTGGAAAGAGCTGGCCTTTAAAGTCAGAGAGATGTGAATCTGTATCCAGTCTCTTCCAAGAGGCCTTGGTTTTTCCATCTTCAGAATGAGTCAAAAATCTCCTAGTTTTTAAGAGTTTTAGCTTATATGCCATAAAATATGAAATGTTCAGCACTTGGTTAGTGTTACATGCTAAAAAGCTCAGTAAATGCTAATTCTCTTTCCTGAGAGTAACAGCTCTCCACTCAGATCTTATGACATAATTAATTTTTTCAATTGTGTTCAAAGTGTTTTTTAATAATAATGTAATTCCAAAGCTTGCAAATGACCCACTTCTTAAATATAATTAGAGTAAATTTAACATTCTCCCTTAATAATATTTCTCTTATTTGGGTTCTTTGGATGGTTTTTTAAAGACAGATGGGGGTGCCTGGGTGGCTGAGTTAGTTCAGAGTTTGACTCTTGATTTCGGCTCAGGTCATGATCTCACAGCTCATGAGTTTGAGTCCCATGTCAGGCTCCGGACTGGCAGAGTGAAGCCCGCTTGGTATCCTCTCTCTCCCTCTCATACTTTCTCTCTCTCAAAATGAATAAATACAGCTTAAAAATTTTAAGAAAATCTCTTATAAAAAAAAAGACAGATAAAGTGGTAGAGTTTTAGCTATTCATAGTCAATCATCTTTCTTATCTTTGTCCATGAAGATGACTTCAATGCCAATGCCTTTTGTCTAGTATTTAAATAAATTTTCTGCAAGTATCTTTAGAAAGTTGCTTGATATGAACACTATTAACAGTTCTGGTTTCATGTGCTTAATGTACATAGTTAAACTGGATTTCAAATATCTATGATGACATTGAGATTTCCATTACCTTGAAAATCTAAAACGTTGTCACATGGCTAATATGAAACACATGCCATGGATATCTGTACCAAGTTGGTCAATGGTAAACTCAACAAAACAAGCACTTTTCTAATTTTTAAAAGCGTTCTATGCAGTTTTCAGAAACGAAATCATTTTCTATTAATCAAATGACGGAGTGACATTAAACTAGCCGTCTACAGCTCTAATGCTTTCCTTGTGATCAATTTTTCTGTAGATGGCATTTATATTCAACTGTAGTTCACACTGTGAACTCAATTCAAAAACAACTTCTTATGTTACACTTCTAAGTAACAGCACGGGGTTGACATTTGGGCAAAAGAGAAAGAACATAAGTGCAAGATGAAATAAAAGCTTAATGCTTCCTTTATGTCTAAATATGGATTGATTGCAAATTTACAGCAAGAAAAATCCAGTACAGAGTACTAGTCAGTCAACGACAGGGGCCAAATTGAACCAAAACTTGCAAACACTTTGTGTTGCTGGGTCTGAATATTTCTTTCTATATACGCAGTAGTTTTTTTTTTTTTTCTTTTCTTCTTGGAATTGAGGCAAATTTTTTTCTTCCTTTGATTGTAATCTAAATTCCATTTAAGCAATATCTGTGTGGCTCACAATATATTTTCAATGCCCCTCAGTTTTCTTTTAGAAATAGATAATTTTTCACTAAGCTATGATTCTTGTTATATCACTGATATTTACTTAAAAAAAAAACAAAACAAAAAGGCATCATTATCACCAGTAACAATAATAACAAAGACTTCAGAAGCTTTGCATAAGCTGTTCTTTCTGTTTGGAGATCCCTTTGTCCACTATCTCTTTTTTTTTTTTTATTTTTCATGCCGTATCAAAATATATACCCTTCACTACAAAGCTCCTCCTTTTTATGTATATCTCAGCCTCTTATTTTCTTTGTAGTATTTTTCACAGTTTATGATTCTTTATTTTTTTTTGCTTTGTTTTCTTTCAGGTTGCCTCTCCACTAAAAGAGAAATTGCCTGAAGGCAGAGATTTTGGCTGTTTTAATCTCCGTCAGCCACCTCACCCTATGCATAGCTCATGTGAAGCACTATTTTTCTTGAGTGATTGACTGATTCATCATGCTTCCAAAAAAAGGCTCTGTCTTCTCTTTAGCTTGCCCAATCAGAATAGGCAGAGATTTTGGTAAATGTGAGCTTTGCTTTCTGAGAATTTACAATGGATGATCAAGTATCAGACTGAAAATCTAGACAGTGACAGTATGAATGTGTGATGGATGCAGAATTTTTGCTGTCACCACTCTTCTGGGGTAATCTTGATGTCATCTCAAGGACATGGAAAATCAAAGTTAGATCCAGGGATAGCATTTGGAATCAGAGCAATCTTCAATGTTTCATTAAAGGCATTCCACATCTTCGCTTTGGTTGTCCTTTCATGACCCTTGAAGACAATTTCTGCAACGATTTATAAAGAGAAAGAAAGTAGAAAGTGCTTTCCTCTTTTAAGAAATGCAAAGAAAGTGAAATCACCACTGCAGAAGAAGTACAATAATGTGTTACGATGCACTGAGCTTGTGCTGTATGGCGGCCTCTGGGGCACCTTAGTGTACATAGTATCCTTTAGTTCTCAGAGAAACCTCTGGAGGAAGCCTCATCTGTTTTTCCAATGAAAAAATGGGTTCTGAGTCATCAGGGAATTAGACCTTTCACACAGGTAGTGCATGGCGAAACTGAGACTCACAGACAACCTTCTTTCACTCAGGAGTCCCTTTCTCTTTCCAACACTATCTCACAATGAGCCAAAGTGGTGGAACACCCAGAAAAATTGCAAATACATTAAAGGGGAAAATAGGGGAAACTTACAATTTGGTAGGAAAGATATTTCACCGTTGACAGGCACGGCAGGGGCACGCCACAAGGAGAGAATACATGAAGTAAGGTAAGTGAATGTTAAGTTGTGGAAGATCAATAATTCTCATACTACCATGGCTAGCTAGCAAGATAAGTATAGAAAAGGACTTTGGGACAGATGGTGAAAGATCCTCTTGGCCTTTGTCCTGTGGAATAGAGGAGACAATGAAATTCTGGAAGAATAGGGCATGATTCCATTTTAGGAAGAGAAATCCAAAGACCATTTGAGGTTTAGACTGAAGATTTGAGAGTTTGGAAAGAGAGAGACTATGTAGATGGTTAAAGATGAAGATTACAAATTAGCACAGTGTTCATGGGATGAAGAGATTTGGAGAATCCATCCATGTTCATTGTGTCTCTCAGTCTAATAGATGCCAAAACAACCTGACTAGGCATTTCTTTTCATATCTAAGGATTAAAATACGAAATTCTTTGATTTGTTATAATAATTAAGTGAGATAATGTATGTGGAAAATTAACACAGGGCTTAGGATATATACATGCTCGGTATTTTATAGCTGTGGTCAACATAATAAGGCCCTTTCCCTGAAACATTTCCATATCCTCATCCCTGGAATTTGTGGGCTTAGTATTTTTTTTTAAATTTTTTTGTGTTTATTTCTTTTTGAGAGACAGAAAGAGATAGAACATGAGTGGGAGAGGGGCAGAGAGAGAGGGAGACACAGAATCCCAAGCAGGCTCCAAGCTGTCAGCACAGAGCTTGACGTGGGACTCGAACTCCCAAACCACGAGATCGTGACCTGAGCCAAAGTTGGAGGCTTAACTGACTGAGCCACCCAGGTGCCCCAAGGGATTCGTATTTTTAAGTTTCCCTCTTCTGTCTGGATTAAATCAAATAGAAACCCTTTTAATTCCTAATTTTTAAATGTGTATTTGTTTTCAGGTGAGAAAGAGAGACAGCATGAACAGGGGAGGGGCAGAGAGAGAGGGGGACAGAGGATCTCAGACAAGCTCTGTACTGACAGCAGCGAGCCCGACGTGGGTCTAGAACTCATCAACACTGCAAGATCAGCACCTGAGGTGAAGTTGGATGCTCAACCAACTGAGCCACCCAGGTTCCCTCTAATTTTTTTTTTTTTTTTTAATGGAAAAGAGGACTGTGCCGGGTATGATTAAATTAAGGATATTTAGATGGGAAGCAATCCTGGATTCTCCAGGTGGGTGAAGTACAATCCTTAAGAGGGAAGGACAGAGGTAGGAGGGCAGAGTCAGAGGAAATACAATGACAGAAGCAGAGGGTGAGAGTCACAGGGAGATTTAAAGATAAGGAGCTGCTGGGTTTCAACATAGAGGAAAGGGTCACGGCTAAGGAGTGCAGGTGGTCTCTAGAAGCCAGGAAACACAAAGAAACACATGTTCTTCTAGAGACTCCAAAAGGAGCAGAGCTGACACCAACACCTTGATTTCCAACCGATGAAAATCATTTCTGGCTTCTGACCTCTAGAAAGGTATGAAAATAAATTTGTATTTCTTTGTACCACTAAGTTGTGGAAATCTGAACAGTAACAATAGGAATTGGAAAAAATTTCTATTCTATTTTCATGATGACAATGATATAGAATGTTACAGAATAAAATTAGAGGTTTACTTGGTATTCAAATATAACTCAAATATAATGAGTTAGAGACCTGTAGAACTTCTTATTCTCAAGTCCTTTTGGCTGGGACACTGAAGGATACAGACTGGTGAAAGCCAAAATTAAGAAATATTTGAACAAAATTGCCCTAAAGAAATTAGGAGTTATAAGCGTTTTCATTTGTTTGATTTAATCAGGAAAGAATATGAGCTTAAAAATAATAAACTGCATTTTAAATTTCATGAATCTCCTCTCAATTTTCTCTCAGCAGATACATTCTAACATTACATCTTGGTGAAATCATTCCTTGTTAATCAAACTGTTTTCAAAGGATATGTCCACTCTTTGACAACGATGAGCGCGTGTGAACACTCAGAGAAGCCACCTATTATCTTGGCATTTAATCCAAATTTCAGTTAAGGCCACTTGAAGTATCAAGTACTTGAAGAGGTCAACTGAACAAACATGGGGTCACCATGTCAAAGACGAGTTTTATGCTTAAACACATAGAGTAAGTTAGCACAAACTAATGCATGGTTGATTTAAGTTGTACAGATGATCAAACTAGCAAATTCAGGTTGCAGAAAAGGAAGTTATTTTGAAAGCTTCTTAAAGTAGTTTATTGTTCGGGTCCCAGTCCACCCTAAACTGGTCAATATGAGTACAGATAATATGAGCTGACTTAAGCGTTGCCTCAATTACCGCACTATCGTGTCTGTCCGTCAATCACGATACAAATCTGTGAGGTTTTTTAAATACTATCTTTACATATTTCAAATCACCCTTGATAGTGCCTGAGATAGGAACTGAATTACACAAAGGGGTTTCTGTGAGTTTGGCATCTCTGAATACCTGGACAATATTAAAACCACTGGAAATTTCCATCCAGATTTGAAGATTAGCTGAAAAAGGTTAGACTCCAGAAGGACTCCAGAAGCAAATCATTCATACCCATATATGGCAATGGCTTCATTGATTTGGTCAGCATGGGATAAAACGGGAAGAGAAAGAGAATTACATTTCTAGTTAATCAGTTCTTGAGGACTGCTCATGACCCAGTCTCTTTCAAACTGGGTAGATTGGAAGAGAGCTGGTTTAAGAATTATTGGCCCCACTCTCCCCTTGAAATGGACTGATCCTCAGAGGCTGTTTGCTATCTGTCTGTTTCTCCCTAGCAGTTTCACAGCACCTTGTATTTTTCAAGGTGCTCCTATAATCAGCACTTCATTTATGCCTCACCAATGATTTGGGAAAAGAGTGAAGGTAGAGAGAATTTCCACTTAGCAGATAAGAAAATTAAAGCAACAAAATGGAATGCCTTGTCCTGTTTCAGGTCATGAATCAGTGATGTATCCAGAATTAGAACCCAGGTCTTTGGCTACTTGCCTGGTGATGTGGACATAAATGCATCATGTATTCTATAGTCAAAGGTTTAATAACTGAGATGATGTCTAAGTTCTTTTTGGATAGGACAAATATATGTTTACGGGAAAAAAAACTTTATATCACTTGATTTTCAAACTGACTTCAACCACCTGTTCTTTTTCAATACACAGAAAAGAATACTGCATTTAACAGCAAGCTATCCTTTTCCTATGTATCCATATCTATAGTCTTCTTCAAAATTCAACAACTATATTTGAACTATATAAGGTTTTAACTGTTTCTCAAAATTCAGCAACTATATTTGAATCCTCTTTTTTATTGGGATTCAGAGACCAAAGAATGTGTTTTTAAAAGCCCGTGAACACAAATAATTTATGTTCATGTGCAACAGGTAAGGAATATACAAGAATTATACAGTCATAAAAAGGACATATGGCAGCTGCTCCTAAATCATATTTGATCACTGTGCCTCATAATATAGAATACTTGTGTAATACCAGGCTCACTCATAGAACATAATGCAACAATGATCAACTACTCATCCTTTATTCAGTAGGCCTTGCCTATGTGAAAGACAGCTGGCTGACTATTAAGGGAGTTAAAAAGAAGCAGAAGAGTTCATTCTTAAATCTGAGGGACTTCTAAGTATACTGCAGTGATAAGTTATTCTAGAAAGAAAGAGCTAGACATCTGGCAGTGCTAGGGCCAACATCAGAGTACAGTCTAATTCTCAAATGATAAACAAGACAAAATAGAAACAAATGAAAAACAATTTACCAAGCACGTACTAATGTATGTACTAGATATATTCTTTACGTCTTTCACTCTTGAAGAAAGCCTTGTGAGGAAATAGGTACTATTATTCTCACATTTTCCAGGTGAGGATATTGGGACTCTGCAAGATTAAATAACCACTCAATAATCCAAGAATGAGAGGTCAGTTGTTTTTTTTTTGTTTTTTGTTTGTTTTTTAATGTTTATTCATTTTTTGAGAGAGAGAGACAGAGCGTAGGAGGGGGAGGGACATAAAGAGAGGGAGACACAGAATCTGAAGCAGGCTCCAGGCTCTGAGCTATCTCCAACTGGTGAGCCATGAGATCATGATCTGAGCCAAAGTTGCATGCTGAACTGCCTGAGACCCGAGGCACCCCAAGAGGTCAGGTTTTGAACTGAGGTTGGGAGAGGGCATCAGAGCCTATGCTTTTAAACATTACACTCTCCTATCTTGCATCTATATACTCAGAATATTTTCTCTTTTGGAATTCCAAAAAATCAAAATGGTTTCCTTTGATTGTTACCAGAAAATTTCAACAATTATCCTTATTTAAGGGACAAACTAACAAACAAAGCAATAAGTAAAATGAGAAGATGGGAGGAATGAAATAGAGAATGAGCAAAGGAACATGTTTCTATTTATAGATGAATCTTGGTCCCTGCAGTGGGATGCATACTTACGAGACTTTTTGGTGGTAACGTTGACTGGGGGGCTTGAGGGCCCTGCCCCTGCAGTGTTGTAAGCTCTCACGGAAGCAAAGTAGATGGTATTAGCTTTAAGCCCTGTGATGTTTTTGGTTGTGACATTCCCACTGACTCTAATTTTCCCAATCATGGATTCTTTGGAGTCATCTGTCCAGTATAATACCTGATCATTAAAAACAAAGAACAAACAATTCATTGTTTGCCAGCAAGTATCAACCATGGTAGGTTATGGGAAGGGAGGAGCATAGGAGCACAAATAGAAGAATAGTTTCTAATTACAATGGTTATACAACAACAATAAAATAATCAAAGTCTAAGATTTACAGGGAAGAAATTAAAAAATAAAAATTCACAATGGAAATCAGAGAATCTAGAGTTTTTTTAGGTTGCCAAAATAAAATATTGCATGAGCTATCTAAAGGTTATTGACTGTAACAAAAGGTATATATAATCACTTGGACCAAACCAAGATTCATACCATCAACAAAGGACTTCAGTTACATTTGGTTCTTGATATTTCCTCCAGAGTTCTTTGAGTGACAGGTTAATTAATAATTCAACTTATATCAGGCTCTTCCTATACATTAGTACTGATTTATGCACATTGAAAAAGACAAAAGAGAATAAAGCTTGGTGCCTGCCTTTGAGTCCCTTATAATCTAGTTGAGAGGCTAGTATATATAGGCAAACAGAATGCAGAGGATACATTCCAAGTAAGTGATATTGGGAAAAAATGCTCTGGGAATTTGAAGAATTCCAAAATCAGGGAGTGATCAGAGAAGAGTTAGAGGAAGAAACTAGAAATGAGCTTTCATAAATAAATAGGATTCAGATAAGAGGTAAGGCATTCCTGGATTAGAGTCTGTTTGGACTAGAAACCGCATTAAAAACAAAAGCAAAACAAAAACAGTGTAAGGAGCAACTAAAGAGGTATAGAATTATACTATTATTGTAACTCCAAAATAAAATAAATGTGTTATCCATTTGGGGAATCACTGAATTTGCAAGCTAAAGAATAAAAAGTAATTAAGAAGTCTCATTGTTTAACTTTGTGAGAATTAAGGCCCATAAATATGATTTACCTCATTCTATACAGACTATAAAGGACAGATTAATGAAAATCTAGGATTTTTTTTCTTATCATTTAACTGCCTTTTCCAAGATGACTACATCTATTCAAGTCCTGCTCCAATTCAAAGACAGCTTTCTCAATAAAATTCTTCTATGATTCAAGATCATTGAGGATTAGATATTTATTATTCCCCAAGAAACAAATATGATGGTGATTTGAATGTATAAATGAGATAATCATCTGGTCACCTTACAAATGGCTACCATTTGTTAATTTGCTTGCTTAAGATCACCTAGAAAGATCTCTTCTGCTCACTCCACAGCTATAGACATACAACCTAAGAACTAGGTTAGTAGCATAGGGCTACTGAACAAGAATTGTATGGTTAGCTGGCATATTCATAAGTGGAAGTGAAATTAATATGGATTACCTCATAGCCCAGCACTCTTCCAGTGTTTCTATTCCAGGCAATAGCATTCCATGAAACCTCCATTTCCGAAGCAGAAAAACTCTGGACAGAAGTTCCTCTTGGAGCCAGCTGAGGTTCTATCATTCAAAAAAAAGACACAATCATCTTCAGTAGAATGGTTCATGGAAAATGAATGCAACATATGCATATATTCCCAAGTATGACCATTCCAGGGCTGACCACAACTTACCATCTTCCCCGGAGTAGACAATGGACATGGTACTCAGAGATCCTTCTCCTTCATTATTATATACACCCACTTTGACTTCAAAGGGAGAGAGGGGGGTGATACTTTCATTTCTGTAAACAAATCTTGATGATTCTACAGATGGTACTCTTTCCTTGGTCCAGGTTGTTGAGCCAACTGGCCGCAACATGATGATGTATCCAAATTCCTCTCCATTCTGTAGTTCTTCTGGAATTGACTTGGGCAGAAGTGATCAATCACTGAGTATTTACAAAAATATTTTATGGAGCTACTATAATTTATATTGATTAATTGGCGTTTCTTTTGTGTAGAAAAACATGGATATTAACCTTGTTTAATGAAACATTGAAAAAATAATAATACTTTTATTTGGAACGCCAATTAGGAAAGTGATCCCAATTAAAGATATTCAGATAAATAAATGAAAAATTTAATGGAAATGTAAAACAGGTTTTACATGTTTATATCTCTTTCCATGATTATTTGTTAAGTTGAAATAATGAAATGTTATAAAAATAGTTCAGAAGATTGTAAGATTGTATAAGTTAAAACATAATTTGGATATGAATTTTTAAACTCGGCACAAAATTAACTTATTAACTATTTCAATGCTAGCTATATTTTCCTTTCATAAAATTTTCAACAAATTCTTATAAGATACATGCAATTATTATATAATAATATTTGCTTTAAAACTTATAGAGCATCACTCAAACACAAAAGCATAAAAGACCTTCCAGTATTTTTAAAACATACATCTTCATTAGTAGTAACATCAGGGTGTACTCTTCCTGACATTTTTAAAAACAAAACAAAACAAAAAAATTTGCTTATTCTCACAGAGACCAAATCCTGTAAGACTCACTTAAAACATAAACTTATTAAAATTACAAAACAAAAATAGATATTAGTTCCCCAGAACTCTACAGATATTACACTATAAATAATCACGTAAAATAAACACACAAAAATGAATTTATGCTTGAATTTAGACATATATTCCATCTGTTTACAAGAAGTTTGTATTTTAAAATCTATGAAAATGTAGGTTTTTTTTTAAAGACAAATGTCTTCCTTGTCTTTTCTTTTTGAAATATTTTGATACGTTATTAAAGGCATACCTGATAGGACATTAATGCTCCAGTCCCGCATAGCTACAAGTCTTTTTAGGAGGTTTTCCTTGCCCATACATATCCATTCATTGTATCAAATTATCCCAAGACCTGGACCACATCTAATTACCCAGCAATGGGCACCAGAATCAATGGTGCCATTTTAATCACTATGAGGTCCCGGGTGCCAAATCTTTGTGTTCCGTAGTGACTGATGGACCCCATCAATTCCTCTCCCCTACAGATTTTGATTATGAAACATAGGTGGGGCCAATACCTGATAAACTTAGAGTAGGCAATAAATAGAAAATATACAATGAATATAGTAGGAATAATGAAGCAATAGAAGTTAGGAGGCAATGGCAGCTATAAATCACATAGAGAAGAGACAGAATGTAGCAGTTAGCAAAATAGGAAGTTATAAGTAAAGAAACGGGAAGAAGTGAGCACAAGCCATGAGGGACCATTGGAGCTGGATCACCAGAGTAGCCGGCAGCAGACTAGAGCTACTGTGCTCTGAACAGTGATGAACGACGTTCCACTTCTTCATTTGACCTGCCTGCTTGGTTAGTGAGACTTTTTTCCATCTTCATTACCTCCCGTGTAGCTTTAAAAGAAATCCCCATTAACTGAGACGACCTGAGCTGGGCTCTGTTTCTTGCCATGTGGAACAGTCTAACAAATACAGAAAGTGAAAAGAGGAAGAAAAATACAGGTACAAACACCTGGGGAAGGAAATGTTTCCTTGCATTAGCACTTTTCACAGGGAGATCAGAATTAAAACAGTTAATTTTTTGTGGAATGGAAGAGATTTATGAGACCTTAAGCTACTTGCCAAAGGATTTGATTTGTTTCTGATGCTACTCTGGTCTCAGATTTAATCAAGATGTTTAGCTCATCTGAGAAAGTTAGTGATTTTAGTTTTTGTTAGTCAAGACAATTTGTGTTTCTCATGATGTTCCCTCAAGAAAGATCTGAGTCTAACATACATAGTTTAGAAGGATGCCGTGGGGGGCGGTGGGGAGGAGATACAAGATACTTGTTAAGGGTCTTCATTTCATTCTTCCCATATGGGCAGGGGAAAAAGAGCTATTTAAGACGGTCAGGACAAAGCTTCCTTCTTTAAGGAAAGCAAGTGGTCAGTAGAATAAAGAAATTCAGAAATTCTTCTGGTAGTAAAATCTATTAACGTTGGTAAAGGCTAAGAACGGAATATGTATTTACAACATTTTTTTTAAATGTGTTTATTTATTTTTGACAGAGAGAGGGAGACAGAGTGCGAGTGGGGCAGGGGCAGAAAGAGAGGGAGATACAGAATCCAAAGCATGCTTCAGGCTTTGAGCTGTCAGCACAAAGCCTGACGTGGGGCTCAAACTCACAAACTGCGAGATCATGACCTGGGCCAAAGTTGGAAGCTTAACCAACTGAGTCACCCAGGTGCCCCTGGAACGGAATGTTTCGTATAGACCAAGGACAGCAAACTGACCTAAGAGCCAAATCTGGTCTGCAGTCTGGTTTTGAAATAAACACAGTCACAACTGTTCATTTATATATGATATGTGGATGCTTTTGATGATGATGGCAGGGTTGGAAAGCTGTGAGAGACAATGTATAGCCCACAAGGCAGAATAATTTTCCTGAGCAGCCCTTTACAAAAAAATGTATATATATAATATATGTTTATCAACTCCCAGTATAGGTGTTTATCTCGTACTTCACAGTACTTTATCCCATATTCCTAATTTTATAGTCCTATTTCATATGACATATTTACCACAAGTATCTCAAACTTGAGAGTATCTTAGAGAATAAATTATGATAATATGTGAATAAAGATACCCCTAAAAAAGGAACTGGCATTTACTACACTCCAAGTTATATATCATTTGTAGGTTGCTGGAAACAAAACAAACCACAACAAATAAATAAACACAAAATACACATTACTTTGGCACTGGAGAAAACACAAGAAGGATGTTTATTGCAGGCAAATTATACCATGGTGTACCTACATGAGCAGCAGTCAGGAATGACCAGTAAAGCTGTCACTTGTAAACCACAATGGTGGATTCTGACTGAATTTAGAATGGTCGCTGGATGTGCATTAGTTTTGAAAGTCCGTCAGGTACTATTACTTCTACCATAGCAATGACTTTGGCCTGGCATGGTCTCTCCACTCCCAATTTCTTTTTTAAAACATACTTGAGATAAGATAGGGTGGTAGCTTTCCTGACCTTCCATGCTGGATTAAGATTGTCCTGTCCTGTTGGTCTCTGAGCATTCAGACCTTTTTAAAATTTATATTTGTAACCCCACTGCTTGGAACAGAGTTCCAACATTCATTTGTGTTCATTGAATTGAAACAGTTGCTAAATGCCTTCTTGTGGCTTTAACTAATGTATGTGTTGCCTTCTAAAAATATATAACCTATTCCTGAAGGAAGTTTGGGCATCAGAAGAATTTGGCTCAGGAACTGAATGTACATGATGCCAAATGTGAATGATAAATGGGAAACTACATTCATTAATGCAGTTTCTGCAAGTATCTGCATATCTGATACCACAAGAAAAAACACAGAGGAAATTATTTTGATTTATTATCTTTTTTTTTAAATAGAGGCCAGCAAATGTTTTTTGTTTTTTTTTTTTTAAAGAGGCCAGATAGTAACGATTTTCAGCAATGGGAGACATATGGTCTCTTGCAACAGCATGAAAGCAACAATACATTACACCTGAGAGCACAGATATGGTGTAGGGGAATCTGTATAAAAACAGGGAGCAGGCCATAGGTGATGGTTTTGGGAAACACTTTAAAGAACAAGGACATTATAAATCATGGAAAGATTTTTTTTCTTCTTGTAACTGACTATTTAAGAATAGTATTCATAGGGGGTGCCTGGGTGTTTCAGTAGGTTAAACATCAAACTCTTGGTTTCAGATTGTGTCATAATCTCATAATTTGTGATTCTGAGCTCCACATCAGGTTCCGTGCTGATAGTACAGAGACTGCTTGGGATTCTCTCCCTCTCCCTCTTTCTCTGCCTCTCCCCTGCTTGCTCGCTCTCTCTCAAAATAAACAAATAAACAAAAAAATAATTGGACAAAAAAAGGATTTCCCATTCATCTCAAATATTGAATGTGCAAAAACATTATCAACCTTTAGTAATTTCTCACCTTAGAGGAGAAAAAATAATGCGCGAAGTCAGGCCAAACTCCTTGTACACTATGATGAAATGTTTATTTGACCTTCAAAGAACACTGAACCCCAAATAACCTACTTAGCATCGCCCAAGGCAAGTGTCTTATAGGCTCACTTGGGAGCCAATGTCTTTGTGGGAAATGGGTTCAGAGGACAAGAATAATTTGATTAAGTTACTGCTTAAGGCACACACACAGGGACTCGTGCCTATCCTGAACCATGACATCATGTGCAGATAAGTGGAATTAAAATTTAACAAAAGAGCATGGAGCAAGAGCTCTGTGTTCAAATGCTGAGCTGCCCAATACCCATATCACATTTATTTTTTTTCTTAATGTTAATTAATTAATTTATTTTGAGAGAGAGAGAGGGAGAGCAGAAGAAGGGCAGAGAAAGAGAGGGACACAGAGAATCCCAAGCAGCCTCCGTGCCATCAGCGCAGAGCCTGATGCAGGGCTCAAGCCCACGAACTGTGAGATCATGAGTTGAGCTGAAATCAAGAGTCGGACACTTAACCGACTGAGCCACCCAAGTGCCCCTACCCATACCACATTTCTAAGCCTCTGTGTTCTTATCTGAAAGTGGCATTACCCACCTTCTAGCATCACTGTGAGGACTGAATGACAGGAATACCCAGTGTAGCACAGAAGCCCTGTACATGCTCTACAAGGGTTGTCCCCTCTCCCTCAGGCCTCTGAGAGTATCTTCTCTGTCAGGACACATCCACCCATCCAATAGGTACTTGGACAGGCCATACCACATTCCAGGCACTGTGCTGGGTTCACAATGTGTACATGAAACTACATGTTCCAAAGAAGCGATGACTTTCAGAGTAGCTACACCTGGCTTCTGGCTCTGTCATGTACAACTTAGAGAAAACAACATCTCTGTGCACCAGTTTCCTCACAGACAGAAAGGGTTTGCTACCACTACTCCTCTTTCTCTATATTTAATGGAATTCTGTAAGGAATAAAATGGACCATGTAGATATAAAAGGTCTTTTGCTACTGCAAGATCATTTACAGATGCAATGAATTACACTTACAGAAACAGGGTTCTACACCTCGGCATTATTGGCATTTTGGGCCAGACATTCCGTGTGGTGGGGGCTGTCCTGTGCATTGCGCCCTGGCCTCTGCTCAAAAGCAAGCCTCCCCCAACTTCTTTGTAACAACCAAATGTGTCTTCAGACATTGTAAAATGTCTCCTGAGAGAATAACATTGTAAAATGTCCCCTCTTGTGCATGTCAGCCGTGATGGTTTTTAATTAAAACATCCATGGCCATCATGCTCTTAAGTGTAATGTTAAAAAGTCCAAGTAAGTGGATGCTTTGGCAGTATGAAAGTTGTTATCAAAATGCCAAAAACATGTACACAGGTAATAAAAAAGGGCAGGGCTCTTTTATCAGTTACACCTGAGGCTCAAAGCTGACAACAAAGTTATGACACGATATGCATTCCAAGGAGAGACATCAAGCCATTGATAGGCAAAATTTAGCCCATCCTCTATGACAAAGGTATATCAAAGGAGTGTCTGTTTCTTTAGGGATAGATTAGTAGGAAAATATCTCCTCTGACACAGTTGTAGAAAAAGCTGTGCATTCCTACCCCTCTACCAAGGGAAAGTAAAGGGGCCACTTCCTTTTTTTTTTTTTTAATTTTTTTAATGTTTATTATTTTTGAGAGGGAGGGAGACAAAGCACAAGCAGGGAAGGGGCAGAGAGAGAGGAAGACACAGAATCAGAAGCAGGCTCCAGGCTCTGAGCTGTCAGCACAGACCCCAACGCAGGGCTCGAACTCACAGAACGTGAGATCATGACCTGAGCTGAAGTCAGCCGCTTAAGAGACTGAACCACCCAGGCACCCCTAAAGAGGCCACTTCTTATCATTTGCCTAACCATCTGAAGAGGCCTCACAAAGAACCAGCCGGTATGTGCTCTCTGGAATTTGGGACACATGGGTTCTTTTAACTAAGAAATGCCTGAGCAACTTGTAAAGGGGAGAGAGATCTGGACAGCACATGGTAGCAGAGTGAAAAGAGAGGTTAAGCAGGCATGTACTATACTCCTAATGAACACAGAGCAAAGGTGTTTGCTCAGGGTAAATGTGCATCTCATGCAAGGGACCTGTCCATGAGCAGCTTTGAAAGGGACTCTATCCACAAAGACCATCTAGAAGAGAAAGATAATCTACTCTAGAAGAGGCTAGTATGAACCATGCCAGACCCCAGGAATTGAGGAGACTTTTCAGCAGTCAATTGGCTTTGCACCAAGGAATTATAACTAGGAGTCCCCAGTGGGGGATCTTCTGGATGTCCCACTCCCCCAACCAAAAAACAAAAGCAAACAAAAAAACAAGTACACTATAAAATAACAGCATCTGATGGGTACAGGAGGGGGAAGTCGGCAGGGGGGGCGGTGAAACAGGTGATGGGGATTGAAGAGCACACTTCTCATGATGGGCACTAAATAACGTGCTCTATATTAATGTCACTACATTGTACACCTGTAACTAATATCCCATTGTATGTTAACTACACTGGAATTAAAATTAAAAACTTAATAAAAAAATAACAGCATCTGGTCATTTGCCACTTTTGGAATACACCAAAATCAAATTACAAGTGTACCAGCAGTCAGGATCTTTTCAGTACTTTTCCTCTTCTCCCAGCCCAAACCCACTATAACTCTGGAGAAGCAAGAGGTAACAGTGAATGAGGAAGGAGAAATTCAACAGCAGAATGGGGAATAGGTAAAGATCTGACTCTACATTGCCTTTCACACCGTAGAAGCCCTAGGCTGAGGCAAACCCAAGCTACCAGAAACAAGAAACTTTACGTTGGAGGAAAGTCTAAAGTTTATGGTAATAAACCAGGCTGAAATTTATAACAGGTATTAAAATGAGCCCATATGTTAATTCATAAGGATAATAATCACAAAAGCTACACCATTTGCTCAAGCTTTTATCTAGATGCAGGGAAGGCCTTAAAGAACAGTGATAGGAAAAGAACTTTCTACTTGCACGCTACAGAGTCTAACTCGTGCACAATAGTCCCAGAGACAATAAATACAATAATGTCTAGTCCCTCAAGTAATAATTAAAATGCTACTGACAAACCTGAAATAGACATTGAAGTTGTTTTTCTTATATGTGGGAGAGAATTGTGTTGAGTCCGTTATCCTTTCTCACTTGAGTAGAAATAAGAAGAGTTTCCAATACTTCCTCTAAGTAATTCATCATGGGGAGTCTTTTATACCATGTATTTTTATATATTCTCCGTAGTGATCAAATAAATCTTTTTGTTTTTCAGTATTCTTCCTGGCCAGCTAAATCTTTTTCTTTCAAAATAACTCAGTTGGACAGAAAATTACCTCCCACGTAATGACGAGTTCCGAACGACTTCCTCCTCCTCCGTTGATGTTTGTTGGCGCCACAACAGGCACTGAAAGCAACCAAAAGAAATGTGGGATGGCGATTATTAAAGTACATCTTCATCAGGAGGCATTTTGTTTTTAGATTTCACCTTTCAACATCTCATGCTGCACATTGTGAGACAGTCTTGCATTTTTAATGAACATAAATTATGTTTACACATATCCAAATTTCTAAGAGAGAGGACACAGTTGTGTTTGATACATGAGCACCCTGGCTCCAAAATTAATTAAAAATCGAGTAACATCGTGTATTTGACATTATTATGCATCATCTACTAATTGGCAAAATGATGTTCCATTCAGATGGTAACAGTGACACTGCTGATTTAGGGCCTAATTATACAGTTGTGCTGTAAACAAGTTACTGAGGCAGTGTATTAATTAATTCTTTTTTTAATAAACAAACTAAAATGATTTTTCTTTTTTTTTTTAGTCATCAAGATAGTTTAACATTTAAAAATACATTCTTAAAAATATGTAAGTAAGTCTTGTAATTATAACTCTGTGTTTAAATCTCACATCTCTCAGTACAGAACAGGAAGGTTTCTTCCCCCTAACCTTTCACTTGCCAGCTAAGGATGCGGCCTCCTGTCAGGGATGTGACTGAGGGGATATTCTCCGTTTAACTCTAGGACTCTAAGGCTCTGTGGTAGAACATTCCAGATGACGATCATTTTTGTGAATTAGAAAACAATTATGCCCTTCAAGTATACCCTTGTGAGGACTAGTATAATGAATAATAAGTAGTCTGAGGAAAATTACAAAATTGATGACAGTGGTATGTGTGGGCCTTGCATATCATCAGACTGGGGTTTTACTTTACACATGTGGAAATGTTAAGATATAATCCTTTCATGGAATAATGGCAGATGTATCCTAATGCTGTGATAATGGATAGCTCTGCAGGATATATATAAGTTTAAAGCTTATTTATTCATTTTAAGAGGGCGAGGAAGAGAGAGGGCAGGCTAAGCACTATCAGTGCAGAGCCCTACAGAGCAATGAACCCACAAACTGAGATCATGACCTAAGCTAAAATCAAGAGTCACTCAGCGGACTGAGCCACCCAGGTGCTCCTGCAGGATATATTTTCTAAATGTTGAAACATATGCAATTATCTGTCTTTGACCATTTGGATTAAAATCCAGAGGTGAGAGGGTGGGCGTGCCTGGGCACGTTTGCTGACTGGTAGGCAGGAATTAAAATATGCAATGTTTAATTGCCCATTTCAAAAATTTTTTCCCACTGTGGAAACCATTCAGACAAATCTAGACTACTTATTTTATTTACTGCCATTTGATACAGATGTTGAACTTCAGAAACAACATAGTGATATGATAGTCTAACTGTTCTTTTTAATAATAGTACCTGTCAGGCATGACCCATTTTCATATTCAAATATACCCTAACCTTGCCTGCTTTAACCTTCACATGTATTTAAAAGATTGTCTTGTACCTAGACCCTACTTTCGAAGTCTTCCATGGCCTTTGGCCAAAAACAAGGTAAATCAGAGTGGGTTCTATAGTTGCAAGTTTTCTGTACTTGACAACACATGGTAACACTTTTTCAGAACCATTAAATAGTGTAGATACATAAGGAAATTATTTTAGAGTAAACTTTAATTTGCTTTTTACCAAGTTTCCAATATTCTGGCTAATAAAGTTCCTTTTTTATTCCATTTTCAAATGAACCATATTAA
This sequence comes from Panthera tigris, assembly GCF_018350195.1. Lineage (NCBI taxonomy): Eukaryota > Metazoa > Chordata > Mammalia > Carnivora > Felidae > Panthera > Panthera tigris. Next base: position 43,376,144 of record NC_056661.1, on the reverse strand, counting down.
ACCTAAAACCATACTGGGAAGAAGGGTCTTTAAGGAGCTACAATGGAAAAGAAAAGAAAAGAAAAGAAAAGAAAAGAAAAGAAAAGAAAAGAAAAGAAAGGAAAGGAAAGGAAAGGAAAGGAAAGGAAAGGAAAAAGAACACACTTCATTCAGTATGATTCAGAACCTCAGGGTAATTATTATGAACACCGAGTCTCATTATGCTACTGAAAGAAGAGTGTCAATGGTTAATAGAAAGTAATGTACAATCCTTACTGTAAAACTTTAGTATTAGAGTCAAGCCTGCCAAAGCTACAATGATAGAAATAAGCTGTAAACAAATGACCTAAAACTCAAGCTAATATCAAGTCATAGGCGACCCCTGAAGATTCTTTTCCAATCAGACTATGGTAAGGCCTGGGAATTTCTATATATACACATTTCCTTATGCCAATCTCTTGCTCATCTAGATTAAGACCCATGGTTATGGAGAACGCTGATGCCCAAGTCTCAAGGTCTGAGTTCAAATCCTGCCTCTGTCTGAAACAGTCAGCCATGATTCTGATCTTTCTTTTCCTCCTCTGTAAAATGAATGACTCTCCTCTCATTTCTAAACTGCTAGGATGATTTAACTTACTGTCAAATACGTTGTTTTCAGTTCCAATTCTAAAATAAAAATACTTATATTATCTTTAACTTGGAAAAGCCTCACTGACATCGGACAGTTGAGCACACTTAATTGAATTAGTTTGTGCTTGTTAAGCTGAGCCAGTGACAACAGAGCGATCCCTCACTTATGTTGCTGAGTAAGAAAGTGAATTTGTCAGCGGTACGCAGCAAGAAGATCAAATGTGACCCTGGATGTAAAGTTAGGAGTGGAACAAAACGGATCCATTGAAAAAAGCTTAAGAAGGGGTGATTTCTGAGCCAGGTTCCACCTGTATTTTGCTGTTCAGCGAACCAGCTGATGCTCAATTAGTGCTTCTGTTAAATGAGCTCAGGATTTACCTCATTTGCATGGGAAATAATTTATACTATTGCTCAATGAAGCTGCAACTAGGTCAGAGTTGAGAAATAGATGGAAATGTGTGGCTGATTGCACCAACAGAGTCTCAATTAATTCTTGGCTACAACATTTAATGAAACAAGCACTAACTCATTTGCATCTACAAATGTACAGATTCCCTGCTGGAGTTTGGCTAGAAAATAGATGAGATGAGAGGACAGTTTCTGAAAAACTCTTATTTTTGATATGCCTGCTTAGCTAGAATCATCTCTCATTGAACTTATATTTAGGAGAAAATATTCCTTGCTTTGTGTACCTAAAAATGTGAAAATGAAAGCTGCTGGTTTCCTGCCACTGATTCGGGGCCCCAAATCGTACAAGACCCATAAAAATGCTTCTTACTTTTTCTTTGTAAGATCGATACCATAAAGAACAACTGTATTCCCCTTGTATTCAAATATTTCTGCATTAATCAGTGTAGATTACTTGTCATAAAAGACATAGTTTTACTCATATTTTATACAAAAATAAGTAGTTTATAGAAAACTCTGGATTTCAAAAGACAGCATTTTGTATATGAAAAATGCACCACACAGTTTTTTTTTTTTAATTCTAAAATTCTAGGTGCAACATTAAAATCCACATACTGGTTGCAGCCCTAATCTGTGTTAGTTTCATATACTAGGAGAAAAAGGATGTCATTAAGATGATAACTACAATAGTTTATGTAGAGAATTATAATCCTATATTCTACCATTTACCTATTAAATGGTACTTATTAAATATAATCATAATCTTATATTTACTGGTGTGAATATAATATATGTCCTATTTCTGACACAGTTGTGATCATAATTTTCTATTTCACCTAAAGATGCAACATGAATAGTAAAGATGCATGTTTTCCCTCTCTTACCCAGATTTTGCGACATCAGAATTATACATCTGTCAAAAATCTTACCTGATCTTCCCTGAGTGGCTTCCCTGGGCCACCGGGGTGGCTCAGTCACTTAAGCATCCAGCCTGGGCTCAGTTCATGATCTTATGGTTTGTAAGTTTGAGCCTCACGTCAGGCTGTCTGCTATTAGCACAGAGAGCATGTTTAGAAGACATTAATTTCTTACCTGACGCTTTGGTTCTTAACAATTCTGATGCTTTACTTGGTTCTCCAATCCCAATGCTGTTCCCAGCAACGACACGAAATTCATATTCCACCCAAGGACTCAGACCAACTACTGTTGCATTGTACGTCTTACCACTGAGAATTTCTGGAACTGAAAAGAGGGGGGGATTCAGGCAGGAAAACCAGCACTACTTAACATCAACCAATTGAACAAACAGATACACCTGTTTTAGAAAATTACCCCAAAACCCTGGTGTCACTTACCAGTCGAAACAGCCTGCCAACCCACAGAAAATGGTGTCCGAGCCTGAACAGTAAATATTTGAATGGGACTATTATTATCTGAGCCTGGTCTCCAGCTTAGTTGAGAAGTAGTACTGGAAATGTGTTCCACTCTTACATCCTCAGGGGGACCTGGTGGACCTTGAAAAATACGTTGGATGATAACTATATTGAAAATTATTAAATTCATTGATTTGGGACAGGGCAGTTTATTTTTCTCTCTTACGCTTAGAAAATAAAATATTGAACACAAGGTATTTTTAACAAATTATGTGAGATAAAGCCCTATTAATTCAGTTTACATGGTGAGATACTAATTTAGAAATGCTTCCTTTGAAGATTAGAAAATTTCAATCATGAGATGGGTGAATATCACCCATTAGGGAGCTACTCTGAAAAATTGAGAACTCTCAAAAATTGGGAACATCTTTCATCTATTCCTTTTTCAAAAGGTACCTTGAGTAAATGAGACTTATATAGAGAACTACAGGAATATATCACTTTGACTCTCTTCTGATAAGAATGCTTTATGATAGATAGAAGGCATGGCTACGTTTTACGGACTGACACTGCTTGCTGAGGCTGGTCGTTCATTATAAATACACAAAACCTACTCCATTCAATATCCATATCCACACTACATATGCCATGGAGTTCTGAGGTTTAGAAAATAAAAAATCTGTATTTTTATCTCACTTCTTTATCATGATATGGTTACTCAGAGATCTACCATTCACTTATTAACATTTTTTGCTGTGAATAAAGTGCTCATTTGTTTCCACCATTATGCTTACCTCTAACAATGATATCAGCCACAGCAGATAAACTTTCCAGAGTTGTTTTCACTGTGCATAGATATTTTCCTGAATGATTTAACTGAATATTCCTTATCATCAAATCCCCAACAGATTCCTGCAGATAGAAAGCGAAAAGGGGATAAAACATAATCATACCCAGCAGGGCCCATTTTTTTTTTTTTACGGCTGGATAAATATTAAATATAGGACAGCTTTGAAATTAAGAGATATACTAGTATCATTGTCGTTACTCCTATATGATCCCTTTTCCTATCCCCTTAATTATCTAGAACACAAGTGTTACTATGAAAGTCATAAAATAAAATAAAACAAAAACAGATGCAGCTTCATAAACAGGGGTTATCCATGCAAATAAATATGGGGAGAATAATTATGGAAGATGTTGATTCACGTGAAAAGACTTGATTTATTTTATTAAGTACTTAAAAATTTGGGCAACTTACTCCTCCAATCCTTTCAAAATGAGCCACTCCTTTTTTTAAGTCTATGACATCTCCATTGAAAGACCATATAAATATAACTTCAATGGAGGGGTCATGGGACACCTGGCATGGTAGGACTATACTCTCTCCAACTGTAACATCCATTTTGGAAGGTGGAATGGTAATAACAGTCCTCTCTGTTGAGAAAAAATATTATTATTATGAAAAGCTTATAAAATGTGAGCATATGGCAATAAAATGCATATTTTGAATGGTCATGCAATTGTTTGAAATTGTATAAATACAACTTAGAACTCTACCATATTCAGTAGGAATAACTGTATTCCCCTTGTATTCAAATATTTCTGCATTAATCAGTGTAGCTTATTAATTGTCATACAAGTAAGACATGGTTTTACTCATATTTTATACAAAAATAAGTAGTTTATAGAAAACTCTGGATTTCAAAAGACAGCATTTTGTATATGAAAAATGCACCACACAGTTTTTTTTTTAATTCTAAAATTCTAGGTGCAACATTAAAATCCACATACTGGTTGCAGCCCTAGTCTGTGTTAGTTTCATATACTAGGAGAAAAAGGATGTCATTAAGATGATAACTACAATAGTTTATGTAGAGAATTATAATCATATATTCTACCATTTACCTATTAAATGGTACTTATTAAATATAATCATAATCTTATATTTACTGGTGTGAATATATGTCCTATTTCTGACACAGTTGTGATCATAATTTTCTATTTCACCTAAAGACGCAACATGAATAGTAAAGATGGATGTTTTCCCTCTCTTATCCAGATTTTGCAACATCAGAATTATACATCTGTCAAAAATCTTACCTGATCTTCCCTGAGTGGCTTCCCTGGGCCACCGGGGTGGCTCAGTCACTTAAGCATCCAACCTGGGCTCTGTTCATGATCTTATGGTTTGTAAGTTTGAGCCTCACGTCAGGCTCTCTGCTATTAGCGCAGAGCCCTCTTTGGATCCTCTGTCTACCTCTCTGTCTGCCCCTCTCCCACTCTCTCTCTCTCTCTCTCAAAAATAAATAAACATTAAAAAAAAAAAAAACTTCCCTCCAGAAACATCAGTCACAATGTCAACCATTGTTCTACAAGTCCTAGTGTTCCAGTGACCAACATTTCAAAGCTCATTTCCAAAAATACTCTAGTTGAACTTGAGAGTCCTGATTTCCCTGATTAAAAGACACGCATAGTGGGGCGCCTGGGTGGCTCAGTCAGCTGAGCATCTGACTCCGGCTTAGGTCATGATCTCACAGCTCGTGAGTACGGGCCCCATGTCAGGCTCTGTGCTGACAGCTCGGAGCCTGGATACTGCTTCAGATTCTGTGCCTCCATCTCTCTCTGCCCCAACCCACTCACATTCTGTCTCTGTGTCTCTCAAAAATAAATAAACATTAAACAAAATTTTAAAGAGACTCATAGTAATAGATCACATCTGACTACATTTTTTTTTATAACAAAATAAATACTTCTGATTTTAGAGGGCTAAAGATTGACTGAATAGGAAATTCAGTAACCATAAAGAAGGCCTGGACATACACTTGGACTCAGATATGCACTATCTGACCAAAATAAAATATTTTTTAAGGAACTTACATTTAAGAATTAGGGGTTTGGGAAAATTCTACTGAAAAAAAAATACTGTACATAAGGAAGTTTCAAAACTGTGAAATTGGAGGCTGGCAGATCTGTTTCTCTAAAGATCATTTGTAAGATAAAGTTTAACCCTAAAGAAGATGGACTGAACATTTTACTTTCCTTCTGTCTTCTTCATGCTACTCCAGAATCCAAACTGTACTGAGCCTGAATTTCTGTGTTCAAATGGATTCGTGTGCCTCTGTGTTCTACCAACAGAATGCTAAGTCTTACTCTAATATTTAAAAATTGCAACTGTTACCTTGGTAAAAGTTCAGGAGCAAAAAATAGAAATTAATAATCTTGGGTTTTAAGGTATGTATTGATAAGAGAGCCATGGAAAAATAAAAACACATACTGTATTTCTGAATATAACACAGAAAATCTAACTCAATCTACCTCAGATGTATCTTTATGTTTACATAATTTAAAAATGTTCTCTCCTTTATTATATTAGATGCATACACTTTTCATTCTAATTATTTTTGGAGAAAAGTTTGAAGAATGATTCTGTGGACTGATTGAGTCCTAATTTCATTCCTAATTTCAAGCCTTCTTCACTGCTCTCCCCCAAAGTAAGGATAAATGATAACCAGGTTTCAAGAACACTTTTTGGAACTAGAAAATATTTTCCTGATGTAATTTCTTGGAAAAAGAATGTATCACTAATGTCTTATTTACATTTATGGGAGGATGAGTTGGCTAATTGGATGCGTTGGTAGAGCAAAACTGCTCTGATTTAAAGTTTTAGATCATGCAATTAAAGTAATTTTCAAACATTAAAAATGACAGCAACTCCTTCCATTTATGGCACCACAAAGTAGCAAAGTGAGACAAATCATTCCCTGTATACATAGCTCATCGGTAGGACACTAATAATGACTAAAACTTCATGCATAAGAAATATTTGTATTATTATAATTTATAATGTTTAGATATCATCACTAGTTATTTCACTTAACTGGTATTTACTGAGCACCTACCAAATTCTAGCAATCTGCTAAGTATTGGAAATACAAAGGAATATGGAGGAAAAAAACCAGCAACAAATCCTGAGGGGTCAGTTTATTGAGAAAGAGTTGTTTTAGCTGAGGGTAAAAGGCAAATAGGAGTTTTGGTAAAGACAGCAGGTAGGGAGAAGGTGCCCATACCAGCAAGATGCAAGAGCATTTACAAAGAATCTGTGCAAAGAAGAAACATAGTACATGCAGGGCAGTCATTGCTGGAAATCCCAGTATTAGAGAGTAATACAGGAGTAAAATTGGAAAATAGGAACCTGGGTCATAGTCATAGTCATAGCAAAGACATAAGCCTGAAATATCTCTAGGATCTGCTACATAATTTGTGGGTCACAGTGTGAAATGAAAATGTGGGGTGACTTGGGTGGCTCAGTCAGTTAAGCATCCGACTCTGGCTCAGGCCACGATCTCAAGGTTTGGGAGACTGAACCCCAAAATGTGCTCTGCACTGACAGCCCAGAGGCTGCTTGGGATTCTCTCCCTCTCTGTGTCCCTCCTCACTCTTGTCTCTCACAAAATAAATAAACTTAAAAAAATGTACTGAATACAAAGCAACTTTCTTTAGGAATGTTGTATAACTTATAAAATGTAATAGGGTAATAATGATACATTAGAGCAACATAAACTTACAAATTGCAACATATATATATATATATATATTTTTGTTGTTGTTGTTGTTGTTGTCAGTTTTATATAATACATTAAATAATGCCTTATTAAAGTTATATCTGGCTTGATCTAAGCTTTCTCTCGCCTTTCCCCAAATTTGCTTCTTAAATTATTAGAATGTGTTTTACGCAATTTCATTTTCACTTGAAGTAACTGGTATCGGTTGCTCATGATGAATGCAAAATTACAAATATTTTTCGGTATTTGATTTTGCAAAGCATCTTTCTACTGATATAACTGTTACAGAACTGTAAACAGTACTTTACAGGATGTGACAACATTGGGATAGATATATTTTGAAATATAAATTTTAGAACATCTAGAGCTGATGATTCTCATGGGACAACAATATTTCTTAGAAGATTTAACTCTTCATCCAAATGCATTTCATGTAATTCTGAATTAAATTTTAGGTGTAAATGTAAACAGTGCAACTTTAGTGCTCTTCTGACATACCCTGTAACTTCTGAAGGCTGTACAAGACACTGAAAGTGTCTTCATGACTTGTGTATACTCCAAAATGCCTGTTTACACATTCTCTTGCCTTATCTTCAGTTACAGAGAAACACTCATTAATAATTAGGTCACCTGGAGCTTCCTATAAAAAGTGTTCTTTACCATTGAGTGGAAAAGTCTTTACATTTAATTTCTGTTTTTAAGCCTCTGGATATTAGCTTTCCAATGTTGGACAAATGTTCAAAAACAAGGTATGCTAAACTCTTTGAAGAATGTGAATAACTCTGTGATATGCCTTACTGCAATGCTCAGGTGCAGGCAATTATTTTGTTAGTCTTTGCTAACAAAGTTACTGCCTGAACACTGACAGTTCCGTCCTGGTGCTCAGGTTGAAGAGTCACTATTTGTGCAAACGTCACAAAGATTACATGGACTCTGGGCCAGCGGGCCTCTCAACATTACTTCCTGGCACTGACTGCTTTGAGCTCCTTGCTCCTGTGAGGCCCTTTGCAGTCGGCCACTGAAACTTCTGGGGCTGCTGTGACCATCACCTCCATCAACCTGATGGACCCACTTTCAGGGCCTCAGAACTCCTGACTGCCACGAGGCAGGGGGGTCTACACCGTACCGACTCTTAGGCGTGGACACTGTCTGCTTGGTCCATAGGGCTGAGCCTGTTTGCAAATGGGCTGCTGCTGCTGAACCTCACGTGGGCGCACCTGCCGCCACCCAGTATAGTTCCTCTGCTTGCGCGCATGCTCCGCTGTCCCGGTAGACTTCACTGACAAAGTAGGACTTCAGAGACAAGATGACTAAGCATCTCAGGACAGTGACATCAGGGCGATAAACAAAACGGGGCCTTTCTCAGCACAGGGTCCTTATGCGGAGGAGCCGCACACCAATGAAGCTAGTCCTGGGTGACACACTTAGAAATGTACTCTTTTTGCGGAAAGAAAATGGGAAGCGTTGAAAATATGAAGCAGAGACATACCATTATCTGTAGGGTGGAAAAATAGATTATATTTAAAAAGAAATAGCTTCTATGTAAATAGGCTTTTTTATCCAAAAGAAGAGCATAGATGATTACCCGAGCGTCATTCCCCTACGCATAGTCTCCTTGTGGGTGAGGGGGTGCTTGGACAAGAAGTCTTTTACCTACTGTGTCTTCTCCCCACACCACATGCAGATCTGCCCTAATCCTGTGTAGGTGGCTCTGAGCCACCAGGCTGCTCATTGCTACCCTACAGAGCTCTCTCCTACAACCACGCGCAGCCCCGGGCTCACAATTCCAAGTGAATACCCCGCAGGGACAAAATCACACTCGCAGAGAAGGGGAGAGTGGTTCTTGTGCAGCAGAAATATATAGAATCTTTGATGCCATTTTAGGAAAAAAACAAGGACTATTCTTTAGTTCCTTAACCAGTCGAGACTGCTCCTTTGCAAACACTTGCACTCTTAAAAAATTCTAATATCAGATACTTTTATTTTTATTTTTTTCCAAACCATTCAAATCACTCTCAGGGAGTGGAGGGAGGTATATACACGCATTTACTCTTCTCCTTTCCTGGGAGTCCTTAAATACCAATAGAGTAGGTACAATAACATGAAGTTCACGGCTAAGACTGAAGTACTTCTTGTATTTATGGATAAGTGAGACCATTATGGCCTGACTTATAACAAATTAAAAAGGAAAGAAGTCACCTATGCTATACTCTCCCACCTGTGAAACTTTGAAATTCTTTAAGCCTCTTTCTCCTGGAACAAAAGATAGTTGCTCCTTTTCATTCTGAATCATCTTCTACTTCTTGTAGCAAATTCCTTAAGTATTTGCAGAAATTCTAGAAGTTTAAACTTTGTAGCATGCATAACAACTCCTCAGAGAACATGCTCAAAATGTGAAATCCTCAACTCCTACCAGAAATACTGATTCAGTAGGTCTGTGAAGGGAACCAAGAATATGTACTTTTAACAGGCCATTTTTTAGGCGATTTTGCTGTAGTTAGTCCAGGGACCACATTTTGAGAAATACTGCTTCAGGTTTTGAAATTTGAACCTGAAATTTCTATTTAAGGAAAATCCAAGTTATGTAAATATATTGTCAGAAAGTCTCTAATGCTTTAGATCCAGGAAAAGGTCATATCTAGTAAAATGGAATTGGTTAGTAATGCTTCAAAAAATAAATACATAAAAATGGACTTTTGAGGTTATTTAAGTGTAATTAATTCTCTATACCATATCTGCCTTTACAGTGCCACAGTACATTTTAGCATATTAAAAGCTCTGAGAATTGTGGATTAAAGAAACTTCTTAAAGCACATTTAATTCTCAGTTTCCTACGCTTACTAGATAGGGACCAGTTTTAATCCATGTAACACCTCTTAATACATCTTGGGATATAAAGATTCTGAAAAACAATGTTTGGAAGTATGATTGTCATGGGTGAAGAGAATTAACACACACACACCATACACATGGATACGTGCTTATCTGTGTGTATTTACTTAGCATATACATATATATAGAAATGCATATTTATGAGACAATCATGTAAATTTGAACTGTAAATAATTCAGAATCATTGCTAATTTTGTAATACAATAAAACTGGTTTATTATTGTATTAAAAAGAAGATTCCCTTTTCTTTTAAAGATACATTATGAAATATTTACACATGAAATTACGATGTTTATGATTTGCCTCTAGATATCTGAGGTGGATGCTGAGCAAGTAGTAGGTGGGGGTATGGATGAAACAAAGATAGATATGAGTTGATGATTAACAACCCTGACTGATGGGTGAATAAGAGTTCCTTATACTATTTTTTCTACTTTTCTGTGTGTAATACTCATTTGTAATAAAAGAAAAACAGAAAGAAATGACGAAGTTAGTGAATAATTTATGTACAAAATAAGGGGGCATCTTTCCCATTCAGCTTGTAAAGTGATGAAATGATGAGGACCCACCACTTTTTTTTAAAGTTTATTTTGAGAGAGAGAGAGAGAGACAGAGAGAGAGAGGTGTGTGTGTGAATGCGAGTACATGGGTGTGCTTGTACATACATGCCAACAGGGGAGGGTCAGAGAGAGAGGGAGAGAGAGTGTCCCAAGAGGCTTCTTGCTGTCAGTCCAGAGCCCGATGTGGGGCTGGATCTCAGGAACCATGAGATCATGACCTGAGCCGAAATCAAGAGTGGGAGGCTTAACTGTCTGAGCCACCCAGGAGCCCAGGACCTATCACTTTTTGAAGATTATTCTAAATATTAATGACAAACATTCATGAAGAGTTAATAAAATTACAGAATTTTAATATTTCCATTTTCAATCTCTTTTCATGAGATACAAATCATATAAAAACAGCTTGATCTAATAATCCTGTTCTGAAGAAGTAAAATGAAAGGTTTAATAAGATCTATAATGCTTTTGATGAATAGCCTTACTCAAATTCATATTGCTGTAATAGCCAAAGATGCTTCCAGAATACATCTTCAGTTATGAGCATCTCAAAACACATGAAAACTAATATTAAAAATTCTGTCAGAATTCCTCAGCATGATTTCTCTAAACACAAATGAGACTTCTTCCATGTATCAATTGCACATTATGATCCCTAACTACATTTTTAGAAGCTAGGGAATGGCAAGAAAATATGTAATTGGGCTTTCTTGACCATCCGGAAAATATTCTTTTGCGTCACTTTGTGTTTGTTTCTTTCTTTTGTACCTTCAACTCAGTTGGAACTTTCATCTATGCATAATAATCTTTCAGTGTGACTGTTCAGAATAGTAACTTCTCAAGTATTTCTGAAGTTATCAACTTCTCTCCAACAAGGGACAAAAACAAGAAAAATCACCAAACCTTTCTTTACTCTGTACAAACATGAGTCTGCCTTCATTTGTCTAATGACATTATAGGAAATGTTGCTAAGACACCAACATAAAGGAATCTAGTGTACAAATAGCACTTCAAACAGGTGACAAAATTCTCTGATATTGTGAAGGCTAGAAATGAATACTTGAAATTTGGTCCTCTTCCTAAGTCCTCAGAATCTCAATTTAACCTGCATAGGAACATACTAACCCTTTCCATGCCTCTTATTTTTTCTTCCATTTACAAGCTTTGATCTGGGATATTTTATTGTAGCCATAGGGATGTCATCAATACTTCTTGTAGTGTACATTTGATAGTGATGGATTCTCAGAGGTTTTGTTTGTATGAAAGCATCTCTAATTTGTGTTCATTAGGGAGGATATTTTTGCTGGGAGTTGGATTCTTATCACTGTGGTCTTTCAGCCCATTAGAAAAGCCATTCCACAGACTTTCGGATTTTCTTATTTCTGTTGTTGTAACAACTGCCAGTCTTATTGTTGTTATTTTGAAGATAATGTATCTATTTTATCAGGATAGTTTTTCTTTTCTTTTTTGGTTTCACTACTATGTGCTTAAACTTTCCTTTGTGTTTACCCTAGTTAGGGCTCATAGAATTTCCTGAAAAGGATGGCTGCTGTCATTTTCAGGTTTTTTGTTTGTTTGTTTTTGTTTTTAAATCTCTGGCAAATACTTCTTCAAATACTGTCCATCCCTCATTTTCTTTCTCTCCTCTCCAGTCCTTTTGGAACTACAGTATCACAATATTGGAACTATTCATATCCAATATATCCTTATGTCCTTTTGTTGTCTTTCTCATTGCATTTTCTCTCCGTGTTGCAGTCTGGATATTTTCCGTTTACACACTCTCCATTTTCCTAATTCTTTTCTCTGCCACATCTAATCTAGTATTAAATCAATCTCTATTGTTCTTAATTGTAGCTTTTGTGGTTTTTAGCTCTGGACTTCCAATTGATTCTCTTTTATTGCAGTATAGTTGACACACAATATTATATTAGTTTCAGGTGCACAACATAGTGATTTGACAACTGTATACATTACTCAATGCTCACGATAATAAACAGTCACCATCTGTGACCGTACAGTGTTATTACAATATTACTGACTATATCTCCTATGCTGTACTTTTAATTTTCATGACTTACTGGTTTTACAACTGCAAATTTGTACCTCTAGTCCCCTTCACCTATTTTGCCCATCCTCCTCATCTCCCTCCCTTCTGGTAACAACCAGTTTATTCTTGTATTTATGAGTCTGTTTCTGTTTGTTTGTTCCTTTCTTTTGTTTTTTAGATTCTACATATAAGTGAATCCATATGGTATTTGTTTTTCTCTGTCCAACTGATTTTTAATACATGTCATTTCCCTTCTAAAATTTGCCATCTTGTCATCTATTTTTTAACATATTCATCACAATTATTTAAAACCCTTGTCTAATAACTTTCATACTCCTCTTGGCTGTGACTTATTGCTAATGTCTGATGTTCAGCTGGGTTTTGATCCTGGCTCCAGCTATTCCTGGTAATATTTTACTGAATATGCATTGCAATGTAAATAAATGTTTTATTCGTTTATATTTTTTCCAAGAAGATTTATTTTTCTAAGCAGGCAACTAAAAACAGCAGAATACAATCAGGACTGGATATGAATGGAGACTGAATGTCAGTCTTTTTGATCGGTGGTCAATTGTGTTCTGTTTTTATTACCAGGGCAAAATCCTTCCGGTGCCTCCATTCAAGGTCAGGTTGTATAGTAGGTTCGTTTTATCTGGAAAATTCTGAGCCCCAATTTTTGTCTTCCTTGCACCATGAAGCAACCAAAATTTCTGTTTGATGTATTTTCTGTGTTTGTTTGTTTGTTTTAATTTTTAAATTTTACAAATTCTTGATTCACACTGCTTGGGAAGTGACAAGTTTCTGGAGGAGAAAAACACTGGGGAGTGTTGTGATCACCTATCTGTGCTTTTCTTTTCTCCAGAATATTGTCCCTTATGTTGCAAACACCTTGGTTACTGTCATAATTCCTTGGCACTGCTATTTTTATTCATTTTTAAAAGATTTTAGCAATATTTGGGGGCTGATACTGGTGTGAAAATCTACTTTGACTAGTCAGGACAAAAGTTTCTCCAAATATTAATAATGTTTAATAAAAGACTGTGTGTAGGGTTGAAAATATTTAGGCCATTTATCTTTGGGTTTTTATACATTATATAACATATATATATATTTGGGTTTATATACATTATATAACATATATATATTTGGGTTTATATACATTATATAACATATTTGGGTTGGTATAGTTGGGTTTATATACATTATATATATATATATATATATATATATATATATATATACACATATAATAACAATTGGAGAAAGAATTGGGTATTACTTCCTATAGAAGTAGAAACCTTTGGGGTGTCTGGGTGGCTCAGTTGATTGAGTGTCTGACTCTTGATTTTGGCTCAGATCATGAACTCATGACTGTGAGATCGAGCCCCATGTTGGGCTCTGCACGGAGCTTGGAGTCTGCTTGGGATTCTCTCTCTCCCTCTCTCTCTCTCTCTCTCTCTCTCTGTGCCTCTCTCTCTCTCTCTCAAAAAAAAGGAGAAACCCTTAACATAAGTGTTTATTCAATGTTTTATTCATAACTTTCTAATTAGTTTCAAATCCTACACCTTCTTTCAGGTGTACATCAGTATGAATAGTGAGCAAATGAAACAACACTGAACTGAAGATCTATCAGAGGACTTCTATAGTAAGAGGCAAAAAATCTCATTTACATTTTAATAGGAATATTCTAGTTTCTAGAGGAGAGACAGGTGGAATCAAGACAAATACTCATGAGGTTGTATGTCTGAGTTTCTCAACATCAACATTATTAATGTTTTGAGCCAGATAATTTTGTGTTGCATGTCCGTATGGGTGGATTCAGAGTGAGGTAAGGAGGGGGCCCTGTGCATTACAGGCTATTTAGCAGCATCCTCCACACATTGCCAAAGGTCTCCTTGGAGGTCTCGGAGGCAAAACCAGCTTGGTTAAGCACCTCTGCGCTATAGCAATGCACTGGAAAAAGGATGGTAGTAGTTACAGTTTGGTAATTGCAGTGGTGAGAAGTAGTTAGATTCTGTACATATACAGATGCTAATGCCATTTGTTGGACAACTGATTATGGAGTTTGAAGAAAGCAAGGTGTAAAATATGACTACAAAGATTTGGAGTGGCAACTGTCAGTACAGACTGTTCTGAATACAGAGGGAAAGACTATAATAGGAGCAAGTTTTGGGAGTAAGAGTTAGGAGGCCAATGTTAGCACGTTGGATTGAGGTAGAAATGTGAACGTGGTGTATCAATTTGGAATTTGCTTACGTTTGGTGTTTAACGTAAGAGGACAGAATAAGACACCAAATAAGTGGGAGCAGATATAGCAGAGAATAAATGCAAGGACAAATCTCTGGCATACCCCAAATTTAGGAAATAGTAACACTGAAAAAAAAAACAAAAAACAGCACAGGAAACAAAAAAGAAGTGACTTAAGATGTAAAAGGAAAACCTGACAAATGCAATGTGCAGGCAGCCAAGTGAGGAATGTATTTCAAGAAGGATGTGATCAATAGTCTGATAGGTTAAGTAAATGAGGGCTGGGACTGACTACAGTATTTAATAACGTGGAGGTTACTAGTCACCTTGTTAAGAGCAGTGTTGATGAAATGGTAGGGGGAAAAGGCTGGTGGCACTGATTTAAAGCAAAGTTGACCAGAAGGTTTGGAAAAAACAAGCTCATATAGATAACTTTTGATATAAAGGAGAATAGTCAAATATGGCTGGAAGGGAAGCAGGGTCAGAAGAGGTCTTTTATGTAAATTATGAGAATAATAATACAAAAGTATTTGGTGGGGATGATGCGTTACACAAAATAACAGAGATGAAGGAGAAAGAATGTGGTAGAGAAAGAGACAGAGACAGAGTGATAGGGAGAAAGAAAATTGGTAGATTGATGTCCCTGAACACAAGAGGGAATCATATCTAGAATACAAGTGGAAGATTTGAGTTCCTGACCCATCCAAACTCTGCTTTATTGATTTCTTGATAAGTTTTATTTAAGCAAGAAATAACTAAAGCTTGGCTTTTTGTAAATGTTGGTAGAGAAAAATAGTATCATTATAAAAAATAAGATATATAATATCCTGATGAAGGTAATTGATTAAACACAGTGTTTATTTTCAGTTCTTTAAAAACATTTAATATAAAACCCAAAGAAATTTTTTCAAAGATAAAGCCACCAAAACAGGGGTCAAAAGGAGAAACAAAATTTGAGAAATGGTAATGAAATGAAACGATTTCTAACTGATATACCATAAATATCAATCCTATGCTGGCCGTGAAGAAGGCTGAGAAGAAAATTTATTGAATGTGTCAACCCCCCTTTTGCACTTTATGAATAGAAAGCTATATGATTTCTACAGCGTTTTCCAGTCTCAGCAGAAGACTGGCAAAATTATTCTCCAGAGAGGATATGAAACAGAGGGTCTCTGAACTGCTGGGTATGAGCATAGTTGAAGATGGGGACTCTTACTAAAAACAGGGAAATTAAGGAACATGTACATAGTAAGCGCTGAGATCCATGTCTCATAACATCATTTAGCTCTGAGGGTGCTGTCTACTGCCCCTCTGCTCTCCAGGCATGAATGTGGGATTAGAAGTGGGGGACAGTTGTCCTAGGCATCTGATAAACCTAAGAGAAAACACCTAAACATAGTGTCTTTAAGAGTTTCCCAAGGATATATCCCAGCCAGATCGTGCTAGTGTGAAGTCCAGCAACTTGGTCAGAGCTTTCTATAAGATTTTTAGTATTCCATTCTTAAATATGAGCAGACAACTAAGATTCACAAAGTATCTCAGTACACCTCTTAGTAAAGGGTGAGGATTAAGACAAAGAGAAGAAAGGAATTTGGGACCACGGAGGCCATGCAGGTAAAACAAGCTAGATAAAAGAAAAACTGAGCAATACTTTTATGAGCAATATTTTTAGACACAGAGAGAAAAAATGCAAGGTATTATATAAAGGAACAGTCAGAAAATAAAGGACACTTAGAGATTTGAAAAAAAATAGCAAAAACAAAAATTCAATAAAAGGTCTGAAAGACAAAGTAGAGAAAATTTCCCAGAAGATAAAACAAAAAAGATACAAAATGGATACTAAGAGAGAGAAATAAAATATACAGTTCATATATACATGCATAAAAAATACATCTACTATCTAAATCTATATAAATATGTAAAATATAATAAACTACACACACAGATACATACATGTATACATACTTGCACACACATAAACTAGAGTACCAGTTTACGTGATCTAACTTCTTCAATAATACGGATTATAGAAGAAGAAATGGAATAAATTAATAAATTATTCAGGAAGATATTCCAGGAAGAAGGGTGCGAGTTTTCAGGAAGACAAAGTGTACCAAATGCCCCATGTAAAGGCCGGAAATAGACAGGCACCACCGCACATCATCATGCAATTGTGGCATGCTGGGAAAAACGACAGACAGACAGAGATATAAAAAAGATGTCACACACAACAGTTCAGAAATCAAAATGGTTTCAGCTCCCAGAGCAGACTAACATCTCCAAATTGCCAAGGATAATGAATTCCAATCTAGAATTCTATTTCCAACTAAGCCATCAAGCAAATGTAAGCATAGAATGAATACATTTTCAAACAAGAAGGATCTCCAAAATTGGCATTCCTCTTGAATTCTTTCTCAAAAATCCACTGGAAGATGCATTAGACCAAAATGAGGGAGCATGTTGAGAAAGGCATGATGCTTAGGCAATGGGGCTCCCAAACACAAGGTCAGGTTGATTTTTTTAAGGGAGACAACTGAGATAGAATTGAGGAATGAGTAATTGGCAAGTCCATAGAAAATGAAGCAAACAAACAAAACAAGAAAATTACTAACTCTAGGGAAAGCAAATACAGGAAATTCAAAGCTAATCTCTGAAATAAACCCTGTAGAGAGATAACAAACAAACAAGGAAATCAGTATGATAGAGTCTTTAATTTTCTTCCTCTAGCAAGCCAGAAATGGAGGAATTTTTCATCTGTTATAATGTACTTTTCCTCTTCATATGTCTACTTGCATAAGGCTGGTAAGTTTAGTCAAGCACAAGTTTTATCCGCTCAGACAGATAATTTTTCACAGATTAAAAAAGACACACAGCACTTGGTATATTCTACCATAGGCAGTGTAATAGCTTAATTTCAATGTGTAAAGTAACCGTGGTCAATATATTCCAGTTTACCTGCAGGTACTATCACCCATGTATCTTTCACCTCAATATTTAAATGATGTAGAACAAATACGAAAAGCCTTCCAAAATCCCAGAAGAAAAGAAAGAATAGTCCAGAGAAAGTAAATGTCTAAAATTCGAGTTGTCTCAACGAGAAAACATGTCTAAATATCATGCAAGGTAACACTGAAAAATTCCCTAGCAAGTAATAATGTAAAATGTAAACACAGATCTTTTATATCAACAAGTAATCAGAACAGAGTCTGACATCTATTTAAAAAGAACATGCACAGTAGAGTATGCTTAATGAATTAGATACACCAACTACTCAGTTTCGAGGCTGTTACTATGTAATAGGCAATGACTATTTTTGGCATCACATTTATATTTCTTATAAATAGATAACATTCACTCAGTCCTCCAACTGTAACTCTGTGCTAGGCTGTAATAAAACACCAGGTGGAAGAACGCTGTAGTTTTATAGGAAACGGAATTAGGAAATTTTATTTTGTTTGGCGACAGAATCTAGTAGCAAGGGGATGTTTTCTTCTGGACATTTATGTTGAGGTGAGGGGAGGCAAAACGAGACAATAAAAGCTAGAAGATGAGAATCAGGGTGAATTGTATTCATCTGACTACTTTTTTCCCTTTCACCACCACCCTCCTCCAGCACCATCCCTCACTTAGGCTAGAAAGAATCTGCCAACTGCTTCCTTGAGTATTCAGGATCCAGACACTGAAGACAGAACTTGCATCAGAGGGTCTTTTCCATCCTAATGAAGCACATTATTCCTAAAAAATGGCACCAGAACATAAGTGACCACTGTGCCACTTTAGAAAGAGATGGCTTGAGCAACAGAGAAGTCTAATAGTTTCTTTTAGCATCAGACCGGAATCAAGGACATACCAATGAACTTCTACTTCCTAACCAAATACTCAGGGCACACATGTGTACACGTTGGGAAAGGAGATTGAAGACAAAAATACTTACAGTTCAAGATATTTTTCTACTGCACAGACTACACCTACTCTTGGTAAAAGTTTTGTTCTTTTTATGTATGTATGTATCTATCTATATCTATCTATCTATCTATATATTTATATATAGATATATATATATATATTTATATAGATAGATAGACAGATATAGATATACTTTTGAGAGAGAGAGAAAGTACACATGAGCGGAGACAGAGAATCTTAAGCAGGCTCCCTGTTCAGCATGGAGCCCCATATGGGGCTTGATCCCAGGACCCTGGGATCATGACCTGAGCTAAAACCAACAGTCAGATGCTCAGCTGACTGAGTCACCCAGGCACCCCTGTGTTGTTCATTTTTAATAAAATCAGAAAGCAGATACCTAGTGGTTTAAGACAAGCGAAGGAAGCCAGACGCCAAAGCATATATATATTGTATGATGGCATCTGTGTGAAGTCAGTGGCAGAAAAGAATCCTAACAATGGTTGCTTCTACAAGTAGGGTGGGAGCAGGAATTAAACGATTAAGATGGGGCATGAGGGAAAGTTCTATAGGGTGATGTTAATGTTCTATATTTAGTAGAGTTTGGGATACACTGATTATGCATTTGCCAAAATTCAGCAAACACACTTATGATTTGCATATTTCATTCTATGTAAAGTTCATCTCCAATGGATAAGAGCATATAAATAGATACCGAACTCTAACAAGTGAGAGCTGAAGTATTTAGGGAAAGGACTAATCTTTGCAGGTTACTCTATTTTCCTTTTCGGGGCACTCTAAACAATGCCATGTGAAACTGCATGTGTCTCAGGTAGTTATTATTACATAAAGTTACTGGAAGATAAAACAGAAGAAGGAAAAAAGTTCTGCCACTTACTAAGACAGGGGTCATGGTCAAGTAGTTTTAGTAATCTATGCTTCAGTCTCCCCTCGTGTAAAAGAGATAATAATTACTGGCTTCCCAGTGTTCTGAGGGATCACTGAGATGATGTACATAAAGCACCTATCACAGTGCCGGGAACACAGTATATATTTGATAAATGGTGGTTAATAAAAAGTGGAATAAAGAATACAACACCAATAACTATAAAAACAAAGTCTTCAAGATGTCAGTAATAAAGCTAGTTAGTAATAAAGCTAGTTCATCTAATTCCAAAGTCTGTGCTTTTCAATTCCTTGAGGAGTGGTCTATACTCATCTGTCTGGTTTCTTTCACTTTGCTTAAAAGACTAGCTATCTGCTCCTTATTTTTATTAAGAATAAACAAAACAAAGCAAAAAAAACATTAACCAGTTTTGATTCAATTTGTTCAGGGGAAAGTATCTTGAAGAGTAAAAACAAACCAAAGGAGCAAACCTGTAATTCATTAATATCTGTCCTTCACATTATATATTATACAATATATA
Organism: Panthera tigris; assembly: GCF_018350195.1. NCBI lineage: Eukaryota > Metazoa > Chordata > Mammalia > Carnivora > Felidae > Panthera > Panthera tigris. The sequence continues at coordinate 43,356,116 of NC_056661.1, read as the reverse complement.
TTTTGAAAAATAGCGGCTTACTATTTTATCTGAGTGATATGTACTACATTTTTACAAGACTGTGGAGTGAACTGTTGCAAAGACTAAAATAACACCGATATTGTATTTGCTTAAACAGATTTTTTTTGGGGGGGGTTGCTTGCATTTCTACTTGCACAGATTATGGAATTCAAGTATCAAGAATTCATTCAGAAGTATTTTCAATATTGGTGGGGGAAAGAAAATTCCTAGCCAGTGTACAAAATTCACTGTTTTTTTTTAACCTGAAAAATGCTTCCACTAATCATTTCTAAACATTCTGAGGAAAATATTAGCAGTACTGGGAGACTTCTCTGCAGTGGTGCTTTTAGCCACTAAAATATGACAGATATATTCCAGCGTCCCTTGTCATTTCGGTGAAATTGTACTTTTGGTTTACTCAATAAAGCTGAGCTTCTCAATAAAGCTGGGCTCAACACCTGAAATCCTTTAAACTACCTTTTAAAGCCACAAAGCCTCCAATTATCTACCGATCTTGGTATTTCTCTTAGTAAATGTAGAACCATAATGGTGCACACCATCATTCCGCTGGAGAAAATGGATAGGCCATTCTCTATGCTGGTATAATAAAGACTTCTATCACAAAGAATAAACAACTAAATGAGCAGCAATAAACTTAATTTGCACATTAGATATGCTTTTCCAAGTTCCGACATTTCAGTTGAAAATAATGCTAAAGCAATGAGGCCTATAATTGAACATCCAAAACTTCTCCAGTGGGGAAACAAAAACAAATGTTGCCTGCAAACAAGATCATTTTTATAGCCTGCTGTTACTCTGCTTTTTAATAATTTTTCAAATGCCAGATCAAATAATTTCCTGTTTTATGTGATCTTCATATACCTCTTAGTGTATGTATACACTGTCATTTTAATCCAACTCCTCCAAAACGAAAGCACTTAAACCCTCTCTCTCTCTCTTTTTGATTTCCTGTTTGTGCCTATGGAACATGTCCTCAGATTACACTGGGCAACTTCTGAGGCTCTGGTGAGGCTGCTGCTAATTACACTCCCAATGTTTGAATGGAAAATTGCTTTATCCTGCTGCATGAGTGAAAGAGAAATCTCTGACATACAGTGCAGATAACTTCAGAATCCTCTTAACACAGATAAGCCATATCAGCTAAAAAACTAAGCTGGAAAATATCTTACTCTTGTAACTATTATCTTTTTACATGTTATCTAACAACAACATTTCTTGCATGACTGAGGCTGATAAGTAAATTCAAAGAGAGATGATTGTTTTATCAGCTTTGCTGAAAATTCTCATTTGCTCCTTACCACCCTATTACCAGGAAGGTCACTATATGCTGATTTTGGTGTGAGAAATAAAATTATATTTGACTCTGTAATGACAATCAGATGAACATTACAGACTAGAAAATACAAACACACACATACACACAAATCTCAAATCATCTTAAACAATCAGATGACTACCCTCAATAGTCAAGAAAATGGTTGAATCAATGCGTAATACTACCGTTCTTTCTCAGATTAAAGCTTCAAATTTATAGGTTGTAAAATAATAATTTTTTGTCAGTAATAACTTGAACATTCCCACTTGAAAGAGAATGAGAGGATATGCTAATGACAGACTTATCTTAGACCTGTATTTACATAGCAATCCCATAGTGTAATAAAAATTATACAATACAGATCAATAAAAAAATAAAAACTTCTAAAGATGCTTTTATTTGTACTGTATACATTTTGTGTTTATGTAGTTACTTTCAAATGTATGTATTTGTGTTACTATGTATGTATGTGTTTCTTTGTGTGTAGTTCTTGTCCATGGCAAGAAAGCAAATAGATTCCCCTTAAAACAGAATGTGGGTATTTCATGAAGGTTAAAAATAACAAACACAATTTCCTTCTCATTATTAGATATAAATGAGTGAACATTACTTGATATTCATGCATGCTGATATATGTTTTTTTGCATATGTAGATGATTCTCTTCTTTGTGCTGAAAATACTGGAATAGTGAGTTCTCTCCATGAAGTCGTAGGATTTTCACATAGCCCCACACTTGCTCCCCATTGAAGAGCAAGGAGTTCTCTATGTATTAGAAATACATGACTACAAACCCTAAAATAGGGAAAGAAAGCACTTAGAAGTTCATTATTTCCCTTTGATGCTCTTTATTGCAAAGTATCCTAAGCTTTACCCCTAAAAAACAGAAAGTTTTCATATTTTAGAGCAAGGGAGTCAGAATGGAAATTATCTAAGAATGAAAGAGTGTAAGATAAAATCATTTCACTCAATAGATAATTATCTATTGAACACATACAGTTCCCAGGACATTCCTGCCTTCTTTATGCTTCTTTCTAAAGGAAGGAAAGATGGAGAGAGGACCACAGACGTAACAAATAAGTGAATTATAGAGTATGTAAGAAAATGAAAAATGCTACAGAGGAAGGAAGAATGCAAAAAAATTAAGGTGACCAGGAATACAGACTAGGATCATTTTTGTTCCAAGAGACCCAGCAAAAGTACACTAGAAACAAACAAAACTAAGTAAAGTTTTTGTGTTTTGTTTTGTTTTAAACTGAGCAACCTTATTTAATTTCTCCCTTGTACAGAGAATGGAATACTTGGGGATTATGGTGTATTTAATGGACTGTTCCAAATTACAGAAGAAATTGTTTGTATCCTAAGAACTTGGGACCTATCTAGCAAAAAACATGGCTGTTACATATGTGAAATGCCCAAATGCTCCCTTGAGAAGTAAGCACAGTTCAGATGCTCCGGAGTTCCTCAAATTTACCTGAGTCTGCTCCTTTTACTGTTCTCCCACTCAGCACTCAAGGACAGTGTCATGATGCCAAATGTTTGAAATGTGATGAAGAGAAACTATTCATTCAGTCCAATATATCCATTAGCTTCCCTCCCCCCCCCCCCCCTTATTCTCTGAGATGAAGGGTTCTCGATCACTGTATTGTAGAAGCAAAACCATTGGTCTACCTCATGGATCACCAGTGTTCTACGGAAACTTTCACTGAGAAACTACATTTCTACTGCTCATATCCTGTATCATTTACATTCTACATCTGAATTCCCTCTGGATTTGTCCATATTTGGGAAAATTAACTATGATCTTTCCCTCTACCATATCTTAACCTTCTACTGTGATAAAATGAATGTATACCATATACAACTTCTTAATTTGAAACAGGGTAATGAATCTCCTCTTTTTTCCCTTAATGGACATATAATTTCTTTAAACATAAAGCATTTATACATTTCAGTAAATTATTATTACCAAATATTTCCTGGAGAGATATCCTATCATTAGATAGAGCGATAGCATAGTCCTTGAAATGTTAAGTCCATCTCTGTCTTAAAAACCTGATGACAATACAATCTTAAGGAAGTCAAGTTTTTAAAAACGTGTGACACTGGTTAGATTTTGACACAAGTTATATCAATCACATTTCCCCTGAGTGTTTCAGACAATTGTCAGCAAGTATAATGTAATATGCTTAAGACAATGTTGGCAGAAATATCTTCCAGGGATAAAGGTAGGTATTTTTTTTCCTTGAGACATTTTAAGGGATAGTTGAAGTGTAGTAGCTAACTACTTTTAATTTAATATATTTATTTTTAATAGAAATGATGACAGAGCACCAATTGCTGAATGTAATTATTTGGGCTTAATTAGCTGCTCAAACTACTTTCTCAAGACAGTCATTTTAATCATCCAGGAGGCAAGGAAATGATAAAAGTGACATAGCTTCCAGTAAACATACGAGTTTTATGAACTGAGATTCAACAAAGTAAAGTGGCAAAGATGGGGAATAGATACTTGAATACTAATTATGTCCCTCGGTGATATATGGAGGTACATTTGGATTGACAGTGGCTTCAAAGTCTGAAGAATGGAGAATGCAGTTTTCTCATCACAAATTAAGTGAGCTTATATGTTAACTGTGTTGGGAATATAATAATGACTTTTACAGACACAGATATTTTAATTTCATTCTCTTTGAAACAAACTACTTATAAAGTGTATGCGAGAGAGTCTGCATTTCACCAGCTCTGCACCTAGAGTTATATAAATAAATGAACTGGTTATGTACTTGGCAATCATACATCCATGTAAAAATTCCATGTAAAATGAGAGCTTCTGAAGGGAAGTGAACCAAGAAAAATATTATCAACTGACTTTATCAAAATGTCCACAGCTTCCTACAATAAGGCATTTATGAAAATTCAAATGTTTTAGGTGCAGTTGTTAATTCTGTTCAATTACTCACTGACAGCATTTCAACTGCCAAAATATTCACATCTACCACATATCCCACTGGCAACGTAAACATACTATTAATGAATATGAGAACGCAACTCTTAAATAAATTGTGAAATCAAATATTTTACATATACACTATGATACAAGTTTGACACTATGATAGAGACTGTGATATGCATACATATCTCCAATGTTCATCAAGCACAAATGAAGATAATAAAATACCTTTTACGACTAGGCTGCCAGTGTTCTTTGCGAGGCCAAACTGATTTGTAGCTGTGCAAGTGTATGATCCGGCATCTGACCTGGTAACATTATATATCTTGAGGCTGCCATCCTCTGCGAGAAACACTCTAAAAATAAAATGCAAAATTAACAGAAGTAAGGCACTTAAAACTAAGTCTTAAGCGTTACTTTCATTTTAAAACATTACTAAAACCACGGACATATTCCTTTCCTTTATTCTATTCTTGACTGTGAGCATCTCTGAATCTCCAAAGTAGCATAAATGACATTTGCTTTTAGTCTGACACAGTGTTGTTAATTATACTATCACTTGAATTATCACTGTTGATTTTGATGCCTATTAAAAATAAAATGGATACTTGATACTACAATGCCCATTTGCTTGATTAATAACAAATTCACTGAACATTTTGAGAAGTCACCTCCCTGGTGAAAATTGAACCTGAGGTTAGAGAAATGCAAGCTAATTTTCATATTGTTTAGTTGTGGCTTTATAAATCAGTTCTTGTTTAGCACTTTCAGTCACCAAACAATGGAGTTCTCAATGACAGTGTTTGACACGACTAGTGAGTTGGAGGAACCATCGACATGGTTCCAAAGCCAAAGGGCACAGGCTTACCCTGTTATGCAGCTGTTGCATAGAAAAAGGTAAGAGCATAAAGATAATGAAGTCTTCATGAATCAGACTGAACTAAATGGTCCTAAAATACATGCCATCATACAGTACATTATGAAGGGACAGCAGTTTAAGAAGCTCTAATCTTTCATAAAATGATTCTTAAGTTTTCTCTGAAACTCAGAAATAATCAAAAGCAAATATCAGACCACTGTTGTAATCAGGGAAACCCCAAGATTGGTCTCTTGACAGAATCACCATCAAATATTTTAATAAGCAGGAAAAAAACTGAGAAAAATTAAAGCATGTGACCAATTTTATGTCTTAAATTTAAACAACTTAAAAAAATAGCTCTTAAAACATTAGTAGGTAGCTAGGGTTGTACAAAAATAAGTGATGAAGGCTAATTTGTAACAACAATAATTTTAAAAAAATACAGACATGACCATTGGCAAGCATGCCGTATCTATAAACAATACCAAACAGTATGTGTTTAATTGCAAACCTATCATTGTGTCTAATATGTGTATCACACAAAATGTAGCTAATATAATTAACTGTCCACTTTGAAACCTAGAGAATATCAGCCAACTACAATTTTTAGGAAGACAGGTTCTGATGTCAGGTTTATTATTAGTGATGTGTTCCACATTCTGCCATCAAGTGGGTAGCAGGGGCCACATCTGGGTTTAGAATGTTCCACGGCATATAATCAGATTTTTGTTTAAGTCATTATCTTGGAGTGCTTCCCAACAGCAGACATTTGATATCTCATTTATTTTCTGAAATGTCTAGATTTCTTGATCACAGTTTACACTAAGAATGGAATCATACCATTAATGACATAGTGATAAATCTATTCTACTATGCAGCAAACTCCTGGCCAAATATAATTCTATGTCTGATTTAATTAGGAGAGGTCAGTGTGAGAAGCATTTGAGTACATCACTTACTTCTAGTATTTAGGAAAAACTAGGATTTTTTAACAGCATAGCAATGTTAAATTTTGGCCAATAAAACAATTTAAGTGATATAAAAAATATATATGCTGATATCTAAACGCCATCATCCAAATTTCCAAGCTAGAAATGCCAATGTTTATATGTCATATAATTTTTCACATAGCTTTCAGGAAAGGACAATTCATATAAAAAGTGGTTTAATATTACCCTGAGTCCACTACCCTTTTCAGGCTCATGGTAAATGTTTAGTAATGTTTGTTAAATTGAATTGAAATTGTCATGATTGAAATTGATTATTTTTATTGAAATCTTTTTTATTAATATTATTTTAATGTTTATTTATTTTTGAGAGAGAGAGAAAGAGAAAGAGTGCGAGTAGGGGTGGACCAGAGAGAAAGGGAGACACAAAATCTGAAGCAGGCTCCAGGCTCCGAGCTGTCAGCACAGAGCCCGACTCAGGGCTTGACTTCACAAACCATGAGATCATGACCTGAGCCAAGTTGGAGGCTTAACCAAGTTTCTGCGAAATCTTAATCAGTGAACCAATATTTCTCAACAGCCTAGACTGTTTGAAAGAATAAGAATTAAGACTAGGAAAAATTACTATCTGCCCAAAATTAAATAGCTCTTAAGTATTAGAGAATGAATTGAAAGTTATATCTAATTATCTCTAGCACTCATCCTCTATCCAGAAGCATCCATAGTAATTTGCAGTAAACAAATTCTCCACGTTTTTTTTTTTCTCATTCTGCTTGTTAATTATGACGTTCAAGAAATTCCTGTTGAGTCATCATTAGATGCCCTTAGAAGAGTCATATTGTGTTTGCTTCTCAAATTTGGTCTCATCCCAGACCTCCTGAATCAAACCTTGCATTTTAACAAGATATTCACTGATCAGTCCACAATAAAGTTTGAGAAGCAGTGATCAATTAATTATAAGTTAAACTTTAGTCTGTAAAGATTATCTTTATTTCTAAGAAACCATACTTTGTTTATAAGAGCAATATGAAAAACTGTATAAAAATAAAAAAATGTTAAATCTAGATATTTTATAAAAGTAACCAAACTAGTAACCACACTGATTTATCACTTATTAAAAACAGATGATTAAAAAATCATTCAGTAGCAATCTAAGATATAAAAAGACAGAGGTTTAACTATAACTGGAAATCTTATAACACAATAAATAGTATGAGTATTTCAACTTATTTGATTTTTTCAAACAATAAGAAGTTAAAATACAGCAAGAAAACTTAATCTATGATAATATAGATGGAATCAAACCACATAATCAGAGCCCTAATTTTATGCAGAATAATTGAACCAAAAATAGTAAAGAAAAGTGAGAATTTCCAGCTCTATTACATATTAAAAAATGGCTTACCAGAAATGATTAAAAGAAAGAAAGAAAGAAAGACCCAACTAAGATCAAACTGTACTAAACAGTTGACATTTTCAGATAAGGAAGAATGCACCCATAAAAATTAACTGTAACATTTTAATTCATGGTTTTGGTAATATTCATAGAGAAAGATAAAGTTTGAATTTTTCTATTCTGCTTTTAGACTATTCTGGAAGATAGTTTAAAATGGTATCTGGAGGGTTGGAAAAGACATATTAATAAAATACATTAAAGTATTCCATCTTGATTTCATATAAACATCTTTAGTGTTTAAAACAAAACACAGCCACAAGTAAGGTAAGTTTAAGTATCAAAAAAGTGATAAAATATTCTAGTAATAAACATAAAGATTTTTTGAATAATTAGCCAAGAGAATATAGTTATAGAGAAGGAAGCATAAGGCAATAAATTGATTTACTATATAATATATATATTTATATTCATATTAGGACTTACTGTAGAAATTATACTGCTAATAGACAATAAAAGCATAACTGAAAATATGTGAGCATCATTTAATGTGGTACAGCTTCTGAAAATTCATTAGTAATTTACAAACAGAATAGAGAGTCCAGAAACAAACCCACGATTATATGCTCAATTAATCCATGACAACAGAAACAAGAATATGCAATGAGAAAAAGACAGTCTGTCCAACAACTGGTGCTGGGAAAACTGGATGGCTACATGCAAAAGAATGAAACTAGACCACTTCCTTACACCATACACAAAAATAAACTCAAAATGGACTAAAGACCTAAATGTGAGACCTAAAACCATGAAACTCCTAGAAGAAAATATCAGCCGTAGAAATATTCTTTTAGATATGTTTCCTCTGGAAAGGGACACAAAAGCAAAGTTAGACTACTTACTAGACCAAAATAAGAAGCTTTTGCACAGCAAAGGAAACCATCAACAAAATGACAAATCAACTTATTGAATGGCAGAAGATATTTGCAAAAAATATAATCCAATAAGTGGTGAATACCCAACATATATAAAGACGTTATACAACTCAACACCCCCCACAAAAAGATAATCCAATTTAAAAATGAACAGAGGACCAGAATAAACATTTTTCCAAAGAAGACACACAGAAGGCAACAGAAACATGAAAAGATGCTCAACATCACTAATCATCAGGGAAATGTAAATCAAAACCACAATGAGATATCACCTCACACCTGTTCCTAATGGCTAACATCAAAAAGACAAGAAATAACAAGGGTGAGAAATAACAAGTGTTGGTAAGGATGTGGAGAAAAAGAAACCTTCGCACTGTTACTGGGAATGCAGACTGGTACAGCCACTTTGGAAAACCATATGGAAGTTCTTCAAGAAATTAAAAATATAATTATCATATGACCCAGTAATTCTTCTACTAGGTATTTACCCAAAGGAAAAAAAAGCACAAATTCAAACAGATATATGCACACTTACATTTATTCCAGCATTACTTCTTTTTTTAAAAAAAAATGTGTGTGTGTGTGTGTGTGTGTGTGTGTTGAGAGAAAGAGAGAGAGACAGGGTAAGAGCAGGGGAGGGGCAGAGAGTGAGGGAGACACAGGATCTGAAACAGACTCCAGGCTCTGAGCTGTCAGCACAGAGCCCAACACAAGGCTCGAACTTGTGAACCACGAGATTATGACCTGAGCCAAAGTCAGACACTTAACCAAGTCACCCAGGCACCCCACAGCATTACTTCTGATAGCCAAGATAGGGAAGCAACCCAAGTATCCATCCATAGAAGAATGGATAAATAATGTGTGGTATGTATTACTCAATGGAATATTACTCAACCAGAAAAAAAAAGAATGAGATCTCGCCATTTGCAACAATAGGGCTGGACCTTCAGGATACAATACTAAGTGAAATATATAGTGTAAGACAAATACCATATGATTTCACTTATATGTGGAATCTAAGAAGTGAAACAAAGAAAGAAAGAGACAAAAAAAAGTCTTAAATACAGAGAACAAACTGGTGGTTGCCAGAGGGGAGGCAAGTGGGGGTGGGTGCAATAGATAAAGGGAAATAACAAAGAAACTCTAATACCAATTTAAATATACAAATGGAAATGGAGCAATGCTAAGACTTTATTTCTTCCAAATGTATTCAGCAAATACTAATATCTATTGAGTTCAAGACTCAATGTTAGATGTTAACAATAGAAATAGAGAACTAGGGTGTTAATTAGCAAGGATACACATCTCTATGATTAAACACAGTGGTCAAAATTGAAGGAGGTTATGAACTATATTTACAAATTGACTCTGCACAGGTACTGTACTAATTGTATAATAAATACCAAATCGCTGAATCTTTAGGTCAGACGGGACTCACAATTGTTACCATCCCCAAATTTCCTGATGGGGAAACTTAGACACGGAAAGTAGCAGTAATTTGCTGAAATTACCCACTACGTATTGTAGGGCCAAGATTCCGATCTCTCTTTTTCTTTAGAACAGGAAGCAACTACCTGAGCAGGTGCTTTTTCATTTCAAGTTTCTAAAGCATAGTTTACTGGTAGTATAGTTCCTAAGATCACAAACCTGAGCAGTTTACATATTTTATATATGTACATATCTTTGCATAGAATGATCTTTAACATTGGAGATTCTTTTTTTTTTTTTTTTTTTTTTTTTAATATTGGAGACTGTTAATCTCACCTTCAGGGTCCATATGCATATTTTCTCAGGGTTCTAAATTTTTGTGAAATCTTAAAGGCAAGTTTGATATCTCCCACATTGGGAGAGTGTTAAACATAAACATGAGATAATAATGATGGCAATACTAATACTAAGAATTCTCTTTCTTCTTTTCTATGCCATCCTATGCAGTAGACTATTATTAGCAAAGTTATTAGCAAACCTGAAGTTTAGGGTCAAACTGCTGTTACTGAATCTGGGCCCTAAGATTTAACATTTGTAACAAATGGCCAAGTTACTCAACATGCCAAGTCCTCAGCTTCTCACTTGTACCTTGGGGATATTAGTATTATCTGTGTCAGAGTTGTGAGGAGTAAGTGATGGAAACTATTGAAAATGCTAGCACTATGCCTGATTGCTAGTTAGCAGGCAATAGGTAGGTTTTTAATGAACCAGTTTCTCATTGTTCCAAAGAATATAGGCACTTTTGTAACTCCATGAACACTGACAACATTGTTTTTTTGTCACACTTCACTTTGAACAAAGAGACTCGAGAGGTGTATGCCAGGCGTTTTGAAAGGAGCCTAATGCCAGAAAGACTGTTCCCAGCATTAAGTTTCACTGCCTAAGAGGCTTCGTTGAATTCACGCAACCTCCTGTCTGTGTAATTGTCAAACTACTCTTTCTGATCCACAATGTTCTCATTTTTATTATGGGATGGAAAATAGGGTTGCTATGATAATTGAATTAATTAAATGCTAGCTATTAATCTCATGCTTACTCTTCATTGATACTAGTCTTTTGCCTTTGCTCTACTGCACAACTCAGACTAGGAATTTTTCTTTAAATATTTGTTTATAGTGCAAGAAAGAGAGAGAGAGAGAGCACATACCTGTGTTGGTAGGAGCAGAGCAGAGAGAGAGAGGGAGAGAGAGAATCCCAAGCAGGCTCCATGCTGTCAGAGCAGAGCCTGACACAGGGCTTGATCTCACAAACCATGAGATTATGACCTGAGCCAAAATCAAGAGGCAAATGTTTAACCAACTGAGCCATCCAGGTACCCCTAGGATTTTTGATTCTCATTTTGACTCTTACTCATGCCTGATGTCTTAAAATCCTTTCGTCTGATTGGATTCAGCAGCACATTTTGAGGTTTTCACTAACACATGGTTATCAGTCCCTGATTGTGTTGGATTTGGCATTATGTTCTGATACTCAACTTACATTGTATGTATATTTCCTCCTTAACACTTTCAATATAATCAATTCACACTTTAGCAATAAACACCCTTCCTCCCCCTCCCAAGTCTCAATTCTTAAGTATTCACTTAATTAGAATATTTAAACTGTTCACACAATTGAATAGAAAAACTTTCCCTAGGGGCACCTATATGGCTCAGTTGGTTAAGCCTCCAACTTCAGCTCAGGTCAGGATCTCGCTGTGTGAGTTCAAGCCCTGTGTCCAGCTCTGTGCTGACAGCTTGGAGCCTGAAGCCTGCTTCAGATTCTGTCTCCTTCTCTAGCTCTGCTCCTCCCCACTCAGGCTCTGTCTCTCTCTCCCTCTCTCTCTCTCTCTCTCTCTCTCTCTCAAAAATAAATAAACATTAAAGAAAGAATAAAAAAGAAAGAAGAAAAAAACTTTCCCTATATTACCAAAGCTTAGTACTCTATTCAGATGATTAAATCACAAACTAAGGCATTTGCATTTAAAATGTTCTGTGAAAATTAGAATTTAAAGACATTTACATGTGTAGATGTATCATCACTATCCAACATTTGAAAAATTAATAGTTGGCATTTGTAATGTACCACACTATTCCTCTAATTGCATTCTGTGCATTAAAAAGTTAGAAATTCAGAACTACATGCTGTATCTGACAGTCAGGTGACATTGGTAGATTTTTATAGGGGCATGAGAAAATGGAAAATGTGGAAAACTGCACCACCAACATAGGTAAACATTTCAAGGTTAATGGATAAGTTGAAGGAACACTATATATTAAGTGATTGAACATCCAACATTTCAATCTTTCTACTGTCAAGGAATGTTAGTGGCATAAACAGAAAACAAAAGTAATATTCAACCCATTTGCCAGATTTCATATCCTTTGACTTCTTCTTGATGAGTTATTGTGAACGAAATACCAGGGAGATGAATTACCAATCAAGTGAAGTCATAGGACTCTTTTACCTGAAACATGTATGTCAACTCTTGTGTCATTATAAGGAACTACAGAAAGACTAATGTAGAATGTTTTTATCCTTGCTTTCCTGGGTTGCATGTGATAACCTATTCATCCTACACGTCCTCAATATAATAGAGATTCACATTCACATGTAGTTATGACTACAGTGGATCTAATGTATATTCAACCTTTGGTTACCCTACATACAGAAAACAAATCTATATACATAGATCCCACATGAATAAAAATGAAGAAGGCTCTTATTTTGTTTGTTTGATATCAGCCATCACCCACCACAAAGTTTGAGGATGGAGAATACTAGCAGTAGCTAAATTTCATGAACTAAAAGAAATTAGGACATTGCACAATTATAATTTTTTATTGCTGAAACTAGAGCAATACTGCTATTTTTATAGTTAAATTATTAACTGGAGTATTGCTTCCAGTTCTGTCTAAAGATAATACCGTAGACCATGAAATTTTAATTGACGGACTAATTTTACTGATATCTCAAAAATGTAAAATAGATTGGATTAAAATGAGTTAGATAAGAAGTAGGAAAGTGTATATAAATTCTAACTCTACACAATTTAGGTTTTAGGTAAAATATCCCACTGGAATCCATTTTAGATCAAATGTTGATATTACATTTTAATAATTTTAGCACCTGATTATCATAGTTAAGGTATAATATCTATGCCAATTTCACTGTCATTTAATAAGCTATCTTTTAAAAATTCCTTATTTTAACAAGCTACAAAAAATGACTGACATGATCTACAAACAAGTAAATAGCAAAGCTTGCTCATTTAAATCAGAATAAAGTTCCTCCTTCCCATCTTTTTATGTCAATAACTTTAAATAGCTCTAATGGCAATTATACGCAAGAAATAGCTTACACCTCTGGCCAAGGGTAATTTAAAGATTTAATCAATGAATTAGTGCAACCCTATTTTATCATTCCTTCCATGACCATCAGAGCAGTAAGAAAAAAAGAAAGAAAAATGAGATAAACCCACACAAACAACAAAAAAGAGAAAGAGATGAGATAGAATAAAAATGAAGTGCTGTCTCGAGAGATGATTGAATGGGTGACAGAAAAAATCTACCTCTCTACTAAATGATGTAGATCATTCTCAGTAAAGCACAATACACTTACAATATTGAGTCAGTTCTAAACGAGAGGAAATGTATACCAGAACATTCAAGAAAATTTATGGAAGATGTTATTTGTCTCTCGTTTATCTGCCATTCAAGAAAAAAGCACAAATATTCTTTTCAGGAAAGCGTTGTATAAGTCTCAGAGAGAAAACAAATGTTCATAATTTGTAAATATTTCTTAAGAGTGTCTCCTTCACAGAACTGCCAGATGAAAACCTGGATAGAGGCTCTTCCTCAAATACCTGAGGATTTGCACTCCAATTTGCTTAGCTGAATCTCATCCAACTTCCCAAAGCTACTCTTGATTCCCACTGTTTCAGACATTCTCTCAGGTTATCTTAGTGTCATTGGTTGTCAAAGGTCCAGATAATACAAGCCCACCCGCAAAATGGCAGCCAACAGATAACCCTTTTTCTTTCCTTCCAAAGACTTTTCCCATGTAGTTTCTGCCTGGAGATACTCTATGTGGCTGACTGATGCCAAACTACCAGTTATGAGTCTGTGTTCTTAAAATGAGTCAGTGGCTAGTGCAATAAAATAGCCTGCATTTTGCTGCCTGTCTTTAACTGCCTCAATCTTAGCTCTGTTTCCCGGAGAACCTGGGAAAGCAGCTTTCTCTACCAAACTGCAGCACTTTTCTTCCTCTTTTTCAAAATATTAAAGATTAGTAATTTTTAATAATTTAAACATAGCCAGGATGTAGTCTTCTGATCCTGAGTCAGCACTTTTTCTATTGAATCATTATATGAATCATTATGCTGCCTTGTATTTTGAATTTTCTTTTTTTTAATTTTTAATGTTTATTTGCTTTTGAGAGAGAGAGAGACAGAGACAGAGAGACAGAGACAGAGAGAGACAGAGAGAGATTGAGCACGAGCAGGGGAGGGCCAGAGAAAGGAGACAAGGAATCCAAAGCAGGCTCCAGGCTCTGAGCTGTCAGCACATAGCCCGATGCGGGGCTCAAACCCACGAACCATGAAATCATGACCTGCGCCGAAGTCAGATGCTCAAATGACTGAGCCACTCAGCCGCCCCTTTCTTCTTTTCTTTCTTTTTTTTTATCACAGGAATTTTAGGTTCATAATAAAATTGAGAGAAGGGTACAGATATCCCATATACCCCTGCACATGCATAGCTCCTCCCATTATCAACATTCCCACTGGTGGTACACTTGTTACAAGTGAGGAATCCACACTGACACATCATAATCATCCAGGGGCCAGAGTTTACCTTAGGATTCACCCTTAGTGTTGTACGTGCTTGGGGTTTGGAAAAAAATATTTAATGACAGGTATCCATCATTATACTATCACACCAAGAATTTTCACTGTCTTAACAATCTTCTGTGCTCCAACTATTCATTCTTCCTTCTCCTAACCCCTGGCAATCTGATATTTTACTGTCTCCAAAGTTTTGCCTTTTCCAAAATGTCACATAATTGCAATCACCCAGTATGTAACCTTTCAGATTGGTTTCTTTCACTTAGTAATATGCATTTAAAATTCCTCCATATCTTTTCATGGCTTGATAGCTCATTTCTTTTTAGCACTTACTAATATCCCCGTGTCTGGATGTGGCACAGTATATTTATTCATTTACTTACTGAAGAATATCTTGCTTGCTTCCAAGTTTTGGCAATTATGAATCAAGATACTATAAATTATAGAGTGCAGGGTTTTGTATGGAGACAAGTTTCAAGTCCTTTGGGTAAATGTTAACAGGTATGATACGTGCATTGTATGGAAATAACATGTTTAGTTTTGTGGGAAACCTCCAAACTGTTTCCTAAAGTGGCTATACCATTTTGAATTCCCATCAGAAATGAATAAGAGTTCCTACTGCTCTACATCCTGACCATTTAGTGTTTGTATTCCAGATTCTGCCATTCCAATAGCCCTGTAGTAGTATTTCAATTTAATATGCATGTTCCTGATGACATATGATGTGGAGAATCTTCAAATGTGTGTTTGCCATCTGTATATCTTGTTTGGGGAGGTGTCTGTTCAGGTCTTTGACCCATTTTTTTTATGATAATTATTTTCTTATCCCTGAATTTTAATCATTGTTTGTGTATTTTAGATAACAGTTCTTTATCAGATGTGTCTCTTACAGATATTTTTTCCTAGTCTGTGGCTTGACTTCTCCTTCTGTTGACATTGTCTTTCACAGTGCAGTTGTTTTTTTTACAATTATTTTAATTAAGTCCAGCTTATTGTATGTTTTCTTCAGGAGTCTGCCTCTGGTGTTTTATCTAAAAAGTCATGGCCAGGGGTGCCTGGGTGGCTCAGTCTTCTGAGTGTCCAACTTTGGCTCAAGTCATGATCTCGCAGTTCATGAGTTCGAGCCCCGCGTGGGGCTCTGTGCTGACAGCTCAGAGCCTGGAGCCTGCTTCAGATTCCATGTCTCCCTCTCTCTCTCTCTGTGATTCTTCCACACACACTCTGTCTCTCTCTCAAAAATAAATAAAAATTTTGGGGCGCCTGGGTGGCTCAGTCGGTTAAGCGTTCGACTTCAGCTCAGGCCATGATTTCGAGGTCTGTGAGTTCGAGCCCCGCGTCAGACTCTGTGCTGTCAGTTCAGCCTGGAGCCTGCTTCGGATTCTGTGTCTCCTTCTCTCTCTGCCCCTCCCCCACTCACTCTCTGTCTCTCTCTATCAAAAAATGAATAAATGTTAAAAATTGTTTTTAATAAATAAAAATTAAAAAAAAAATTTAAAGTCATGGCCACACCCAAGGCCATCTAAGTTTTCCCCCAGCTCCTTACCTTCTGGGAGTTTTATAGCTTTGTTTCTATGTTTAGGTCTATGATCCATTTTGAATTCATTTTTGTGAAAGGTGTAAGGTCTGTGTCTAGATTCATTAAAAAAATTTATTTTGCATGTTGGTGTCCAATTGTTCCAGTAGTATTTGTTGAAAAGACTGTCTTTGCTTCATTGTATTGCCCTGGCTCCTTTGTTATAATTATCTTTTTAGACAAGTGTTCATTCTCTAAATAGACTGTAAAGCTGAGTTTTTTGAGGTAACTGCGGGGATTTTAAGACAATGGACTCTAAAGTCTGCTTGCTTTGTCTGTGTGCTGGTTCTCCCTTTATGGCTGTTGCACATTGGAAGCACTTGCTTGATTTCCTTGTAAGATATACCTGTACCTGGGGATAATGGAAATAATAACAACATTGGTATGTTTTGAGAATTACATTTTAAAATATTTTTAAAATGCTGGGCATTAGCCTGGAAGATAATGAAAGCCCCCAACATGGTAACTGTTACTCTTTATTTCTTTGTATTTTCTAAGAATACCTACAATTCATAAATACTTAATAAATACGCTTTTTGATTGTATTTACTCTGAAATCTTTAGCCTTTTTTTTTTGTAGGTCTACGTGTATATTTATTCATATTATGAGAACATACAGGAAACCAACAGAAAGCCACTTAGACAAATAACCTGTGTGTAAAAATGGACGCTAGGTAGAGGTATAAGCAAAGTCATTATTTGGCTAATTGACTTTCTGTTACTTTGCAGACTGCCATATAAAGTAGCACAAGAAGAGATACATTCAAATCAGTCTAACCAAGGATAAGACTTGAGTATATACAGCAAACCTTAATCATTCTTTCGTGCAGTTCCAATCTTGAAACTGAAGTTTTAACAAAGGCCATCCTAAAATCTTTTAAAGTTATTGTGTTGATATGGACTCTGTTGGGGGGAGGTGGGCATTCCTAACTAACTGACTCACAGAAAATACAGCAGTTATGTCTGTAGTATTTTCTTTGCCTCTGTCCTAGCTCCAGACAAATAATAGTGTTTCTTGGGTCTCTGGAACAGAGTTACATTAGGCACAGCGTGTTTAAATTTATATGTGCAATGGGGGGTGGCTAAGGCAAGGAAAGTAAAAAATGAAAACCTACATGAAGTGGCATCACTAATTGGCAGCACAAATAAATTCAATATTGCTATGTTTTGCCACAAGGCACAATTCTCTTGGTGCCCTAGAGGAAAACAGGCATGCATGGGTGTTGTTATGTTACCCCTTTATCACCACTCCCAATAAACTAGAGGAACATAGATTTTAAACACATTAAATAACTAAAGATATGCTTCCCTAGAAAGGATTAATCAAACATAATTTGGGGGTCATTACACAGCGAACTGTAAGGGTTTAACTCGCAAAGGATTGTTGAGAAGTGTTACCTGGAGATTAAAATGCACTCAAACACCTCTCAATTTATATGGAAGTCAAAACGTCACTGCTACCAGTGTCAAATTTTTTTTTTAATTCCTGATTTTCTGCAGTTGTATTTTATGCCTCGTGTAATTAATCGGTGCCAACAGCCAAATGTTTCAAAGTTAAGTCCCAGGTTCAACTGTCCTAAATTCCAAAGCAAAAACCAAGCATCAGATATTCAGACCTTAAAATGTATCAAAATATGACTCTTTATTTAATATATGCAAATAATTTAAGCACCAGCTTTGTAGTGGCTGACACACAACACAAACACAGATTCTGGGTGACTGAATGGTGACACAGATTAGGAGATGGCAGACAAGAGTAGTTGCTAAATAACATAATTATTTGGTGTCATGATATGTCTTTATTCCAACAGCATGCCAGAGTGCGCTGCTGTTTCCCGTGAAATGTTAAGGAAATGTGATTTAACATTAACAAAACAGCATCAGATGGAAAGTTTAGCTAAATTAATCCAGTGAAAGAGGCTGTTCAGTAGAAAATAAGGAAAGAGAAAGAAAAGTGTCTCCATTTGCTGAAGTATTTTGGGATGCTGGAGAAAACACAAAAGAGAATTAATACAGATTCATATGCTAACGTGCCTCACTACTGAAGCAGAGCAAAAGAAGACATGGGAAATTATAAAGTTGACAAAGGACAAAAAAAGTTTGTGAACACAGGACTTAAAAGGCATTTTTTTAAAAAAAGTATGCCCGTAAAATAAGTAGAGGAGAATCCATTGAAAACACAATGAGACAGAAAGAGCTGTGCAGAATGAAAGTTCAAACATTGCCAGGACATTTTGATTATACTTTCATTACATATATGATGATGAGCCTATTGTGGGATCTCAAGACTTTGAAAGTTTGCAAATGTAAAGTTGTATCTGAAGCATACTCTGAAACAGAAGAGATTCAGGTACAGCCAGGTGACCTTAAACCTGGAATTTTACCCCTGAGGTCCTTGGTTTCCCTCAAGCATAGCAAGAGAGGAATTTGGGCTGGGACATTTATTATTATTTCCCTTTTCACTCTACCTCTGGGGCGTCTGGGTAGCTCAGTCAGCTACACGTCCAACTTCGGCTCAGGTCATGATCTCACCATTCGTGGGTTCAAGTCCCATGTCAGGCTCTGTGCTGACAGCTCAGAGCGTGGAGCCTGCTTTGGAGTCTCTCTCTCTCTCTCTCTCTCTCTCTCTCTCTCTCTCTCCCCCTCCTCTGCTCTTGCTCTGTCTCTCAACAACAAATACATGAAAAGAAAAAAAATTCACTCTATCTCTGTCCTTCAGTGATTTCAGAAGGTGGTATATCTGGGAAATATTTTCCCCTGCTGTCCTGAATGTGGTTTTGGTGGTAGATGGGAGTGGAATCTCCAATTCTGGTTCCTTTCTGGCTACTGAACTATTGTATTCCTCAGAGTTTATAGAACCAAACTTAACAAACATGGCTGAGGATGGGATACCAACTTAGATGTGACTCCGTGTCTGCTAACTCTAATTATATCTTCTTCTTAATTGTAATACATAATTACATATCTAGATCAAGTCCCTCATGGACCTTAGGGAGTTTATCCTTATTTACCAAATTTGCATATCTATGCCTATATGTCACCAAAAATTATATTGTATGTTAAATTAACAATCTAATCAGTCTGGCACGAAACAGACACTCAGATCAATGGAACAGAATAGAGAACCCAGAAATGGACCCACAAACGTATGGCCA
Source organism: Panthera tigris (assembly GCF_018350195.1). Lineage (NCBI taxonomy): Eukaryota > Metazoa > Chordata > Mammalia > Carnivora > Felidae > Panthera > Panthera tigris. The sequence goes on along the minus strand of NC_056661.1, from coordinate 43,336,657 downwards.
GCTAATCTTTGACAAAGCAGGAAAGAATATCCAATGGAATAAAGACAGTCTCTTCAGCAAGTGGTGCTGGGAAAACTGGACAGTGACATGCAGAAGAATGAACCTGGACTACTTTCTTACACCATACACGAAAATCAACTCAAAATGCATGAGAGACCTAATGTAAGAAGGGAAGCCATCAAAATCCTCAAGGGGAAAGCAGGCAAATACCTCTTTGATCTTGGCCGCAGCATCTTCTTACTCAACACATCTCCAGAGGGATGGAAACAAAGGGAAACAAAGGCAAAAATGAACTATTGGGACCTCATCAAAATAAAAGGTTTCTGAACAGTAAAGGAAACAATCATCAAAACTAAAAGGTAGCCGACAGAATGGGAGAAGATATTTGCAAATGACATATCAGATAAAGGGTTATTATCCAAAATCTATAAAGAACTTATCCAACTCAACACCCAAAAAACAAATAATCCAGTGAAGAAAAGGGCAAAAGACATGAAAAGACACTTCTCCAAAGACATCCAGATGGCCAACTGACACTTGAAAAAAGGCACATCACTCAACATCAGGGAAATACAAATCAAAACCACGAGACACCACCTCACACCTGTCAGAATGGCTAACATTAATAACTCAGGCAACAACAGATGTTGGCAAGGATGTGGAGAAAGAGCATCTCTTTTGTACTGTTGGTGGGAATGCCAGCTGGTGCAGCCATTCTGGAAAACAGTATGGAGGTTCCTCAAAAAATTAAAACTAGAACTACCCTACGACACAGCAATTGCACTACAGGTATTTATCCAAGGGATACAGGGATGTTGTTTTGAAGGGACACATATACCCCAATGTTTATAGCAGCACTATCAACAATAGCCAAATTATGGAAAGAGCTCAAATGTCCATCAATGGATGAATGGATAAAGAAGATGTGGTGTATACACACACACACACACACACACACACACACACACACACACACACACTGGCGTATTACATGGCAATCAAAAAGAGTGAAATCTTGCCATTTGCAACTATGTGGATAGAACTAGTGGGTATTATGCTAAGTGAAATTAATCAGAGAAAGACAAATATCATACAACTTTACTCACATGAGGACTTTAAAACACAGATGAACATCAGGGAAGGGAAGCAAAAATAATATAAAAACAGGGAGGGGGACAAAACAGAAGAGACTCTTAAATATGGAGAACAAACGGAGGGTTACTGGAGAGGTTGTGGGAGGGAGGGATGGGTTAAATGGGTAAGGAGCATTAAGGAATCTACTCCTGAAATCATTGTTGCACTATATGCTAATTTGGATGTAAATTAAAAAAAATACAATTTAAAAAATCTAATCAGTCATTTGAATCATTTGAATATTGTAGACAGAGGAGGCTAAGCCATTAAGAGGACTGATTTATTTTATTTTATTGGTGTGAATTAAGACTCCATCTAATGCAACTACATACAGACTTATTCTATACCTTTTATTGATAGAAAATTAGAACGTGACTGTATATATCACTGTTTTTAGAAGAGTTTTAGTCTTAACTAAAAAAAAATGAATAAGTAATGTATATAGTATGATGTTCTGCTTTTGGCTCCACAGATGGACACTGCATTACATCGGAAAACTAACTAAAGGCCTACCTGGTGGTACTGAAGATTACACAAAACTTTGGAGTCAGATCTTCCTGGAAGTGAACGCATTTCTATGATTAAAAGTGTGTAACTTTAGCTGTGATGTTTAACTTCGCTAAGCCTTAGTTCTAACCACCTAAAAAATATAAACAAATAACACATCCCTCATAGGCATCTTTTAAAAGTAAATGAAATGATGTCTCTAACATCCCAACACACTACCCACCCATGATAGGTACTCCATAAGTTGATATTATTACTACTACTATTATTGTTATTATTTGAGGAGACTCAGGGTCAACAACGAGAAAGCCGGATTTCTGACTGTATTTGTTAATTTAACCTTAGAAGGAAAACAAAAATGTGTATATTTAAGTATAACTAAGCACCCCTAAGCAGTCAAAGAGTCAACCATTGGATGGCTCTCAAAATGATTTGTGTCTGTACTTGTAGGAATTATATCCTGCAAGGAGGAAGGTAGGTGCATATCCAAACCTTTCAACCGGCATCATGTGTGACACTGTCTATGCGGTAAGACAGACACATAATCAACCTGTTTTCCGCACCTTTGTTTTCTAGGAAAAGTTCCTCTCTACACTTCAAGGGTTATTTCATGTCCCTCCAACCTGCTGAGGACTTTTCTGAAAGGCTGTAAGCTGAGTCGGTCCTCACCATCTTTTGTCTGTGATAACACACACCCCCGTTGCACTGGAGCTATTGACCTGTCTGCTTCCCCCACAAGACTCAGAGCTCATTCAAGTTTATAAACCCAGAATTTTTTCACAAGGCCTGTCAAAGTGGTTTGCAACTGTGCATATAAATAAATGAATAGTTTGACAAGTCACACTTGAGAATCAGATTTGTCACTCCAAATCAGCAATTCTCTAACTGTGCTCTCAGGAAATATAGGGGCTTCTCAGGGCACACTACAGGCTGCTGGAAGGAAGGCAGCTTATGGCTGAGGGAAAGTGGGCGGGGCATTGAGAGGGGCTCTGGGTCTCCCTCTCGGACATTAGTCAGATTGGTTCACTATTAGCTGTTTTATGAAATGGGCTCTAGCATTAGCTTCCTTTGGAAACAAAACAAGAACACCTGCCCTGCCAAAAACAAAACAAAACAAAACAACAACAACAACAACAACAACAAAAAACCCAATTCTACTATGGGAAAAAAAGAAAAAAAGATAAAGGAAAATGGGAAATAATAGCCAGTGACTAAAAAAAAAAAAAATGCTCTGACAAGCCTCACTCTTCATTGTGAAGATATTAACAAGACTGACTTTCACACAGTTGGTTGGGCTTTTATTTCTTCAACTGGATCATAATTTCTACAAGACAGCAATTCTATCCATCCCATTTATTTCTATTGATTTACGTTCTAGATGTCCACCAGCATGGATGAAAAGGTGTGGGTGTAACAAATACCTGTAGAGCAACCATTTCATTTCTAAGTAAGTAGCATTGTATTTTAAGCACATCAAGTAATCACTTCTTTCCACAAACGTCAAACTAAGAACAAAAGGTCATTTGTGTAAATTGCACTAATAACTGACCTTTTCTTCCTATAAAATTATTGCTGCTGAATATTTATGTAAATTTTGGAGGATATAAATGTCACTCAGAAATTAGAAGCACGCACTAAAGTAAGTGGATACCATTCCATGGCCAATTGTATTCATGTTTCCAAACAGTAACTGAACTAAGGACTTCTATCTCCTTGGCAGGGAGATAAGACAAAGAATCAAGCACTTTAAATAGGAAGCAAAGTTCTGGGGGGAAAGGAGATACAATGAAGTTTCTATTTTTCAAGCAGTATGTTTGCATCAAACCAGTGTTTCTCTAAGGGGTGTTCAAAAGTCTCAGCTTCTCCTCAGAGCAGAGGGGGTGAACTTACAATAAAAATGCAGATTCCTCAGCCCCGCTTCATACCCACTGACTGAAAATCTTGGACACGGCTCTGGGATCTGCATTTTTCACAAGGTTCTTATACATGATCAAGTTTGAAGCCTAATGATACAGACTACAAATTCAAACTCTACAATGAATCTTATATATTTTTCGACATAAGGTACGGTACAAGAATATAAGGTGCTATTTATTTGGGGAACTATTTTGCTTGGTCATATTTTCCCTTGGTTTAAAGCTACAGGATGGTGTTACCCATCATTAAAACATTTTAAATAGGGAACCAGACCAGTAAGAGTCTAACCCAAGGCAGTGGTGTAAAACAGCACACACTCAGCTGGGCAGGCTGAGTTTAAAGGCAGGCTTTACATCTTTAATGAACCAGAGCTTTCTCTGACCATGGCAGGCAGGTGGTTTCACATGCACTCTGCTGAAGGGTCAGTGCACCAGACCGGTAGAGGCCAGTGGGGATAAAGAAAGAAGGATTGGATGCAAGAGGAAAAAAATGAGGGCAAGACTGACAGGGGCGCACAGGATTTCAGCTTGTTAAATCTTTGCGTGACAGAGGCAAGAGTATCAGATGGCTCTTGACATCTTTAGCATGTATTCCCTTGGAAAGGCTCACCTTAACAAGGCTCTCAGGAGTTGAGTAGGAACAATTTAAAATTTTATTACATAGAAGCAGCACAGAAGGGAGATTGTAATAAGCCTGGCATTATGCAGACTGTCATTCTTCCTTAAACATGGGAACATATGGTTCATTTGCCTATTTGATACTCATGCTACCTGATGTACTAAGCACTATTACATTAAGTAGTTGGTGATACGAAATAAAATTAGGTTTATTTGCTTGTTCCATTACGAAGCTTTGCAAGGAGGAGGAAGAGCTAGAGAAGCCTGTGTGCTGGTGACAAAATTCTTGTTAAAGTTGCACTGAATAGACTTGTGTGGAGGGGATATTTTATGAAGGTTGAGCACTTGAGGATAAATGTAAAGGAATAAGGTAAAGTGGTGATAGAGAAAGGAGACATTGAAAGATACATAGAGAAGGGTCAAACAGGAAGGAGGCATCATATCACTGGCTCTCTTGCATCCAGGCGGACAGACCCCCATTAGGTGATAACCCAAAAGGTGAGATGGTTGTAAAAAGGCTCCCAGGAAAAGCAGAATGGTGGCAAAATGTTGGGCAATGGCCTATGTAACCAAAGGAACTACTCTGTATAGCTAGTTTAGCAAAGAGTGGAATGAAGACAAACTAATTTTTATTCTGTTCATCTTCTGTGTCAATACGCTAAGTAAGGGCTTTCAAGTAGATCCTCCCAAGGGTACTCTTTTTGCTCATGAAGAGAAGAAAGATGACACTATTTGCTCAAGAACCACTGATTCTATCTTGGCACAGAGAATACCCTGTTTCTCTTACCTTCTTTCTCTTCATCTCCTACTCACTCATCTCTACTTCCTCTTTCCTACTCATTCACTGCCATTTTTGACTTACCCCCCTTCCTCCACCCAGCACTTCCTCACAAAGGACTACTGTGTTAAGAGGGAGAGCTCAGGGCGTTGGAGCGCTATGCAGTTGGAAGTGGGCCTGCCAGGTTTGGGGCTCGAAGGCAAAAATACTGAATAAGCTCCATTACTAGATTCAATGCTACCTAAGGGATTCATATATTCCCAAAAGGTATATGTACTGTGTCAAGGGCCCAGGGCCACACAGGGTTTCAGAGTATCAGTATTAGAGAATAAAGCACACGAAATTCATGGATGTGAGAAGGTCTGTTTGTAACTCTCCCTCCCTCCTTCTCTCTCTCTCTCTCTCTCTCTCTCTCCCTCTCTCTCTGCCCCCCCCCCCTTTCCAACCCCAAGTGGATAGAGGTAATAAAATTGGTTCTAGGAGTTCACCAGTCCTCTGATATCAAGTCTGGGAAATATAATCACATTCTAAGACCAACTGCCAAGGGCTAGAACCTCTACTTTTCAGTTTGATAGTCAGTGAAACTCCAAGTATCTTTTTATTCAGCTCTTTGAGATTACCAGGGTAAAGGTAGTAGAAAAGTAACCATATGTAACTATGTGACAACTTTGTTCCTCAGGAATGTATCTGCATATGAAAAAAGTGTACTTTAATTTTAAGATATATAATGTATCTGATATACTGCCTGACTTATAGAAAGTGTTTAAAATGGTTATTTTCATTATTAATGACCATTTGTCTGCTATATAACAGGATTTTATTTTGTTTTCTTTTGCTTTATTTTATTTTATCTTAGGAAATGAGAGAGAAATGTGTATTTTTCTTTCCTTTCCTTTTGTTTTTTAGAAGAATGAAGAAATGTGGTGGATTATTTATTAATTCAATTATATTTCAATAATGGGAAAAACATTCTATCTCTTTATTTTTATTGTTCAGAGATTTTATGCACACTCTGACCAAATCCCAGGTGGTTTAGGCACTGTATTTAATGCTGCCTGTCAGAGGACAACTTTGAGCTGTCTGTCCAGCAGGTTAACATTTCCTATTAAATTTACGAGGTGATCCCTGAGCAGATAGCCAGCAGTCGCTGAGCACAAGGAGATAAATAAATCTAGGCCTTTGATTTCTGTCAGTTCACTTGCTAAGTGGATCCATGAGGAAAAAAAAAGAAGCGATTAATCAAACTTAGCCGATGTGAAATTGATTCCCTCAGTTGCCTCAGAATGCCTTGCAGAGATACCTTTGTGGGTTTTACCCTGGCTGGTAGAGGTAAGAATGTGTAACTGGGATTTGCATGAAGATTAAGATAACAGCAATAAATGCACCCGATAGCAGTAGAGTATAGAGATCACCCAGCCTTTCCACAGATACCACCAACTGAGTCTCATAGAACCATGTGGGAGAGACATGTACTATTTTCTCTAAGTGAGAACTAGTGAAGTTAAACGACTTGCTAGAAGTTATCAACTACATGAGGGGTAGGGTTGGGACTTGAACCCAGACCCTCTGACTCCCAATAACTTCAAAGACAAACACTTTCTTACGAAAGGATATTATGTGTCACATATTTGACTCGCTTAACATTTTACCCACCACACCTAGTCCAGTGTTTGGAACAAAATAGGTGCTCATTAAATATTTACAGACTGAATGAACACATCATGGGCCTATTAATTATTAAGTACGTTTTTGGTTTAAATGCAAAATGTCTTAAGTCAGGCAGATATGAACAACCCAAAGTAAATGTTACCTTTCATTGATTTAGCAACACAGAAAATATTTATTGAACGTCTATTATGTCCCAGGTTTGAGCTGGGTGCTGGGCATATAATGGTGAAGGAAACAGTGGTTCTCACCACGCTGTGGTGCTACAGTGTGGCTGCTAGGGCTCTCTAACCTCTGAATCCACCCAATGAGATCATTTTAGCTGTTTTGAACAATTTAAAGCAATCACCATGTCTGGCTCAATCGCTTGGCCACCTGAGGAAACCAGCGCAATACATAGAAAATTATAAGTATGATAGCAGCTGCAATTTTAACCTGGCACACTAATGTTTTGCATTGATTTCTATTTCTATTTCTAATATATAAACCCTATTCTGGCAGTCACTACATGGGTATAGGGTTTAATGTTTCTTAAAGTTGTTTTGATTGTATTTCACCTTAAATAAATCCAGAGAACAGTCACCTCAAAGGAAAAAAAGAGAGCGAGAGAGAGAGAATATGCTAGTGGTTGTATACAAGGTCAGGCCACTCATCAGTGACAGAACTGGGACCAAAATCCCCGTTTTCTTTTTGTTGTTGTTGTTATTTTTAAGTTTTTAATGTTTATTTTTGAAGGAGAGAGAATGAGTGGGAGAGGGGCAAAGAGAGAGGGAGACACAGAATTCAAAGCAGGCTCCAGGCTCTGAGCTGTCAGTACAGAGCCCAACACGGGGCTCGAACTCACAATCTGTGAGATCATGACCTGAGTGAATGCAGTCACCCAACCGACGGAGCCACCCAAGCATCCCAAAATCCCCATTTTCTAATTCCCAATGCAGGATTCTTTGCAACACATGCCCGTTTTCACCACAGGAACGTACCTCTGCTTCTGTTCAGTTTAGGTGTTATTGCTAAATGACTTGTAGCTCCAAAAAGAATGAAGTAAATGTCTTAAGACCATACATTCCCAGCAGGAAACCAGGAAGCCTGTGGACTGTAATGCCATCTATCTATTTTCAGATGTAGGAAAACTTTTCTACTTGGACAGTCTGCCATGAATACAAGTACTTATAAAGACAGAAATCATAAAAGAGTCAAGACTTCAACTGAAGCACACAGGCCAATAAGAAACATATTAATTATATTTAGAATTCTTGCTTGATCTGAATTACCAACACGTGAAAGTAGGTTAAATCATGTAATAACAGCCATTCCAAAAATGAAGAATCAAGTATGCTCTCTGTTACCTGTTGAGTGGAATAGACCTGGAAAAAGAGATGGGCAACTTGGCATAGAGTCTAAGCTTTATCATTTACTATATAGGTGATGTATGCTGTCTCATTTCATGTAAGAGTAGAGGAAAGTGTCAAAATATATATATTGCCACCATTTTTTTATAAGTAGGCAATACAGTAAGATTACTTTGAATAGGCTTCTTTAGAGTCCTTTCAACCATCTCTAGGCAGTTACACTTTACTGGAAGCAAGAGTTAGTGACAATGAAATTTCAAAGGAGACAGCTCCGTATACAAGTTTTATAACAGAAAGTAAAAATGTGCATTTTCCCACACAGGTCAAGAACTAAAAACTATTCCTACTTGGGATCATTGTAAACATTTAAGTTGTTGTCCATATGTGGCTTTTTAAACCTTTCTATGTGTACAGCTGTGTCATGTTTTAACAGAGGTATGAAAGGGTAGGAATTATATTTATGTTTCTACTGAAGTGAAATAAGCAGTCTGGCATGGCATTTCGAAATGTACACTGGGATTCAGTGTTTCTGTCTTTGAATTTAGGATCTAGCTCTGTAAAACTCCTTCCTACTCTCCTTCCTTCCTTCGTTTGTTCCTTCCTTCTCTAATTTTTACCTTCAACTTCTTTGGAAATCCCCATGATGAGACTAGAAAAAACCCATTAAGTCAACACAAATAGAAACACAGATGCAGTATTTCCCAAAAAGCAGCATGAAGCCATGCACTCAATGAAACCAGTCAGGTCAGAAGGCAATAGAAGTAGGGACAGGACAGGGATCATGCAGAGACACAAAGTCTCACGGATGGCTGTATGACCTTTGCAAATTACTGCTTAAGGTAATCTAGAACTGGCAGAGATACACCTCTGTAATTACTACGTACTTCTGCGGCTCATATTTATTTATTTTTTTCAATTTTTCAAGACGTGTGCTCAGGAGAAAATTCTTTTTGTTTCTTTTCTTTTATTGAAACCTGTAATGAAGTCCTATAGCAATGAGAGAACGAAATTAGAGAAGAAGCATCTGTGAATAGAAATCACACAGATCACTCCTTTAATTATAGTGAGACACGGGGTGCCTGGGTGGCTCAGTCGTATGAGCGTCTGACTTCATCTCAGGTCATGATCTTGTGGTTGAGAGTTTGAGCCCCAAGTTGGGCTCTATGCTAACAGCTCAGAGCCTGGGGCCTACTTCAGATTCCATATCTCCCTCTCTCTGCACCCTCCCGCTCCCCTGTCACTCAATGCTCTGTCTTGCTCTGTCTCAAAAATAAATATAAACATTAAAAAAATTAATTATAGTGAGACAATGCTTATTCTGATATGCTCTTAGTGATTATTCAAAAGATGAAAAGGTCCCAAATTCATTCTAGATGGGACAAAACAAAACATAAACCTGAAAAGTCATTTCAAAGCAGTTTCCCTCAAACCTCTCATTTCCTTACTTTATTTATTTATTTATTTATTTATTTATTTATTTATTTCCTTACTGTATTCAAATATTCTTCCTTCTCTTTCTCCTCCCCACATACATGGTGTTTAAGTGTTTAACGTTTATAGAAAGTAAACAACACTCATTCCTGCTCCTTATGTGAGGACTTTGAGTCACTTTAGGAAATGAAGTAATCGATTTGTCCCAACTCTCAGTACAAAGTGCTGCATTGGATACTTTGGTATCTCTTGAGTCTTCTAATTCTACAGCAGTGTCTTCGAACCTCAATTAGGTTTTAGGAATCAAAAAGGAATCATTTAAAAGGAATCCACATCCAAAGCTGTTGAGAATACCTGCAGTGATCTCCTAGGCAGTCTACACAGAGGAAGGAGCCCAGTCAGGGCTAGGGAAACAGATTTCCCCTTCATCAATCTTTTCCCCTTGGCTTTGAAGCTTCTGCTCTTATGTCGCAAGGCATCTTGTCCAGAAGAGCTTTTCTCTAAAGCTAGTGACGTCTTATATATTCATCCTTTTTGACACATTCATTCATTCCACAGATATTTATTGAGTTTAGGTTCTATACCAAAGGCACAGGGCATGCACAGACAGATTTGACAAAATCCCTGTCCTGGGAAAAGCTTCAGTGTAGGGCTATAGAGACCACTGGAGACAGGGGACAGCAAGGAATGGGAGTGCCCTAGAAAGGTCTTTATCTTGTCTATCTTGTCATGTCAGGAGAGCGTCTTCAAGGCTCCAGATATAGCCCTGATAGCACTCTATACCATCTGCTCTTCTTGTTTGTTTTAACCCCCTTTTCTCTCTCTCTTGACTACAAAGGCAGTCCTAGATCAGAAATAAAAATGGCATCCCTGCCTCCAGCCCATGACATTTTTACTGGCTCAGAAGATTCAATGCCAAAACCCAGATTTCTAGCTTTTCTGGAAATGTTTGAAGTTCTACAACCCTGTCTCAAGTTCTATCTTCCCACAAAAAAATGTCTACCTAAACTTGGAGTGACTATCTAGTTTTGGTGTAGAATTCACTCTCCAGACCTGTCTCATACTCTGGCAACCACCATATCTCCATATCTTATCATACATCATGCTTCAGCTGTCCTTTTTCTTTTCTTATAAACGTTTTTTAATGTTTATTTTTTGAGAGAAAGAGAGAGACAGAGTGCCAGCAGAGGAGGGGCAGAGAGAGAGGAAGACACAGAATCTGAATCAGGCTCCAGACTCTGAGCTGCCAGCACAGAGCCTGACATGGGGCTTGAACCCACAAACCATGATATCATGACCTGAGCTGAAGTCGGACACTTAACTGACTAAGCCACCCAGGTGTCCCTGTCCTTTTTTTTGCATGGCCTGTCTTGTTCATTTATGTTACTGGACTAGTAGGCTACGCATATGAATTAATGACACATATGATCTGACAAAGAGCTCACTGAAACATTTTCCTATATTCAGCACAGTGGCTCATGCAGGGTAGTATTCCACTGCACATCTGGTCACACGGTAACACGCACGGGTCATTCCAATAGAGCCACACATATTGCCTAGTCGTCCCTAGGTATACAAGGTTCTATAGTACAATGCAGCAAAATTTATTCTAAGTAGAGAAAAACACCTGTTTTGCTCTGTCTAAACTCTCATAGAAAACATGCCAGTGCTGATCCAGGATTTCTCAATCACATCTAGAACAGAAGGAAACCTCTTTTCTTTCTCTACAGGAACCTCTCTACATTTTTTTTTTTCATGTGGAGAATTCATTTTGTCATGGGGCGAACACCTGTGTGACTATTTAAAAACCACAACACCAGGTGTGTGAGTATAAGTGTCTTTCTCTTTTATGTAATGCTCTTCTCACTGATTTCTCAGCAGGCTGGGTCAGGAAGAAGCTGCAAGCTGAATATAGAAAAAAAGGTCTTAAAGGATTTTTTAAAATATGTCTATTACAAGTGCATGCACTAAATATGTTGCAGCAAAATTATACAAATAGGTCTTAAGTTTGTAAGATTCTTTAGTTTTTGCTGCCATGTGAAAATGTTTGGTATCTGTGGGTACCCAGTTGTAAGCTTACCCTAAGGGAGAGGATTTAGAAGACTTAGATTTGGAAGACGTTATACGGCAAAATATCTCAAAATATGAAACAAAAGAGATCTATTTACCTTTTGCTCTGTCTTAGCCTCTCCATTCCTCTTTTCCAGGAGATAGCTGCCCTAGGAAAAGCAGTTGGTTTGCATTCGATAGTGATATCCCCACCAACTTGCACAACTGAAGTTTTTTTAAGAGGATTCTTAGAGAAATCAGGAGCTGAGGCTAAAAACAAAATTAAAACCAAATTGTTAAGTTAGTCACTTAATTAACACGTGGTAACCTGATGGTGTAGTATACGAGACAGGATTTAAGGTTAACATGCAGAGCTTTTTTCAAGCTATTCTGCTCAGGTTGTTCTGGGACAAGTTACCAATTTAGCATCTTGGAGTTCTATTTTCATTTGAAAAATGAAGATGACAACAGATAATTACTTCAGAAATTTACTGAGGAGATTAAATGAGATAACATCTGTAAAGAACTCTAGCATAGTGCCTGGCACAAAGTATGTGTTCAATAAATGTAATTTATTTTTGTTTTGGTTCTAGTCATTGAAATAACAAAGGGCAATCAGGGCAGGGGAAGAACCAAGTTACAAAGAGCCACATTCTAAATCGTGTTTACAACAAAGAGGGTGAAGGTTGTCCCATAAGAGAGAGAAGAAGAGATTTTAACCCTGATTAGGGAAATCATTAAATCTCTTCCAGTCAAGGTAATGATCCTAAATGGGAAATATAAAATATCACTGAAATAAAGCAGAAATACTCTATCACTTTGTCAGATTTATTCAGGCAAGCCATTAACCAGCTAAATGGAAATACTCTGCCTTCGGTAGAAGCAGGCAAGCTGAGCAGATTTTTTTTTTTAAATGTCAGTTTCAACTTTGTCCCCACTCAATAAATGTTGAACAAATACCAATTCATGAGGGTGAGAAATTATTAGACTGCCTGGATGTATCTGAGTCTTTCCAGCTTCATGAATGTGGGAAGCCATGTGTCCAATCCTCACTCCTAGCTTGAAGTCTAAGTGGGCTGAAATTCCTTGAGATATGCCATGCTCTCTTGTTTCTGGGCATTTAAAGTATTGCTTCTCTTTACTGACTTGTGCATGCTTTTTCTACGGATCTCAGGCTTCAAGAGAACATCTTCAATTTAGGTTATTTTCAGCTTGTCATGAAGTCTGATAACACCTTCTCAGTTATTCACCATAATAATCATATTTTAAAATTTAGCTTTTTTTCCTCAGTGAAACTATAGGTTCTATGAAAGTAAAGATCACTTAAGTATTGATAATTATATCTTTACTACTTACTACACAATAACTTTTCAATAAATAGTAGTGATTGGAAGAATAAACAAATCAATGGCCATTGTCCATAAGCTTATGAAACCTTGTCTCTTTGCTTGATCCTTCCTCTCTCATTCCATTTCTTCCTACCATTAAGAAAACTTTGTGCTAAAAGAGACTGGTGGGTTGTTTGTTGTAACACACACCACTGAGAATATCATTCTTGAACTGCTTCTATCCCAAATTTTCCACTACAAGGACTCATCTTCCCAGCTTTCCTTGAGGTCTGGGTGGTCTTGTGGCAGGGTTCTAGCCATTGTCATAAAATGATTTTACTGTAAGGATGCACAGAAATTTTGTATTTTCTAATGAGAGGGATATATTTGGTCACTTTTGTCCCTTCCCTCTCCTTCTCCCTTAAGTATGGATTTTATTCCTGTAGCTAGAGCAGTCACTCCCTCAAGGCTACAAGCATGAGGGAAAATTTAAAGGATAATATTATCAATCATGGTGCTGTGGTTCAGTTACCACTCCTGAAATTCTTGTTAAAAGATAAAATAAATACCTGCTTAAATCACTATAAATTGAGATTTTCTTTTCCTATTTTTTGTTTGTTAGCAGTTGAAACACTCCTAAAGGATAATTTTGAGTTGTACTCAACACATGTGCTACGATCAGCTTTGGAGGACCCTTGTTCTGGCTTGGATGTACTCAACAGCAGACTTCTCTGGAAGCACTAATGTATTGCTCAAGCAGAATAATGATTTTCACCCTGCCTTTTTTTTATAGTTAATTTAGACATTTCCCATTATTTCAATGGAAAGCAATCTCTAATTTACAGAAAACTTGGGTTGATACTATGTATAATCATAGCTCACTAAAATGTCATTTTGAATTTTTCGGTTATAAATGAATGACTTACCTAATACTCTCAATTCTGCATTTGCATAAATTATCTGATATTTGTTTTCTGCAGCACACTGGTAGACACCAGAATCTGACACATTCAGCATAGTTATGATAAGTGTCCCATTTTCTATTTGAATTCTTTCCTAATAAAAGAAAAGCCACATAAAGATGTTAGTGTGTTAATGTAGGCACTCTCTTAACCAGAATACACTATTAAACATTGGTACATTTCTACAATATATGATATTTTGGTGCATGAGAACTGATGTTTATGAAGATGGAGCTTAATATACTGCAAGATTCCGAGCAGCTTTTTGAAGTTAAAAAAAGAAATATCCTTCCTATAATTTTAGGAGTTAGTATATTGTACGTTCTCTCATTTCTTTGAAAATTGGCATTGTCTGCATAGAATGTATGTTAACTCTGTTATATGGTATATAAAATAATTTGGATGATTCTAGCCTTCCAATTATTTCAGGAAATAGGGCTAATAATAATGTTAGACATGAATATAATGATTAGAAATATCCTTGGCTTTCCATCATAAGGTCTCCCAAAGACCTGAAATGTGATGGCTTGGTAGTTCTAATTGGAGGAGCTAAATTCTCCTTTTCTGAAGCCTACCATAGTATGCTGAAACAGCCAAATCTGTTACAGAGTCCCATTTGGAGTAGAGAAATACAATTTTGAGTGCACATAATGAAATAGCTTAATAGAGCAAATATAATTTTAAAAAAAATATTTCAGTATACCTATTACCATCCTTTAAAGATAATGAAAGTAGGCTGGAAGAAACAGAAAATGTTCTATGCAAAAAGGCATTCAGGAAGAAAATTTCACTAAAACCAAAACAAATAAGAGCATTATTTTCATCTTCTAAACACTAGATGTTCTTTGTGGCCCAAGCTGTGCCTACAAGTGCAAAGTAAAAGGGAGAATTAACACAATTATTTGGATAATGTGATGGGGGGGGAAAGCCAATTTTGTCTCATTTTCAGTATACTGTACAATAAAGTATGCTCCAAATTGAAAAATGTGGATAATTGCCTCAGTTCTCCACATCCTATGGGTTTAGAGTCATTAGTTTTTGTAAAAGCCAGATAGTGGTTAATGTTTAAGAGCTTGGATTCCATAATCAGATTATGTTTAAAACAAATTCTAATATTTACTAGCTACTGTGTGACTTTGGACAAGTGACCTAACCTGTCTGAAACCAATTTTCTTCATCTATGGAAGAAATAATACTAGCATCTCTCTCATAAAATTGTCATGAGGATACAAAAAAAACGCATGGAAAAATATTTACATAGGACCAGGCTCATACAACAGTTTAGTGGATGTTAATTAAGACGGTGATGGTGATGATGATATTTGAATATGGATCTATCACTGAGTAGTGTGTGACCTTATGCAAGTTGTCCTCTCTACCCTTAATTTTTTCATTTGAAAAATGGGGATAATATTAATAGCTACTTTGAGCTTATTTAAGTACTATATAAATTAGTGTATGTGAGGAGTATACTGCCTTTCCTAGCACCTACTAAGCATCCCACAAACATTAGCTGTTACTGGTAGTAAAAAAATTTCCCTAGGAGATAGGTGAAATTTTAATATCAACATAGTTGCTTACCTCTGGAGTGAGGCGTTCACCATTCTTTAACCAAGTGTACCAAGGATTTGGCTTTCCACTAGCTTTGCATTCCCAAAACAAACTGTCATAGATAGACAGGTAAGTATTTTGGATTTTTTGTTCCCATTCTGGTGGGGCTGTTTCAAAAACAGATAAGAACAACTACTTGGCAAGTCAATTATCCAAAACATTGCACAACATTCCAAGGACTATAGAAAGCAGAAGGACAAAGCTAACTGGGTCCAATTGTACTGAAAACACACGATTGAGGGAAGGGAAATGTAGAAGCCTCAATGTGGAACAACAGAAATCTTGTAAATATCAGTGGTCCTTCGGCATAAGATAAATGTTTGCCATTTGTCATTGTGATGTCCCTTTATAGCAACTTGGGAGTTGTAGGAAAACGTCCAAATGCAGAACAAGGCCAGAGAATAATTTCATGGTAAATATTAGTACATAGGTCAAGTTAGAAAATGTATACTAAATCAGAACCCACTGTGAGCAAAGGCCCATGATTATATTTGGTTTGAACTAACTAAAAGGAAGTTTATCTATATCAGACATAATTACAATTCAATAGCTTGAAGCACAATTCAAATATGAGCCTTATCACATTTTAGGAGGATTAGAGTCCAATTTTTTTTCCCCAACATAAAACTCTTGATAGGAAATGAGAACTTTCGAGTTTTATTTAAGCTCAGCACCTAAATTTAATCCTGGGCATCCATTATCCAAAACCTTATTTTGTAATATGACCAAGTTCTACATTGTACTGAGGCAAAAAAAAACCCAACTGGTTTAATTAACGTTAAAGTGTTATTTAGGTGTCAGGTAGTATTATCCTTACTATAATTCATAGAAACAGGTGGGGTGTAAATTAAATGTTCTTTCATAAAATGACAGGAGGCTGCCTGGCTGTGTCATTTATCCCTCTTTTATTTAGGTCTGTCCTCAGATACGTAGGAGTGAATGCAATTTCCTTCGGAATTGCAGGCTTTTATAAGCTAGATATGTAATTGCAGTTAATTCTCCCTCTAGTCATTTGTAGAGATGTTTGCAGACATGTGAGACAACCTGCTCGAGAAGACATAGTTAAAAAACAGAGAAGCCAAACTTTGAACCCTGAAAGCAGAGCCTAAGTTAAGGGGTCGTGTTCATTTTGCCTGTTAGGAATGCCAGCCCAAAGATAAGGCATCAGGAAGAGGAAGAGTCTACAGGGAAGGAAAGAGGCAATGCAAGGGTCAGTTATTAAGTTAGCCACCAAGATGGGCCACTGTTACTTGATCCTCTGTGAACTTCTAAGGGGTCTTTACAACTGCCTACTGAGGAAAAGGAAGAGGAAGTATTTATTCATTGGCTTCTGTCCACCGTCATTCAAGGTTAGTATAGATGTTCTATATTAGCAGACCCAGGTTGTGTGCACCGAAGTGCTGAGTAGGTTCTAAGAGAACAAAGAAAACCGAAGGAGGAAACAAGATGGACTTGGTGTGGCACCTGAGACAAGACTCTATCAGGTTATACCTACAAAACCTAGAGCTGGTGACTGTAGCAGTGAATGGAGAAAGAAGTGTGACTGAGAGTCTTTGAAAGTTGTACGAGTATGTCTGACTTCCAGGGTTTTCCCATTGCAACATCTGCTTCCTACTAAGATAAAAGGTCCTTCAGAGAGCTGGTCACTGAGAAGAAGGAATCATGATGTCTCACTGTAGTAGAAACTAAGCCTGGGATTACCACCTGTGGAAATCGGGACAACTTCCAGTTACAGAATATGATTATCACAGTTTTGAGGGACAAATTAAGGCAAGAGTTAGATGAAGTAGATGTATGGATGAAAGTGAATCATGTTTCTGAATGTTATTAGCAAAATTTTATAATCTGTGAAGATTGTTGAGAAATTTTCTTAACATATGTTTGACCTGGGAAAAGAAATAAATACATATAAAATTCACATAGGTTGTAAAAGTTTGAAATACATATGGTTTTAATGTTTAATGCAATAATTATAACTTTACAATGTATTTATTTTGTTAATACGTAAATTCTTTGCATGCTTCAGATTCTAAAGACCAAAGTTTTAAATCTTCAACAATGTAGGAAATGCATGAAACAATGGACCTAGGATTTCAGGTCAACTATATGGGCTTGGATTTTAGATTTTCTTTCTTTCCCTACTGAGTGATTATGGAAAGTCACTTAACTTCTCTGAATAGATTTCATTTTCTATAATGATATTATTATAATGGTATCATTTTCTATAATGATGATACTTAAAGATTTCTTTTCGAGGTAATAAAGATGGAATATAGAAGAAAAGGGTTCTGAATTTAAACACCGCAATATAATAAAACCGTTTCTTTTCTTAAAATTATCAGGTATTATGCAATTCTCAGGTACTTGAGTCAATACTCTGCTCCTTTGGGAGCATGATAACAAGTAAATCAATAGGTTAATAAGAAGTATAATATTTATCTTATTGACCAATTATCTGTTATTATCCCACAAGGACCATTTGGACTCATTAAATAGCTAATGACAAATATTTCTACTTCTTACTATCATTAAGAATGACATGAATTAATATTTGTAAAATCTGCTGTGTAAGCTAACAGTTTCTATACGGAAAGCACTTTCTTATTGACTTCTGGTTTATAGATACCTTCATTTCCTGTTTAATCACTGGGCTATATCTTTGTCTACTTAATAGAAAAATGGAATCTCTATTAAAAACTAGCCAAAGCTTTTAATATCTTGGTGCCACCCAAAACTCCCAGTCACATCCTTACTATTTTATTTACAATGGATGCTAGATGTGAAAGAATGTTTTAAAAAATACCTGTATATATAGCTACAACTGTAGACGAATAATCAGCAGGATATCATATTCTATATATATAAAATAATACTTTTCATTCAAGGTTAAAATAGGAAATTCTAAAGGAAATGGAAAATAATATAATCAAAGCACAATTTACTCTCCCCACAGGATACTCAATTGCCATTCCTATGAGGTAATTACAATACCTTAGATTTTTCCAGTTATGAAAAAAATACATATTTTCCCCAATTACTTTATCATTGTTTGTAAACATGTCACACAGAAAAGTATTTTTGGTCATGTGTAAATACAGTCTTAAAAAGTTCTCCAGTACTGATATATTAAATTTGGCAAAAATAAGTTAAGAATATCTTAAGGGCACCAAACATTTTGATAATTCTGGGGTATATTTTATGGTTTATTTTCTGTAAAAAAAAAAAAAAAGAAGCAAACTTTATGCAACTGTATATTTTGGCCTGAATAAAAGAAGACATGAAGCCAATTTTTACATAATATTTGCTTTCGTTTGAGATTCTGGTAATTGAGACCAACATATATTTTAAGTGTAGTAATAACATTATTTTTCTATTATCTACATATGAACAGACAAAATCTGGGAAATAGAAACAAATACTGAAAACTACCATTCAGTATTATATTTCTCCTGTCAGTCTCTCCTTTTGTGAATTCTACTTAGGATTATAATTAAGATTGTCATGAGCTGTTGCTGAATGTTTTATGGGAAATATATTGAGTTCTATGCTACTTTGTGTTATAAACTTTTATAGCTTTAATGTGACATTGCTGATACTTTCAAGGCAATTATAATAAATAATAGCAAGTAAAGACCATGATGGAATTAAAAGCGTATTTTAAAAATGGTCATGCCCACCTGCCCATCAGTGTATTAAGCATCCTAACCTACACATGTGTCTTCTTTATTTCTCCTATGACATTTTCCACACCATGCTAATGACCTTCACTATCTCCTATGAAAGATATTACCAAAAATTTCATATACTTTTTGAAATTCTATTAGCTTACCATAGAAAATGAGTTGACCCTTTGCAAGGTTTCTTCCTCGAAGGTTGCCTGCAATGCACTCATAGAAGCCTTCATCTTCCTGTTGAAAGTTCGGGATTTCAAGAATAGCTTGGGATTTGCTGTACTTGACTTTCCCTGGCAACGGGTTTCCATCCAACCTCCTCCAACTAATATCGGGGACTGGACTAAACAGTTATACCTCATTAGAATAGAAGACGATTTAGTCTTTACGACAGCAGGATAAATTAAGAGTGTCCTTAAGAATAACTCTCAAGGAAAATTTTCCAATCAATCTATTATGTTATGACTACTTTTCAGATCATGCAAGCATTCACCATTCACTCATCCAGCAATTTATAATACTTCTTAAGTGCCTGCTATGTGCAAATCATTGTGCTATTATCAGGAAATAAATCGATGAATAAAATAGATACATTATCTACCCTCATGTTGCTTAAAGACCGGCAGAGAAACATACAATAAATAAATAATAAAAAATAATACATTTGTAAATTGCAGTAACTGCAAAAAGGAAACAGAGTGCAGAAATAGGAACAAGATTTTATCAGTGTAAATATGGTGGTCAGGAAATTCTTTGCGAGCATGTGACATTTAAGAGTAGGCAAGCTTCTTCTATATATTATAGGTTTTAAGATTAAAATACAGATTGCTCTATAGCTAAATTGGTACTAATACATAACTGAAGACCTCTGTGATGAATGAGCTAGACTATCAAGCAGGACCAGTACTATGTAATAGATCTATATAAATTGGGAGTATAGGTTTCATCATCCTCAAAAGAATGTACTCATTTATAACTTATCTAAAATGAAAACCAAAAATAAATAAATAAATAACGTAAAAGATAACTTTACATTGTACCATTAGAATTTGTGGAGTTCCTTTATTTATAGATTTAGCTTAATACCTTATGTCTAATATCTTTAGTCTAATATGAATATCTTTTAAAATAGCAAAATATATTTACAATATCTGAATCGAAGAGCTAACAAAGAGTGATGAATTTAGAAATTCGTGGTGAGAAAGATCTTACTTTTTACAGATATAATATAAAGAAATGCAGGCTACATGTAAAGTTATAGCAGGATTGTAAGATCAGTTCCTAATCTATTTACATTAACATCTTTCCTTTCCTACTGCCAAGTCATTCTTCTTTCCCTAATAGATTTCCAGATGATTTAAATGTTTCTATTCTAAATTTTTAAATTAACAATAATAATGAAAGTAAATCATTTTGCAAAGCCAAATTGTAAACTTTGTCAAAGATACAGGATTTCTTCAAGTTAACAAAAATAATGTGGGGAAACCACCTAATGAAATACAAAGTGGTTGACTACGAGGTGTGGCATTTGAGTAGTAAACAACTGAAGAAAATTGGTGATGGTGACTCAGTAGAGGATTCAAATAAAGCAAAATTGATCAAGTCCAAGGAATTTTTTATTGGCAGACAATGATGGCCCTTCCATTCAAATCAAAGACATAAACAACGTAGAAAGCGATACATGTGCTCCTACAGATTTGCCAGAAAACATATCCCCTAGTCAGTGTGTGATTTGTCTATTCTTCTCAGAATTAGTATATAGTTAAAAACGTGACTTGAATTCTTATAAACACACAAAAAAATAATTATTATGATACACTTAGTTTTTGTCTTTTTAAAAAGACTTTCCACTTACCACAAATTTAGGTTGACATTTTAGTAGAATGGCATATTCCTACCAACAATTAACCTCAGATAACTGGTTTTCTTATATATATTCATTTTATGGAATACAAAACTACAAATAAAAATGAAGTACTAGAAGAAAAATTATTCATATAGGAAGATCTTCACCAAGTCTGGTAAATTTTGTAGTATATGCCCTATCATCTAATTTTTTAAATATATGTTGTACATGTGTGAAGACAGTAAAAGTTATTATCTGTGAGTAGTAGGAATATTAATGCCTTTAATTTTCTTCTTTCTGCTTATCTCTATTTTCCATTATTTTTCTACAAAAGCATTCATTATCTATGTAATAAAAATTTCTAAGAAAATTTACTTACAAAGAGAAAAATAAATAGAGGCTCAGATACTTGTCTAAATTCATGATCCTTTCCCATTTTTTTATGACAGTGTACCTCTGAGGTTTATGACCAATACATGAAGAGTATTTAACTAAAAAAAGCTTTTAACTTAAAGCATTCAGACAAAACAAAATCAGTAAAGACTGAGTATTTCCCAGTTATATAATAGTTCTTTATTTTGATTATGAAAACAGAAGTCAATTTTTAACATACCTATCTAAATCTGAGTCAGTTTGGCATTTAATAAAAATAATTGTAATTATATCACAATAAATAGCTACTGCTTATTAACCACGAACTATGTGCCTGGTATTATGTATGGGTAAAACATGCAAAGATCATTTCATTTACTTTTCCTATAGTTACAGGGCATAAATAGGATTTATTTCCAAGTTTCTTTGCCCTAAAAGCTATGTACTTAATCATAAGGCAATACAGACCCTACAGCTTTTGTAGGATCACCCACGGATTTGGCATTTGTGGTTTTACAGTAGTGGCTCTCCATTTTTTTTTAATTTTTAATGTTTATTCATTTTTTGAGAGGCAGAGAAAGACAGAGTGTGAGTGGGGGAGAGGGAGGGAGGCAGGGAGGGAGGGAGGGAGAGAAAGAGAGAGAGAGAGAGAGAAGAGAGAATCCAAAGCAGGATCCAGGCTTGGCACCAGCAGCACAGAGCTGAACACAGGGCTCGAACCCATGAGCGGTGAGATCATGACACTTAACTGACTGAGCCACCCAGGTGCCCCCCCCCCCGCCTTAAAAAAAAAAATGTTTATTCAAGTGGCTCGCCATTTTAAGTGTCCAAATTAAGTTGGGGTAAAAAGAACAAGTCCCATCCATCCTAACTATTCCTACTTTCCACAGAAGAACTCAGTGATAGCACCGAAGTCTCTCTGGATACGCTTTTTTCCCTTAATGGATGAAACGGCATATCCATAGAGATATACCTTTCCAATAGAAGTAATGCAGCAGACAATGTCAGTACTCTAATTGTGTGCCTTCTGATCCCTTAGCCACCACAGATTCTGAAGTGCTATTACCCTCAACATTGAGTATCTGTATCTGTTTGTGACAACCACCCTCAAGCTGCTGTAGCTAACTTTCCCTTCAAAGAGGTGAAAGCAGCTAGGTATTTACATATCCCCAGGGACAGCTATCAATCAACAACTGACTAAGTGCTGTGATACAAATATTCTATCTTCCCTGCCCCTGCTGGTGGGCCATCTCTCAGGTGTGAGTCTCTCCAGAGCTCCCATACAGGACTGAGGCAAATTTAACTTCCATGACATTTTGCTTGATACCATACCCTGCTTGGCTACTCTTCCTTCCCTGTCCCACTTCTTCATTCTCCCATGGGTTCTTTCTAAAAACTCTTCTAACCAACCACTTGCAAAAAATTATCCTTTCAAGGTCTGCTTCTTGGAAAACCAATTTAGTAGAATTCCCAATATGCTCTGGCCTTGTTCTACTTTAATTATAACATCGATTTTAAGGAAGCCTTAAATAATTCTCAGTATGGTATGGCTATTAGACACACATAGAAATGGTATTCTGAAGTATTAAACATCAGTGGAATACAAGACCAGAACTAAGCAGTAGAATCCTAGTGGAAAGCCATGGCTGTGGAACATACAAGGTCTAATTTACACCAGAATAATAGCAAAAGGCAAGGGATGTAGAAATGTAGAAGAGACACAAGGCTGAACACAGAGATAAGTTTCTCACATAAAAAAGAACATCTTTTTTTTTTTTTCACCTCATTTGGGGGTGGAGTGATAAATCTTCTCCCACAAACCATTTAATTAGGGAGATTATAATATAATCTTCTAATGTAAGATTATTCAATTTTGAAGAAGGATATAAGATTTAGAGTCCTAAATTCTCAATTGCAGTGGATCCATATTTGATTGGGTCATTGGTTGGTTTCTGTCTGCATTTTGATTTTCCTTTAAAGAGCCTCCTAACTTTACTTCATCTGATTTGAATTGGAAGCATTAGACCTCTGGCTTCAGGAGAGAGCACAAGATAAAGGTCTTGCCATTAGAAGCAGATGCACCATAGTATCTGGGGTTGGTCAATTATGAGAACCAAGACAACCAATCAGAGAAAACAATACTCAATTCTGTGAATGTTTTTGGAAGAGCTGTCGAAAAGAGAATCGTTTTTTTCACTGTGGTTTGCTCAGACAGAATACAAACTTGGAACTTCTAGGCAACAATTTCCTTCCCACCAAATGGAGCAAGTATCTTTGAAAGCTAAAGCTACTACAAAGGCAAGAATCTTGGGATTCTTCACACGCCTAGATCAAGTCATGCCTGATGCCCCCCCCCCCCAATCTCTCTTTGAACATTTCTGTAAGTCAATACATTTCTTTTTCTTTTTTTTGGCTTAAGCTTGTTTGAGTTGTTTTCTTGATGCTTTCAACCCTCTCCCCTCCGCCCCAACAAAAGACATGACAAATAGATTCTGATGCCTGGATTTAGATGCTGTGTGACTGAATTATACAAAATGGTGGATTGCTGGTGGATCCTGGGTGGCTCAGTTGGTTAGGTGTCTGACTCTTGATTTCGGCCTAGGTCATGATCTCATGGTCTGTGCTGACAGTGTAGAGTCTGCTTGGGATTCTCTCTCTCCCCCTCTCTCTGCCCCTCTCCTGCTCATGCATATTGTTCTCTCTCTCTCTCAAAATAAATAAACTTAAAAAAAAAACAATATGGTGGACATTACATTTTAAACTCCATACATTAGAATTCTCATGGCAACTACACTATCAAAAAAATCACTCAAATATTTTAAAAGTTTTTTTTTTTAAAAAGAAGTCTTATCAACTGTATTTTGTGACTACATTTCATGTTAAAATTACTAATGGGAGAAAAATCAAACAGTTTTATAAGAATTCACAGTTACTAATTAAATTCTGAGATTTTTTTTCAGATTTGTTAAGTCACTGTTAAATGTGAATGCCATGATCCTCCTGATTATCACTGGTAATGTGATGTATAGAGACAGAGAGAATAAGTGCAAAACACAGATTACATAAAAATACATATTCATTTTAATCAAAAGTTCCCATTTTGTCCTGAAACTTCTTATGAAGACACTAAATGAACTGCTTTAGATTTCACACCCTCTGTCTTTTCTAAAGGCATCCCAAATGGACAGTGGGTGGGAAGAACTGGGATCTACAAAAAATGAAATTACTTTAGTAATGAGTCTAGTTTGTTAATGCAAGCTCACTTTTCTAAGACATACTGTGCTATGTAAATAATAATAATTATAATAATGAAGCTGTCATAATAGAATACTATTTATGCAGTACAGAGCAGAATACAGCTCTTATCAGCTCCTTATCAGCTATATTTTGTTCCACCTTATAAACATGAATTTTCTCATTTGTGGAATGGGGATTAATAATAGTACATAATTCACAGGATTTTGTGAGGATTAAATGATACAATCCATGTCCCATGTTCAACATGCTGTTTAGCACACATTATACACTACATTTGAGTGTTAATGATAAATTAAGAGAATCATTTAAAATCATTATTATGTTATTGTTATCATTTCAAAAGGAAAAATCCCGGCTGCTATTTATTTATTTTCTGTTCTCTGTTAAGGACTCCATTCACTATGCATTCAACATAAATTGATTTATGAACCATTTGTAAATTAAAAATAGATCTCCACGCTGTCAATGAAACAGGTACACAAACATACCCATATGACTCTAGAAGTAATTTCCTGCTTCTCAGTGCTTTATATATAGGCTGCTAGGATACTGTCCCGGATCATAGGGGTCATGCTTATTTCCTCACCCTGAGGGCAGAGATCTCTCAGGTGAGATACTACATGTTTTGCTGTGAACCACCTTTGTTTTCCAACATGGTTAATCATCTAAGACCATGGTGGGAGGGAGGAAAGGAATTATACAGAGTTCTCCAAAGAGAAACAAGGTCCTGTGTAAGATACCTGAGCATTTTTGTGAATATTAATACTCATTAACTGAGTGCTTACTATGTACCAGGCATTGTGACAGATGGCTTCCATTTGTCATCTAAGCTAAATACTCAGCTGGCAGCTGTTAACAATTCTAATTACCTTTTTGGAATGGAATTCCCGTTGAGACAGGTAATTTCTGTTAAATTATTGCCTGCCAATTCTCCTCCACTTAGACTTCCAGTACAGGCTAATTTATTGTGATTCACCTTCCAATTCTTTGAGTTACCACCCATTCAATTATAAACACTAGTAGACTACTTCTACTGTGGATTCAGCATTCTCCCTAGGATCTACCTAGTTTGTCCATGTCGGTGATGTTAGTGATGCAATATTCACTGGCAGTTCATCCTAGTTTAAAATAAGTGGTCTATTTAAAATGCATACTTTATAAATATAAATACATGAAGAACGCCATGGAGCAAGGGGGATCTTTGAGGGGTCTTCAGAATGGAGATTATCGTTAAATCTCTTGAAACTGTGCTGTTACAGAAGGGAAGTCAAAATACATGGTGCTGTCATTATCCTAATGGCAAATATCAGCCATATCTGGCAACATTTTGCTTTTAGCTTCAATCCCTCCTTGTCTTTTTTTTTTTTTTTAAAGTCTTCCCAAATACAATGTAGAAATTTAGCTTGGATATAAAGCTCAATAAATAAAACCAATCTGAAGCAACTCTCTTATCCAAAGTTTCCTCAGACCATAGGTGATGTGCTCACGAGTCTTGTATTTATTTTTTTATTTTATTTTTTCAACGTTTTTTATTTATTTTTGGGACAGAGAGAGACAGAGCATGAACAGGGGAGGGGCAGAGAGAGAGGGAGACAAAGAATCGGAAACAGGCTCCAGGCTCCGAGCCATCAGCCCAGAGCCATCAGCCCAGAGCCTGATGCGGCGCTCGAACTCACGGACCGCGAGATCGTGACCTGGCTGAAGTCGGACGCTTAACCGACTGCGCCACCCAGGCGCCCCTCGAGTCTTGTATTTAAAAAGGAGCATTGCAAAAGCCTTTTCTGATTTGGTTACTATTTGCTAAATCAAGTTTCCTGAAATTTCACACTAATGAAATACTACCAAATAATAACAGCAAAGTTTTTTCTCTCTTTCTTTGTTCTTCTGCCCCTCTGGTTTTGTGCTTCTTAAATAAGCATTGCCATAAATAAGGACTTTTACTCCATTCTCTCTCGTCATTATGCTTTTACTGAGAGAGCATCCTATTAATTTTATCTGAAGACGGAGTATACATTTGTTAACCATCTGGCCTCGTTCCAACCTGAATTGGAAGTTAAATTAAAGCTCTTCACACACTACTAGAAACTGTGCTTCAATTCTATACTATTAGCCCATAAATAGAATTTTCATTACTAGTGCTATTTGAGAAAGTTTATATTTCTCCCGTGGATTTCTTAAACCTCATTATCCACAGCTTAAATCCAGGCTATCCTAAGTTTTTAACTAGAAACTGGTACAGAGAACCAGTTTCCTAAGATGCTTATATTTGGGATTATTCTTAACTTGAACCTCATTTCAGAAAATCCTGTAGTGGCCATTTTTAATCGAAGACAGTGAAGCAGAATAACAAAACCAGCAAAGAGTGCCTTTGTTAAATTTTCAGACTGTTCAGCTAGCTACTTTCATTTCCCCAACTTGAAATATTCATACAAAGAGCTTGGAATGTAAGATTGTCCTATGGGGATACAATGTGGATATGTTCATGAGTTCTGTAGAAAAGCAATCTCAGTGTTACAGAAAAAGGAAAACTTTTTTGTTTTCAGTGATCTAAACGCAGTCATGATCCTGTTCTACTGGTCAGTGTCTATGCCAGGTTTCTCCGAGGGAAAAATTTTATGGTATGCGTGTATTCATCTGGTATTTGACAGTACAGTTGCTGCAGCCAACTGAAAAACTACAAACGGTTTAGTCATAATAGCAATGGTAACAGAGTGGTACTTGCATGTAGGGTAAAAGGACACAGGCAGGTTTTATGTGACTGAATGCAAATTGCCCAATTCTCTGAGCCTCCGCTTTCTCGTATAACTAGAGATAACAATGGGTACGTAAAAGGCTTCTTGAGAAGATCAAATAAGGAAATACGAGAATCCACTGTGAAATACAAAGTTTGAACCACAAACAAGGTTTACTAAATTTCCTTATCACCATGATCATCATCACATAGGGACAAGAAGCCTCTATTATTTAAAGATTCCCTAAGAATTTTATTGCCATTTTCTATTCTTTTTAACTAAAGTAAAATAAGTACTAATTTGCATGTGAAACATAAACTGGAGACCAGCATTCCAAGGTGAAAATGATACTGCATTTGGAAGTTAATTAACAGCTTGTCCATAATGTTTTGTCAATACATAATATTAACCCTAAATAAATACTTCTCTGATTGTGTGAACATTATGCTGCTCTAAAGTAAAGAAAATGACACTTCAGTTAAGGTATGTGAGGTTGTGGAAGCCTATGTTCCGTCAAATTTATAGGGCTTGATTTTAGCTCTGATCATAACCATATGCTTTCATATAAAGACATAAAGGAAACATTACATATGGTATGCTAATATATCATCATCCTATCATTAATATATGCAATAGGTATTGAACACATATTATATGCCTGGCACTGTGTTAAGTGCCTCAGTGAAACCATTATAACCATACTGTTTGACACAGGATTACTGTTATCCCCAGTACAGAAGTACACAAGGAGACTGGGGCGGAAAAAGGCTGGATAACATATCCAGTATCACACTGTAAACTTAAAATAAAAAGGTATTTGAACCAAAGTGTGTCTTTTCATAGAGACTGAGCTCTAAACCATCATGTTTTCCTTCTCCTGCATCAACTAACCAGATACAAAACAGGTTATCAAATTAGGATGTATTAGGATGTGCTTGGAAAATTTTCTTTATCTAACCAGTGGATAGAGTTCCTTTTGTCCAAGGTTCAGAAGATGAAATAATAGAATTGTTTGTTTGTTTTTTTTAACATATTGAGATACCTCCAGATTCCAATAAAGGTTGTAGAGAATGGTTTCAAGGTCAGCTGGAAAAAAGGAAGCAAGTAACTTCTTTTCCTTCAGTTCAATACCATTGTGGATTTGATATCTCTCTCATGCAGTTGCCAACTATTTAAAAAGTAAGAAATGTAGGTCTCCTAGGACAGGTGGTGATAGACTGAGATGGGAAGATGACGAGTTGCTTCCAGAAGCACATATATTCTTCCTGGATGAGTTTTAGAGCCTTCAAATTAGTTTAATTTTAGAAACAGCACTGTTAAACTCCACTTTATGGTTTTTGGGGAAAAAAATGAAAGGAGTGTTTGACACTGGATTCAGAGTATGCATGTAAGATCAAAAGAGACCCAACTTGTAGGCTGGGTCCCTGGTCTGTGAAAATGGCCCCTTTACAAGTACTCTTCAGGAGAACAGGGCAACACATTTCAGAATACTTCGCTTTTTAGGTTCCTTTTATCCAATAATTCTAATTTTCTGAAAATATACTGAGGAAGTTCTCATGGGCATGGGTAAAATACAGCCACAAGAGTATTCCTTACATCATTATTTGTGGCAACAAAAGTGGTAACAAAACAAAAAGAAATATAGTGTCTACCAGGAGGAGGCTGGATGAAAGTACACATTCAAATGTCCTCCTGTCATCACAAATGAGGGTAAAGAAGGCGTTTAAGGACCTGCAGATACATTCATACTTTATGGTTTTAAGATTTTTAGAAAACATTTTACAAAATAATGTATGTGCACATGAACAACATAGTATATAAAAGTAGTATAGGGTTATAACCCAAAGTATAAAATAAATATTCACTGATCAATACTGATAGACATAAATGAATAAATGGGCAGGGAAATATGACAAATCTCCCATGCAGAGGAATGCCAAATAAAGTATAAGGATTCAGTACCTTAAAGGAGGTGAAGCACAACTACCTATTCATTAAAATATGGATAGTGTGTGTATACTGACCTTCTTCCAAACAGTCAATATGGAAAGAGAGAAAAATAAGTACATTTACAGTGCAGAATCTTAACAAAAACTCCATCAGCCAAGTGATGAAGGCCAACATCAGCAGTTATAAGTCATTGTGGAATAGTAACAGTGATACGATGTGGTGAAATGGCACTTTGACTTGGTGTTCTTCCCCAAAACCCATAACCTCAGTCTCAATATGAGGAAAGTATTAGACAAATTCCAACAGAGGGTAATCCTACAATGACAATGACCGATGCTCCTCAGAACTGTCAAGGTCATCAAAAACAAGGCAAGTCTGAGACACTGTTACAGCAAAGAAGAATAGGGAGACCAAAAAATCTCAATGTAAAATGGTACCCTATATGGAATCTTGGAATTAAGAAAAAAAAGACATTAGACAAAAACCAAGCAAATTTGAAGCATGGACTCCAGTGAATAAAAGTCTTGGTTCATTAATTGAAACAGATATGCCATATTAATGCAAAATGTTAGTAATAGGGGAAAATGGGTGGGGTTATATGGGATTTCACTGTTCTATCTGCTCAGTTTTTCTGTTCTAAAACTGTTATTCAAAAGTCTATTAATCAAAGGAAATATTGGTGAAAGAAGAAAAAAAGAAGCAAGAACCTCCTATTTTCCAGAAATACAAAGGACCCCTTAAACAACAGCCTAAAATTAGCTCTACCAAAGGAATTGAGAGTGACTCCCTCTAATCTCAATTGAACAAAGGGCAGCCTGAGGAAAAGATAATCAGTCAGACTCCCAGAGTGAGTATCCTTGACTCTTTCTTCACCAAAAATTTGTAAGTAAAGAGCAGATCCCAAGAAAAATGTGTCATCATGTGTTGTTACACCCATTCTATTTTCAGCAGCCTGCAAACTCCACAGGGCTTTCATGTAATTTTCTTTATTTCCCTGGAGCCTAGCCTGGTGTCTGTGGCTTGTAGAATTCCTTCTGACTGGCTGACTAAATAAATGAAAGAATAAAGGAATTAATGATTGAATGTGGCATTCAAAGCATATTTGCTGAGTTAACAAATACTTGTGTTCAATTTGCCAAATGAGTGAGGGGATGACAATAACCCTTATACATGTTATTGAACACAGAACTTTGAAATGGTAAAGGTATTATTCTGAGCAAGTCCTTGAGGATTATATTAGCACAAAAATATAATGCATGGGGTGCCTGGGTGGCTCAGTTGGTACAGTATGCAATTCTTAATCTTCAGGTCATGAGTTCAAGCCCCACAGTGGCTGTAGAGGTTACTTAATTAAAACAAAACAAAACAAAACTAACAAACAAAAATGTGTTTATGCATATGTAATGTGAATATATAATGTTATGTGTATGTGTATATATAATGCAAATGTATATATGTGTATATATAATGTATGTGTACGTATACACACATAAATATTTATATATATGTGTGTGTGTATATATATACACATGTATATACACATGTCTATACATGTATATTTACACATGTATATACACATGTATATACACACACACACACACACACACACACACACACACATATATAAAATGCAGAGATCCTTTCTCTCCTGTGTGTTCCTTTTTACCTCCTCAGTTAAAGCAGCACTGACAATTACCATAATTAATAAAATTGTTAGTATTTATTGATTACCTCTTATGGGCCAGGAACTTTGGTATGTAAGTAGGTAAGTTTAATAGTATTTCCAGTCCTTACAATAATTCTACTCTATCTATCATTCATCTATCTATCTATCTATCTATCTATCTATCATCTATCATCTATCTATCTTCTACCTAATTTTGCCTTTGTTTTACAGATAAGTGAACTCACCAGAGTAGTCCAGCTATTCACAGGGGAATTTAGAACTTAAACACTGATCTTTTTGATTTCAAAGTCTACACTTTTTCCAGAAAGCAATGTTGTCTTGAAATGTTAGTGAATCCACTAATAAGTCATTCAGTCCTAGGGTGAGTGCATGTATATGTGTGCTTGTTGAGGATTAATGCCCTTCAATTTTTGAAAGATTGGCTTGAATATTTGTCAGTTCTCAGATCTGCATGCACAGCAAAGGTGGGGGGGTAGTTTATGAAGTTTACCATAGAATTTACCAGAATTTTCAATTTACCTCAAACAACATAGTATCACAATAACATGCAAAGCAATTAACAAGCACCTCAAGACTAGGTCTCAGTGTGGGGCAAATGGGACAAAACATACATGGAATAATAATATTCTGCTCTCCAGCTACTCAATTCAATGAGGGGGAAAAAAAGCCAATTTACTTACAAGTCATGCAATTAGGAAAATTTTACGATACTTCTTTGATTTCTTTTAAAGCAATTGTTAAAGGCCTAAAAAATGTAAACGCACCTAGTTTGATTTGAAAATGCCATTGTCCTCCTGAGGTACCATAGTGACCTTTCTTTGGTATAATTTACAATGATATCCATATGTGTAAGAGAAAAAAGTAAACAGTAGATAGCTTCTCTGTCATCTGAAATTTCTGGAATACCTAAAAACATCTTGTTGAAACTTCAGATTTATTGCTTAACATTAATAGCCAAGCTGGGTATCTTTTCCTTCATAAATTAGAAAAAAATAAATAAGATATACATGTCTACATAAATATAGTCCTGTGTGAAGGCTTCAGAACACATAGAACATTCAGTGCTGCTACTAATTTTATTTACATTTCTGAGCACTAACAGCAATGTTTCTAAATTAAGGTTAAAAAAGAAGAAGAAGAAGGAGGAAAATGTGTTTGGTTGTTTCTAAGAGAAGTATTAGAGTTATGAGGGATATCAGTTTAATTTCTTCACTAAGAGCAAAGGCCTATATTTTCCTAAAAGGAGACACTAAAATCTATCCGTCAATCATACTACATTTGCATAGCACCTACAAACAGAGTTTCTTAGGGTGTTTCACAATATAGTTAATTTGCAGCTTAGGTAATTAAGAGTCTGCCATGTTGAACAAATGAGACAAAGCTGAGACTTGAAAGCTGTGATCACGTCAGTTCTGAAACCCCAACATGGAAAGTGAGTTACACATCCCCAAAATCTTAGCAATTAAAGTTCAAGCAGGTATCTCAAGTTCTGTCTTAACTGTATATTCATGCTAGTCTATGGTGTTTTAGGATGGTCAGATTCTATGAGTCAACACTCGAGTCAGCTTTCCCTAGACCTCACTCTCTAGTCACCCTGCCTGCCTGATGGCAGCAGTCTCCCACATGGGTTTCTGTCACTGAAACTGTGTTTTCTGTTCCATCTCTAATCATCTATCCCAAATTTTTATAAATGGTAGATACTGCCATCATCTCATACAAACCCATGGGGGGAATGCTCCTCAGTGGACCTGATTAATTTTTGGAAACACTTCTTGCCTCTTATTAAAAATCACCTGAATTTTAAAAAAGGTTATCTTTTTATTTATTTTTTAATTTTTAATATATAAAGATAAGGCTCACTTGTTGCTGAAATGTTAGTAATTACAGAGACTCTAAATGGGAAATACATCTATAATTCCATTCCTCAGACAAAATCTTTTAAATATTTTACTGAAATTTTTCAAGACTTTGTGAGGAAAACATTTATAGAATTGGGGCTAACTGCCTCTACCCACAGGGAATAAATTCATATATTAAAAGATAATTTAATGTAAATATCAAATGGCTATGAGTGTGAGTTTTGAAGTCAGAATCAGTGAAATTTACATTTCAATTCCAGAGTTAAATTTATGTTGATTTAGACACTTAATTTCTCTAAACTTCACTGCATTCACCTTCACAATTAGCATTAAAAACAATACCTGGCTTCTAGCTATGTTCAGATCACTGGGACTTTATTTACCCTCCTACTGGAAACAAATGAAAACCTGGACAATTACATGAGGAAAAAACCTGATCCCAGAAACAGAACAATGGACAGCACAAAACTGTGATCCCTGAAGGAGGGGAAATACATGAAGCAGCCTTTGGTATCTTGGTTTTTCTATCGACAGGACCTTTCCAGAGGAAAGAATCAGGAAGGGGAACCTAAATAGGGCATTACTGTTTCACTGAGTTCAGGAGACACATGAGGCCAAAGCGACTGGATTGTACAACAGAGTATCAGAGAGGATGGGATTAATGAAAAGAAAGTGCACAAGTGTATCACATGGGACTGAGCATACAACAATTTTCAGAACTCAAACAGGGCTGTAAGACAGCAGATTTCCTCCAGGCTATAGAAGAGAAATTTAATAAACACTGGAGCATTCAGTAGGGGCATGCATCTTACTAGTTAACTAGCCTGAGACTAAAGTCTACTCTATAGCTAGCTAGGCTTCATAATAAGCCACAGAAAGATCAAGCAGATTTATAGTAGCTTATCAATAAAATCTAGTAGCTGTCAATAAAATCTAGTATTTTAAATATGCACCACAATATGGCATATAACAACATAACATTATGTCTATAATTCAAGCTAAATTACCAGATAACCTAAAAAGCATAAAAATGAGAATCATGACTAGGAGAAAAAGAAGTCAACAGAAACAGATTCATAAATTACAAAGATGATGGAATTAGCAAGCAAGGACTTTCATATTATCAGTTGGGCCCTGTAAAACAGCAGGGCATTATACCTGATAGAATATGCAGACTCAGGCTCTACTTGAGAAAGAGTCTCTATGGAAAACCAAAGACAGCAGGGGAGACCAAAGACAATAGAGAAAATGTTACCTTCTGACACCATAGCTACAGGAAACAAAGGTGGTCAACAGTAAACACAGTTTAGCTCCTTGCTAGATAAACCTCACCCTAAAATCTAGTTACCTCAATTCCTTGTAACTGATAAACCTCATCAGTGGTTCAACAACAACAACAAAAATACAAAGCATGTTGATAAGCAGTCTTCAGAGACAAAAACAAGCAAGGGAACCATACTCAAACATGGCAAATATTTTGGGATTATCAGACTGGAAATTTAAAATTACTATGATTAATGTGCTGAGGGCCCTAATGGAAAAAAAAAGAAAGCAGACAACATAAAAAAACACATTATTAATGTAAGCAGAAAAAAATGAATTTGTAAGAGATGATCAAAAGAAAATGCTAGAAAGAAAAACCATTGT
The DNA here is from genome assembly GCF_018350195.1 of Panthera tigris. Taxonomy (NCBI): domain Eukaryota; kingdom Metazoa; phylum Chordata; class Mammalia; order Carnivora; family Felidae; genus Panthera; species Panthera tigris. Next base: position 43,302,287 of record NC_056661.1, on the reverse strand, counting down.
AATACAAATGAAAATTCTTTTGATGGACTCACCTGTGGACTGAATATAGCTGAGGAAAGAATAAGTGAACTACAAGAAATATCAGTAAAAGTTTTCCAAACCAAAACACAAAGAGAAAAAAAGAATGAAAAACTAAAAAACCCACAAATCCTCAGAATATCTAAGAACTGTGGGCAATTATAAATGGTGCAACAGATGTCTACCAGAAATACCAGAAGGAGAACAGAGAGGAAAATGAATAAAAGAAATCGTTGAAGTCATGATGGTTGGGGATTTTTCAAAATTAACAACAGCTACCAAGTCCTAGTCGCTGGAAGTTCAGAGAACACCAAGCATGATACAAGTCCCAAAAACTAGCTACACACTCAAGAGGAGGAATATTCCATGGGGAAAGAGGGGATATCGTCTAATTATGCAAGTCTGCATGTACTGCTTTCCAAAAACATGTCACAAAAAACAGTAAGTATTTTAGGAACTGTCTTAGGTTCTAAAAATGGAAAACAATAAGAATAAGAGATGACATTGACCTTTCTTTCCCCCTTGTATCCACCTATTCACCTGATTTCCTCCCTCCCTCCCTGTCTTCTTTCTTCCCTTTCTCTATTTATCTCTCTTATTTACCAAAATATGTAAATCCTTGTTTAAATGAATATATAGTTGATAGCAAAAAAGCATTCACTAGTCATTTAACAAAAGTGTTTAGAAAGAGTGTTAATAAGAAATAGAACTTGGATTTCATTCCTCCCCAGATTAGCTTTGCTCAGTTTTGTGTTTATCGGACATCTTACAAAGTGTGGCATCTCAGAAAGTGAACAAGGAGATTCAAACTTACTTGTACAAAGTAGTCCCTATATTTGGAAAAAAAAATAACTAAACCCAAATGCGGCACGGCAATATATTCATGAAGAGATGTCAGAGAATATGATCTATAATTATCTTTCAGTAGAGTTTCTAAAAACACTTTGTAATAAACGTGCAAATATAGATTTATAATTTAAGAATCAAAGGTTTGATTTTAAACATTTTCAGTTTGTTAATTCTGCCTATCACATAATTAATTTTCAAGAGAATGTATTGTTTTTTATGTTTATTAATTTGCAAATTTTTAAAAGTTGGTGAAATATTTGAGAGATATCAAATTTTATAAGGGACCAAAAAGCATTCTCAGTATGTTTGCCCTAGTTCAACTGCAATGCAATTTGCTCTCTGAAAACTGCTGGCAAGCATATATAAAAGTTCTTTTTGATATACATATGTATAATTTTGCAAAGTATACAAAGATTTTGTCTATCTGAAGAAATGAGAAATGTATCTACACTAAAATTACACAAAGCATGTGTTTCTTATACTGGATATTTTAACACTATCACTATGACCCAGAGGATGCTTTGGACTTTCTGTTTTAACCCCAAGGACATAATCATAACATAATCAAAACATAATCTCAACATTGATTAATTTTGTCACATAAAATCTTATGGAGTATACTCCATTAAATGAATTATTTCCTTGACAATTTTCTATGAAGTGCAGTTAAGTAATCTTCATCATTTCCCATTCTTCTTAATTTTATTTCCTCTGCAACACATCTTTTATGTATAAACTTAACAATGAACGTACCATTTATCCATCAAGTTGTTTCTGGACATACACATGAGATTAAACATTTCAAGAGGGTTTTTTTTTAACCTATTATTTTTCCAACTTAAATTTTCCTGAGTTGAATACTGCTAGTACAAATTATATCAGGAAGCTTAGGTATTACCACATATTTTTAAGGTAATAAATTTTACCATATGTAGTTTCACTAGTTGTCACGTTCTAATGTATTGACTGTTTCCATCACCATGAGGTTAATTAAAGAGATGATTTCACTTATTGCTAAATCATTCCATTTGAGACTTTTTTAACAATTTATCTCATATATCCTAAGGCTTCAGTTCCCTTGTCTGGATTATTAATCTACTCCTTCCATTTACTTCCAATGTATTCTTTTAGTATGTACTCATGACTGAATCCTAAGAGTGAAGTCAAATGGTGAACTCTAAATGGGATGGTCAAAGTTTCCTAACTCTGCCTTTTTTCTTTCTTCCACTCCTCCATTTCATAGCAAGCTAAGCTTGAAATTGAGTGTGGATATTTTTTGTAAACATTTTTAAATTTTATTTATTTATTTTGAGAGAGAAAAGAGGCAGCACAAGTGGGGCAGTGGCAGAGGGAGAGGGAGAGGGAGAGAGAGAGAATCCCAAGCAGGCTCTGTACTGCCAGCACAGAGCCCAATGTGGGGTTTGAGCTCACAAATGGTGAGATCAGGACCTGAGCTGAAACCAAGAGTCAGATGCTTAACTGACAGACCCACCCAGGCGACTCGAGTGTGTATTTTAAGCAATATTTTGAGTGCCATAAATATCTCTCTCCAAAATGCAGTCCAAGTTATAACATAACCACCCATCTGTTTCAATGCATGGCACGTGTGCAGGTGTGGGTATGGGTGTGTGTGGTAAGAGGGGAGACAGGGAAAAAGGTGGGGCTGGGGGAGAGAGTGAGAGATAGAGAGAGACAGAAGGGAATGCGGCAAAGATTTATACTTGGTCAGTTCAGGTGAACGATATGTATGATTGAAGTGATTGTGCAGTTGTTACTCTTCCAGTATTTCTGTAGGTTTGAGTTTTTAGAAATGAAATGTAGACATAAATAAAATTAGGAAACCTGATATGTGAGCAATCCAGAGCCTTTATTAATCGACTAAGTTTTCTCCTTATTGTTGCTCTTTTCTACCCCAGAACTGACTCTGTTTGTTGCTCTCTCTTATACTGGCATTAGTATGAGACAGAAAAGGAATGAGCTGCAGTGATGAGAACTTGTGTACCCTCTGAGATAACCTGTTTCTAGTTCCAACATACCCACTAACTCAAACACTGGTTAGACAAAAAGATAATAGAATGTGAATTTTGGGTTCAGAATAATTCAATGAACATTCACTGCCTAAGCACCAAGTTCAATGCTAAATGTTCTTTATGTGTATTATCCACTTCATACTTCAAAATAAACATAAAAGGCTGGTATCACATTAAGTCCTCTCGGATGAGTACATGTTAATTTGTGGAGCTTAAGAAGCATGTTGCTAACAGTCAGACAACTCTTGAGAAAACTGGGAATTGAATCTGTCTTCACTGGTTTCATGAGCAACTATTTTAATCATTTATTCAAAAGATTCTAAGTTCAGAACTTAAAATGAGGTGTGACTAGCTTTGAATTGCCCTTGTGTTAACAGGAGCTTAAGTTGATTAGGTTATTTATCCAATTTGAGCCTCAGTTTTCTCATATATAATGAAAATATGATATACCCTGAATAATTATGAGGATTACATATAGATAGATTACATATATGTGTATACAATCTAAACTCTTACTAACAAATGTTTAACAAAGGTAATTTATTTATATGAAATTCCTGAGAACCAGCCTCAATAATTTTCAAAGTTTTTTTATGTAAGAATATATTCTTTAATTACAGGAATCCATCCATATTCCCTGATGCCAAATATGATAGAATCAGCTATAAATGAAATTTCAGTTGCTATCTTTCATTGTTTTTTTTTTAAGTAAATTGTCTAATTCTCAAAGTATTTTGCTGATGCTTTATGTTTTTTTATAAACTTTAATTTTGGAGAAAGCTTGAAAATGGTGAAAGTTTATCATGTCTTAAAAGGCAGGAAGACAAAAACTGTGACAGAAAGTTCCCATTTGTCCTTTTCTTATGCATGATTTAATCAGTCAATAATTATTTATTGGACACATACTGTGGAACCAATACTGTATGAAAATAAAATATGGTATTTTGAATACATGAAAAATGAGTACTTTCAGAAATTTAACTTAAAGATCTACAAAATTTCATATAGAAAGTGATGAGGGAGTGTGGGGCAAGCAGAGGGCAAAATACAGGTTGGCACTGCAGCCCCCGAGGTGGAGGATGTGTGATATTCTTCAGACACTCCTGGCTACCTGAGAACAAAGGACAAGGGTTTGGTGCCTGCCATGGTGATGTGGGAAACTAAGGCAAGTGAAAAATTAAATTCCCTTACTGCCTATAGCCCCCTGACAAGTCCTTGAGACAGGCAGAGTGACCTCCCTCTAGGACCTCAGCTGCCTCCATGATGTCACTTTGCTGGGGGCAAAAGAGACCCTTAGCTTAACATTATCCCAACCTCGAGGATCCTGTAAGTCTACTCCCTTTATCTCAACTGCCCCAAGATATACACAATCATATGCCAAGCTATGGGGCCCCTGATACACACATCTGAAGGGTGTCATGACTGAGGTTTCACTAAATGGTAATAAATGCCATTTCCCTAGCAACAGCTAGCCCCTCAAGGTCCTGGAAACCTTGCTTCCAAAATACCTTAGAGACTTACCCTGACCCCCTCCCAACCTGAGAGTATATAATGAGTTACCAGTCATGACCCCAGGGCAGCTCTTCCTGCCCATGGCTCCTGTCCCCATGTTTTAATAAATTCACCCTTTTTGCACTAAAGACATCTTCAAGAATTATTTCTTGGCTGTTGGCTACAGAACCACCCCACCATCACCCTAAAACTACATCAGAAAGGAACTTAAAAGGATTTAGTAGCCAGCATTATTTGGCTTGCTCAGTATATTTATTTAACAACAAAATGGAAACTTTAAAAAACATTTTTCAAATTTGTAATGTAAATCTCTTTTTCTAAATGTGGTGCCTGCTTTCAGAATAGACTGTATTTAGAGATGAACCTTCAAATTTGATAGCGTCACGTCTCTTATTATTCAAAATATGTTCTATAGAAAAGAAAAATCATCATTACCCGGGAGCTCGTTAGAAATGGAGAAATCAAGCCTCACCCCAGACCTACAGAACTTCAGTTTAACCATGTCGCCAGGTGATTAATTCATCTGCACACTGTTTTTAAACAGCAGATCTAGTCTAGCCATCCATCTCTTTGTGACGTGGGTACTCTTATTTACAGGCATAAGAGTGAAGTGTGCATAGTGCCTTTTGGCACAAAGAGATGTCTGCACATTTTATGCAAAATTGCAGATATTTGACTGCTTAAACACATTCCAAACCTGTTGGCTGATAAACACTCATCTGCGGAAAACAAAGTGCCTCCACTATAGGGCAAGTTGAGCTCAATTCTAATGATCTGCTATGAACAATAGCCTTTAATTAGTTTTATTTTGGAAACTTGCAGTTGCAGGTTTTTCATTAAAGAGAACTGCTGATTAATCAAGCAAGAAGACACTCCAGGCAATATATTTCTGGCTGTAGGACAAGATGGAGTGAAGGGCATGTTGAAGTTTTAGTGACTTGCTCACCGTCTTATACAAGTACACATATTCCTTTGCAAGATGCTGCCTAAATGGTACTCATTATGCTCAAAGTAGAGGAACTATCAATACATTCGGGGAGAACTGCAGGCCCACTCATTTTCAGAGTATTAGGCATGTTTGTTTAAATTCCAATCAGAAAGTTCCACTTTTGCCCAGCATTTGAAATCTATTTGGTAATTTACCTTACAGCAATGTTTGAATAACAAAAAGGTTTTTTTTTTTTTAAATTAAACAACCAGAAACAAAACAAAACAAAACAAAAAACCTTACTTTCCAAGGGCAAAGCATTCCAGTTTTACAGATGAATCCTTTGCAGCTTGTATAGTTTCAGGAAAACGCACTTCAATCTTTGGTTCATATTCCCCCATCACACCTGTTAAATATCAAAAGAGCTAGCAGCATTTCTGGAGAATAGAAGTTTTCTGTGAAGTAAATGCTTCATTAACCAAAATCTGATTATTTTGTCCTTCAATTAACAATATTTTTATATACTTTAATGAGTGATAGAGGGCAAAGAAACACTACATGATGCTACTTAAAGAATTAACTCATTCCCGTCTTCCTTAAATAAGAAATATCTAAAATATATCAAAGTATCAGAATACAGGCATCCCACATTTCCCTGTATTCCATATTAGAATCTTAAAAAAATGTGTCTTCCAATTAAGGAACGAATGCATCTAGAATATAAAATGTTTCTGAATTATCAAGAACATTTGTTCTCTAGAGATATCCAGATCTATCACCCCTTCACAGAACTCATGGGGCCACATCTGTTCAGGAGTAAGGAAATTTTCAGTTAACACTGTATACAGTCTCTTAATACAAAATAACAGTATTTTTGCAACAAAACCTATAAAGTAGTAACAACAGTTGAGATAAATAATGGCATAAATGCTCTTACACCAGTTCATTAAGAATTTAATGCTAAATGGTTTTGATGTATGTACACTTATAAAAAACATCTGTTATATAGTTTTAAGTTTTTCAATAAGGAATTATGGATATGGGATAAGAATAAGACAGTAGTCAAATATATTGTACACATGCTACCTACCAGAGGTGGAACAGAAATCTATCTTTAGGCTATCCTCATTAACTTAGCTAATTTAATCACTGGCAAATCAAGATTCTTCAAAATTTTTGATCCCCCCACTTTTTTTTTCTTACTTACATACCAAACACCAGAATAATACATTCTAAAAATAAATGGTTTATTGGTGGCCAGTGTAACCACACAAAAGCTAAAACTTACAAAATATATATCAACTAAAAATACTTGATTTTTAAGACCTTGATCATTGCAAACATTTAAAGAAGCTATGGTTGAGGAGGTAGAGAGCACTAGTTACTAGTTCAGTCAACTACGTTGGTTAAATTTTCTAGGTTCTATTCTCTTGACATCTGGTATTTCTTCAGGGACTACTTTTAGAAGAGGTTTGATATTTTTTATATTATACTATTAACATTAATATGGTATAATTCTTCTGATCTCTTTTTACCACAAATGCATTAAAGAGAATAGAGGGGATGGGAGTATGAAGGAATTAAGAAGGGGAGAAGCAGAAACTACAAGTAGACCAAAAAAGGAAAAACATGGTAGAATTTATATGCATATTATTGGCTTATGAGCTCTTTCTGTCGTGAACAGAGTACTCACTGAAGGGGAGATACTGTGAATAAATCTAGTGGTTGCTGAATTCTGAATTAAGACTATGCAAATATATTTGGGTACTTAGTGATTATAAAAACTCTGTCATAAGAACTCCCTGTATGGAATTGGTTCCATAATTCTGTTGGCTGTTATTAGCATTATGTTCTTGCTTTTCTTAAAATGCTCAGAGAGGAGAAAAACTCTATGAGGTACTACATTTCCAGCCCAGATCTGATCATAAAATGCATCAACAGGTTTTCTATCTTTACATTTACCACTGTGAATATTTAAATAAAGAATCAACTGGAGGGTTATTCTACTGTCATAACTTCCCTAGGTTTTCCAGCTTTCTAAATCTTGTGCCAGCTATGACTTGACGAAGCTACAAGACTCATCAGAGACCAATCTGAATTCTGTTCCTTGGAGGACTATAATTAGTACGAATCCTGTGTTTCATTCTTCTTTGGAATGCTTGTAATTAATGTTTGCTGCTTTGCTTTCCTTGGATGTGAACCTTTTTTTCCCCATTTTGCCAGCCAGGTAAATAAAGGATGAACAAAAAGACAAATATGAAAGAGAAAGAGGCATTAAAGAAAAGCTGCATCATATGCTCACTGAAAACATAGTATTCGATTAATAAGTTTGGCAGCACCCACACGTGCACACACACACGCCTACTTCTCCAAACAAACTTTTGTTTACATAAAATGTTCCTTAAGCAAAGAAAGTATCTGTTCCAATGCCAAAGAGATGGTGCAATATACTCAGAATCATGTATACTGTACCGTGTGAGTGAGTTATAGAATTTTCTACTATATTTTTATGATTTCTGATTTTCATCATGTTTGTCGATGAAACCTCCACTCACTCATGATGTGGCTCCTCTGAACCAGAGGGCAGCAGAAAGCTCTAGAGAACTCCCCAGGCTTCAAGAGCAATGGACAAAGTATATTCCCAAGAGACCTCATCATCTTACCATCAGTGCGCTGCACTAATGGGGTGGGTGGTCCTTGAACACTTCTCTGGGCTTCCTTGTTTGTTACGAAGCAAGTATAGTTGCCCACATCTGATGGTTCCACTTTGGCAATGTATAGGTTTCCTGTCTCTTGTGATACAAACCGTCTGTTGTCCTCTTGGACATATAAGGGGTTATCATTGAAAGTCCATGCATAAGATAAATCTGGAAAACAGAAAAAAAAACTGTTATCTTTGTTGTATTCACTCTTACCTGAAACTTCTGTGTCCTCGTCTCCTTAACTGGAATAAAATTGTGCCCCTGTTTGTCTAGTTTATGACTGTTGTCCTGTTATAATTGTAATATTCCTTTATATTCAAATATATCCAAATTTGGATGATAAATTATATGGTCACCCTCCCCTTCATTAGCTTTGTTCAATTAGGAATACAATGATGGGGTATTAAGAGAATAAGTAGATGATATATATAATTTACATATATAAGTGGATTATATATATATTTGCATATATATACACATTATATATTGTGTATATAAAAGGGATGATATATTTATGCTTTATATATATAAGTGGATGATATATATACATATTTATATATATATGATTTATATTAACAAGTGGATGATATATATGATTTTTATATATAAAATGGATCATATATATATAAGTATATATATATATGATTTCCAGAGATTAATTGATGTATATGTATATGTTAAACATACCATAAAATGCACAGATCTAAAACATTCAGTTTAGTTATTTGTAACAATTATAAACCCTATATAGCCGCCCTGCCAAAATAAAATATGGAACATTTCTATCTCTTCAGAAATTCCCTTATGTCTCCTTCTGGTCAGTCTCTACCATTGTAACTACTACCTAATTTCTATCATCATAGATTATTTCTGTCTATATTTGGATTTCATAAGAATGAAATCAAATAGAATGTACTATTTTGTGTCTGATTTCTTTTAACATATATATATTTTTAATGTTCATCTACGTTGTGTGACTATCAGTACTCCTTTGCTTTCTATTGCTGAGTAATATTCCATTTTATAAATAGACCACAATTTGTTCAGCCACTTTCTTGTTGATGAGCATTCGGATTGTTTCCAGGTTGGGACCATTATGCATTAGGTTGAAATAAACATTCTTTTATAAGACTGTCTATTGACATTTTCATTTCTCTTGGATAGGGTCCTAAGAGTGAGACTTAAGGTAGATAGACATGTGTTTAACTTTATAAGAAACTACAAAAGAATTTTCCAAAGTTGTTGTATCAGTCAACCTCTCTACCAGAATTATATATGTGAGAGTTACAGTGTTTCACATCTATGCACAAATCACATGTCTATCTTTTTAAATTTTAGCCAGAAATCTTGGAACAAGGAAAAATATTCTCATGGATTAAGGTTTTTAAGTGTGATACTATCTGAAACCTAAGACATTGTGTATACCATGAAAACTAGGTAGAACTCAACTTATGTCTAAGGAAGTAAAGAACATAACTGGTTCAAATGCGGAGGTACTGGGGGTGAAGAAGGGAAATACACATGGTTGAAAACATCTTCACCTGCAGATGAACTTGGAAACCACACACTAGGAAATCACAGCTCATAGAACAGTTGAAGCAACTAGGGGCCTCTTGGTCAGGCAGAGGCTCTGGCCATCATTGTCATCTGCACTTTTATTAAAAACGGGTGCAGAAGCATGATACGGTAAAGCCAAAAGAGACTAATTATTTCTGATATGTTCTAGAAGTCTACCCCAGGTGGAAGCAGACCGGCTGAAACATTTTTCACTAACCTTACTGAATTTAAATTCTCTAAAGGATGAGGAGGCAAAACAGATCGATAGCTATTCTTCCCTTGAATTTCATCTACATAGAAACACTCATGAGAAAGTGGGAGTATGGGAATCTTGCCATCTTTATCACCTCTTTCACCGAGGAAAATATATAAAGCATTAACAATACACTATCAAAGATTACAAAGCAGAGGAATGATGAGCATTGCTTGAGATGTTACACTTAGGAAACCAGACTTTAGAAAGCATAAAAAGAAGGAAGGAAGGAAAGAGGGAGGAAGAAATAAGAGCCTACAAATAGACCATTAATAGTGGGGAGGAGCCAAAGCATTAAATTCTAACAATAATTCATAAGTTATTTTAGTAAAAATGAATTCATCTATACTGACACAACTCTGATAATTCTCAGGAAGGAATAAAATATGAGAGGATATGTCAGAGAACAATCAACAAAAATGCCACTTATGTATAGAATGTGAAAATGCAGAGAGTGGCATTAAGCCTATAAAAGTAGTATTCAGATAGAAAAAAAATCAAAGATGTATGGTTATGTGCAAAGTATGTTGTAAATCAAGATATTTAGTATTGTGTGTATGTGCATGTGTATATGTGTGTCTATATAAATTATTTAATTCGGCAACCTAGAAATGTATACGATGGTGTTCTTAGGGTAAGAGAAAGAAATACAAAAGACTTTTTACTCTCTACATAATGTGTTTCTGTCATATTACAATTTTTAATTACTATATAATATTTGTACAAATTGGAAAAATAAGATGAAAATAATGTCAGGAAAGCTAAACACCAGAATGAGTTACAACTTGTAAAACAATAGATGAATAATATTTTTCATCCTTACTCTGAACTGTTCAGACTGGAGTATTATGTTTTATTCAGAGCACATTAGAATCACGAAGCAAGCTTGTTAAAATACAGATAGCTAATCCTACTCTTAGCAATTTGGTTTCATTATATCTGAGTGAAGTATCATGGAATCTGTATTTTCAACACCCTACAAATGGCTCATGTGGGTGAACTGGAATATTATGTTCAGAGCACTTCTTATTGGAAGGGGAATTAAAATTCTCAAGTATATCAAGAGACAGATAACCAACATAGCAAAGGCCAGAAATTAAGTCACAAAAGAAAATGATAAGAACTTAGATTGTTACCCTGGGAGCAGGGTGGGGAAGAATAATTGAGCTGTCTTCATAGACTGAATTGCTGCCAGGTGTATGAAGGGTTAAGTAACGCCCTTTCTCTTGATGTCCAGGAGGCAAAAATAGGACTTTGGCTGTTGGGGGTTACAGAGGGCTATACGGTCTTTAATAAAATGAAGACCATCCTAAACTTCAGGACTATAATAGCAGGTGATTTATGAGGTAACAGCTCTCTATCAAAGATGACAAAGCAGAGGAAAGATGAGCAATGCTTGAGATGTTATGAAAAAATATTTATTTTTGCAATGAATGGGAAGTTAAAGCTATGAATTGTCTACTCCACCCTCAACGTTCCTTTGATCTAAGAGTCTAATGCTTTTAGATCAAGTATGCATAAATGCAATTCACTTTTTATTTTTGAAAATATGCCTTGACATTCTTGTCCTGTTCCTGGGTATTGAATCTTCATTGCTTTTACAAGTCTCTACTGGAGTCTTTTATCATTTCATGTGGTCTCTTGCTTCTAAGTTTCTTTACTGATGTCCTTTGCTGCTTCACTTCTAAGCCTGATACTCTGTCTCCACCAAAGAGAAGATGCTCAAAGGGTTTTTGTTTGAAACTGAGAGCTATCTAGATAGTAAATTTTTCTTCAATAAAGAGAGAAGGAAAAAATGTAGATCAGATTCCCTTGCTGTCAGTGACTCCTCATCTTTTGAACCTTTTGTGAAATAAAGACAATCTTGAGCAAATTCCCAGGGCTATGTCCCAGCTTAGGGATCTTTATTCAATTCTGATTTGGGAAGAGGAATAATCTCTAGTTCTATGAAATCCAAGGTAACCCTCTCACTTAACAGAAATTACAAGTTGCCACTAATGCCCAAGAAATCTTTGTATTCTTTACCCTATAATCTTGAGACCTGAGACTGTAATTTCCATTTCTCCCTTGGTGAATTCATTTTCACTTTGCTAAAACTTTCTGATCTATCCCTGCATGTGATGTATCTTTCTTCAATAGTGGAACATTTAGAAGTTGCCAGAAGAATGTGGTTCAGAAGTAAAGAAAATTATATAAAAAACAATGAGCACTTTTATTTCATAGCTGTTTCATCAATCCATAAATTCATTTTGTGAGGCTAATTGGCTATTAATAATATGCCCATTAAATAGTACAGGGTATTGGAGCTAAAAGTATGAAAGTAATTTCCCCAAATCACATTGTTTGCAGGTGCAAGGGGTAGGACTTGAACCTAGCTCTTTCAGATGCCAAATCCCCTAGGCTATTCTTCCTTACCCTGACACTTCTTTCTAAACACCCAAGCTCTCTGCCTATCCAAGCCTACTGAGAACTAGGACACCTGTTCCTCTCTACCCATCCTCTCCCTCCATCAACAATGTCTGTCCTGTGTTCAATTTCCTCAGAATCTTACAGAATGAAACGTTAATCTGTCACTCTCAATCACTTCAACCTGTTTGTAGCTAGTACTAGTGGGGAAGAGTATGCATTTTTAAACCACTAAGAAGTAATTATTTTCTCCAAAATGGCCTCACTAGAATAGAGATTTTGAAACTTCAGGGTGTATCACAATCACCTAGAGGACTTGGTAAAACACAAATTGCTGGGTTCTACCCTCCCGGTTTCACTCTCAGTAGGTCAGGAAAGGAACCAGAGAATTTGCACTGCTAACGAATTCCCGGGAAATGCTGAGACTGGGGGCGTCTCAGAACACTACTTTGAAAACCATTAACACAGTGGTAATTCTCAATCTCTTCTGCATAATCATACTAGGAAGGGAAATGGCTCAGAGTTTGACAAAATGGTGGCCATCTTGTATATTTCTCTTTGGGCAGTACGTGGGAGCCTGGAAAAGAGGATGTTCCTCAGTTCATGGATTTGCGGCATGTCTGGGATGGAAGGGACCTAAAGATCCTCCAGCCCAACCTTCTCTTTTTACTGGTGAATGAGAAGAGGGGAATATGGCAGTAGTTCTGTAGTAGTTCTAGAATCCAGGTACCCCTTTGTGCTCCTCTGTGAATTGGTGAAGAAGTTAAGCTGCGAGCCCTTCCAGTCACTATATTTTCCATCCCACCTTTCTCCCTTTTCCCTATGGGCCACCTATTCCCATCCACCCAAACAGCCAAGCTACCATGGGGGCTTTTATCTACTTTGTTCCTTCATCAGCCACTGTAATGCTTAATTTGTATATTTTTAATGGGGAAAGAAAAAAAAAACCTTACAAATTAGAAGTTTAAAATTCTTCCCATTTGGCTTTTCTTAATTAAATGTATAATTCATGAGCCACTTAAGTTGAAACCATTGAATTTTTAAATATTTTCTCCACCATCGATGACATTTATGTTATTAATGATTGTGATGCATTTTCCCTGTGATGATTCAGCAGTAACATTAGAACTGAATGATAATTGGTCCTTCCTGAAGCACTGCCTGTAGTTTCACATTGACACCATCCTCTACAACTTTATTATTAGAAATGGCAGATCTGCAGTAAGCAATTGAAGACTCTGTGTTCCCTCGAGCATACAACAAACACTGTTTTCCCTAGAGCATGGTTACATTTTGACATAATTTACAGCCCTATATCTTGCACTGCAATATTTAAAACACAAACACAAGAGATCCATGCTATTGTACCCATTATATGGGATGTAATTTTTATTAGAGGAGAGGTATCCCATGTGGAAGAACAATGACACTGAGAACTTCTATTGGCTCTGTAAGATAGACTTCGAAATTGGTAGCATGTGTCTAGAAGTAGAAAATGCATGAGAAGAATAAAGAATCTGAAGCATTGTTCTCAGATTTAGTGGGCAAATCTCCCCTTTGGAATAACCTGGAATGCGTGTACTTTACTGTAAACCTTGTGAAATGCTTTGGAGTTAAATGTGACTGGCTGTTGGGTGGTAAATCATGGGTATGCTAGCTCAGCGGCAAAGACCTAATCCAAGAAAAATAATTCCTTTTCTGGGTTGAAGTCATTGATACTGGTATTGAGCAAGTTTATGATGCAGCCCAGAACACTGCCCTGACACCTTTACAGCCACTCCGATTTGAGTTCCCATTTGTTCCACAATTACTGCTTAACCACCTAGGTTTTATTAGATGCCTTTTGATTTATACACCCGTGTTCAGAGTCATGGAGATAGCTGCTTTTATCATTTACAAACAACCACTAAGTAAAGGCCCTCTGAGTTCCTATTAGTGCTAGTTTCCAAAGAACTCTGGTACTGCTCATGTCCTAGAGAAGAAATGAAAACACAGCCAGTGTCTGAGTGAACTTCTGAGAAACCTCCAATTGTAAGGAAGAGGGGCAAATCATGAAGGCAAATACACAAAGACCAGACTTTCTTTTTTCTGCTCAATTCCATCCTCCATAGGTGAGCTAAATACAGAAAATGTAAGTGATGGACTATTTCAGTGGTTCTCAAGCAAGGGTGATTTTGCCTGAGAGGGACTATTTGGCAATGTGTGGAGATATTTTTCCTTCTCTTTATTGGGGGAGGGAGTGCTACTGGTACCAACAGGGCACAGGCCAGGAACGTTGCTAACCATCTTCACAATACACAGAACACAGGACTATCCCTATCAAAAAGAATCGTCTCATCCTTAAGTGTCAATAGTGCTGATGGTGAGAAACCCTGGGCTCTACAAATGGAAACAGGCTGTAACACAAGACTTGTGTCTGATGTCATGGAAAGTAAGATAAAACATTCTTACTGGGTATGAATAAGATTCTGAAAGTAGACAGAGGAAATGTGGTGCATAGGACTCTGGTCAGCTACATGATCTTTCTGATTCTAACATGTTACAGTAACATTATGCAAATTAATTTACCTCCCTGGGTGCTGTTTACATAATCTCCAATAGAGATAAGAGGACTTGCTATTTCCATTTATACTTTATTCAGCAGTTATCATCTATTGTGGGCTAGATTATGTCAGATCAGATTAGGCAGGAGAATAAATGCAGTAGTGTTTACACTCAACATATGTCTTCTCGGTCAAGTAAACAATTACTTCTTTAAAACAATTACTCAATTTCTAGAATGGAGACATTTTCTTTGAAAGTGTTATATGAGTTGAGGTACAGAAAATGCTGAGCTGAGTGCCCAGTGTACAGGAGGTATTCATTATCTCATCCAATCAAATGCTTTAAACACTACTTACACATGGTGTTAAAAGAAAAAAAGAGAGACATAGACAATAGGTCCCAAATGGAGTCACTGGTGCTAAGTCCCACATTGGCAACCCAAATTCCAGTTTCAGCCTCTCCCAGAAATGTGACCCTTAACCAGGCAATCTGGAATTACTGGGTCAGCACTTGTGAGGCAATCCACCTGACAGACCCTATTTGTCCTCCAGAGGAAGGTGACCTTGCCTGAAACAATTTACTTCGCTCGAGCAACTTCCTTGTTTTGCCTCTTTCTGTCTCTAAAAGTCTTTCATTTTGTATAGCTCTTCAGAGCTCCTTCCCATTTGCAAGATGGTTTGCTGCCCAATTCATAAATCATTGAATAAAGCCAATCAGATCTTTAAATTTATTCAATTACATTTAGTTTTTTAACAATGGTAACTTCTAAATTGATTTCTCCAAACCAGAGCTTTCCCCATAAACATGTAAATCCAACTGCCTACTCAAAATTTTCATTGTTCTATCTAATAGACATCTGTAAGTTAAAATGTACCCAAACAAATTCCTGATGTCTCCCATTCCAAAATCTGCTCTCCCTTTATTGGTCTCATCCCAATAAATGGCATTCCATTCTTCCAATTGTTCAGTACAAAAACTACTCCTCTCTTTCTCTTACAGTCTACGTTTAATCTTCCAGGAAATTATTTTAGGTATACCCTCTGAACATATAGTGAAAGATGGTTACTTATTCATCTGTTTGTTGCTATCATCCCAGTTCAAGCCATCATTATCTCTCCCCTGAATCACTTTTAACTCCTTATATTATTGCCCCTTTATGGTCTATTCTCTAGAGAAAAATTTTTTTATGTTTATTTATTTATTTTGAGGGAGGGAGAGAGAGAGAGAAAGAGAGAAAGCGAGTGCAAGCAGGCTCTGCACTGTCAGCACAGAGCCCAATGCGGGGCTCAATCTCACAAAGTATGAGATCATGAAGTGAGCCAAAATCAAGAGTCAAATGCTTAACCAAGTGAGCCACACAAGTGCCCCAATAATAAAATTTTTAACTGGAAGTCAGATAAATTATGTCAGTCTTTTGCTCAGTACCACACAAGGCATTCTAATCTCAGTCACAGTAAAATTCAAAGGCTCTAAAATAGCTCTAAAGTAGTGCTTATATCCTCATCTAGTCTCATGTTTGCACACTTTTCTTTCTCTATACTGGTTTTATTGCTATTCTTCTAATGTGCCAGATACAGCCCTACCACAGGCCCCTTGCACATGCTGTTCCCTCTGCCCAAAATGCCTTTTCTCGATGTCTCACTCTCTCATTCTTTTAGTTCTTTTCTCAAATACAAACAAAGCCTACTGTGGCCTCACAATATACAATGGCAACACCCACCACTCCTGACCCACTTTAGTTTTCTCCCTAGCTTTTATGACCATCTGTCATATTTTTATACTTGCTTATTATAAGATTCATGAAGGGAAAGACTTTGTCACATTGTTCTCCACTATCCCTAAAATTCACTAAAATGAGTGGCTTAGGATGTACACAATAAATATTTGTTGAGTAAATAATAGTGCAATTTCAATAATGATGGCTATCACTGTCATTACTATACCAACAGGCAACTCTTGAGCCTGTCTGCCTTTTACACACTCAAGCAACCCCAAAGTAATGCTGTTGTTGCTGATTTGTCCTACTTACTAAGAAAACACCACTGTCATTTACTCCAGAAACAGAAGGGGGAAAAAAAAAACTAGGTA
The DNA here is from genome assembly GCF_018350195.1 of Panthera tigris. Classification (NCBI taxonomy): domain Eukaryota; kingdom Metazoa; phylum Chordata; class Mammalia; order Carnivora; family Felidae; genus Panthera; species Panthera tigris. The sequence continues at coordinate 43,285,400 of NC_056661.1, read as the reverse complement.
GAAGGCCATATGAAAATTTAGCACTTTTTCCTCTATGTAATTTTCCTCTTGATTCTATAACATAATTTTGAGACTTTGCTGAAAATGATTTTCCATTTATGTTGAATTGCCAACATTTTTATTGATGAAAATACAAACGCTGGGCTCAAACAGCAGTGCTATCTTCCTACCACAGACATAGATGCTCCAAAATACTGGCATAAATTCAACTGTTGTACCAACCTAAAAGTTTTATCTGAGAAGACAATGGAATATTTCCTCTAAAACAAACTTTAAGCCTATGATGTTTATGAGCCCAGGATTGAGAATTTTATATTGAGACAATAAAGGGAAAGAATGTGCTTTACTTTAGATATGATGAAACTATAATTTCACAGTGAAGGTGATCTTAATTATTTTAGACAACATGTACCATTCTTTCACTCTGTCATTTTAAAAGAAAATTTCAGGGGTGCCTGGGTGGCACAGTTAAGCGTCTGACTTCGGCTCAAGTCATGAACTCACAGTTTGTGAGTTCCAGCCCTGCATTGGGCTTTTTGCTGACAGCGAGGAGCCTGAAACCTGCTTCGAATTCTGTGTCTCCCTCTCTCTCTGTACCTCCCCCACTTGTATTCTGTGTGTGTGTGTGTGTGTGTGTGTGTGTGTGTCAAAAATAAATAAAAGATTAATTTTCTTTTTCTAAATAAAGAAAAAAAACTTCATGTGAAGCTGGGTTAACTCACTGCACCCATGAAGATCTACTGATGGTTTATTTTCAAATTCATCCAATACCTTTGGCTTCAAGTTTTTCATCTCCATTCAAAAAGTTCAAGATAATTTTGAGTTCAGTGATGTTGCAAATGACTTATGCAGAATCTCCATTAAAGTGACAAGGCTCTTAAGCAAAAGTACATCCTTGAGGTGAGTGAAAACCCATAGTAGAAAGACTTCCCTGCAACAAAGTTCATAGTCTATCTCAAGGCTCAGTGACCCCTCCCCCAAATGAATAAGCAAAATAAATAGTGTATTGCCTCTTTTTGTCACATAAACCTGGATACAGAGAAGAGATCATAGAATCCTCTAGAGACCTAGTAAAGGAAAGGAAAAGTCTTTTTAGCTGACTAGTAAATTTTAGCTTTGCCAAGCACCAAGAGGCTAACTAGAAGACTTGTATTTTTCTTTCTTTCTTTTCTCTTTTTTTTTTTTTTTGTTTTGAGACTTGTATTTTTCTGACATGGGTATCCAAATTATGGATAATAACTATAATAGACAATAGAAGGAACTGTTGGAGATTGTGTAGAGATGAGGGAAGTCATAGACTACCAGTGAGAGAGTTTAGGAGAAAGGAAAACAATGTCTAATAGGGTATAAAGTGTTTCAACCAGATAAACATTGTAGCACTCTCTGTGGTCTTCAGGCAAAAGTTTAAGAAAAAATTTATATTTCTCTGTAACATTCCAGAATTATATTTTTTTAGGAAGATGGAAACGGGGGCTTAATCTGGCTCTATTGGCATAGATTCAGTCACATTCATGGAGTTTATCTGTAGTTAAGAAATAGGATTAAGGAAGCAAATATACTTCTCTCCTCAGAGTATAGGGAATGGTTCCTGTTTTGTGTCCAAATATCACATTTCTAAGAGATAAAGCAGAATGTGCCAGTTTTGTGTTCTGGCATTATTGCCTAGGTTTCTTTCTCTTTCACTATGGGTCCCTTTCCTTTCGAATAAGCTTTATCTATAAATTCTCTCTTTCTAGAAGAACAGCACACTCACAGTTACCTTTAAAATTGGGTAGGAAATATCCACAAGAAAGCCTATTCTGAAGTCAGGACTCCTTTGGTCTATATGGAAAAAAAAAAAGGGGCATCAATAAAACAGCACCTATTGAGTTTGGTTTATGCCGATTACTCTACTTCACTGAGTGATCACTAATCATTTATATGGGAAATCCATCTACACACTTTTTCCTTTTGTTTTGTTCCTGGAGCCATTTTCTTCCCCCAGGTCAATTTATAGAATTCAACCTATTTGATAATTTTTCTTAGTCTCCCATAGTTTTTGTTTTTGGCTTTTGTTTTATAAAACAAACTACAATGTATCTGATAGGCCTGCTTGTTTTTAAAAAAAAATTTTAATATTTATTATTGAAAGAGAGAGTCAGAGAGTGAGCAGGGGAGGACCGGAGGGAGAGGGAGACACAGAATCCAAAGCAGGGTCCAGGCTCTGAGCTGTCAGCACAGAGCCCGACGTGGGGCTCAAACTCATACACCGCGAGATCATGACCTGAGTTGAAGTCGGACGCTTAACCAACTGAGCCACCCAGGCGCCCCAGGCCTGCCTTGTTTAACAAATGTTTTCCAAGTTTTTTTTTGTTTTGTTTTGTTTTGTGAATACACTAGAGAAAAAATATATATAACTCAGAATGTTCTGATAACATCATGTTTAAGATAATTTCTCCCTTATCTTGGCTAGAGAGATTTGAACTTAGAACGAATGGATGTGAAGGGTATTCTTTGCTGTTGGCTCTGAAGATGGAAGAAAACATGTGGCAAGAAGTGCAGGCATCCTCTAGAAGATGACAGTGGCCCTTGACATCTGGCCAGAAAGGAACTGGGATAAACCTGAGTTCCACAATGGCGAGGAACCCAGTTCAGCCAACAACTTGAGTAAGCCTGGCAACCGAGCCTTCCTCAGACTTGTCAGAAAAGAATGCCATCTGGTCATGACTTTGATTTTGTCCTTGTAAGAATCTGAGTAGAGACACCAGCCACATCATCCTTTGGCTTCTGACATATAGAACTGTGAACTAATAATTGGGTGTTGCTTGAAGCTACATATATATACACACATATATACATCCTAAACCAGAGAAAAATTACAAAGACAAAAATGTCTATGTGTAAAATTGGCTCATTTTAAACCAGCTGCCCACTAAATCAATTTGAAGGTTATCCAACCAATATGTTTCTCTACATTCTTAAAGTCTTTCTTGGCACAATTCACCTTCACAGGAAGGTGAGAAAGGAAAAGGAAGAATAAAGAATTGTTTCAAATGAGCCAGTTAAAGACACTCTTAAAACTCTTAGCAAACCTGGAGGTGTAAGAGTGTTGAAACTGATACACAATCTGAGGTTTAACCATTAACTACAGAGCTTTCTATCCAAAGGCATTTTTTTTTTTTTTGGAAGTCAGAAATTCCTCTACTAGAATCTTGTCTTCATTTACTAACTGAAAACTGATTTACTTAGTTTATCTGACTCTTGGTTTCCTCATTCAAAAATGATTATTCTTAATGATCAGAATCCTGGGAATGAGAAAATCATGCAAAGTCCTTTTTGCTCATGATATCAAGTCAATAATTAGTAGTCATTGTTACTAGTATTAATACTTTCCTCTTCTAATGAATTGATGACTCTTTGTATAGTTGGATCAAAGGGTGTCTGTCAATATTCCCCTCAGTTTTGATTGGGAGAACTATAAAGAACAGAAGAAAAGTATTCCAGCTTTTCTGCCTTTGTAGAGATGAGGAAGCATGTGCAACCCCAGGAGCTCTCAGGATGAAAATTCCTACAATAGCCGGATGAAGTCAATATTGACAAATACCTTGACATCCTGCTAAAAACATATGATATAATCAAATTTGGTATCAGACAAATTTGTCATAACTTGCATGCAATAGCCATTAGTTATTCACTTAAAAAGGTCTTAATGGAAGGCAGTTTTTGTCTATGACTTAATCTCATGGCATTAAGCAGAGAGAACTGTTACAATAAGGGTCTTACATGCTTTAGATGATCAACACATACTTTAATGGTGGTAGGTAACAAGGTAATAGGGAAAGCTTTTCCTATCTGGCTTCCTTTTAAAAATATATGACATTCATTTACAAATATTTGACATTTCTGCTACCTTCATTCAGGGTAAACAAAGTTGAAAATAATCTTCAATTCTGACAAGATTCTTTGACCAAAGTCAGAGCATAAAATGACATAGACTGACATAGACTGACAGCACAAAACAGGCATGATTTTGCCTGTCTTGTCATCTTAGGTTATGCCACTAAAAATAATTTCCCTATGGTTAAAAAATAAGCGGCATTATATTTTTTCAATGCTGCAGAATAATACTATTTTATCTCAGATAGCATTGAAAACAGTATAACTCTCCCCCAATATTTTAGGTGAGCATAATGTTATACTACTGTGTAATATTTTTGAATAAAATATTGTTAACTTCTAATCAGTTTCTTTTTTTTTTTTTTTTGCATCAGCATTTCATGTAACTGTGTAAAAATGAAACAAATGGAAAAATGTTTTCAGGTTTTAAAAGATCATAAATAATATTTTGTTTAATATTAGGGGTAAAATAGCTTTCATTTTATTTTTAAATATTTGTTATAACTGCTTTCAAAATTCTCCCATTCCAGAGTGGGACTAAACTATAAAAGGGCTGCTCTAGGAGCCACTCTGGCTGGATTTGGAGCTCGGCTCCAGGACCTATCAGCTATGTTACCATAGACTAATTACTTAACCTCTCTCTACCTTATTGTTGTCATTTGTGAAACAATCATAGTATTTCTTTCATGAAGCTGCTATGAGAATTTTAAAAGTTAATACATGTAAAGTACTTAGATCTATGCTGTATAAGTATTAGCTATTATTATTAAGCTAACTATAATATAGTCAGTATGATGCTGAATTGAACCAAATCAAATGACTCCATGGATATTTTGATGCTGCTTATTCCAGATTCACTGTTGGTTAAGAATCTACCATATTTTACCAAATCATTTGACCAAATGCAACCCTGAGGGGGTGCGAATGAGTAGATGGTTTAGGTCCTTGGCAACAAACAGGTTAATTCATGGATCAGTCCAGATTCTTACAAACTAGAGATTGGTGTCGAGTGCATGTTTTCACCATTGCTAGGAGATACTCTGATTTGGTGCCATCCAAAATTTGCTTGTAATTAATGTGGTAACTCTCCTCTTACAATAGTTAAGGTGAGGTTCCCAAGAGGAATGTTGGAATTTGCTTTTCCATGGATGTCCATAGTAACAATGAAATAACAATCTCAGCTTTCTTTTCTGAATAAGTACTAGCCATTACACTCATCAATTTGCATTCATTAGCTCACTCAACATTCACAACAGCACTGTAATACAGATTATCAGTTTGTGTCTCAATTCTACAGGAGAGGAAACTGAGCCAAAGGAGGTTAAACAAATTGTCTCCTGTCATTCAGGGTGACAACATTAGATTGCATCAGGGGTCATTTTTACTTGGTACTCAGGTACTCATTTTCACTCGAGTGACTGCATGAAAAAAATTCTTTTAAAAATGATTTACAATGGAACTGTTCAGATGCGATAGGATGAACTTGAAGGGACTTGAAGTTCCTTTTGATTTGATGAAGAGCTATCTTTGACTTCAAGATGTGCCTTCTTTACTCATCAAGAGACCACATTAATGGTGTGACCCAAAGTACCCCCCACCATACCTCCAAAGTGTGGTGGTGGGCCACAGAGAAGCACCACACCTTGACCTTCTCGGACGGACACTGTGCTTCTTGTTTTGGTTTCAAAGTCTTCAATATCTTGGAAAACAAACAAAACAGCTTTAGAATCATCTTGCAGTAACAAACACATTAAAGAAGAATCTCAAACTTATTTTTATTCTTAACAGTAATGGACACCCATACTTGGCTGACCAGAAGATTTAGTTGATGATCAATTTATCTACACTGATTTTTATCTCTAAAAATCTCTTTTTTCCTTCTTTTTTCTTCTTTCTTCTCTTCTTCCTTTTTCATATAATCAGAGTATGTGATGAAAACATTTATTAACAATACCTACTATCTGTTTACTTTTATTCTCCCAGGCAGCCTGTAGCCCAGCAGAAAATCTTTAAAATCCAGCACATATTTACTTTCTTTGCCCAGGGAAGGTGTGATTAAAAAAAAAAAAAAGAAGGTATGTATATGCAGCAAGTTTGCTGTAATCTTCTAGCATCTTAGATTAATGGTTGGTATTTGATGTGCACATGAAGTCTGTGAGAACTTAGGATGGAATAGAGTGAGGGAAAGAGTTGAATGTGACTGAACCAATGAGAAAGAAGGCATATTTTCTCATTTTCTTGTTCTACTCCTTCAAAAAGTAGCATCATGATCTTGTTTGGAGTGTTGTAATATCCTACACCATAAAACAATCATATAAATTCACTGTTAGAAGAAAGCTAACTAGTTATCTTGTTAAGCCATCCACAGGAGGTACAAATCTTTCAACATTCCTGGAAAATGGTCATTCAGCATCCAGGAATGAGTAAATCGTTGAACTTCTCTGAACCTTAGGTTTTTTCACCTGTAAAATTCTTTTATACATTCATTTAGTCTTTTAACAAATTTGTATTGAATCCCTACTCAAATGCAGGAAGCGTATTAAGGAGAGAACATGTATTGGTAAATGAATCAGGCATGTACATTGCCCTTATTGTGCTTGTTATCTAAGAGGAAAACTAGAACACACGTTAAAAAACAAAGCAACAAATGTATAATTTACAAATTGTGATAATTATTATGGTGTGGAGGCTGCTGGTTGTCTACAAAAATGATATATGCTCCCTTCTTCCATAATAATAGATTTGTAGATCAAATACACTTTTCCAACCAGAGGCTACGTTTCACAGACATCTTCGCACTTCATACGGTAAGGAGAAACGAGTGAAACTTCTACCTATTATGTGTGAAAGGAAATGTCCACAGTTGTATGTTCTCCACCCATACCTTCAGCATCTAGATTGCCAATGACAGGAAAGATCCTGGTGAAGTTGAAAGAGCAACTATTAACCGGGGTACTTGAGTGATTGCATGGAGTACAACCACAGCTGATCTGGAACATCCACTCTGGATCATCATAGTAAAGATAAATAAACTCCTATATTGTTTGAGGCATTTATTTTGAGGTCTCTGTATTATAGCAGTTTAACCTTGTTTTTCTTTTCTTCTTTAAAATTTTTAATGTTTATTTTTGAGATGGAGAGAGAGAGACAGAACTCCAACAGGGGAGGGGCAGAGAGAGAGGCAGATCAGAATCCTAAGCAGGTTCCAGGCTCTGAGCTGTCAGCACAGAGCCCGATGCAGGGCTCAAACTCATGGATCATGAGATCATGACCTGAGCAGAAGTTGGACGCTTAACCGACAGAGCCACCCAGGCACCCCAGCAGCTTAACTTTTTATCTAACTGACCTATCTTGTAAGTGAAAAGAACAGGATACAGATGTCATGGATGAGAGACAGCCATGCAATGGTGATATGGAGAAGGGAAAATATTCCTTGCAGAAAGAAAAACATGTTTAAAAATCTAGATGTAGATAACAGCAGGGAACTTTCATAATATTGAAAGAAAGCACTATTCATGGGCACATAGTAGGCAGGGGTCAATGAGAAACTGCAGTAATCAGGACATTTGGGGCTATTATATTATAATGGAATTATATTAAAAGTAAAAAGGGAACACCAAGAAACAACTGAATAATAAATCAGTGCAAAAGTTGAAAAACATCCACAAGGTCATAGAATGGAATGCCACCCATGATTAGAAAGAATTTATTAAATATAAAGGACTCATGTGGAAAGTTCTTGGAAAGTGAGTTAGACTATTAAGTTAAAAAAGTGCTAAATATTGCTATGACCTATCCCACTGTGAAAGAATGAAGTAAAAACCTAAATATGAGCATCTCTTTTAATTGGTATAGAGAAAATTATAGAATATATATATTTTTATTATTCACCTTGGTTATCTCAAGGGAGTGAGTGAAAGATATGGAAGTGGAGATTATTAGATCTTTACCTACAGCTCTCTTTATCTTTAAAAATATAAAGATTATAAATTGTATGTGCCTTTTTTGCTTAACAACTTCACTGTAGTATAATTGAAATTAATTTGTGGTGTGATTTCGCGAGATTGAAGACTTCTATTTTGATTATTGTGTGTGTCTTATCCATAAGTTATCTAAATTACAATGTCATGTAAGCTATAAGACATATGAGCCCTGAATTCACAGGTGAGGCAAGGTCCAGATTTATGAGAATGAAATTTAACAGCATATATATAGCATTTCAAGCCATAGGAATGCACGTAATCCCCATGGGATGACTCTCAAATTTTTGGCAAGAACAATTTGGTAGATAGTCATCTAGAATCAAACTCTAAAAATCTCCAATATTTACAGGTAGAGTAGAGAACTATAGAGAAAGGAAAGAAGGAAGGAAGGGGAGGGAAAGAGGGAAGGAGAGAGGAAGACAGAAAAAGGGAAAATAGGTAGAAAGCGGCATCTAAGACATGGAATAAGATGCGGACAGAAAAATGTATTAGGCAACATGAAGGTCATACATAATCCTGACAGGAGAAATGTAAGTGAAATGATGGAGAAGAGGCTAAAGTGGATTGAGGGGTGAATAGTAGGTAGTAGATAAGAATATGGGGATCACAGGTGTGTAAACTCTTTAGAGTTGGCTATGAATGAGAGGTAAGATTTCGAGAACAGGGAGGAGTTTGGAGGGCAGGGGTGCTATATTGATATAAACAATTAGATAAAGAGATTGCTGATTCTAAGACACAGATTCGGGTGAAGTTCTTGAAAAGTCAGAAAAGTGGTAAGCAGAGCTCCTGTGGAAGCACTGACCTTTTTAAGAAAGGGGTATCAAGAAAAAAAAAAGATATTAATTACTGATAGAAGATAGACAGTAGGCTTATTTGCTGGTTAGATGAGAACATTTTTCATGGTGGTTTCAAATTTCTCAGTGAAATGGATGGGACAGTGTTGGATAAATCATTGAGGAAGGGAAAAAATGCAATACATAAACATAAATCAGGGTTGCGGTAGGGATTAAATAAAATAATCAATTTAAAGTATCTAAACTACAGTGTGTTATAGAGGAAATAATCAATATGTGGTAATTATTGTGATTATGACATACCAACTGATCAAGTCATGACACTATATTTTCATCTTCCTGATACAAAGTAAAGATGAATGAATTTGCAAACACAAGTCAAATAGCATATTTTGGTTCCAATAAAATTTTTTGTAGGTGAATGTTTCAATTTGAAGCATCCTTGCTGTTCAGTTATTTCCCAAAGATTCTTTTTCATACATTTGCTCTGTATCCATGAAAAGTAAGAGGTCTGATATATAAATTTAGTAATTCTTATATACACTTGACTTTTAATAATACAAATATTTGGCCAATATAAACTCTACTTATCCCCAGCTCTACCCCCTTTTCTTCCCCCACCTGCTCTTGATTAGCAGCCATTCGCTTTACACTAATTCAAGACCTGGCATGCCTTGTTTGTTTCTTAGAGAGGATTTTTAATCAAATATGTGCTTTTTTTTTTCCTTTGGCCTTGAAAAAGCTAAATCAACCTACATATGTTGGTAACATTGATGTGAACTACTGCTTTGACTTGGAAGTTCTTTATGACTTGCGTTTGCATAATTTTAAAAGTGACTCAATAAGAATCAAATTAACAAACTCTTTTTAAAACCAAAAATCAATATATTGTATCCACTGTTTCTATTTCTTGTTGTAACAACAGATGAGCATTTGAAAAAAATGTGTTTCCTACTATCATTACTGAAAGGTCCCATTAAATTGTCATTATTTTTTAATGGACACAAAAACAAAAACTGTCATGAAGGAGTAATGAGAATTTGAATGATTCTGTGAAATTAACAAGCTTTGGATTGAATTTTCTCAATGTCACATTGTTAGTGTGCCATACCCCCAGTAACATCAATCATGTTCTCAGTGTTAATCAGAAGCCATTATAACACATTGTTGATAAGATGGCTGTTATTTTAATATATTCTGTGTTCATTTCCACTTATATAGGATTTGCTTGTAACATAATTTCTTCATGCCTTTTATGATTACAATGGGGTGTCTAATAGTTGACATGAAAGGAAATCAACATCTGTCAAAAGTCAAACAAGTCCTGTTAGCTATCAAAACATAGTCATTCCAAAATGATACTAGTTCACAGGTTTTAATTAATAATTCAGATTTTAAAACTGTTTAACAGCACATAAATGATAGATAAAATATAATTTTGCCTTATTTAAACTAGGTGCCATCTTATGTGAATATACTTTGATGAAGATCTGTTTTTGTTTTTGTTTTTGTTTTTGTTTTTGTTTTTGTTTTTGTTTTTAGAGAGAGAGAGCATGTGCTTGTGTGCTCACAGGTGAGTTGGAGAGGGGCAGAGGGAGATGGAGAGAGAGACTCTTAAGCAGGCTTCACGCTCAGCGCAGAGCTTGATCTCACAACCATGAGATCATGACCAGAGCTGAAACCAAGAGTCACACTCTTCATGGACTGAACCACCCAGGCACCTCTGATAAAGATCTGTTTTAAGTATCCAACGTGTAGCCTTTTTGCTAGCCTGAGGCACGATATATTTCAGATTATTTTGAGTCAAAGGCTGACTGAATTAGGTAGCCATTGGAGCATTCAATGAAATTTTCTTTGCTCTGTAACTCCTTTAAAGACTAGATTTATTCTTATATATGGAGAGGCCGGAAAGAATCACCAGTTTCTATTTTTGTCCTATCCATTTTTGCTTAAGAGAAAATAGCTTAGTGTGAGATCGTTCCCTGAGATGGTCTCAAATTCTGTATTATTTGGAGAAATTCCCATAAACCACAAAGGTGACCTGCCCAGGCTGTCCTTGTGCTCAAGGTGTAAGTCCTGCAGTGACGGTTGTTGTTAAAGACCTCGATTGTTGAGGTTGCTCTCATTAAGCCATTCTGATGACCATGGCTTATCGGATCCTGTGGTTTTATTGCTGGTTTTGGAGGAAGCATTTGGCAGGAGCATAAGCAAAAATGCAGTCACAAACAAGGCTCTGTTCCAAAGGCCAGCAGGAAGTGCCTGAGAATGGCCCATAAAATGAGCTTTAAAGAATTATAGGGCCATATGCTCTCTCCTGGAGCAACCAAGGTACAGAGGAGGGACAGGGGCCACCAAAATGTACTTAAAATTAAGTCCAAGCAATGCTAAGTATTGCAGCATCTAATTGTAAGGACAATACATCTTTGCAGCTGCCATGTGTAGGAATGAATCTCAGCCTAATTAAAGTGAGAAAACTGTATTATTTGCTGCCAAGGCATGAGGATCACTATCAGAGGATGTGCTTGGCAACGTCAGCCCCTGACACAGAAGGAGGCCAGCGGTCTGCCAACTCTCATAAGCTTGGAGGAAGGCTATGGGTGCCCAGGGTTCATTTACCCAGAGCAGGAGGACAACACCCACAAAGTCAGGGATTGGGACAGATATTCACCAGGAAAACATGCATGCTTCAAGCAGGACATACTACAGCTGAGTTGTTTAAAAGCTGAATAATAATATCAACTGGATCTTTATCCACTTGCCACACATTATTTTAATATTTTAAATATTTTTTTCTTTCTTGCATATGTCAAGAATAACTACTACATGCCAGACACTCCGTGAAGTTAGTTTCATTGAATTCTCACGGTGACCCTGGGACACAGGTACTGCTACCACATTCACTTAACAAAGAAGGAAAGTGAGGGTCATAAAGGATCAGCAACAGAGCAAAGACCACAGTTTCTAGATGTCAAGACCAAACTGAAAAGGAGGTAGTCTGGTTCCAGAGCTCACACTCTCAATCATGATGCTATTCTGCTTCCAAATGCTCACTGGGGTCTTCCTGCCACTTACAAGATATAAAATAGGGCATAACTTCCACTCCGTTCAAACAAACAACACAAAAGGTTAGTGCCTTTCCAAAGAATCTGCAAATTCCTGGATTGGGGGAGGAAGTACTACCTTTTCAAGTTTAGAAATTGTTTGATTCCCAATATCCTCACTTTTCAGAACCCTCGTTGTGTCCTCTCCAGGTGTGTTTCTTCATATATCTCCACCCTCACATCCCTGCAAACAAAGACCTCAACAGCTTAGCTTGGCCAACATAGAGAGATACTCAGCTCCAGCCCCTCCCAATAGGAAGCACCACCACTGCAGTATTTGTGCCTGTATCAATCTTATGGATTTAGTGAGATGAATCCAACCAATGTTCGATATTTAGTTCTTAAAAATCTATAGTTCTTCTCTCTGTTGTTCACGTCTGCTCTTTTTCTTCTATAAACTTCCCACTCCAGTCCTCTTTCAGGAACAGAGAGAAATTAAAACCCTCCCCCTCTCTTCTACAAAGTTCACCACCCTCCAGCTCCCACTACCACACTCTGAAACGGAAAGATCTGCCCTAGTTCACACAGCTTATAAGTAAAGGAAGTAAAATTAAATTCCAAATACCATGACTCTAGGGGGCATTTGCTTAACTGCCAGACTGTACTGCCTCTCTCAGTAGAGCTTCCCCATTACACAGACCTTATGATCTGCCCCCAAACCAGAGACAGGGCTCATTTTCTCTCTCTGCATTTCAAAAACAATGCTAATTATCTGCTACTTTGAGGACACTGAATCTGATTTTTAAACTCCAAGGTTTCTTTTACTGCTCTTTGTTTTTGCACCAGTAGAATACTACTCCCCCTTTGCAAATCCTGCATTAGTTTTAGCACAGAAGGTTTGCACCGGAGTCAGTAGCACTGAAGAGTGCCTGCTCACCTTCCTGAACAGTCTCCACCTTGGAGGTATGTGCTCTGTTTTGGCCTATGGCAAAAACATTTTGCTGGGTGAGAAACCACTGATACCCTGCCCAGCAAAAGGGAAATGGTGAGAGATACCAAGAATAATTTTCTAGTTCTGTATTAGTCTCATGGAACTCCTAGATATGATATTCGTAACTTTTGAAATCCAAGTACTCTTGAAGAATATCAAGACATTATAGTAAGGTTATTCTGAATTCACATCTCCTCATCGGTTTTCCCCTTTGAAGAGGGCCACTCACGAGAATATCAAATTGTTCATGTTACTCTTTCCTTTTATTTACTTATTTTTATCGGTGGTTTGGAGTAAGCTGAAGATCTTGGTTCTGTAAGTAATTTTCCCAGGCCTTTATTAAGTTGCATACAAAAATACCTTTACTTAGGCCATTTTCATTTTCTACCATCAAGTTCAGGATGCTATATGCTCAGCTACAGTGTTCATGATATTATTGTTTTTCCTAGCATAACTCACTAACATAACATGACATAACCTAATAAAGCACAATGCTATTGTCAAATCCTGTAAAAGAGGCAATAGCTGAGTCTCAATATTGAACATAAATTCGGAATGCTAATATCTAAGCATGAAGTAAGGAGGTATTTTAAGAGCTTCTGGTGTCAAATTCATTTATAATCTGAGTTAAAATTCCTCCCCTCTTTTTTTTTATGTAAAAAGATTTTTATAAAACTTCATAAATAAGTGGAGAAGTTGTTTCTTGGTTTCCTGGGAATAATGAATTCACTGAGAATCATTTCCTTATGGTGCTTAAGAGAAAAAAAAAACATATAGGATAATAGTGAGGAGGGGCTGATATATTCTTTTCTATCAGCTGAACATCTAGGTTTTTGGAGAGAAAAGTATTTATTATATGGAACATTGTGAGCAACTATGAAATACTCATTTGGTCTATTAAAATGTACATGTAAGACTGAATTTGATTTTCTATAAAGAACTCATTTGTCTGACTAATGCTGGGATAGCAGTGACATCTACAACCAAAAAAAAAATACACACACACACACACACACACACACACACAAATACTAGATATGGCCTGTTCCCAAATTGCCTCTTATTAAGCTTTCATATTCCCTACAGTTATAACTAGCTGGATGAAAGAGAAGCAGAGGGGAATGATGGAGCGATGCAACTTTGATAGCATAAGATAGACTGAGATGTCAGATTACTTAACTGAGATGTCAGATCTACACTGCCGTGGAGATCTTCAGTGTTTCTGGAAAGAAAAGAAGCAATCTAAGTAGGCATGCAAAGATTAAACAAGCCACTAATGAATTCTGTACAAGGTTATCACTGAAGAAATGAAATGATCGAGAGCACAGGTTTCAGGTAAGACTCTGGGTTCAAATGGTCACTTCAGCACATATTTGCTTTGATTTAGGGCATATTAATTAGTCTGTTTATATCTCAGTTTTATATGCATTTTTGAATATATATTTATTTATTTTGAGAGAGAGAGTATGTGCATGTTAGCAGGGGAGGGACAGAGAGAAAGAGGGAGAAAGAGAATCCCTAGCAGGCTCTGCACTGACAGCATGAAACTTGATGCGTGGCTCCATTTATGAACCTCAAGATCATGACCTGAGCTGAAATCAGGAGTCAGATACCTAACCAACTAAGCGATCTAGGTGGCCCTAGTTTTTTCTAGTTTTACAATGAACCTAATAATAGCATGTGTCACACAGGAAAAATGATGTAATGTCTTTAAAATGCTTAAAAGGTATTAAGCGCAAAATAAATGATGTTGTGGATTTAATTATAGCATTGATGATATACTTGCACATCACCAAAAGTTGGACATTTTGAATTTTTAAATGGGTTTCATTTCCATTTTTCATTTCAGTATCTGATGATTTAACAAATCATGTTTTCTTAAAGACAGAGCCTGAAAATTCCTTTTCTGTCCATCCAGTGCCCAGCTCAAATGCTCAGTGAATAAATAAATTTAAAAAAAATGCCTTAAGTCAAAAGTATGTGAATTTTATTCCAAGTATTGCCACATCACGTTGTATTTCATTACAGACCATGTTTTGTCAACTTGACAGGACTTGTTAGATGGAGGGCCATTGAACCTCTCTGCTCAGAAAGCAAGGCAGCTCAGTGGGAGGCAGAAATCACTTCTTGGCTTGGTGTTTCGGGAGCCAGAAAAATCCTAGACCACCCTGCTTCTCCCAGGTCATGGGCTGTGCCTTCTGGCATATCTTCATTTTCCCACCTTTTGTTCTTTGGGGAGGACAATGCTAGCACCTTTTCAGTCAGTAATCTCTAAAGAGATTTCTTTGGGCTGTTTGTGTTTGCTAGAATTTATGAATGATACATATAATTCTTGAGTGCACAAAGGGGAGTTTCTAGAACAGGTCAAGTCCTCAGATGAATAAAGGAGGCAACAGTGCGTGTAGAAGATGGGGGCTCAGTGGTGTGTGTCAGTAAGGTATGTCTTTCTACCAAAATGAAGACGGGAGGATTTTGCTGAGTCCTGACTGGCCGAGAGAAAACCTAGGGTACTGTGGGCATCAAACTCACTAATCCAAAGATAGTCGGTCTTTATTGGATCTTGGTTAAACATTTGAATTGAACAGCTAAGCGCTCCGGAAAATTGCAGTGGAAGGGGCTTTCTAGCACAGGGGAAAGAGAATTCTCTTCTTTACTGAGACCTCTCCCAGTTCCAGGAGCTTTAGAAACATCATAAGGTTTAATTTTCACGGCGGCCCTGAGATGTAGGTACTATGACTCCCATTTTGTAAATAAGCGTACCACAGTTCAAAAGATTAAGTAACTTGCCTAAGACCAGCGAGACAGGGGCTGGATATGTACTCCTCCCTAACTCTAACTCCAGAAACACTTTCAGCTATTCAGAACATTACTCTGAGTACTCCACAGGGGAGGAGGGAAAGAGAGGAAGGGGAAAAGAGGAATGAAAAGCAGAATTTCTTTTTTTTTTTTTTTTCCAAAAGCAAGTGAGCACAATCTGTCCTGCCTCTTGGGAGGAAAGTCTTAGCCTGGGTTCTTAAGACTTCAAACATAGTAGCAAAAAAGCCAAACTGACCACTGGCCACCGTGATGTCTGAGGGAGTTTTGCCACAGGTTCAGTTCTTAGCTTCTGTGCCAGGTCATCAGCAAAGAGGGCTGGAGGTGTAAGTTCTGGTGGCAAATGAGGGGAACTTGTGTCCTTTCAGGAACAATCCTACTCATAGTTTCCTCTGCTGCCACTTCTGTGCTGGTCATTAGAGAAAAGGGAGTGATTTCCAGAGAACAAGGCTCCAGGCCCCTTGACAACAGTTAATGGGAGCCATGGCACGAAATATGTGGTTCTTTTCAGACACAGCCCATAACAAGCCCATTTGTTCCTTGTGATGTTTTAGTCAGAAAGTTCAGTTTCGAAATTTGCAACCTATGTAGAAAATAAAAGGCAGGGTTTCCCAGGTAATAGGGCAGAGCCCCTGGCTAAATGTGTTACTACTCCTGTTTATATATTTAGTGTGGAATGAGGGCACTTCTTCAAAGACCCCCCACAGACATAAGATAGAGCTTCTATCCTACTGACTTCAATTTGCAGGAACCTGCAGTACTGGAATTAGGGAGACTGACTTCAGGGTTGTTGCTAAATACTGTTATTTTTCCATCAAATTGTTTTACTCTGAGCAAGGTCTTTGGAGTCACATATGCAATCTGCATTTCCTTTGCAGGTTCCTCCTGCTCAGCCCTCAGGGTAATTAAGGTCCCAGTGATAAGGATTTTGCATGCATTGTCATTTAGAGACAAAGAGAGAGAGGGACACACACAGAGAGACAGACACAAAAGGAGACAGACACAGAAACAGAGAAGGAGAAAAAGAGAGAGAGAGCATGAGAGCCCATTTTAAATTAAAATCCCATTACTTTCCAAAGCACTTTCACTTCTGTCAT
Organism: Panthera tigris; assembly: GCF_018350195.1. Taxonomy (NCBI): domain Eukaryota; kingdom Metazoa; phylum Chordata; class Mammalia; order Carnivora; family Felidae; genus Panthera; species Panthera tigris. The sequence continues at coordinate 43,268,804 of NC_056661.1, read as the reverse complement.
CTTTTTTAATATTTATAGTAACCTTGAGAGGTAAACAAGAGAGATTACCGTTGTGTGTGGTAGGTATAATTGGTTGTATGGCAAGGCACTTAAGTGTTATGGAAATAAATGTTTTTAAATTTTAATAGCTACACAGGGATTTTTAGATTTCCTATCTATCTATGATGAATTACATTAATTTTCTAGATACAGTGGTAATAAATGTGTACTTTCTAACATATTTACGCACTAAAAATCAAAGCAATTTGATGGAAAAAAAACCAAATAATAGTATAGGTGGTACACGGATATTTCACACCCCACAAAAGTGATGTTAGAGATGCCTGAAATTTGGGAATCTGATTTAGGAAAATGGTGGATCCAGAGGACATGGTGGAACCCCAGACAGGATACATGTGAAGGGACCAAAGTGGTCTGTGTTGGCAATGAGCAGGGATGAGGTGATGGGGACAGAAACAAAAGTAAAATCAACTTCCAGAGTGCTAGAGGACTTTCAGAAAAAGACTACTCAATAAAAGACGATTCTTGGGTCTTTCCTCCCTCAAACTTCCACACATGTTCGGATGCAAAAGACAGACTATGTGAATGAATTTTTATTTTAGCGAGTGCACTCCTTGGGGCAGAATTAAGAGTTTCACTTTTAGATCAAAACTAAGATCAAGAAAGAGGAAAAAACCTCTAAGAGTTGAGCAGGGAAGAGGACTTCAGCAGAGGCGGTGTTGGAGTTAGAAGGGCTGGAAGGAAGTTCTGTTCGCTGGGATATGCAGGAATGTGGACACTGATCCTCCTGGAGAGCAGCGAGTAGATTTTACATAGATTTTAAGAGCAGAGAGTGCAAACTGAAAGGAGTTTCCTATAAATGCAGTCGGTCTGAGCTACAGGACTCATTTCTGTCAAAGGTAAAACTGGGACATTCAGTCTCAGACTTGTACCACCAGGACACACAGCCTGCGTCTCATAGACAGGTACGCAAAAGATATGGGTGGATTTAATACATTAACAAAAAGGTAAATCGATTGCATTAATTATAATTTACCATAAAAATCTCATCAATGTAGAGTTTATTCATGAGTGCATGTATTCATGAAATTGATTTTAAAATGACTCTATTCCTGTGCAATGATTTGTAGGACTTCCTTTTACAAAATGAGTAGATGGGCTGGTCTTTGCTTTCCCAGTACATGGCACAGTGCTGGCACACAGGAGATAACTCAGTAAATGTTTGATTAATGATGAATGAGCTCAGAGAAATAACAATAACCTTAAAAAGCTTACTAAAGCTATTCAGGGGTCCACATGATATCAATTCTATTACCCCTTTTTACTTGTTGTTCAGAAAATTCCAGACACAATGAATATTTTATTTTCCTGTTTCTCAGAACACACTGAATTTCCTCCCCTTTAGAGCCTTTGGCCTTATCATTTCTTCTGCTTAAAAACTTCTTTCCAGATCCCCAGAAAGCTGGATTCTTCTTGACATTCAAATCTCAGCCTGCAGGCTACCTTTTTATGGAAGTCTCCCTTGGCCAACCAATCTGAAGTTTCAGCTTCCTATCACCCTCTATTTTCCCCCCAAAGGTCTAATCACTGTCAGAAATTATTATTAGTTAAATTTATTTCAATATTTCCTAAATAGACAACGAGCTTCAGGAAAAGAGGGACCTTGTTTTCCCCACAGTAACTAGGTCAGTGCTCACAAAAAGCAAGTGTTCAACAAATGCATGTTTAATGAATTAAGAAAGAGTTATAACTCTAAAGTGAGTGAGTGAACAGCATACACCATGCATAGAGTCTACAATATTTTCTCTAGGAATTGAAACAAGGATACAAATTTTATTGGATCATAAAGATGAGGCTAGGATTTATTCTAAAAAATGATATAGTAGCCAAACTTCAAAATGGTCCGTAAGAACCGACTGGTGGTATTCACTGCCTTGTCTAGTCCCTTCCTACTGCACTATACTAGGATGTGTCTGGGCAACCAGTGGAGTATGGCAGAAAGGATGGCAGGTCTCTGCAGAAGTCTGGTTATAAAAGACTGTGTGTGGCCAAGGAGAGAGAAACAAACCCATGGGCAAAAGGAAAGTATTCATTTTCTTTAAAAAGAAAGAGTGGTTACACAGTTGAAAGAAAAATATTTGAGCTTTGAATTCACATAAGCCTGTGTTTGAATCTAGCTCTTGGATTTACAAACTATGAGACAATGAAACGTTCATTTTTCACTTATTTCCAGTGTTCTTTAATATGCCCAGTGTCTGATAATAAAGGACAGTCAACAAACATTTGCTGGGAAAAAATAGATGAGTAAATCTAATCTATAAATGTTTTTTTAAAAATACATAATTGGGGTGCCTGGATGGCTCAGTCGGTTGAGCATTTCAGCATAGGTCATGATCCCAGGGTAACAGGATTGAGTCCCACAGGGGGCTCTGTGCCAAGTGCAGAGCCTGCTTGGAATTCTCTCTCTCTCCCCTCTGCCACTCACCCCACCTTGTGTGTGCTCTTTCTCTCTCTAAAAGAAATAAAAATAAATAAAAACCACTTATATTAGTGAATTATTATGAGAATTAAGTGAGATACCAAAAATGACCTGTTTAATATACTGTGTCCAATAGCCCTCAGTAAGTTATAACTGTCACAAACTTTATAGTTCATTTACTTACATGGAGATTTGTACATATATTTCTATTTTATGTTATGTTCTTTTTTTCTATTATATTTATCACTTTGTATTTATATGTATATTTAACTTTCATAAAATTTACACTGCATGTGTGGGGACTACAAGCACATTATATGGTTATCTAAGTAGTATGCATTAGTGTTAAGCATATTCTACACAAGAAATGCTAAACACAAAAAATTAAGAAAATTGCCAGTAAGTCAACTAACAAACTAGCAATTAAATTGATGAAACTAAATTTCAAATTCCAAGGAGTATGACCTACAGTTGTTACCACAATGCCATAATGCCTAAAGTATTATGTCGATTTTCTAATTTATTCCAATTTCTGCTGATAGACAAATCATCGTGTTTGTTCACTATTTTACATGGGTCTCTGACTCTTAAATATGGATAACAAACAGAGGGTTACTGGAGGGGTTGTGAGAAGGGGGATGCGCTAAATGGGTGAGGGGCATTAAGGAATCTATTCCTGAAATCATTGTTGCACTATATGCTAAATAATTTGGATGTAATTAAAAAAAATAAAATTAAAATTTTAAAAATGTGAATATAAAAAAAAATGTGAATATATGGGTCTCTGCATACCAGGGAAAGAAATTCACTTAAGGTAGTCTGAACTAAAGGAGAGGGCAGTTCAAAAGGTACCAAGAAAAATCTCAGGCCAACAGGGTAGTGGAAACACATCTGAGAACAGTAAGGTTTACTCAGCTGTTCTCTTTCCATCTCTCTTTTTCCCTTTTCCAAGGGCAACTGGCCTGTGTCCTCTCTGCTTTCCTTTCACCATCAGCTCTATTTACTTCTTTGCAGACTGGTCTCTTGGTGTTTGCTTGTATAGTTCATCCACCCATAAAATCTCAGCCTGTAAATCACTTTGGCTTTTCCTAGCCACTCCACAAACTTGACCCTGCCATGAAGTTCATTTGTGTCTTTTACTTGAGATTTTTGAGATGTCCAATGCCAGAAAAGAGGTTACCTATTTATTAGTAACCTAGACCTGCTCTTTTATAAGGTAGGTAGAGACCATAATTAACATTTTCAGTATGACGATTCATCAAGGAGATCACTATGCAACTGTCTCAATTAGGTATTTTGCTTATTTTAGGGATAGAATAAGTTCAGTCCAATCACTTATTCAGTAATCAAGTAGAAACAACTGGGAGATACCCTGTTTACTCATAGAAATACTAGAGCCAAGAATATAGAAAACACAAAATTCCTGAACTGCTATCTTTGAACTTTTACATATTCTGTTGCTTATTAGATAAGAAGTATCTGTGACCTTTTTAACTAAAACTATGTAATAAATGTAAATATCAAACCGATGTTTTGAATTTTCTCACATTATGAGTGTCACTTAGGAAACCAGAAGTGGTGTGGTTCATTTAAGGTATGGTTGTAGTAGCCACTGTAAAAGTCCCCTAACCCCACAGCCCATCTAGGGATTACCTATCATTTGGAGGGGACAGTTAATAATTGAGGGCTTGCTACCTTCAGTACCTTGTTCCCTTTGCCTGAGACTGTTTCGAGGAGGATTTCTTTATTCTATGGGAACAGAATGCCTCAAATTCCAGTATGTCTGGGGACTTCATATCCTCAGGAGTAAAACTCAACCAAGGTGTATGGCAGCTGCTATGAAATACCCCAGCTTCCTTGCCCTAAGGTGGAGCAAGCATGAGTTGTGTTCTCTAACGTCTGTAGGAGGGGCAAAGTCCTACTGAGCCACAACTGTCCACAGTGCTAACCCCATTACCTTACTCTTCGTGGGTCTTCTCCCCGATAAACGTCCCTACTCTTTCACCATGCTTTCTGAGAAGAATTACTCCCCAAATGTACTACTTAATCCAAATCTGTGTCATGATCTCTGCCTTCAGAGAAAGTCAACCAATTAGAGTGTGCGACAAACATTTAAAGCAGGTCTCATCTGCCAATTTATTAAGCAGCTACTATTTGCCAAGTAATGCTCTATGAGCCATGAATGCAGCAATGAACTAAACAGACAAAATTGATTCGTCTCCTGTGGGAAATCAATGTTTCTCTAATTTTTTTTTCATGGCACACATGGAGTTTTCTGAAGCTTCGCATTAAATTTGAGCAGTTTTCCTTAATTATTTCTTCATAAAGCAGAGAATATGATTTATTATGAAGACAAATCAATTTCTGTTTTTCTTTGAGTGCATAATTACCTAAAGCACCAGTGATAAGGGGAAATTTGTTGTTGTTGTTGTTACCACTATTAAAATGTTGAAGAGAGACAGAGAAACTCACCGTGGTATTCAGCAACCCAAACACGCCACAACATCAAACGCCTGCCCTGAATCCATCTTTGGGACTACACAGTTAATGGCATAAAATATTAAGGCTCACCTTTGGACCGCAAGAGGTGTTGTGCTGCATAGTAAGTGCGAATGGGGCCTCTGGATGTTTTCAGCCTGAACCCCCATCTGGAAGCCACAGGCAGGCAAGGCCACTGACTTGCCAAAACAAACGAAATGTTTTCAATATTCTGTGTTTCTGAAAAGTTCTCTTGCTTGTCATCACAAAGTCACTTACAATCAGGGAGTCAATTTGTATTCAAGAGGTTCTCTTTCTATCCGCAAATGGTTTATAGGCACTTTTACCAAATTGCTTCTCTACAAGAAATAGACAGGATCTCATCTGCATTGGCTTAGGAATATCTCTGCCTGAAGACAGAGGAATGGGTTAGATGACCCTCAAGAACTCTTTAAACCGCAGAATCTGTAAAAATGTCTTCTAAAATTTTGCTTCCAATGCACAGAATTTTGGCGTTAGATCATTTAAACACAGACTTTTTTACTCATCTAAAGAAAAAGTGACTTTGTAACATTCATGAATATGATCATTATGTATGTATATAATTACATATAATTCCATTTTATGCTATATATATGATTATTACATACTGATACATCACTATGAAAACTTCTCTATTTAGTGACTCAGTAGATCGTCAAAATAATTTCTAATATAGCTATACAGCTAGAGTTTCTCTAGTGTCTAGTTTCACAATTAGTGAATAGCTCAGAATGCAACTTGCCCAAAATCATACATTTTTTAAGTGATAGAGCTATAATTTAAAGACTCAACTCATTTAACTCTGTTCCTGTCTCTTTTTTCCAGCTCATGCTACTGCCTTTACATATTTAATGTTTAGCCTCCTCCATGTTTTCCCTGCCAGTAAGTTATTTTGCTTGAATAAAAATAGGAGCAGTTTAATTAAATTTTTTAATATTTATATTTTGAGAGAGAGAGGGAAAGACAGAGAGAGAGAGAGAGAGAGAGAGAGAGAGAGAGACAGATGGACAGAGCACAAGCAGGGAAGGGGTAGAGAGAGACACACACACACACAAAATCTGAAGCAGGCTCCAGGCTCTGACTGTCAGCAGAGCTTGAACCCACGAACTATGAGATCATGACCTGAGCCAAAGTCAGACACTTAACTGACTGAGTCACCCAGGCAACCCTAAACAGTTAAATTTTAAATAAAAATAGAAACCTAGCATCGTGTGGATAATAAGCCAGAACATAGATGATACTTTATTTATTAATAGTTTATTTAAAAAGTCATTCACACATGAAAACGTCTCACCAAAATGTGTTTTCATGGCATGTCAATTCCTATGGGTTAATGAGAAAAGCATTATGGCATTGTGGTTAGAAACTGGGATCACCAAGTGAGACTGACTTCAAATGCCTTTCTACCACATACTAGCAAATTACTTGATCTTTGTCTGTTACTGTTTATTTATCTGTGACATGGGTTTACAACAGTAACTACCTTTTAGTTTTGCTAAATGATAGGAGATTTTTAAGTATCTGTTCAATAAATGTTAACTGCTACCATTGGCAGACTACATCTAAAAATATATTCTAAGTCTACCTGAGGGCTCAGTAAACTACCGTGAGCTAAGTTAAGTCCACCGCCTTTTTTTGTAAATAAAGTTGTACTGGAACACAGCCACGCTCATTTGTTTCCGTATGGTTGCTTCTACCCTATAATGGCAGAGACCTTGGCCTGTAAATCAAAGATATTTACTATGTTGCTGTCTACAGGAAAGTTTTGCAACTTCCTGGTCTACCCCACGAATAACACTCCTGGAGACGAATATCTCAATCAAATCTGCGTGATTGGTATGTGACAGCCAAGAAGGAGACCTGAGAAAGAAAATGGAAGGTACCCTCAGACAAAGGTGGCTGCACCATGGAGCAGATAAAACCTGAACCCAAGAGCAACGACGTGAACTGGAGATATAACTCCTCAGGAGTACAGTGATATCAGAAGGATGATACGAGAGGAAAAAGTTGAGGAAGTTGACTTGTAACAGCTATGATCCCCAGACACAAATGAAACTTCTTTTATTTGAAGAACTAAGCTGCTTCACCCACACTTTTTTATTAAAGGTATTTATGAGTACTCTTCCAATTCCTTACACATAAACCATGCGCCACCCCAGCCAGGCCACTGCACATTCAAGCTTTGTGACTCATATGAAGCAAGATTTACCTGCATTACAACAGTGAAAGGGAAATAAATTGGGTGATTTCATTACTTTCTGTTCAATGAAATCCTTATTTTATTGCTAAGCTTTGACACTTTTTCCAGAACCTCAACTATCTTTTCTCTCGCCCACTAAGAAGTAGCAGCAGCACCAGAAAATCATCCAGACATCTGGATATTGCATCCAATAATTTATTGGAATCTCAGTCATACTGCTACGGTGAAAGTAGAGGAGATAAAAGGAACTTCACCCACACTACAAATAAAAGAGTTGGAATAATAGCCTTTTTCCCCTCCTTTCAAAATATTAAATTTTATCAATCAGAATCTAACAGTTCTGGGACCAGTACATGCTTTGTTGTTAACAATATCTCAATCACACATATTGCTTTTCCAATACAACCTACAGGGGACTGATTTGTGATAAAGCTTATATAGGAAATGCAGAGGGGGAAAGACATACGGCCACATAAATCAGGTTAAAATGAACTTGATGGAATGGACTCAAAGGCAACTCTTCAGTCACTTTCTCCAGTTTAGACTCTGCATTTGGTCTTAATGGCTGCCTTTGAAACTTTTGTATCTGACCTATTCATAAGAAGAATAAAGCACCCAAAACTCCTAAGATCTAGGCAGTGCTGCCATTTTAAGTTTGTCTTTAGATGATAAATGGGCTTTCTCCAGAGTAGAAACAGCACCCTGTAGTGCAGCTTTGTGCTTTGTAGAAGAGGTTACCATGTCACCAGCCAGGGCTGCATCCTGCGAAGGGGGACATGATGAATATATGTGGGGGTAGATAATTATTTAGGATAATTGGAGACTTCACTCTTAACTACTACACTGTACTGCCTCCACAGCAAAGACCTACTTAGATTCTCCCTGGAAAATGGCTGCTTAAGTTTGTCAACACCTGACTGTTTAATAAATAAAAATTAGAAAGCTTTATAGGATGAAGGTGAGAAAGCAAAGCTAGAGGTTTTACCTCAAGCTCATTACAAAAATAAATAGTAGGTGAATAAGAACCTAATTATAATAAATGAAATTACAAGACTACTAAAGGGGAATAGTTTCATAAGCCTGGGCCTAAGAAAATGTATATACATGTGTCACACACACACACACACACACACACACACACACACACACAAATTATAAAGGGAATGAGAGATAAATTGAATCACAAATAAACCAAATCAGTTATACAGGCTAAAATACTAAAAGAAAAGTTAAATAGAAATGGAAATATCTTACGTATTTTATAATAAAAAAATTAATATACTTAATAAATATATTTAAGAAGGGGCACCTGGGTAGCTCAGTCAAATAAGCGTCTGACTTTGGCTGAGGTCATGATCTCGCAGTCCGTGGGTTCAAGCCCTGCATCTGGCTCTGTGCTGACAGCTCAGAGCCTGAAGACTGCTTTGGATTCAGTGTCTCCCTCTCTCTCTCTCTCTGTTCTTCCCCTGCTCAAGCTCTGTCTCTCTCTCACTCAAAATAATAAATAAACCTTTAAAAAATTAAAAAAAAAGAAATATACTTAAGAAAAATATGAATTCCTTAATACAAAACTAAGCAAAGACCATGTTTAGGAAATTTGAAAAAGAATTTCCAGTTTCCAGTAAGCATATGAAAATGTTCAATTTTATTAATAAACCCAAGAAATTCAAATTAAAACAACAAAAATTTGTCACTCATCAGATGCTAAATGAAAAATGATGTGATATATAATATTGAGAAGGACTGAGGAAATAGTATACTCATCACGGCTGCAAGTATAATTTTCTATAATTGTTTTTCAAGGGTTGTTAATCAAGATGTATTCACATTAAAAATGTAAAACCTATTTTCCCTAGCAATTCAACTTCCTAGTATCTACTTTAAGGATATAATTGGCCAAATGAGTAAAGGAACATATGATAGATAGTGATTATAGCACTGTCTAATGAAGTCTACCAAATTCCATTAATAACCAATTATTTACAATAATATGGTAAAGTCATATAATCAGATACTATGTAGCCATTTAGAAGCACAAACATATCTGTCTATATTCCTTGATGTCTAATATTTGGAATTATTTTGGATTTATTTCTGGGCTTTCCTCTTTCCTTTCAAAAATTTCACTCTTGGTGACTTCAAGTACTCCCACGGCTTCAAGTAACATTTATGTGCAAACCGTTGTCAACTTCCTATGTCTGCAATACAGACCCTCATGTCTAACTATACGGCAGCTCTAAAATGGGACACTTAATTCCTTTCCCTCAGGAGTTCTTCAAGTCTTCCTCATGAAAGTGAATGATAAATATCAACTATCCATTTGACCATCTTTGATATCATCCTTTCCCTTAAAATCTACATCCCATCTAGCTGCAAATGTTATTAACATCCATAGTTTCTCAGCAATGTCTCCACTTTCCCCATTTTCTGCTACTCTCATACTCACATTTTCGTCGTTTAACATCTGAATAGTCTCCCAAAGTGTGTTACTACTTGCACAATTACAATCTTTATTATGTTATCATATTATATCATATAATATCAGCCAAAGAAATCCAATTAACCTAGATTATATAATTTATTAAATCCATGTACTAGATTAAACTGGAGTCAATTAAAATGAGATTATGTAATCTATTTCTTAAAATATTATAGGGGCCTATTATCCTTGGACTACAATTCAAAATCTAGAATATGAGCAATGTGGTCAAGATGATTTGGGTCATGCCACCGTCTCCAACTTTCTCTCACACCATTCTATGTTTTCTACTTTTTTTTTTCTTCTACGGTTTTAAATGTCTTCTCTTCTTCCAGCCTGTATGCCTTTAAGCATGTTTGTTGTCCCTCTAAATGGAATGTTTTTCAACTGCATCCCTCACATCACTTATACTTTGATCGCAAAGTGGCCCAATTCCCCACCTCTCACCACATCCACATCTTTGCAATGTGACTTTGTAGCAACTTTCATCAGAGGTGTAGTCGTTTCATCTAGTCTGGCTTTGTGAATAAAATGCAGCAGGAAGTAACAGCATGCCCATTGTGAGCCACCTTCAAAACACCTTTGCACCCTGTTGATCTTTTTCTCTTGCAATCCCACCCAGCCACCATGGTAAAAGCTTAAACTAGCCTAGAGGATCATGAGAAACTGGAGAAGAACTGAGTTAGGCCAGATGCCCTAGTCTGGGCTGAGGAGCCCACAAAATCAGCAAAGCTGCTTACTTGACCACTAATACGCGAGCACAGATGAGACAAGAAAAAACACCTAGTAACTCAAAGACTTGTGGCCAAAATTAAAAGTTTACTGCTGTAAACCACAGGTGTCACTCATTGTTTGTTTCACATTACTATGGAATTGGATGCAAAAAAATACAATAGATAACTGATAGTGCATAAATTCCAATTTTCATCCATCAAACATTTCATCTGTCTTGAGTCCTACTTTCCTGTGTCCCAATGAATAACCCGTATATTTTAGTCTCCCAAGAGTTTCTTCAACTATTAAGAATTGTTAATGTTATATATTTACAGGAACCCTTTTCTACTGCCTACCTGGACTCATGAGGGATAGGGGCAAGGTTGTTTTTTCAAGAACTATACTCTCAAGATATGACAGTGCCTAACACATTATAGCAGCTCAATAAAAAGGTGAATAAATGCATAAAATGTAATGAAAATATCTTTATAATATATTGTTCTTGAAAAAAACAAGATTAAATGTTGTATATTTCCATCTCTGTGTTGAAATGGAATAAATTTAATTTTACTTTGCAATGAAATACTGTACAATAGTCAAAAGGAAAGAAGTAAGCCAACATGTAGAAATATGGCTAAATTTTAATTTTTCTTTATTTATATTTAATGTATATTTATTTTATTTTGAGAGAGAGACTATGAGCGGGGGGAGGGGGGGCGGCAGAGAGAGTGGGAGAGAGAGAATCACAAGCAGGCTCTGTGCAGTCAGCACAGAGTTTGATGTGGGGTGTGATCTCACAAACCATGAGATCATGACCAGAGCCAAAATCAAAGAGTATGATGCTCAACCAACTGAGCCACCCAGGTAGCCTGCAAAATGGCTACATTTTAAAAACATAAGGTAGAGTGTAAAACAAGTTGCAAAAGGAATTACATTCTGATGTTATTTATATGCAAACTTAATAGAAAGGCAACGAAGCGGCACCACCATACTGGGAAATGTTATCACCAACTTCAGGAAAGTGGTTACATCTGGGAAGGGGTCGGGGAGGAATGAAGGGAAAAGCGGCAGTATCGCCACATTTTATCTCTTTAAAAACGTGACGTGAAGCAATACTGGCAAAATATTAACATATATCTAAATACAAATTTACAATATTTTTCTAGGTATTTGCTTGACGTTTGTTACAATTAAAAATTTTTAAATAAATTAAAGTAGGTCATTTAGAATGATCCTATTTATATAAATGTATGTGGGCGGGGGTGGGGGCGTGGGGGAGGGGGCACCTGGGTAGCTCAGTCAGTTGAGCCTCCTCTGACTCTTGATTTCACCTCGTCATGATCTCCCAGCTTCTGAGTTTGAGCCCGGCATCGGAAGCCACACTGATGGTGCAGAGCCTGCTTGAGATTCTCTCTCTCTCCATCTCTCTCTGCACCCCACCCTTACTCTCTCAAAATGAATAATATTTTTTCATGTTTATTTTATTTTTGAGAGAGAGAGAGAGAGAGAGAGAGAGAGAGAGAGAGAGAGAGAGAGAGAGTATAAGTAGGGGAGGGGCAAAGAGAGAGGGAGACACAGAATCCCAAGTAGGCTCTAGGCTTGGAGCTGTCAGCACAAAGCCTGATGCGAGGCTCAAGCCCACACACTGGGAGATCATGACCTGAGGTGAAGTCAGCTGCTTAACCGACTGACCCACCCAGGTGCCCCAGATCTCTCTCAAAATGAATAAATAAATTAAAGAAAAATGTATGTATGTGTATGTGTGCATACAGGCATATAATTAAAGTGTACAGAGGTGGCAATTTTATTTTTTAGTTTTTTTAGTTTACATCCAAATTAGTTAGCATATAGTGCAACAATGATTTCAGGAGTAAATTCCTAGTTCCCCTTACCCATTTAGCCCATCCCCCCTCCCACAACCCATCCAGTAACCCTCAGTTTGTTCCCCATATTTGTGAGTCCCCTGTTTTGTCCTCCTCCCTATTTTTATATTATTTTCATTTGCAACTATGTGGATGGAACTGGAGGGTATTATGCTAAGTGAAATTAGTCAGTCAGAGAAAGACAAAAATCATATGACTTCACTCATATGAGGACTTTAAGAGACATAGGTGGCAATTTTTTAAAGAATGATGTGTCTTGTGGTTTTCTCATATTTTACATCATTTAAATTGTCTTCAATAAGCATGAATTATTTACCAAAAATATAATAGACTTATGCTAATTTTGAGAAAAGAGAGATTGAGATCAAAATTATGCCTTAGATGACCAGGTAAAAGTTCAATATTTCTTGATAAGTCCAATCAGTTGAAAATGGTGTCAGTAATATGCATGACTGCTTAAGAAATCTATCGAGAATTAGCAAACGAAATTACCTTGAAGGTTCTTACTTTCAGCCTGCAGCTACAATATCACCATTTATCAACATAGGACAATTATAGGGAGAATATAAACATGGATAGCTCTATTTACATCAAGAAAAAGAGGGAGAATCGACTTCAATATTTTTATGATCTCAGTTTTGCGAGGAACGAGGCTACTCAGTTAAGAGAATAAGCAATTCAACTATAAACCTTCTTTCTCTTGCTCTCAGGAACCCAAGTGTAAAGACTATGGTGTCACAGTGCTGGGCTCTGTAAGGAGAGATGGTATGAGAGCTGAAGCAAAGAAAGTCACCAAGCCCTCTGACGCAAAGCAAGATGAAAGTCTGGGAGGGTAATTAAGTATGCTGTAGGGCTTTTGTCTACTGACAAAATAAAGGAGGATGATTGAAATAGATTAATTAGATTAGAACATCCACACTGAATCCACTGTTGTCCCTGTCTCTAAACAAAATCTTACCCGTTCAGGGAAAGAAAATGAAGAAACTGAACATTCTGACTTTCCCAAATGTATCTGTGCAATATCTTTTTCCAACAGTGGATCTTTGTTAAGGAAATGCCACGAGAAGATTAGTAGGCCCTGGACTGAGCCAAACACCAACAGGATTTAGAATGACCCAACTTGGAGGTTCTCAGAGATCTATCTTACCACTACCTGTCCATCTCCTCAAGTCAAGTTGACAGGAAGGGCCCTTCCTTTGTGTACAGAATACGCTTTCCCCTTCAGCTTTGCATCTCCTGAAGCTTAGTTCTCAGGAGTCAAATGAGCATCTTAGTCGGAGACTTGAATTTTAAAACAAGGATCATGACTATCAAAAATACAGAAATGTGAAATCTTGATTATACTCCACATTTTATTATTTTTGTTAGCTATTTCCTTTCTTACAAATAATTGGGAGAGAAATGCCTTAAAGTTTTATTAAATTATTTTTGTAAAGTGAAAAAGCAGTTCACAAATAACAAATATTCATATGTATGTGTGTATATAATTAATTCACATAAGAAAAAATTCTAGAAGAATCTACTAATGTTCATAGTGGTTGTCTCCAATGCAGGTATATTATTAACTTTTCTTTATTTTCTAATTTTTATGTATCTTTGAATATTATTATTACTTTTAAAATTTTTACTTTTGGGGGGGGGGGGAAAGTGGCAGAGAAAGAGAGGGAAACAGTGAGTTCCAAGCAGGCTCCACACTGTCAGTGGAGAACCCGCCTCAGGGCTCAAACCCATGAACCGTAAGATCATGACCTGCGCTGAAGTCAGATATTTAACTCACTGAGCTATCCAGGCACCCTTATATTTAAATATTACAGTAATATTTAGTAAAACTTGATCACTAATAAGGAGGAAAAAGGCACACAAAAAGAAGAAACACAGGTCTCATTACTTGTCCATGAAAGGCAGCATGTAATCAGACTTCAGAGAAGTGAATTTCAATACAGAAAATGAGTGTTAGAATGTGTTAAAAGGGAAAGGAAAGTTGGGTGACATCTACACAGTGGGTATAGGTTGTGGGACAAAAACAAAAGACCAACACTTGAAATCCAATGGTGTATAAAATCTGGGTTGAAAAAGGAAAGAAGTTGCCCCCATTGTATGTTTTAATGTTTGATAGGCTTCAGTTTGGAGAAATGACTCTAGACACAGGCAAGCGAACCTCATGTAGTTGGGCAGAGTGCCAAATTATGTGGAGAATCCCTGACATGGTTGGTACAGGCAAAGTCCATCCTGGCCCAGTGACTAGGCAATAGAATTTTAAGGCAAAACCAGACCTGAGTCAGGACTAAGTATCAATTCGTCCATAACACAGAATAATTAATGGGTTGGGAAAATGTTGTTTGAGATATTTTCTGCGATGAATCAGTTGAACAGTATAGTAGAGAAATGCTGGCTAGTGTGTTTCTCCTCACACAGAGGACCTTCCAATATTGAAGAGTCAGGTAATGCAATAACATCTTTGAATTTCACGATTACTTGCCTTCCAAATCTTAATGTCAGGCAGTATTAGGGTACAATTGGATGTAAGTGTTTATGAATTAAAAGTGAGACCAGGTGTCATGGTTGGATTTTTCTCTAGGTGAAAATTTTCTTCTGGATTTCACTATGGTTTGGATTCCACCAGATCACCAGAAGAATACAATGAAAGGAGAAATTAACAGTTGAGTCATAAAACACTAGAAAGAGGATGTTTCAAAGATAAGCCAGGGAAGTTCGTCCCAATAAAGGAGGAAATGATGACAAGAGGGACAAGGCATAATTGTTAAGATTACTATATTGTAGGAACCAGTGAATCAGAGTACTGTTGGAGTTCATGGACAGGAGATAGCGAGCAGGGCAGTTAAGAAGTAATGTTCCAGAGTTGAGAAGGTTGAAAATCATAAATGGGCTAAGCTTGACATTTTAGATATTTGACATGGTCCTGGAGTCAGGGTGGCTTTTGCTTAAGTTAAGAAACAAAGTCAATGGAAGACAAAAAAAAACAGGGAACTGAGAAGTCAGGTTATTAAATTTTGAATGTTGAGTTCAGTGAAAACTCAAATTGTCAAGGATATGACAGGAATGTTATGAACAGAGTAACAGTGATCTAGGAGATAAAGTCTTCGGGGAACTATGGGGGTGATCTCAAGACAGAACATGATGGCTACATGGGTAGCATAGTCTGACGGAATGATCATAGTGCCTAGGACATTAGTAATAAGAAAGGAAGAATTATGTAGATGTGACACTGAGGAGAAAGGAGGACTCTATCCCTATTCACAGACCAAGTAGAAGTGGTAGCAGCAAGAGAGTGTGGGAGAAAATAGTCACCATTTTGGAGGGATACAAGAGAAACAGCGGCCTCAGATCAAAGCCAAACTTCAGTCAAAATGATATGATGAGGAAAAGGTTGAGAGCAAAAATTAAGGGTAGAAGGATTCACCTGATGACTGATCTTTGGTTTCATGAGATCTCGGGAAGAATTTCAGCAATTAAGGAGGGCTGCAAAGTGGATTCAGAAATGGGAACATGCAGTCATGCACAGATCAGGGTTTGGGCAATGGGGGGGGGTGATCTTGGAACTCTAGCCTTATTATAATGACTTATGGATACCACAGGGGAGGCCTAACACCTCAGACATGGTCATGTTAAGGGAAATGTGTGCAAGGATGTGTTTGGTTATGTGTTTATGGGAGATCTTGTCAAAACCCCTTCTTCATTCCTGCTATGAGAATGTGGAGTTGAAGTGGAGAGACAATTTCATCCAGGGCATCACAAACTCTGGCACTTCTTTCTGTGAACTGCAGAGAGGTGGAATATGCAGATGGGGTAAGTGGGACCATAAGCAAGACAGATACATCTTTAGGACATCTGCCATTGGGGATGCTTTGAAAGGCTATGGCTGTGTTCCAAGCCTGACGTCTGTTGCCAGTCAAAGCCAGGTTTAAAATCCTACCTCTGCCACTAACTCATGTGGGAATTGAAGCATGCCCAGGAACTTTTTTGCCCAGTGCTTGGCTTACTGAATATATGTTACCTTCTATTAATGCTAATATTTACATTGATAACAAAAGTCAGGACCCTCAGACAGCCAGACTTGCCAAACAGAAATGTCACGAACCCTGATGTTTGACCAGGCCAGATTTCATGTCATTTTCAATGAAAACCATAGGATTACTTTCCAAAAGAATATTGAAAATGGTACAAAGATCAGAGAGCTTTCCAGAGAGCTGAGAGGCTGGCATTGCCCTCTAGCACAGTTGTTTACTTTTGATTACTTTTGTGTAAAACTGATGAAATAATTAAAATAAATCCTTTGTGTTCAAGGGATAGAACACTAGTAAGAACTCAAGTAGCTCTTATGGATGGGATTTCTGGAAGAATTAAACAAGGGTTACATAATCTCCATTCATGAAAGAATTGATCTATGCAAAACAGCTTATTAATACATATGTGAAAGTTGATCTCTCAATTTTACAATTCTCAAAAAGGGGGTAAAACACCCTGCAGTTGACTTGTGAAATGATGTATGAGGATCTAGTCTCATCCTCATTTGCATTTTCTGGTGTCATGATAAAAATATTGCCTAGTTGGGGGAGCTGGGTAGCTCAGTTGCTCAAGCCTCCAACTTTGCCTCAGGTCATGAACTCATGTTAGGTGAGTTTGAAGCCCGCGTCGGGTTCTGTGCTGACAGCTCACAGCCTGGAGCCTGCTTCAGATTCTATATCTCCCTCTCTCTCTGCCCCTCCCCAGCTTGCACTCTGTCTCTCTCTCTCTCTCTGTCTCTCAAAAATAAATAAACATCAAAAAAAATGAAAAAAAAATCTTTTTTAATAAAATAGTATTTCTGACAGGGGATTAGTTAAAAACCTCATACTTTGGATAATTCTCAAGCACGTTTTTTTCCTTGTTCTTTATTCTAATGTTTTATATACATACATGGTGACCCTGTGGTTATAGCTGCAGAGACACAAATAGAGAAAATATACTTATCGTGCAAACTGTTCCCATGTGTGTTAGGGACATAATAGGTGCTCAAGAAATATGAATTATTGGAACATATCACTGAATATGTTGAATAACCATCTTATAGTTTGGAAATACAGATTAACATTTGCTTTTCCCCTGGATTCATGTAGACCATAATAGAGCTCTCTCCTTGTATCCCCTTGGGTTGACCCCTATATTAACACTACTAGTGGATTGCCTTTAGGCAGTATTCTAAATCTTATTTTGAGACTGTGTTTCCTATTCAATCTGGCATTGAAGCTGACAACAGTAGTGTCACCTGGATTCTTGCCAGAAATATAAATTATCGGGTCCCACTTTAGGCCTACTGAATCAGTACTTATATTAATAAGATCCACAAGTGTTTCATATGCACATTAAAATTTGGCAAGCACTCATTAAATGATTACGGAAGTGAGCTAAACCATCAGAATGACTGGTATCAAACCCCAGCTTCACTGGTTTCTAGTGTTTCTGGGCATATTATTTCACTTCTCTGATCTGCATTTTCTTCATCTATAAAACCAGGATTATAATTTTACATGGTAGTTTTGGGGATTGAACCAGATTATTCTCTTTAACTAGGAAGAACTGTTGAGAAGGTTGGTACCTCCTTTTAGGAACATATGTCTAAAGCATCTATCATGGAGGGCATTGTCAGATCACAAAACTTGAAATGCTCCTGCCTTATTTCTATAAATTCCTATCTCCTCAATCCTACGAAAATGGAGCAGGGGATAACATAAATATAGTAACACCAATTCAGTATCCGGAATGACTTTCTTCCCAAGCATCTATCTTATCAATACAGGAAGAGGCTTAGCCTAAGAAAAGTACACAGAGGAATGAATGTTCAAGGAGAATACTTTAACCCAGTTTTCTGAAATAGGTAGGTAGGAGTTCTGCAGGGAGCTATGCTTTGTAAAGTTTCCACCAAGAAAAGCCACATAATATATAAACAGAGTGAGCACTGGATTCACTCAAAGTTTGAAGAATTCAGCAACTCATTTCTATTGCTCATGTTTCTGAGATCCTACTGATATAATGGCTACAGCCAGAAATCAGAGACTGATGGGATTCACACATACTGATGGTAACAATGGCTACAGTAATAGAAAACTGGGCACATATTGGGAAGCCTCCCAACAGATGCTATGGAAAAGGTCTGAGAAGTACCCAGTGAATGTTAGCTATTATTTTTGAGATAGAAGAAGCTACCATAGGAAACTCAGTAAGTGTGAGAGCATGTTTGTGAGGGGAATGCCATTTGCTGAATCGCTCACTTTGCTCTTGATAAGGAGTCACAGGAGAAACTTTTCTCAGGTTCTAGAGTCAGAGCAATTATGCTCACAGGAACAATGACATGTTTTTATCCCATGAAAGATATGAACCCCCTTTCTTGTGTGCTGGCCACTAGAAAGTTCAATTTCAGTAAGTGGATAGAACCTTATGGCACTTATTTCTTATACTTTTTATTCTCTTCAAGCTCTCTTCTCCTTGAGTTCAGCTTAAAATTTGAGCCTCATTTTTTTTCTTTATCCATATCATCTATTCTAGTAACTATCAGACATCAAGAATTATCGTTAAGACTGTAGTAATTATTAGAGTGTGGCATTTGTACAACCATAGGCTGATATACCAGTGAAACAGAAGAGAGAGGCTAAAAGCAGTCCCAAGCATTCATAGTTGATTTTTTTTCAAAGTTGACACTATAGTAGAGTGAAGGAAGAGTAAATTTTTTTAAGGAATGCATTTTTTAATATATTTGCTGACTCAGTTGGACCCGTAAAGGAAAAAACATATATATACTGAACCTACCTTGTACCATGTAAACAAATAAATAATTTCCAAGTGAACTGCAATTTTAAACATGAAGGACAAAACAATAAACTAAAAGATAACATAGAAAAAATATCTTCATGAGTTCAGGCAGGGGAACATCTCTTAAAGTTTTTCCAGAAAGGATCATTACATATAGGAAAAGATTGACAAATTAGACTATATGGAATTTTAAATTTTCTGTTTATCAAAAGACGTAACTAAGAGAGTAAAAACTGAAGTTGAAGTTGTATAGTAGAAGAAGCAGTTTCCTGTATATAAGCAGCAAAGTGCTCAGATCTAGAATCAGTCACTAAGAAAAAGAAAAACAACTCTAGAAAAATGGAAAATGGTTTAAATTTTGTTTTGAGATTTTATTTTTGAATAATCTCTATAACCAACATGGGGCTCAAACTTACAGCCCCGACTGGGGTCAAGAGTTGCATGCTCTACTGACTGAGACAGCCAGGTACCCCTAAAAAATGATTTAGATTTTTTAAGCTGGGTGTCAGGGCAAGGGGGGAGTTGCAGGTAGCCAATACACATATAAAAAGGTGCTCTGGGTGCTTGGGTGGCTCAGTCGGTTAAGCATCTGACCCAGTTTCACCTCAGGTCATGATCTCATGGTTTGTGGGTTTGAGCCCTGCATCAGGCTCCAAGCTGAAAGTGTGGAGCCTGCTTGGGATTGTCTCTCTCTCCCTCCCTGTCTTTGCTCCTCCCCGACTGGGTCGCATATGCGGGCACGTGCTCTCTCTCTCTCTCAAAAATAAACTTAAAATATGGGGCGCCTGGGTGGCTCAGGTGGTTAAGCGTCTGACTTTGTCCCAGGTCATTATCTGACAGTTCATGAGTTTGAGCCCCACATCAGGCTCTGTGCAGATGGCTCAGAGCCTGGAGCCTGCTTTGGATTCTGTGTCTGCCTCTCTCTCTGCCCCTCCCCCACTCATGCTCTGTCTCTCTCTCTCTCCTTCAAAAATAAACATTAAAAAAATAAAAAATAAAAAAATATAATTAAAATGTGCTCAGTGTCATTAGTTATCTGAAAAATAAATTAAACCAAAATAAAATACACTTACATATGTTCTCCAAATGCTAAAATTTAAAAAAGAGTGGCAAATAAATAAATTCAAAATGGATGAAAGACCTAAATGTGAGATAGAAAATCATCAAAATCCTAGAAGAGAACAAATGAGCAACCTTTTTGACCTGAGCTGGAGCAGCTTCGTACTAGAGATATCTCCTGAGGCAAAGGAAACAAAAGAAAAATGAACTACTGGGACTTCATCAAGATAAAAATCTTCTGCACAGCAAAGAAAACAATCAAAACTAAAGGCAACCTTTGGAATAGGAAATGATACTTGCAAATAACACATCTGATAAAGGGTTAGTATCCAAAATCTATAAAGAATTTATCAGGGCACCTGTTTGAGGGGGGGGCTCAGTTGGTTGAGTGTCTGACTCTTGATTTAGGCTCAGGTCATGATTCCAAGGTGGTAGGACAGAGCCTTACGTCAGGCTCTGCGTTGAGCATGGTGTCTGTGTAAGATTCTGTCTGTTACTCCTCTGCCCCTCTCTCTAGACTTCTCTCTCTCTCTTGCTCTCATTCTAAATAAATAAATAAATAAATAAATAAATAAATAAATAAATAAAAGTAACTTATCAAACTCAAAACCCAAAAACCAAATAATTCAGTTAAGAAATGGGAAGAAGATATGAACAGACACCAATGGCTAACACACATGAAAAGATGTTCAACATCACCCATCATCAGGGAAATACAAAGCAAAACCACAATGAGATACCACTTCACACCTGTAAGAATGGCTAAAATTAACAAAGGAAACAACAGATGTTGGTGAGGATGCAGAGAAAGGCAAAACCTTTTACACTGTTGCTGGGAATGAAAACTGGTGCAGCCAGTCTTGAAAACAATATGGAGGTTCCTCAACAAGTTAAAAATAGAACTACCCTATGACCCAGCAATTGCACTACTAGGTATTTACCCAAATGAAACAAAAATACTAATTTGAAGGGGCATATACATACCGATGTTTATAACAGCATTGTCTGTAATAGCCAAATTATGGAAAGAGCCCAAATGCCCATTGAATGATGAACTGATAAAGAAGATGTGGTATATAATATCACTCAGCCATCAAAAAGAATGGAGACTTACTTTTGCAAAGACATGAATGGAGCTAGTGTATTATATTAAGCGAAATAAGTCAGAGAAACACAAACACCATATGATTTCACTCATATATGGAATTTAAGGAACAAAATTGAGGTGCCTGGGTGGCTTAGTCGGTTAAGAGTCGACCCTTGATTTTTGCTCAGGTCATGATCTCATGGTTCATGGGTTCAAGGCCCGCATCCGGCTCTGTCCTTACAGTGCAGAGCCTAATTGGAATTCTCTGTCTCCCTCTCACCCTGACCCTTCCCCACTCTCTCTCAAAAATAAATAAACATTAAAAAAAAAAGGAACAAAAGAGATGAACATGGGGAAGGGGGAAAAAAGAAAGGGAGGCAAACCATAAGAGACTCTTATTAAATATAGAGAACAAACTGAGGGTTGCTGGAGGAGAGGTGGGCAGTAGATGGGCTAAATGGGTGATGGGCATTAAGGAAGGCACTTGTCAGGAGCACTGGGTGTTATATGTAAGCAATGAATCACTAAATTCTACTCCTGAAATCAACATTACACTACATGTTAACTAACTGGAATTTAAATAAAACTTAAAATAATAACAATGAAAAAAGACTGGCAATGGTTAGTGTTGTCAAGGAACCATTGTTGGTAAGAGGCTAAATTAATAAAATCACTATGGACAACAGTTGGCATTATCTTTTACAGTTGTACATATGTATACCCAAATGCCCTGTAATTCTACTCTATTTATTTACAACAGTGAAATGTATTCACAAATGTACCAAAAGATATATATATATATACACATACATATATATACGTATATTATATGTATATACATATATGTATATGTATGTATATGTGTATATACATATATATGTATGTATATATATGAATATTCATAAATAATTATTCATCTTTGCCTCTTGAAAAAACCCAGAGTTCCCTTAACAGCAGATGTCATTCATAAACTGTAGTATATTTATACCGTAAAATATTATATAGCAATGGAAACGAATGAACAGTGACTACCTACAGTGTGGATGAATCTCACAAGTATTATTGGCTACAAAGCCAACAATGAATATGTGTTGTGTGGTTTTATACATATGAAATTCCAAAAGGTAATATTTAATTATAAACTGACAAGCAAGGTATTGGAGAGGAAGGAGGAAGTAGCAACTGAAAAAGTATGAAGGGGAGGGCATTCTGGGGTGTTGGTAATATTCTGGATTAATCATGCTTTATTGAGCTGTTTCTGTGTTTTACAGTTTTCTATATGGGTCAAACCTTTTGGAAAATATAGCATATAAATTGATACCTTAAAATATGATAAACATTTCCAGATGTTGGCAGCAAAACCTCTTTACATTTGTATTTACTTTTTAATCTTATTTTGTCTATTTTTAAGTTCATTTATTTATTTTGAGAGAGAGAGTAGGGGAGGAGCAGAGAGAAAGGGAAAGATCCCAAGCAAGATTCATGCTTCAGCTTGGACCCCAATGCAGGGCTTCATCTCATAAATCTCAAGATCGTGGCCTGAGCCAAAATCAAGAGTTTAACGCTCAACTGAGCTCCACAGGTCCCCCTGTATTTCTAAATACTTGATTCTAATTTGCTATTTGGTAACATTGGGCATATATTAACAATAAATCTCAGATAATATTTCCTCTGATTCTTTAACACAAAAATTTTGCTAAAATTCCCAATCAGTTGTTTTACAAATCTCAAAAGCAAAATCTCAATGATGCATGCTCATAACCTCCTCAAAGCCATTTGTCAAACAGCAAGGGAATAACAAATAATCATTTTACCTTTTGGTTTCTCTCTCAGTTTTATAAATCAGAAACTCTCAGTTTTGATAGGATGAATAACTTAATTTTTAACATTTCCTCTCCCACCCCAACTCAGTCTGTGCAGCTTAAATGTGCAATTTTATTTAAATGGACCAAAAAGACTAGGTCCCACTGAATACAAGTAGAGGTGGGAGGTGAGAGGAGGCCTGAATTTTGAGAGTATCATTTCTGATAAGGTACATAAATAGACGTCCAGCAGTGATAGTGAAGGAAAAAATGAGGCGAAAACATTGGATAACCTGCTTCCCTGTTGATTTTAAAAATAAATATAATAGTGACTTGCTGTAATTCAACCATGTGACTGTTCCAATTCCCCTTAAGACATGCATTGTCTTTAAAAGCAAAGACAAAGCTTACCCCTTAATATTATCAATTGGTGGTTACTAGTATATTAAGACAAATTTAGAATATTAATTTCATTGAAACACTGTTTAGTGCTATTTCCCAGATGATAATGAAAATCCAGTAGTGAAGTATCAACTTTCTTTCAAGAAATTACAGAAAAATATGGATGTCCCCATTTTGTTTAGCTAATTCTTTTCCAATGTACCAAAAAAGGTTAAAAGCCAACTAGTATTTTCATTTGTAATTAGATATGCATTACCCACTTAACACATACTTCACAATTATCAGAGACTTTAAATGTTCCAAATATGTTTCTAAGTGTTATTTAGATTTTTTTCCCTGGGTCTTAATTTATTTTTAAGATATAAATGTACTTTATCACCATATTATCAGGATCATGTATAACTGTTTTTGCATTTCTTATATATGAAAAAAAATCTGAAGGCATTCTAAACTGATAAAAGACCTATATATTATGGCTTTTACCTGGATACTTTTCCTGTTGTGCTGTGACTATGGTTTTTATTCATTTGAATTCTGTTTTACTTTCTCCATCTATAAATAAACATATTTAAAAACTATTTTGAGATGGAGACATGAGAAATTCTGGTCTGCTGTTGGTTGGGTGATCTTGGGCAAGTAACAGAGTTCCCCACCTTGAATTTTTCCAACTATAAAATACGGTTTAGAATAGCTTACCGGTATAGACTAAAGATGAATGGCATTGCAGATATAAAATTCTTTGCATTCTTCAGGAAAACAATGATGATGAGTATAAATGCCTATGTTTGTAGCTCTTTAAAATGAATTATTATTGCATTTTAACCTGGAACCCTCTAAAATAATTCCTGTGATACAGAGCAAGAATTCTTTAACCCCATGTTGTAAGAGTGAAAACTGGGTTTGGAGCACCCCTAAATATGTGTACTATAGTTTTAATAATATCAGTAATATCATTAATGTATCAGACTAATATTTATAAAAGAAAAGTACGGGGGCACCCAGGTGGTTCAGCTGGTTAAGTGTCCGACTTCAGCTCAGGTCACGATCTCACGTTCTGTGAGTTCGAGCCCCGCGTCGGGCTCTGGGCTGACAGCTCAGAGCCTGAAGACTGCTTCAGATTCTGTGTCTCCCCCTCTCTCTGCCCCTCCCTGCTCATGCTCTCTCTCTGTCTCAAAAATAAATAAAAACATTAAAAAAATTTAAAAAAGAGAATGTGGCATTTTCAAACTATGATTTGTAAACAACTTCAAAATCCTTAACTACGTTAAAAATATTTCCATTATTCTGAGGATAAATACTGATGTCCCAGCCTTGGTCTATTATATTATAGTTGCATAGCCAGGTCTCTGCCGAGCAGTCCATTAACACCTCACAGTCACCCTTACCCTCTGCTCAACGTGTAATCAGTATTGTCCTGATATCAATTCTGTATGAAATGCGTAATATTAACACCCCATTTTATGCATGAATGAACACTTGTGCACAATGTCACAGTGAGTGGAGAATATACTCCAAACACAGTCATTTTGCCTCTGGTGCCTCTGCCTAAAAGCATCACACCATGATGGGTTTTTGTGTGCTTCTTTGGCATTTCATAGTATCACTCAATCATTCTACTTTTTACAGACTGGGTTTGGATATAAAGGGATTCCAAAATTTGGAAGTACCTGCCTTCAAATTATTTTGCAGACTCTTCCTAGAAAACTAGTCATTTCATGAACTTGGCCTTTTATGCCTGGTCTTTTGTCAATCTCCTCAGATTTTCTCTGGTATTTGAGCTTATTCACATACCTGCTTTTCTTCTTGTTATCCTTTCCTTTTTTTCTTTTTTTAAGTTTATTTATTTATTTTGAGAGAGAGAGAGAGAGAACAAGCAAGAGAGGGACAGAGAGGGGGACAGAAGATCAGAAGTGGGCTCTATGCTGACAGCAGAGCAGGGCTCAAACTCAAAAGCCGTGAGGTCATGACCTGAGATGAAGTCAGGCACTTAATTGCCTGAGCCACCCAGATGCCCCTGCTCTCCTTTGGATCTGAATGTTCTTTCACTCACTTGTGTTTGGAAAACAAACTAGTATTTCAAGGCTTAATTCAAGCCCCCAATCCCTTTGGAATACTTCTATTGCCCTCTCTCCAGTCCAGGCAAACCTTACGATTCCCTACTCTGGGCTCCATTGTAGGTTAGGTCTACTTCTCTCACTTCACCTGATACTTTTGTTAAGGAGGAGCGATAGGTGGTAGGAATGTGGATTCTACATTCTGATTGCATGGATTTAAACACGGACTCTGCCACTTATTGGTTGTGTGATATAGGGTGGGTTAGTTAATCCTTCTATGCCTCAATCTGCTCATCTGAAAATTACCTCATAGGGTTATTGTCAGGTTCACTGGAACCAATTTACTTAAAGAGTTTAAAATAATGCCTGCTGTCTAATATGTACTATATAGATGTTAGCAATTTCTTTCTTTCCTGCTTTTTTTTTTTTTTTAAGGTTTCACCTGTCTGCTCTGTGAAGACAGGGAGTAGCTATTTCTTATCTATCATTTAATCTTTCAGCCCAAGCACAGAGCTAGATTCATATAAATAAGGTGTTTTCTGGGTGGTTGGCTTGAATAAATCAATGGTCAGTTAGGAGATTCTAGTCCAGCTACTTTTTCCTCTGCAATAATGGGAAAATCTTATTTGAAAGGGTATCTGTGATTAAATATTAAACAATGCATAACCAAAAAGTCCTATTCATGAGTAACTCTTATCCCAAATGTTTATCTATTCATTGGTAGAGTTGCATTATTACAAGAATCTCAAAAATATATATATATAGCTCAGTGAAATCACAGGTTTCTTTTAAAACACCTACCTTTTTTTCTCAAGGTTGACATTTTAAAGAGCAATGACAGATGCAATGTTCTCTCACACAAGTACAGAGTAATTCATTAACATACATATGAAAGGAAGAAGTCTACATTCAACCTTTACCACCAAAGTCCTTGAGAAATAAAAGAAATTCAAAGCAGCTACAAGTGTAGCTTGTAAAAAGTCAAACTGGTTTTATCATTCAAGAACACCAGGTTGGTAGCAGGAGCTTTTGGTAAATAGACACCTGCAGAATTTGCTTTAGGGTTGAGGTTGGGGGGAAAAAGGAAGAGCTTAAAATAAAAAATCTATCTGAGAATTTGGAATGACAGAATCTTATGTGGAAGAAGTGAAGGGGTCTGTTTTTGTAATCAAGGAATTCAAAACATACCTTTAATAAGTCTTGTCTTGGTCACAGAGCTGGTTAAGGACAGATTTGATTTGATTTGGAAAGACATTTCATAATAGATAGCTTTGTATACATGGACCACATTTCAGCATGGTTTCATGGTGGGATGAATCAGGATGAGGCAAAATGTTATGGGCTGAGTCTAAAATAAACTCTGAGGGTGTTTTTGAATTGCTGAACATCCAGATAAAAGTTACAAACAAAAGCCATCAATTATCTAGAGGTATGTACCTACAGCGTCTTTCCCAGGGACAGGTTAGGTTCTGAAAGGCTGTTCATAGTTCGTTTGTTCTGAAGGTCAAAGTGACACTATACAATTGACTGCCAACCTGTAGGGAGCAGAGTTATTGATACAATTTTGTTTTGATGTATATCTTTGTTCTTACTATAGAAATTCACATGAGTAGGGCTCTGGACCTAACTTTTCTATCAATAAGTAGATCAAATACCTTATATTAAATGTCTTAAATGTCTTACTTTGGGTTCCTTAGAAGCAGAGCCTAGGCAGACATTCGAGTCTATATGATTTAGTGAGAGAACACTCCCAGGATAAAGGGAGGGAGGGAAGCAGGAAAGCTCCGGGGAAGGAGCTAAACAAGATGGGGTTCTCAGCTGTTGTCCAGCTTTAGCCTGATCCCCTGGGGAGTCTGGGGCATAAGTGGTAAAAGAGGTGCAGCCGTGGCCACTAAAAGCTGGAGATGGGCACACTGTCCATTTACAGGGATCTGGACAGGGTATCAACAGCATCTATCACTAGGATTGTTGTGAAGTTTACTATCTTGAAGATACGGCTTAATATTTTCACAAGTACTATGCCAAGAGAAAATTAAATTTAAAAAGCACACATATTTTGTGTGGGCAGTGTTGGGGAAGGACTGACTACTATAAGATGAAAGGCATGCGTTTTAGAGTCTCTACTTTTATACTCAAGTTTCACCTGGTTCTCTAACAATGTACTTTTAAAAAAGCACCAATCTCTGTGAGGCTCAGGCTCTTAATCTGTAAAATAGGAACAACAATAGCGTCTATCTCCTATGGTGGTTTCTGGGCTCAAGAAAGGTAACATATATATGTCAAAGCACCTAAAAGTCTTGAAAACAAGAGATGAAGAAACTCGTCTGGAGAAAGTGTAAAATGTAAATTAGAAGACCTTTCTATGAGTAACTGTAGCAGTTTGAAATATGTAAATGTTTGACCAAATTGAGGGAGGCACTAAAAAATAACAAGAAGAATTAGAGCTTTCATTTCACAAATGCCTTTTAAAGGACAGGGACTTTGCAATCATTATCTCCAGTAATCCAGGTCATTGTTCTATGGATAATGCTATAATTCCATTGAATAAATTTCTTAACAGAGGCTTACTATTGTTTAGAGGTGGCCTGATTTTACCAGTAGACATTTGACAGTGATAGAATTTGAACTCAGATCTGTCTGTATAGAAAATCTTACCATTCCACTACCATTGTTATCCTACATACCAAAAGCCTTTTCTACCAACATGGGCACTGTTGGGAATTTATGAAGGTGGTGGTGAGGAATTCAAATTTAATCGAAGACACAGGTCTTGTACTTTAGGAACTTTCCATTAGGCTGGAGACTAGCATTTAGACTCTACTTTCTCTGTACAAAGAACCAGAACAGATACTTAATAAAGAAACCTTACTCTTTCTCTTCTTTTCTTTTAAGAATTATGATGAAGGAAAAAAAATCCAACTCTATTCCACTGAATTCTGATGATACTATTAAAAAAAACACATAACATAAAATTTACCATTTTAATCATTTAAAGTGCACAATTTAGTGGAATTGAATAAATTCAGATTGTGTAATCATTACTACCACTCACCTCCAGAACTTTATCATTATTCCAAACTGGAACTCTGTATTAATTAAAGTTAACTCCCGAAACTTCCTTTCACCCAGTCCCTGGAAGTCACCACTCTGCCCTCTGTCTCTATGAATTTTCCCTTCTAGTTACCTCAGATATATTAAATCATACAATATTTGTCCTGTTGTGTCTGGCTTACTTCACTTAGCAGGATTTTTTCAAGGCTCATACATGTTGTATCAGAATTTTATTCCATTTTTAAAGTAGGATAATATTCTATTCTACACATACACACACACACACACACACACACACACTACATTCAGGTTATTTCCACCTTTTAGCTACTCAGAATAATGCTGCTATAAGCATGGGTATATAAATATCTGTTCGAGTACTGCCTGCTTTTAAATCTCTGAGGTAAATACATAGAAATGGAATTTCTGTGTCATGTGGTAATTCCATTAATTTTCTTCATGAACCGCTAGACTGTCTTTCAGTGACTCTACCAGTTTACATTCCTATCACCAATGCACAAATGTTCCAATTCTTCCACATCCTTGCAAACATTTGTTATTTTCTGTTTGTGTGTGTGTGTTTTACTAATAGCCATCCTAACGGGTATGAAGCAGTATCTTACTATAGTTCTGATTTACATTTTCATAATGGTTAGTGATGTTGAGCGTGTTTTCATAGGAAAACTCATTCTTGATTAGATATGTCCCTTCTATCATTTTCTCTCTTGTTTTTTTTTCAAAATAGCCACAAGCCTTTGTTCATATTCCACCTATCTCCATAAACTTTTGCATTATCTATTTATGCATATATAACACATTCAAATACATTTAGCAATGCATGTGTGTGTATACATGAGTGCCTGTGTATATATGACCACATGCATATATGTATGTGTATATATACCTATATAATGCTTATATCTATCTATATCTATATTTATATCTGTATCTATATCATCTGTATCTATGACTAAACACACACACACACACACACACACACACACACATTCAGAAATAAGACTACCCCCAAAATGGCCAACCTAAAAGGAAATGGGTATGAAGCAAGGGATCTTTGGAACACAAGACTTGCAATGGCAGATAGACTCAATTCTTAATTCATGTATCTGTTGATGACTACATTGTTTCTGCAAGGTAGGCTTTGAACATATATTTTATTAGTAAAATTTCAAAACAATTACTCTTTCAAAGTAACAGAATATACCTTTCCATGAGCACCCAAGAGACTAATTGCTAACTCTTTGGCCCCCTGATATATCCTGTGAGGCAGGCGTGGGTAGAAATGGGGTGGGGGAGGAGGTGTAAAGAGAAAAATTCAAGGCTTCTATTTCATCCATATCAACAAATATAATTACTTTCAATCAAGGCTATCCCTGGATCCAATATGAAACATTTCAGTCCCCGGAAACCCTATGTATAAAGGATATAAGAAGCCATATGTCTATTGTTCATCTGCTAATGTCCTCAAATGTCACCAAGGTAATTACTTGGATGACATTTATGTGATGCAGCTGGACATTGTTACAGTTAATATAAAGTCTGCCTTTGGCAACCACTTTATTTCCACCTACATCTAAGTGTGGGTGTATGATCACATTTCCTGGGAGAATATCCACCTCGCCCAAAAGACATCTCTGCCCTCAGCTTTTTCTTCCTGTGCTCTGCACACTAATATATAATGAAAAAGAAGAAGGGAAAAAAAAAGAAAGAAAGAAAAACAGTAACGTGTCATATATATTTTTCTTAAAATTTATATCTGAAACTTTTAGAGATATTTCTCAACATAATTTATCAAATATAATAACACAGTTATTTTCTTCCTTTTTTTGAAGAAGATTTTGACTATCCCTAGGAGTATGGATTCATTAAATGCACGCTGTCAAAACTTTTTACCTCCATAAATAATCACCCTCAAAGAACAGATGATTGGCAAAGCTAATATTTTAATATGAACAAAAATATTGTATTAAACAAACACAGGGATTAAATTTCCCCCCACAAACTCACATGCAAACTGGAGCTTCGCCTTCCGACTCAGTACTGTCCCAAGAGTGTTGGTGGCCAGGCACTGGTACATGCCAATATCTTGATCTGTGCGGGGACTACTGATTGCCAAATTGCCTCCATCCAATCTGTAGTGATAACTCATGGTAAAATCAATATCTGTGCCATTTTGCTTCCACCTTCAAGGGAAAAAAAATCAAATTATGTTAGAATATACAGAGTTGACCATTCCTTGTATTAAACAACAGGCAGCTGTACTACTAAGACCATGTATGTATGGATGTCTATATTTACGTATTTATTTATTTGCTAGGACCATTTAAATCAGCAACAACAAACATGGTTACATGTGAAGACAATCCTTCAGTTTCACCAAAGATGACTGTATTTAGGAACTCAGTGATATCAACAACTAGGTTATTTGAAAGATCTTCCACTCTTGATGAATCACAAACATTCACCCAGATGTGTACAAGAAGGCAACATAACTCTTGAAATGAGAAATAAAACTGAGACATTCAGTCAATAATACTGGCCATTCTATTCCTTTAGTGACTTTTCAAATAACATATACTATACCTGAACACCCACAACCGATACTGCAAAATTGGACGTTGAAAATGATTTAGAGATAGAAATCCGAGAAGCGTATATTACAAATGGCATAAAGAAAGCCAGTAAAGATTTTACAATGCCAATTTGAGGCTGATAATAAAACAATATTAACCCACCTACTTTGGAACATGATTGTCTCTGTGAGTCTCTTACTTGGAAAATTAACCACGCAGAATATATTTCAACAGTACTTACAAATGCCAAACTAAAATTATTCTTTAATAAAACAAATGCAGTTTGAGAGATTTTATTTTAGGCAGGAAATAGTTTCTTG
This sequence comes from Panthera tigris, assembly GCF_018350195.1. Classification (NCBI taxonomy): domain Eukaryota; kingdom Metazoa; phylum Chordata; class Mammalia; order Carnivora; family Felidae; genus Panthera; species Panthera tigris. Next base: position 43,237,356 of record NC_056661.1, on the reverse strand, counting down.
ACTTACCTGTTAGTCAACTATAGGTACATGAATTAAGTAGCAGAAGGGCCTTACAGTTATATTTATTTTCGAAGAATGATGTTTTAGAAATTCCATTTGGTCATTTTAAGATGAATGAATACCCAGTAATTATCTTTAATCAAACCCACTTCCTCCATGTTTCACCCCCTTTCTTCAAAATATCCAGACATTTTGAAGTATAAATGTTGCATATTTAGTTAGATATATTCCTAGCTGTGTGTAGTCATAGAAATCATTTAGGAAGAAAGACACTTAAAAATATTGAATTAAGACAATCAGTCTTTTAGAAAAACAAATGAATGGCTTTTTCTAATGGAACATAGCCAATGTCCAAACCATGTACTTTCAGGATTTATGCCAGCTTTGCTGTTATTTTCCCCTTCATGCTAAGATCATATTAAAAATATTTTGAAGAGGGTGGATAACTGTAAGAAAGAAATTACATTTTATAATGTTATTCTAAGTGTCATTGACTTTTTTTAGGAGCATCTTGAAACATCCAATGTAGAGACTATGGTAAATGTCTATTGTAGTATGAAAGAAATACAGACATAGGTAATCCTCTACCCTATTCAAACAGGTAAGTGATTGATCAAATATAAAATCAATCAGAGGTTTTTGATAAACTCTGTCGCTTTAAAACTATTTAGCCAATTCTTGTGTACCTCAAGTTCTTTTTAACAAAAAGAAGTTGAAAGAAAGCAGCCAAAAGCAGTACACTTTCTGTCAAATCTTTTTTTCTAGAGAAATTTGTACAGTTTTTTGTTCTCAATATTAAAAATCAAATATAGAAACATTTTCTGTCTTTAGGCCTTTCTCAAGATTCCAATATTCTCCTTACCAGCTTTATAATACTGTCTTTCACAATTTGCTTACAGGGCATGATCTTTGGACCTCTATGTTCCCTTTCATTTTCAAAGCAAAGGATATACCACACTTAGTGTGCCAGCTCTCTTTAATTTTGGAATCAATCGCTGAAATAACTGCTGTCATCATTACATGCTCCTAATTAAGCTCAGTAATTGTTTTTCAACACAAACTCAAAGTTGTTGGCTTAGCTGCAGCAAATGAATTTTTCACAGTATCCCCATAATCATTCTAATCACTGTGGTACAATGATTATTAAACTGTGCATATAGATCAGGGGTTCAACTCTTGGTGTGGGCTTTGTCCTAATTAATATGTTTAAATCAATGGAGAAATAGTATTAATGATTTCAAGTGATTGTCATAAACACATTACTGATAGGATTGCAGACCCAGGAGAATTTTCCTATAATGCAAAGTAGGAAATTTGCTTTAAATGACTATTTTAAGCATCTGCATTAATATCATATTAATTCCAGGAAACATAATGAATTTGAACTAAAATCTTGACCTTTTTCTGGGGAACATCCTTTAATATTAAGTAATTAAGCCCTGTATCAAGAATATAATGGCTGGGGGCTATGTTTATTGTCCTTAGATAACATACGTATGTGTGTATGTGTTTCAGAACTGGACCTTGCTACATTAAGTGTTTGTTAAAGTGCTTATTTCCGAGCCCATCCCTAAATTTCTGAAGGAGAACTCCAAAATCTAAAATTGTAACAGTCTCTCTGGGTGATTGTAATGTGCACTAAATTTGATTCCATTGACCTTGGCCTATACCAACAGTCCTAGGCCTAGCTTTGACATTCCCTTCCTGTGTATCCCTGGATGAGTCATCTAATTTTTCCAGAAGTTATATCCATCAATCATAAAATCTGCACAATTATATATATCTTGCTTTATCCCATGGGATAAAGAAGGCATCTTATTAAGAAGATGACGTGAGAAAATGAAAAGAATAGAAGGCAGAAGGACAACTTCTATGATTTTTATTCAAAGACACCTTGCACCTGGGTGGCTCAGCTGGTTAAGCGTCCGACTTTGCTCAGGTCATGATCTCACTGTTCCTGCGTTGAAGCCCCACAGTGGGCTCTGTGTTGACAGCTCAGAACCTGGAGCCTGCTTCAGATTCTTTGTCTCCCTCTCTCTGCTCCTCCCCTACTCACCCTCTGTCTCTGTTTCTCTCTCAAAAATAAATAAACATTAAAAAAATGTTTCAAAAAAAGACACCTAGATCTCAGACTTAAGACCTCATGACTAGAGCAGACTAAGTTAAAAAAATCTCCTCTGGTGATCCGGTCAAGAGGAGATCTGCCAGAAATCCTCTATGACATTCGCAGATGTACTTCTGATATAGTTTATCCTGTGTACAAATCATTTACATAGGTGTTGCTTCACTTTCCCAAATAAAATATATATTCTGAGCTAGAAATAAACTCACGGCTATCCGATTATCTAAGACTTTTATTTAGAAGAAATACTACCCAAGTACCAACTTTATGTAATCCATTTTCCCTCTCTTTGCAAAGCTTCCTGGCTAGACTTTAATTCTCATGTGTTACTTGGCCCTTAAAACAATTTAGAGTGATTTCTTTCCATGGGAAAGTTTTGTTCAAACTTGCCTAAATTTCTATATCTTCATGCTTGCACTGAAACCTTGTTTGTGAAGGTGTTTACTGCACTGGAAGTGACTAGAAGACAAGTTGCTTTTAAAATGTTTCCAAAGTTATGCTTTATATATTACTTATTTTATGCTATGAGATTTTTTTTCCTAAAAGGAAATTACTAAAAGAAGTTACTAAAATCAACCACACCCTCACTTTATGGATAAGGAGGAAGTTAATGCCAGGAGAGAGAAATGATTATTCCAAGGTCACACAATGAATATCAGAACTGTGACTAGAAATGATCATTCCTTGCTTTAATCAATAGCTCTTTCATGTGGCTTCACGGTATATCCAAATAATGTCAAATAATGTTAGAATCTGTATCATAAAGGTTTTCCTTCTATTACACACACACACACACACACACACACACACACACACGTACAATCTAAGGTTATGAGTGAGTCTTTTTAATAAAATTTAAGTTAGAAAGGGTCATATTAAAACTAAAACTTTACATTTTGTTGATAATGTGCATTATCTGGACTATCTCTGCCCTTTGCTTTATTATCATGGAAATTGGATCTGGGTCTGCCATTTTCACATTAAAAACAAGTTCTTTTTTCACTCTCTTTCCAAAGCCTCTTGTCTATGAGTATTTTATGCTATGATATTACAGATGAGCTAAACCACGTTAAGGGATTTGAAATAATAAGCTAAATTACCTGTCTTTAGCCTACTAATTCACACATATTTTAGAAACAGAAGCCTTTAGCAACAGTAAAATTTGTAGTCTCTTCATTCAGAGTATTTCTTCACAGGTAAAAACTAATGAGTCAATTGTCATGAGAACCACTATCTTATATCCTTCTGCCTGTAATAAGCCAGTAGATATTTTTAATTAAGTGCAGAACTGATTGATAATTGTGGAAACAAATCTTTTCCTTTCCTTGCTTTTTCTGTTGTTTTTCTGTTTCGTTTCTTTTCTTTTCTTTCTTTCTTTTCTTTCTTTCTTTCTTTCTTTCTTTCTTTCTTTCTTTCTTATCTTTCTGTGCTTTTTGCTACTTGTTTTTCTATTCTTTCCTTACCTGTCTCCCTCCATCTTTCCTTTCTTTTTCTTTTCTCATTTTCCCTTCCCTTTCCTTTCTTTCTCTTTTCTTTTTCTTTTTTCCCCTCAATTCTAACCACAACATGGCACTGCACGCCACCAATCTCAAGAAAAATGCTCCAAACTTTCACTATTTGCAGACGACATGATACTCTAAATAAAAACCTGAAAGTCTCCACCAAAAAATTTCTAAAACTAATACATGAATTCAGCAAAGTCTCAGGATATAAAATTAATGTACAGAAATCTGTTGTATTTCTATACACCAACAATGAAGCAGTAGAAAAAGAAATAAAACAATCAATCCCATTTACAAGTGCATCAAAAACTATATGATACTTAAGAATAAACCTAACCAAACAGGTAAAAAATCTACACTCTGAAACCTATAGAAAACTCATGAAAGAAACTGAAGAGGACACAACGAAATGGAAAAACATTCCACGCTCATGGAATGGAAGAATAAATATTGTTAAAATGTCTACACTACGCAAAGCACATTTAATGCAATCCCTATCAAAATACCACCAGCATTTTTCACAGAGCTAGAACAAATAATTCTCAATTTGTATGGAATCACAAAAAGACCCCAAACAGCCAGAGGAATCTTGAAAAAAAAGCAAAGCTGGAGGCATCACAATTCTACACTTCAAGCTATATTACAGAGCTATAGTCATCAAGACAGTGTGGTACTGGCACAAAAATAGACACATAGATCAATAGAACACAATAGAAAACCCAGAAATGGACCCACAATTATATGGTCAACTAATATTTTACAAAGCGGGAAATAATATCCAATGGAAAAAAGATAATCTTTTCAACAAATGGTACTGGGGAAACAGGATAGATAGCAACATGTAGAAGAATGAAATTGGACCACTTTTTTACACTATACATAAAAATACACTCAAAATGGATGAAACACCTAAATGTGAGATAAGAAACTATCAAAATCCTAGAGGTGAACATAGGCAGCAACCTTTTTGACCTAGGCTGGAGCAACTTCTTAGTAGACCTGTCACCGGAAGCAAGGAAACTAAAGCAAAAATGAACTTCTGGGACTTCATCAAGATAAAAAGCTTCTGCACAGTGAAGGAAATAATCAACAAAACTAAAAGGCAGTCTATGAAATGGGAGAAGATATTTGCAAATGACATATCTGATAATAATAACTTTAGTATCCAAAATCTAGAAAGAACTTACCAAACGCAACACCCAAAAAACAAATAAGCCAGTTAAGAAATGGGGAGAAGACATGAACCGACATTTTTCCAAGAAAGACATACAGATGGCTAACAGGCACATGAAAAAATGCTCAAATCACTCATAAGAAGAGAAATACAAATCAAAACTATGATGAGATACCACCTCACTGTCAGAATGCCTAAAATTAACAACACAGGAAACAAGAGATGTTGGCAAGAATGCATAGAAAAGGGAACCCTCTTGCGCTGTTGATGGGAATGCAAACTAGTGCAGCCACTCTAGAAAACAGTATGGAGCTACCTCAAAAAGTTAAAAATAGAGGGTGACTGGGTGGCTCAGTTGGTTAAGGGTCTGACTCTTGATTTTGGCTCAGGTCATGGTCTCAAGGTTCTTGAGTTCAAGCCCCACATGGAGCTCTGCACTTACAGCATGAAACTTGCTTGGGATCCTCTCTCCCTCTTTCCCTACCTCTCCCCCCCCCCACACACACACACTCCCTCTCTCTCTCTCTCTCTCTCTTCTAAATAAATAAATAAATAAATAAATAGTTAAAAACAGAACTACTACCCTATGACCCAGCAAGTGCATTACTAGGTATTTACCTAAAGGATACAAAAATACTGATTTGAAGGAGTACATGCACCCCACTGTTTATAGCAGCATTAACAAAAATAACCCAACTATGGAAAGAGCCCAAATGTCCATCAAAAAGAATGAACTCTTGCCTTTTGCAACAACATATATGGAGCTAGAATGCTAATAAGCAAAATAAATTAGAGAAAGACAGATACCATGATTTCACTCATACATGGAATTTAAGAAATAAAATAGATGTACATATGGGAGGGAGAAAAAAAGAGAGAGGGAAACAAAGCATAAGAGACTCAAAGAGCACAAACTGAGGACTGATGGATAGAGGTGCATGGGAGAAGGGTTAGATGGGTGATGGGTTTTAGGAGGGCATTTGTTATAATGAGCACTGAGTGTTATATGTAAGGAATGAATCACTGAATTGTACTCCTCACACTAGTATTGCACTGTATGTTAACTAAATGGAATTTAAATAAAAATTTGAAAAGGAAAAAAATCACTCTTCTAAGTCATCCTAATGAATAAGACAGAGATCTAACAATGGTTTCTGGGTTGGGAGTAGCGTAGTGGAAAGTGGCAACACTTGAGGATATTGAAAATATATAGTATTTTTTTTCATTTCAGTGGTGGGTATCCAGCTCTTTACCTTTGTAAAAATTCACTGAGCTGCATCCTTCAAATTAGGTAATTCTAAACACTTTATTGTGTGCATGTTTTACATCAAAGACAATAAATAAACAAACAAACAAACAAACAAACAGGGTGGTGCCAGAAGTATGACTTTACCTATAACTGGGTGAAGGGTAACCAGTGGCAGCACAATTCAGGATGATTTCAGATTTTGATAAATCCAAAGGAAAAATAATGTCTTGTGGCTCCTGGGTAAAAACAGGACGGCTCAAAAGACCAGTACCTGAAAAAAGAGAAGAGTAACACCAAATGAAAACATTTGATCCTGCTTTGAATGTAACTGTGTATTAGATATGAAGTCAATACACTTTTAACTTTTATTTTGAAACTATCTCAAAAACATAGAAAATCTTGCAAGAATAATACAAAGAAATATTTTTTCTGAACGCCTTAGAATCATTTCACAAACCAATGCCCCAACACCCCTAAAAACTTTTATATTTCCTAAAAAGGACATTCTTTTACATAACTACAATAAAGCCATCAAAATTTAAAAAAAAATGAACATTGACTGAGTACTAGTGTCTAATCCTCAGGCCCCACTTTAACATTTTCCTAATAAAATCTTTCACGCAAAAGTACCCAGTCGAGAGTTACAGATTTTATTTAATTGTTGTATATTTTCAGTCTCCTTCAGTGTGGAAACGTTCCCTACTCTTTCCTTGATTTTTCTGACTTTGACATTGCTGAAGATTACAAGGCTGTGATCTGGTCAAGTTTCACTCAGTTTGGGCTTGTCTGAGCAGTCAGCTACCAAGAACAGGGTAGGGGTCCTGGTAGGGGCTGTATGTTGAAGGTGCAGGTAATAAAAAGGGTCTATAAAGACTTTTAAAAATAATAACAGAACCAGTGAAAATTGGCTCTTATTTTTAAAAATGATCACCTTAAGAAGTCTCCTCCCCACCAGCCAGAATACACTGATTACACTGTCTTACTCTGTCACTCTGTTCCTCTCCACAGCTGGGTGCACCTTAGTGTCTGCTGTTTCACTATGATTCAGGGATACCATGTGCTTTATATTACACCCTCTCAGGTGGTACAGGACTTCAATTTGCCCCAATACTGATGAAGTTAACTTTGGTCACTGATTGTGAGGTATTGTCTATCAGACTTTTCCATTTTAAAATTATTTTTTTCCTCCTTATACTTAGTAAGTACTTTGTGTTTAGAGATTTTGAAACAATTCAAATATACTGTTCTTCAATGAACACTTAAGTGTTTTATTAATACATTTCTATCAAAATGGTCTACTCTATCAGAGTGGATAAATGATTTCTTATTTTATTAAACAAGTAATAATCTATTATTATTTTGATGACCAAATTGTCAATGATTTGGCCAACAAGAGCCCATTTAATGTAGTTTATCTTTTTGACATGTGCCTGTCATTCTTTGAATACTTCCTTACTTTATTTTACAACAAAATGTCCCAGAATTATCTTGTGTTTTTTCTACTGTAGCCATGGAAGTAGTCATCTACTCTCCTAAGCAAATCTGGATCCTTTTATTAGAGAATGGTATTTAGAAACCATGATCTGGATGCTAAGTGTACGCAATGTTACTGAGGTGTTCTTGCTCCCAGGCCTTCTCACTCAGTGTGTGTGTATGTGTATATATAGAAATATTTATGCATTTGTTCAATTCCCCTATAGATAACTAATCTCCAGGGAATGCCACTGTAGATTTTATAAAGGTCCTCTTCACCCTGCACAGGTTCTGACATGTGCTCCCAAGTTACTCCCACACCTGCCCTGAAACCACTTATTAAGCTATCCCCTCTCTTCTCACCTCACTCAGGTTCTGACCTTGTGCAGTGCCTCCATCCATTTTCACTCCACTTGATCTCTGACACAACATCCAGAGTCATATTCCACTCTCCGTGGCAATGGAGCCCTTCCGAGCCTTCTTAGACTCTGATATCCTGGGCCAGGCTACCCCACCATAGGCATCCTTATCACCTTTCTTGGGCTCTGCCACTTTGCCTCTGAGCCACCCGTGATACCCTCTGCCCTACATGGATAGCTTTTTCATCCCTCTCAGTCTCTACCACCTCATGCTGGGCTGCTGTAACTCTCATCATCCACATTCATGTGGATGCATACTTTACTTAGCTCCCTTCATGACATTTGGACTGAACTGTTAAGAAGGAAAGGGAAAGGAAAGAGGAGGACGAAGAGTTCAATTCTCACATTTAAGGTGAAATGCTGTTTTGCTGTTAGATTTTGTTTTAAGTTGAAATAAACAACACAAAGTATAAATCTCATCATATCAAGACTTAATGTTAGGACACCCAGTCCAGACTCTAATTGTTGTACGTGAGAGACATGTAAGAGCATGGTGATCCCCTCTACCTACCATAGTTCTACAGCATCTCAAAGTTGGTAGATGTTTTGTAGACCACTCAGGCCAGACTTCGTGGTATAGAAATGCAATGGTACCTCCGAATCAAACGGACCTCAGTGGACTTGAACAATTCTCAGTATCTTCATTGGTAAAAAAGATATATGTATCTCAAATGATTGCTTTCAGATTTAATCATACACTGCTTATGAAGTATGGCATATTGTTCCCAGTACAAGTAAATGTATAGTCACCATATCATGACGATCACCATCACCATTGTCATTGTCACCATTATTACAGACAAGGAAATTGAAACCCAGGAAATTGAATCGTCTTTTTTGAGATTCACTACTTGCTGTAAGAGAAAGTAAGAAATCAAACTCTGGTTTCCTGATTCCCTCTTCACTGTTTTCACTATCCACTCGGATCTACTTCCTTCTCATTAGTCTTCCAAAATATTTGTAATTTAGACTTATATTATAATTATATATTTATAATTTCAGTACATTTCATTAATAACCTAAAAGTGGAGACAGACAGGTTTTAATTCTAGCCTAGTCAGTTACTACATAATGGTGGACAAGTTATTTAACTCTCAACTGTAAAATAGCAACACTTAGTCTTATGTGTTTGTGTTGTGAAGCCTAGTTGAAAAAGAGTGAACTGAAAACATAACGCAGACTCTTTTTACCCCAACACCTAATGAAATGGGCAAGAAATTATAAATGCAAACAAACAAGTAAACAACAGAAATGAACAATGTCTGAACAAGAAAAGGGACAAATGCCATTGACTTTAAACTAATCAAAACAAAGGAAATAAACAACAAAAATAACTGAGCCGTAAGAAGAGTTCAGGCCAGGCTCAGGAAATGAGTTTTTGACTCCTTAATCTTATCCCTATCTCCACTGGTGAAATGAAAAAATGCTGAGAACTCTCATAACAACCTCCAGTTCTGGAGTTAAGTACATTTGTATATGCATCATGTTTTTTAATCTTATTCCTTTTCTAGCTGAAGAGGAGTAAACCAGCTTATGGAGAGTAAAGCAGGAAAGTGTGAATAGTAAAGATGACTGTATTTTACAGACAAAGAGTTTCATGCCTATATACTCACTTGGTAAAACTCTAGAGTCCAACTAATAAACAATACATCTGTCCAGAGAAGTATACCTAGTCCTCCACCAATAATATTACCAAACACCACTAAAAAAATACCTTAAAATAGAGAAAAGTACCCAAGTATTCTGATAAAGGCTGAACTTCCCTCAATCTCATCATTCCCTCAAGTTACAAAATGAGGGTGCTCATGACACACCCAGCCTCCAAACTGGAGCTAAAAAGGAGAAACAAACAAACAAAAGAGTCCCTGATTTGATGAGATAAAAGTTAAGAAATATCCCTCTCTATAAAAGAGTACATGAATTGTTTATACACATTTCCTCAAGTATGAGCAAATGAACGGGAATGGAAGAGGAACTATGCAAATATATTTCAAAAATGAAAGTGGAAAACAAAGCATGCCGAAGATAGACAAAATACCAATCAAGAAGAAAATGTAACTCAAGGAACTCCAGGAAATTTCTCAAAATCATTTCATGCTGTAGAGTAAGAACATGAATTCAGACAAAGCTAACATAACTGGATGGCAATGAAAAAACAAACAAATAATAGAATCAGATAAATCAGGAGGTTGCAAACTTAAGGATACAAATTGTAAACCAAACAACATCGCTAAAGATCTGATAAATCAATTAGAATAAGTAAGTAATCAGATACCTGCTGAAGTCAAATTACTGACATTAAGGAAAAGTTTGAGGTAATTGTAAATAATGACGTTGAAAAAGCACAGATAAAAAGCAATTGAAAAACAGGTAATGAACAAGAAAGATAAAGACGAACCAACATAAAATCTTCGCCATTGAGACAGAGAATAAAACAAATATATCAGCAGCAGATATCATAAAGAAAATTTCCTGTGAATTCAAAGAATATACCATGCTCTAGGGACATCTGAAAGAAAGCACTCAATACCAAGGCATGTGTGATCTTAAGTGATTAAGTGATCTTCAAAGTTAAAGAAAGACTTAAAAAGACTAGGCTGAAACCAAATATCATCTAAAAAGTGGAAGACTATATTAAATTAATCTCAGATTTTAAAATGGTAGCCTTCTACACCAGAAGACAGTGGAAAAGAAAGCCTGTAACATTCTGAATAAAAGTGTGACAAGTCTATTATCACCTACTAAGATATCTTCCAAGTTTAATGGCATTCAACATTCTTTAACATAAAAAAGAAACCTTCAGAGAATATAACATAAATGACTATTCTTAAAGAAATGACTTAGCAATGAAATTCAGCCAATTAAAAATGAACCAATATATAGCTTTAAAGAATGAAGGAGCTATAGGATGAACACTGAATATATTTAAATATAAAACTAATACTTACACCCCATGTTATTTTTAGTTATAGGACAGAATATGAAAGCTGTAAACTTGGATAATATAAAAATAACAATATAAATAGAAGAATGAAGGGTCATAAGGGAACATAGTTACAAATGTTTAAGTGCTAATATTTTCTTTTATAGCAAAAAGTCAACTGATAAAAATACATATATATTAAATATAAATTAAAATTTTTAAAAGCATAAGTACTCTAACTTCTTGGTATTATTTAGTGCATCTTTTACCCTTAGAGGACTCTTTTAGGAAAACAAATACAAATGTAAGTATCTTTGTTGACTCAAATCATTTATTACAAGTTCAAAATTCTCCTCATTTTACTTGGCTTCAGTTTGACTTTTGTTAAACTAAAATACAATTAAATCTTCATGTTAAAAGTAGTATCTATTATAAAATCCTATTTTTATAAAAGCATTTTTCTATGCATTTATCTACCTTCATATTAGTCTATATCTCTGTATTTATATGCATAGAAAGATGGCTACAATTTTACCAAATTTTAATAATTTTTATTTTGGGGAGAATTTTATTTGGGATAAAGTTTTTTTTATATTTGCATAATTTTTCATAGTTTGAATGTTTAAAATGAACATATACTATACTAAAGAAAATACAGGTGACTCTTGAATATGGGCTTGAATTGCACAGTCTACTTATATGCAGATTATTTATGGTACAGTATTGTAAATGTATTTTCTGTTCCTTAAGGTTTTGTTAATAACATTTTATTTTCCCTAGCTTACTTTATTGTAAGAATATAGTATATAATACATATAACATACAAAATATGTATTAATCAACTATTTAGGTTCTTGGTAAGTCTTTCAGTCAACAGTGAGGTATTGGTAGTTAAGTTTGCAGGGAGTCAAAAGTTATATACATGAATTTTCAAGTGCATAAGGGGTCAGCACCCCTAACCCCTATGTTGTTTAAAGGCCAACTGTGATGGAATTTTTTTAATGTTTTATTTACTTATTTTGAGAGAAAGAGTGTAAGTGAGTGGGGAAGGGGCAGAGAGAGAGGGAAAGAGAGAGTCTCAAACAGGCTCTGCACTGTCAGCACAGAGTCCGATGTGGGGCTCGAACTCACCAAAACTGAGATCGTGACCTGAGCCAAAATCAAGAGTCGGATGCTTAACTAACTGAGCCAACCAGGTGCCATGGGATTTTCCTTTTAAATGAAGTAAAAATACTGAAAACAAGTAAGTTGAAGTGGTAATTAATTTTTGACAGTAGAATATGAATGGCTTTTCTGTTCCTTTTGTAGAAATTACCAACCACCCTCCTGCCCCACAAGAAAGAAACCTGGTTGAAATAATGCCCATTGGCCATCTAGCATTGCACCATGCACAAGAGAGGCACACACAAAATATTAATTAATTTATCTTCCTTTACCTTCACTTAGAGAAAAGTGCTGTTCAAATTCCATATAATCCAAATTTGGGGTATAACTTCACTTAATAATACTTTGTATTTGGGGGAGTGATTTGTGGTTTTCAAAGGACCTTTACATACACCAATTATTAAACCCTGGGGCATCTGGGTGGCTCAGTCAGTTGAGTGCCCAACTCTTGATTTGGTTCAGGTCACCATCTCACAGTTTGTGGGATGGGGCTCTGAGTTGCACTCCACATTGACAGAATGGAGCCTGCTTGGGATTCTCTGTCCCTTTCTCTCTGCCCATCCCTGCTGGTTTCTCTCTCTCTCTCTCTCTCTCTCTCTCTCTCTCTCTCTCTCTCAAAATAAATAAATAAGCTTTAAAACACAAAACAAAATAAATCTTAATCTACCATTTGGTAGATTAAGAATTTATAACTAATAGAACAAGGCATTTTCTATCAAACTGGTTTATTTTGAAGCCACAAAAGCTTGGTTGTAGTGAACTTGGTTGAGTTCATACCAGTGAAAAGTCTAGCTTGTCAACTAACTGGACTCTTTTGGTAAACTTTTAGTTTTTTTATTTTTTTTTCACATTGTAATGGAATGATTACATAATAGCATACTTTTGCTGCTGTGTTTATACTGTCAGAAAGTAAAGACAACATTAGTTTTTCTGTACAAGAACACCTGAAACTGTGACAATATGATATCAAAATCAAGAAATCAAAGTGCTTTTTCAAGTACTTTTACTTTAAGAATATACTAGAGGTTAGGATGAGTGTTGACAATAAGCAATTAAATAATTGTATTAATAGTACCTACTATTATAAAATCACCTATGATTATAATGCTACTCTATAAAATTGTTTCATTTGACAGTAAAGCAAGAAGTTAGCAATATAGGTTCAATGAAAAATAAATACTTTTAAATGATAATTTAAAAAAACATAGTTATTGAAAATTAATGTAGATTTGTCTCGTTTTCCTTCTTTTGTCTTCCATATTAATATAAATTATTATTAATCATATATGTATATATTTTTATATATTTATAAATATATTTATATTAATATAAATATATTTATGTTATATTTATTATAAATATAATTTATAATAAATTTATTTTATCATATTTATATTTATATAAATTATATAAATATAAATATATTTATAAATATATATAAATATATACATATATGATTAATTATATATACATATATATATATATCCTATGATCTGACTCCAATACTGGATCAAACCTACCAGTGTCTACAGTTCACTGTCATCTCCTGAATATTGAGAACATTTAATTGTATCTAAGGCAGTCGCATGTTGGCATTTCTGAACAGTTCCATGAACATCTTCATGGAAAAATCAGCTTTTACCTATGTTAAAAGTCATGTCATCTTCTTTTATACTAAATAGGCAATTTTTTAATAGCAAAAAGTCCTATTTGATTGACTTTACCCTTCTAGCCATGGTTAACTAGACCAAAGGTGAACATGCCCTCCTGGGCTGCTATGTTTCTCTCTCTAGGAATAAGCAAATAATATTAAGACATGATTGTTACTTGTAAAGAGATGACCTGTTCAGGAATATTAGAGCAATCCATTTTCCATAAAACTCATGAAAACTTAGAGAATGCTAGTCTAGTCTACAGACTGAGACAGACAGTAAGACAGGCAGTAGAATGATGGAGACAAAGAATAATTGAACAAAGACTGGCTTTATTCTGTGAGCTTTTTGATCTTTGGTTCCAGTTTTTAGTGAGACCTGCCTCTGGGTTCTATGAGGTGTCAACTCTACCATATCTGTTTCTTGCTAAGAGACTTAGAAAGACAGATTCAAAACAATACACAATACACAGAAACCAATGTTTTTGTGCTTTTCTTCTCTCTAGAACTATGAAAGCACAAACAACCTGGGTAGTCAACCATTTGTTTTCAGAAGTTATTAAGGGGAAATTCAAACACCTGAGAAGGTTCATATCTAAAAGAACACAAAACTAAACAGTGTATTATCCATGGTTTTACTTGAATCCCAATTTTTGGGCTTGGGCAAATTTCAGGTTTCACAAAGGGGTAATAAGACTAGACATCTCCAAGGTCACATCCAGATAAAGAGTTGCTGGGATCTTTCTTTGTGTCACAATCTGTCCCTCCGAATATAGTTCCCTACCCCGGTTCCTGGCACTCCCTAAAATGTCTTCTACTGAAGAAGTTGCATTTCTAACATCATTTTCCAATTCAATTTCAATTTTTTATTTGAAAAACAAAACAAAACAAAAAATAAGTAGAGTCTAATGACTTTGCTTGGTTTTACCAAAGAGGAAACTAAAACCAGGCATGTAACCAGTATGATTGCATGGGGCTCAGCTCTTAGAAGGGCCCTGCACTTCTGGTTCTGTTCTGAAGTCACTGCCTTAGCACTCTTAATACCGTTAGCCACATATTTGAGTTTTATAAGTGAAGTTTGATGAGTCTGGTGAACATTGAGTGCTTGGTGCCTTGGCTAACATTTGGTACCTCCTCCTGTCACCAGGCCTGCCTCCCCAGGACCCTGCATTTTTATTTTGCACTGTGCCCTGCAAATTATGTAGCTGGTCCTGACTAACGCTTACAGAAGTTAAATGATTTGCTCAGGGTCACTTCTAGTGAAATTATAGAGCTAGTACTCAAATTCAGATTTGACTCAAAGTCCAGGATTACTCACACTACACTATAACCAATGGAGTTCTGCATACTTTCAGGATTTAAAAAAAGGCTCTCTCCCCTCTGGCTTTCTTTCCTTTCTATTGCTTTCTATTACTAAGCATCTTAGTTTCCAAACCAAGTTATTAAGCCTATTGAACCTAACCTAGACTAAGTCAATTATGTCTTCTCTGGAATTCATGTTCAGAGGAAAAAAGCATCAAGGATTTTGGGGCTCATAGGTTTAGCTGTCCAATAAAGAGTTGGATATATTGATGTGAGGGCTGGGTTGGAGAAACTGATTTTTGGAAACAGTGGTTGGAAACAGTGGCCTTTAAGTTCTAACGAAAAGAAAACTTTGTTCTAGCAATACTTCGATGGTAATCATTCTACAAATATATTTTATACTATTTCAAAAGTGTAGGTTTCCATGTCCACTGCATCATTATTTACAAAAGCCAAGACATGGGAACAACCTAAGTGCCCATCAGTGAATGAACAGATTAAAAAATGTGGTAAATACATAAATGGAATATTATTTGCCATAAAGAAGGAAATACTGTAGTTTGTGACAATATGGATGAACCTTAAGGTCATTATGCTAAGTGAAATAAGTCAGACAGAGAAAGACAAATGCTGTAGGATCTCACTTGTATGTAGAATCTTAAAAGAATGAACTCATAGAAACAGAGGAAAGATCTATGGTTGTTAAGGGTGTAGATGGGGAGGAGTGGGAGGGAGAGGAGGGAAATAGGTGAGGTTTGCCCAAGAGAATAAACTTTCAGTTATGAGATAAATAAGTTTCGGGGATATAATATACAGCATGGTGGCTATAGTTAACAAGAGTATAGTATCTATTTGAAAGTTGCTAAGAGGACAGTTATTAAAAATTCTCATCACAAAGAGAAAAAATTGTCACTATATGAGATGATAGATGGGCTTACTAACTTTATATGGTAATCATTTTACAATACATACATATATCAATCATTATATCATAAACCTTAAATTTAGACAATGTTATAGATCAATTATATCTCAATAAAGGTGGGAAAAAAGGTACAATTTCAAAATAGCCTTAAATTTAAACCTTGATCAGAATCAAGCCATACGTTGAAACTGGCACTCATTTGACAACTTAGATATCAGTGAGTCCTTATTCAAGCAAACATCAAAAATGAGGGGGCTCCTGGGTGGCTCAGTCAGTTGAGCATCCGACTTCAGGACAGGTCATGATCTCCCGGTTTGTGAGTTCAAGCCCTCATCCGGCTCTTTGCTGACAGCATAGAGCCTGGAGGCTGCTTTGAATTCTGTGTCTCCCTCTCTCTCTGTTCCTCCCCTGCTCATGCTCACTCTCGCTCTCGCTCTCTCTCTCCTTCAAAAATAAATTTAAAAAAAAATTTAATTTTTTAACATCTACCTGACAGCGGCCATACTTGAAATTCTTTCATGCAACAGACATTTGAGAAGATAATTCTTAATTGAAAAGCTACTTTGGGGGGCGCCTGGGTGGCGCAGTCGGTTAAGCGTCCGACTTCAGCCAGGTCACGATCTCGCGGTCCGTGAGTTCGAGCCCCGCGTCAGGCTCTGGGCTGATGGCTCGGAGCCTGGAGCCTGTTTCCGACTCTGTGTCTCCCTCTCTCTCTGCCCCTCCCCCGTTCATGCTCTGTCTCTCTCTGTCCCAAAAATAGATAAAAAACGTTGGAAAAAAAAATTAAAAAAAAAAAAAGCTACTTTGAACATAATAGAATCATTCTGGTTATTTTCATATCAGACACTCTAGCAGAATAAACTAATGGCATACACTTGGTGTAAGATGTGTACATGGAGACTTGCAGTATTTCAGTCCAGGCAGCCATCTATGGTGACCTAGTGATTCAAAGGCTGAGTATTAAACCTGCCTGGAAAGTATATGACACATCAGAAATGGTACACAGATCATAAAGTAAATCATAGTAAGAACTGTACATTACCATACAGTTCACATTCTGTTTATCATTGCAGTTTAAAGCCAAACCAAAATACAATTTGATATCATTGCTTGTTTAAATATTGCCAGGACACAGTGATAAAGTCCAATGGGAGCAAATTCAACCAAATTTTATTAGCTGTAATTATTGGCTGAACCTTCTTCAGGCACAGATAATATAAAAATAAATAAATAAATTGCACTCAAGGAGCTTATAATCAAATAAGAGCAACTGAGACATGTACTAAGAGCCAGGTCTAAAGTTTAACTTGTACACAAATTATCTTCATCCTTATAAGAACTCTGACAGGTGGATTCTAATATTACCGATGTACGTGTGAAGAAATTGTGGTTTAGAGGATTTAAGTAACTTGCTCAATATTGAACAGCCAGAGAGAATGTTGTAATCCAATTTTAAATGTAGGCAATCTGACTCCAGAACACACACTCTACGTCACGTGATATGTACTCCAGAAAGGGAAGCAGACATAAAAATAAGTAACTGCAATATTACAGAATAAGTATTACACCAAAACATGATTATACTTTAAAGGGAGTTCAAAGTGGAAGTGATTAATTCTGCCTAGAGGTTATGGAAGACTGACAAAAAAGGTATTATGTAAGCTATGTGTAAAACAGTGAGAATGCCTTTGAAAGGGAAGGGTGTAGTATGGAAATTCTAGGACTAGTTTGAATAGAGACATAAAAATATGTGTCATTCAAAAATAGATATAATTAGTCTGGAAGGTAGGGGAATAATAAAATATAGAAATGGAATCGTATATGTAGAGCATTTTGAAGGCCCTTAAATGACATTACAGAGGTTTGAACTTGATGTGTTAACAGTTAGAAAACATGGAAGTGTTTTCAATTTTAAGCAGGACTATCTGACATGCTTAGATCTATGATTAACTGGAAGAAGAACAAGGGAAGAGAACCACAAGTCACAGAGATTATTTATCAAACATTTGAAAACACTGAGATAGTTGGGGCATTGTCAGTAGAAATGAAGAGAATGAGAACAATGCAAGAGCTCTTCTGAAGTGTTTCCAGGCAATACCGGCAGAATGATAAAACTGATTTGAAGTGAGAGATGAAGGAAAGAGAGCATTAAAGATTCCTCTGAGCTAGCTGTAACTGATGAATGCATGTATGTTGACTTCCTGAACTGTTTTTTTTTTAAGTTTATTTACTTATTTATACTGAGAGAGAGAGAGAGAGAGAGAGAGAGCAAGTTGGGGAGGGGGAGAGAGAGAGGGAGATACAGAATCCCAAGGAGGCACCACACTGCCAGGGCAGAGCTCAATGTGAGGCTCAAACTCAAAAACCATGAGATCATGACCTGAGTCAAAGCCGAGTATGATGCTTAATCGACTAAGGCACCCAGGAGCCTCTCCTTGACTGTTAACAGAAAAACGAAAAGGGGAAAGATGAGGGCATTGAGAATGAAAGTAGATGAGAAAACAGATACAAGTTTCATTCATTTTTAATTTATTTACTGAACAAGCATTTCTTCGTGGGCTTACCATTTGCAGAAACTATCTCTGGGTCTGGAAAACAGAGTAAGGAAAAAAGAAACCTGCTCAAATTGCTCTTCTAATGGAGCTTGTATTCTAATTGGGGGAGACATAAATGAAGTCAACAAATGACCACATGGTACCTGAGATGGTATTAAGTGCAATGGAGAAAAATAAGCAGTAAGAGAGCTAGGAATTCTGGGCTGATGTGGAGGAGTGTTATTTTATAAAATCTGGCAAAGGAAAACATCACTGGTCTGGTAACATCTGAACAGGGAATGGTCAGGTTTGGCAAGTAGGGCTGGTAAACCAAATAGGATGAGGGGGAAATATACCATTGGGCTTAGCAATGTAGACATCACTGACCACTTAGCTTGAGTTAAGTGGAGTATGAATCCTGAATGGAGTGTGGATAAGGAGTGATGTGAAGAAAGGAATAATTTATAATGATAATGTATAAAATGATCATCAGGAGAATTAAAAAGTGAACAGAGGGGAGAAACAAGATAAGCCATATCAGGAAAATTCGTGAAAGATTTCAAAATGACACAGGAAAATTGCTGGGTATCCTGTCCAGTGCAGTTTTTGGAGTTAACTGTGCCTTTCAATGTCTTTTCTCTATTTTACAACAATGTAAGGAAGAGAAAACTGTGAATGATGCAAATGATTCTTATCCATTGAAATGCAAATGAACTGTAACCAGTGCAATGAAATTGTTTTTTCCCCCCTTTTCCCTTGTGGATAAACCAGGTTTTTGTTTTGTTTTGTTTTGTTATCTTCTTTGTGTCAGCTTACATGAGATATAATTGATATACCATGCAATTTAGTCATGATAAACCCATTCTGCCTCCATTTATAAATATACTTTTCCATTTCTTGTTGCCTATGCACATGTGGTTCTTTGAAGTCTACTTTGAACGGGTTGCAACATCTTACTGGTCCCCATATTAATTCATTATTTAAACAAAATCTTTCAATGGGTTAATTTTTATTTGTTTGAGATTCATGATTTTGCTATTTAAAAAATATCATTAAAACATGTTAAATTTGAGTTGCCAGACAGACTCACAGATGTAGAACCAGTAGCCACCTCTAAGCAGGAGTTGGCTGGGGGGAAAGGCAGAGTTGAATGGCATTGTTCTTTAAAGTTAGTACCAACGTGGAATTGAGTAAAAGGAAAGCCCAAGATGAAAGACCAGAGATTATCAACATCTTTAGAACTGACAAAAGAGAGAAAAGAGCAAAAAAATTCTGAGGAAGATCTGTATGAGAAAGTAAGACTATTTTACCTGAATCACTGTATTAGTTATCTATTGCCACCATAAGAAATCATCTCAAACTTAGCAGCATAAAAGTATGCAAATCCATTACCTTATAGTTCTGTAGGTCAGATTTCCAAAATGACTCTCAGTGAGCAAAAATCATGGTGGAGCTGCACCCCTTCTTGAGAAGCTTGAGAGTAGAATCTTTCTCCTTGCCTCTTCCAGCTTCTAGAGTTTGCCCACATTCCTTAACTTATGGAGCCCCCTTCTCATATCAAATGAATCTGACTATTCCTCCATAGAAATGTCATCTAACTCCTTCTTCTACTTTTACGGTCTCTTGTAATTACATTGGGCTCAACCAGAAAATCCAGGATAAACTTCCTTTTAGATCAGCTGCTTAGCAACCTTTATTCCATCCGTAACCTTAATTCCCCTTTGCCATGTAACCTATCACATTCACATGTTCCAGGGATTAGGACATGGACAACTTTGGGGCCATTATTCTGCTGAACACATCCATCATATGAGAGGCCAAAAAGGAGAGTTTGTTTTTATGTTAATTTAATTTTGAGAAAGAGAGCATGAGCAGGGGTAGAAACAGAGACGGAGGAAGACACAGAATCTGAAGCAGGCTCCAGGCTGTCAGCACAGAGCCTGATGTGGAGCTCAAACTCACGAACCATGAGATCATGACCTAAGCTGAAGTTGATGCTAACTGACTGAGTCACCCAGGTTTTTAATAGAGGACATAGTTAAGGTTGCTATGTGTTAGAGAACAGTGGAAAACAACAGCAAAAACTTACTTGGTAATCAAATAAACTTTTGTTTCCTTGGGAGAAATATCATTATCAAAGTCAAGATGGATTGGTAAGCAAGGCCAAGTTTAAGG
The DNA here is from genome assembly GCF_018350195.1 of Panthera tigris. Taxonomy (NCBI): domain Eukaryota; kingdom Metazoa; phylum Chordata; class Mammalia; order Carnivora; family Felidae; genus Panthera; species Panthera tigris. Next base: position 43,216,743 of record NC_056661.1, on the reverse strand, counting down.
TGAACCGAAGATGTAAAGAAAACTATGGCATGCAGTATAAACAACATAGAAGTCAGATGGCAAAGAGAAAGAGAGAAGTGAGCAGGGCCTAGAGAACCTGTTTGTATGTGTATGTTTCAGTTTTGCTTATTTGTATGGTTAGGACGAAAGAGACAAGCTGATGTGTAGGCTGATGCTAATGAATCAACTGAGAGGCAAACTCAGATTCTTTTGAACTTCTGGGTCTGTGATACTACTACTTCCCTAATTTAGAGGATTTCAATATGAACCTGTGAGAATTAACAGCATGCTTTCAAGTATACAAAGTACCCAAAAACACTTCCTTAAAATGTCCCTGGACATTTTAGTGAAGACTAGTGAAGATGTTAGAAAACCCTACAAAACCTATTATTATCATTGAGATATGAGAGTGGCCCCACTGGTTGTCCTCTAAGCTAAGACTGTCACCCCCTGAAATGGCACTGATTCCATGTGCATACTGATAACAAACTGAATGGAGAACATTTGGGAGAAGATAAACAAATAACTGAGAAAAGCACTGTGAAAATCTTGAGTAGCCAAGATAGAGACACATCCCAAATGTCTATTACTTGATGAGAGCGGGTGCCATTTTGGTAACAGAGTGTGACAACTAAGCATGCTGACCCATCAATCCTGTTTCCTGCTTACTGCCAACATGAATATCTTAATGAAATCTGTAGGCTTGGGGTGAAAGTTCACTCACATGGCCTCTTTTGGAAAGCTGAGACTATACCGAATTCCGAGGTATGTCATTTATGCCTTTCTACTTTGTTAAGTTGAATTTCGTCTCTCATTCCAGGCACGTACCTCTCCTGCCCTCTGTGCCATGCAAAAATGCCACCAAATTTGTCAGAAAAGATTTGCCCTTTGTGAAACTAGGCTGATTAAGTTTTATCAGCTCATATCTCTCTGAATGTTTGGTAACCTCATTCCTTATTACTGTCTCAGAGATCTTGCCTCCAGCCAAGGGCAGCTCTGCTCATTTATAATTTCCTGGTTATTTCTCAGCAGATTAGGGTGAGGTATTTTTGTTTTTGTTTTGCCTCTATCTCCCTCTAACTGTGAAATATTTTTGCTAAGATTTCCTCATTTTGGTTTAAAACTTATTTAGAAATAGATTTATATTTTTTCCCAATTTACCACAATGAAAGTCTCTCAGAAATTTAAATTATTGGTTGATAAAAACCTCTCATGCATTTCCTGTACTTGCCAATGTGATCTTTCTTATGAAGAAATGCAGTTGTTCTATTTCTCTCTTGCTACATCAGTTTAAACTTCATAAACACCATAATTACACTAGACTAAACTCAGATATGAAATAAGAAAATGAAATAGCATCCCCTGATTCATTATGCTATATTGTCTTCCTCCCAATATAAAGATTAAATGACAGGGATGATTTACAGAGATGACAAACATGAGTTCAATTTTTCTTTTTCAGACTCATAATCAACAAAAGCTTTTTTTTTCTTTTATGAGTGGGGAAAATTGGTTGGTTCCCTGTATGAGAAAAGCCCTTGACATTTTCTGTTGATTCTTCCAAGGTTCACACAGTACTAAATTTCGGTCCTGTTTTTCCTCACTTGAGTATTTGAACATAAACAGTTTCTCCAGTGATGCTACACTGACTTTGTAAACATTGACTGCACAAAGATGAGCATACATCAAGCTTTTCCTTCTCCTCCTTCCTATTCATGTTCTCTCTTCATGTTCTTTACCAACCTGTTTCCACGTTCGTCACCACAGGGGAAAAGTTAGGAACATCATACATCTCATTGGCATGGATTGGTGTGCAAATGTAGGAGACAGTTTTATTTACTCAGCCGGAATGGTTTTTAAGTTTAAGGCTATTAGTTTATTCCATTATATAAATAATAGATGTGTATAGAATATTTGCAAGTCTCAGAAATGTGAAGAGAAAAAAATACCCAATTTGGATACTGGTAGCAGTCATTCCTGAATCTTTTTCTATACTATGCTGTCAATTGTTAATCTCTACCATGACCCAGTTAAAAATATAACGTAAGTAATTTCACTGTTAATAATGAGAACTTGTGAAATTTTAGTTTTAATGGAACTACACATGTTGCAAGTTTCATAATAATCCATCATGTCAAAATATATTTAAATAAAAATGTTTACATCGTTCTATATTATGGTTTTTTATTATAAATAATGCAATAATAAATGCCTTTCCTATAATATATTTGTTATTATTTTCTTGGCATAATTTTCTAGAATTAGAATTGATGGAGCTAAGAGAAGTAATATTGGGGGAGTTCTGATAATTATTGTTAACATCCATCTAATTGAATCTTGTGAAGTCAGGGAATGCTTTTCAGTGAAAATTTATCCCAGTGGGGATTCAAAAGATAATCATGGTGATGATGACATTTTTGACAATTTACTAACATTACATGTAGTAACTTGGCATTTATTATCTGATTTAAGTCTTACCCCAAACTCTGCGATGAAACTGCTGATCCTCCCCCCTTTTACACAAGTTAGAACTTGAAACTAGTCAGTCTAACAACAGAAGCCACAATCTTAACCACCCCAAAGTACAGGAATTAGGGTGGAGGGATTCTTTAGAAAGGGGGTAGGGTAAGTAAATACAAATGCCTTTTAGCTACCTTAAAGAATGAGGAACTCATCTGGAGGGCTATGGGAAGCCATAAATGTGACTTAAGCTTGTAACACATTTTCAATATGAAAAACATGGCCAAATTCTGCACACAAAGAGCCTAGGAAGCAGTAGCTGCCTGGCTTGCATTAACGTAGCTCGACAGAGAATCCTGACAGGAAGTGCTCTCCAGATAAGAAGGAACTAGACTTTGGGCAAATCTACTTTTTTTCTTTATTTGCCTATCAGACCTCAAAGGGTCCAAGTGCCTAAGGGTTCTTTCGATGCCATGATCTTGGCTGTTCCTTCTACTGCTTTGGAGAAATCGCAGATGGCCTACCATCAAGTGTGACATACACTCTAAGACTCAGTTCAAACAGAGCTGGGTGGACGCAGCTCTCTGAAGCGCTGAATTAAAGTGGATGCTGTTTTGTTTTTCTAGACAAAGAAAACAAAATTCTATCCAGCTCTTTTATCTATGAAAATGTAGACATTCGTCTTAATTTTCCATGCTATTCCAAAGCTAAGCACAGAGACAACTCAAATTTAGCGAACATTGCTATCATATATTGGCTATTACTTATTTTATTATTTATTTTATTTGTTTCTCTTGGTGCTAGCATGGAAGAAGCTGTTTTATGAACTCTTCACAACACCAATAATTCACAGGTGCCAAGTGCTTTTGCTGACAAGCATAATAATGGAGGGTCCACTTCTGAGCTATGAGTCTCCTCTTAATCAGACTACTTAGCAGTGTACATAGGCTTTATCAGTAGCATGCACAATTTCTCCCCCTGCCCCTGCAATGACCAAAAAATAAAATAAAATAAAATAAAATAAAATAAAATAAAATAAAATAAAATAAAATAACAATGGAACCAAAACAGAAGAGAAAGGAAAGCTCTTATCGAGATATATTTTATGGAATTTTTCAATTTCAAGTTGCCATTTTTAGGGGCATCTGGGTGACTCAGTCGGTTTAGCATCTGACTCTTGATTTCAGATCAGGTCATCATCTCATGGTTCGTGCGATCAAGTCCCTCCTGGGGCTCTGTGCTAACAGTACAGAGATTCCTTGGGGTTTCTCTCTCTCTCTCTCTCTCTCTCTCCTTCAAAATAAATAATAAATAAACTTCAAATCACCATTTTTAAAATACCACATACATGCAATATTATTAGTTTCCTAGGACTGCCATAACAAATTACCTCAAACTTAGATGTGCATACCAACAACTTTATTCTCTCACAGTTTAAAAGGCTTGAAGTATAAAATGAAGGTGTCGTCGGGGTTGATTTGTTCTGGAGGCTCTGAAGGAGAAAACATCCCATGCCCTCTCCCCTGGCTTCTGGTGGTTCTCAGTGATCCTCGGCATTCTTGGGTCAACATCACTCCAGTCTCTGCCTGCATCTTCACATTGCCACCTTCACCTTCACAGTATCTCTGTGTATCCTCTTCTCTTCTCACAAAGACACTGGTCATGGATTTAGAGCCCAGTCAGAATCCGGATGATTTCATAAAAGTGGCTGTAACTAATTCCATTGGCAAATACCTTATTTCCAAATAAGTTCCCATTCTTATTTCTGGGAGGACATGAATTTTGTGGAGGATACTCTTCAACCCACAACACTTACCTCAGCATTTTTTGAAAGACGTTTGTGCGGTAACACAGGTTATGTGGAATATTTGGGGAAAAACCTAAACAATAAACTAAAGGGATTTAAGTCTGTCTCTTTATTCCTTCAGTAGAGCTGTTGTGAAGTTCTCAGACACTTCACCATTAAAATAAGAAATGTGATTCTTCAAGGGGCAACCTAACATTCAGTGTTTTTCAAACTTCTTTGAAGGAAGATTTTTGTTGATTTTTGTTTTGTTTTGTTGAGTTTTCTTTTGTATAGTTCTTTGGAAATGCTAGAGAAAACAAGCCTCAAGTAGTTCATAAAATGAAGTTCACTTGCTTTTCTGCCTTCCAGTTATCTTTTGGAATTCTGGTCTAAACTCTAGTACAGCTAGACTACATCTCAAGAAGCCCAGTGGAAATAGCAAACTTGTTTGTTTTTTACTTCTCCTGTAATTTTCTGGAATCTTAATAAAAGTGAAGCAATCACTTTTTGTTTTTAATTTTTTAATGCTTATTTTTGAGAAAGACAGAGAGACAGAGCGCGAGTGGAGGAGGGGCAAAGAGAGAGGGAGATAGAGAATTCAAAGCAGGCTCCAGGCTCGGAGCTGTCAGAACAGAGTCTGTTGTGGGACTCAAACTCACAAGCTGCAAGATCATGACCTGAGCCAAAGTCCATCACTTAAATGACTGACCCACCTGGGCGCCCCTAACAATAACTTTTTAATACACATTATTATGAAATGTTAATTGCTTTCTTTCATGAGTTGAGAGAATGAGGTGGTTTCTTTGAATAATAATAACTATCATGTAATGAACACACATTATTGAGTAGATTGAATGGATGTCTTATAACATATTATTTAATGTGTTTTAATCCTTCTAATCCTGTAGGTATTATTTCTATTTGACAGATAAGGAGGCTGATGTTCCAAAGGCTCTGACGTCTCCAAGTCCACACAGCTGATAAAATGAGAAGCCCGTGCTCTTTCTCACTATGTGCGCTTCCTATGCGAGTACAAATCTATTTTATTATATTATGTGTGTGTGTATGTGTGTGTGTGTGTGTGTGTGTGTGCGCGCGCGCGCACACTGGATTTACATCACTAAATGCTGTAGATGCTACTTATTTATTTATTTTCTACTTTATGAACTGTGTAGGTTTCATTACATGTGTGTAATTAACTTGGAGATAAAAATGTCCACATACACATAACCTCTCATGACAATTTCGTTCTAACAATTGAAACAATGGTACCCCTTGCAAATCACAGGAGCTGATTAGCCAGGTTTCAGGGCTGTGCTTGGAATAGCTGACACCACTATCATTGTTACATCCAGAAAATGTATGAGGTTAGAGATAAAATGGTCTAATTAACCAGGAGCCGCTTCAATATCCTCAATGACTACACAAAGATTAATCAGAAAATGGAACCCTGCTTTTCAGATGGTCGAGAGATAATGTGGAGATGTATGTCAATGAACAATGACACTGAAATGACTAATAACCAATTATGTCTATAACCTGAAACAACTGTTTGAGAAATTCTCTAAGGCAGACATGGGAAATGAAGAGGGGAGTCTCTGAATAATCTCTCGTCTTAGAGAAAATGCTTTTGTATCTCAAGAGTTTTAGAGACTCTGAGAGATACAAAAATGGCAAAATATTAATAATAAAGTTAATGATCTAAAACTCTGTTTTCATCACTGACCTATAGGTTTCTTTTTCCTCAGCTATTGGTCACTGACTGACATGTGGGAGCTGTCCTAGGATGGGCAGAAAGTTTAGTGGATGTCCTTTATTTTACTATTTTTGTTAACCTCTGAGTCCCCAGGACCTGCAATAGTGATTGTGGTAATTGCTTAAAATACATTTGGTGAATATAAAAATGGACAATGCAATTAGGAGTCTAACATAATTAACAGAATTCCTATAAACCCATCACCACACACTTTGTTGGCTAGAAAGCATTTGATCTGTTTTTGTTTTCATTGTATGTTTTTCAAATGAATATCTACGTAGAGCTTTGTGTGTGCCAGGTCCTGGTTTGAGGGCTTTGCAGGCCTGATGTCACTTTATGTTCATCGCAACCTTTCATTCATTAAGAATCATTTATTGCTTCTTCTGTGCCAGTCACTTTTAGGGGCAGAGCACACAACACAAAACAAAATAGAAAAAAAACCCAAATAAACAAAAAACACACTGTCTCCTCCTGGATCTGAAAAGAAGAAAGTGATTATTACTACCACTCCCTTTGAGCAGAGCAGTTAAGCTATTTGTCTGAGGTCATAAAGAGCCAGGTTCCAGGGTGGACTCGGATACCTAATTACAGAGCCCCTAGGGCTAATCAGAGCAATCGTGCCTTTACACGGGCCACCATGGTAAAGGCTTTCTGCACCGTATTTCATGAAATAATCTGCAGCAATCACTATACTAAAGAAAGAAAGAAGATACATGTTCTCTGGATGACTGTTCAGCCTGAGCAAATGCCAAAAGCTGTTAAGCAATGCCCATTGCTAAAACAAATTCTTTCAGCTCGTGTCGCCAAGGTTAAAGTAGATATTTCCATAACTACAAGCAAATTAATTTGGAGTTTTGCATCAACAATAATGAGATGGGGCAATAAGAAGGTAACCTTTTATGTGTCTTTTTGTTTTATGACAAAGACAGCACCTTTCCAGGATGGGAAAAAAGGAATTACTTGCCGCTGAGTTTTGTGCAAGCCTTTAATGCTGCCTCCTTAAAACAAAACAAAACAAACTTCTTTGGCTGCTGAAATAATGGGTATAGGTTCTTATGTAGAATATAGAAGTTATAGGGATGTGTAGAAATGTAGAACAAGATTACACTAACAGTGTAGAAATAAGATTACACTATAGGTGAGAATAGTAAGATCCAAAATATAATGAATGAAGACCTACTATCTATCAAAATAGCCCCAGGAGTTGTCTATAAATGTACCTGAAAAGATCTGGGAATACCCAGGGTTATTTAAGGGGTAAACTCTTAAGAAGACAGAACTAAGGTGGGTCTAACCAAAGGCTAGAAGTCTTAACCAGGTAAATGTTACCATAAATAAATAAAAAGCGCATTAACAACATAAAAGTGTCCTCTACATAAAATCCAGAAAAGAAAAGCAGAAAGAGCAAGCATGTGGCAGTGTTTTTATAGTACTCTTCAGGCAGGGGAGATTTTACCCTGACAACTAAGACAATAACAATACTAATGCTGATTAGGGATTTAATGGGTGTGGCAACTAGTTTAAGTGCTTAGTAAAAAATTAAACTTGCCCAAAAGAATGTTTGCTTTTTGCCCTAAAATGTAATCCTTAACTCTTGGGAAGTCATAATAATGTATGTGAAAAGAGCATCTGTTTTCCTGGGGCATTGGGCCACTCCACATTGTCAACGCCAACAATGTGATTTACAGTGGGTGGTTGGGGCTACACTACATAGTCTACAGTAACAAGATGATTTGTGGTGCAGTGTGTGAAAGGTAAGGGGAAGCGTAGGCTTTGTGGTATCAGACTGACCTCTGGAATGGCTTGAGCCTAAGGTAAGCCACAAGAACAATCAACCAAATCTGCATGATTAAGTACGAAAAGCAGCCTCAAAAACAAAAAAAACAACATCAAGACTCAAGTGAGTTTCCCTGTGTATTGCCATGCAGCTTTCCTGGGAGAAGTAAGCACTATCTGCGCATGTACTAGGAGAGTACAGCTGGAAGCCCTGTGCATGGGACTTGCCTGGACTCTGCTCTAAGCGCCTCTCTCTTTGAATCTGTATCATTTCATTGTAACAAGCCATAACAGTCAGTATGATAGCTTTGTGGAGTTCTCTGCATCCCTCAAGGGAATTATCAAGTTTGAAGGTGATCTTGAGGATTTTAAGAACTTGCAGTTAGTATCAGAAGTGAAGGTGGTCTTGGGAATTCCTAACCTTGGCAGGGCATTACACATATTGTTTAATACTCATAGCTAACCCATGAGGTTCAAGATCACACAAGTGAGAAGTAGCAAAGTTAAGGTTTGAACTCAAGAGTCTGATTGCTAAGATCAGACATTACTCCCCACCAATATAGAGAATGTTGTAAGGGATGGTACTTTGTAAGGGACAGGGAGAATTTACAAGGCTTTGACAATCACTCTAACAAATATCTCTCAAGACTATCCATATTTCATGCTGGCCAACCAATTTCCTGATACATAATTGTTTTAAAATGTGGTTTTTTGTTATTATTTAGATATAGGGAGGACAACTGATTGGGAAATGGCTGCCGGTGAAAAGACTGCTTATTACAGTTCCCAAGAAGAGAGGACATGCCACATCATGCAAGGCCATACAGGGGAGCACCAAGGTTAATCGGGGCGTAAGAGTGAAGGAAGAGGCAAAACATCAAGAAGGCTTAGGGGAGACTAGTTTGAATAATTTCATCAGTTTCTGGGGTATAGGGACTGTCCCTAATTGTTTGGGACCTGGCCCTGGAGTGATTAGGGCAGGAGAATATGACCAAAGTTTAAGAGCCCAGTAAAGGAGGTGGTTGGAGTTATGGGGACTGGATTGGCTAGTCTGCACATGAAAGCCCACTCAAAGGTGAGTCCTTTAATATCTGTAGGAATTGGTTAGCCTTGGGAGGGGCAGGCTCACCAGGGTCAGAAACGCTCAAGACGGTAAAGTATCAGACATACAGAAAAGAAGAAGCCATGATTAATACAATAATTTACAGTCCCAGGTAGAAAGAAAAAGGAATAGGGCATACATTCTCAACAGTATCAATATCAACTCCAAAGAAGTAAAAATTAGATGTGGGAGTGCAGAGGGTAGGTACAGGTATACAGTATATAGGGTATTAAAACATTATGGGTGGAACACTCAGAGGGCTCCTTTGTGTTATCAGGAAGGTGTTAATGAAATACAAGTGGAGAAAGACTAGAATGGAATACCTTGGATAATGGATGTAAATATTCTACAAAATAAAAACTAGAACAATCTATTATAATCTATTATTAATATATTGATATATTAATATAAATGATTATTTTATGATTTACATATAAGTATCTTATATATTTTCTCAGCAAGTGTTTATTCATAAAGACCTGATCAACTCTGTGCTAAGAAAACCTAATTTCTAACTCCACAGAGCTGAGAATCAGACAGAAACGTAACAACTACAACTCTATGATGCTCTGTTTGGGTACGATGATTCCTCCCAGAGATTTCCTGTCTTCTCCTTCTAAAATATCAATAATGTTATAAAGACATCTTATAAAACAGAGATTTCTACCTTTAAACAGTCTGGGGGGTTATATTCACTGAGGGGCTAAGAGAAAAATTACCAGGTGTACTCACAACTGCAAAGAAAAGATCTTCCCCCCCCCCCCCCCCCCCCGCCGTTTCTGAAACCAGCCAGGGTGCGCCAGGTCATAGTCTGACATAAAGGCAGGAACCAATCAAGTTCTGCTGAATGGTTTGAAATAAAGGCGGGAACCAATCAAGTTCTGCTGAGCGTTCAAATTTAAATGTCAACCAATAACAGCTCTGTAACCTCAAAAAAATCCCTAACTTGTTTGTGCTTGTCTATAAAAGAAGCTGTAAGATCCTTGCTTGGGGCCTCTTAGCGTCACCGGCAACCAGTGCGCGGAGGACCGGGTTCGAACCTGCAATAAACAACCCTTGCCGCTTGGCTTTGACTCTGGACTCTGGTGGTTTGTTTTCGGGGGGTCTCTCGAATAGGGGCATATCATCACCAAGAGTTTGTTCATCTTAAACTGGCTTAAGAGTATTTCTGATGAAATTTTCTTTTCTAATTTTCTAATGAAAATTAGAAAATTTGAAATTTTCTAATAGTTTCTGCTGGAACTGAGGGAATAGGGGAGGTAATAAGAAATGCAGGGGGTAGTGCCCACTTTGATAGAATGAAGTAAAATTGGCCTGACACAGACAAAATTATCATAGAGCTTACATAAGGATGACACAGGTTTTTGAGGCATTCCATTTTTTTTTAATTGAAAAAAGACATGAGAAATTCCCTGGGCCAATACAAATGTTTTGTGTCTTGTTTTAAGCAGTGGTTTGATGGTGAGTACAATTATTAAAACTCATTGAACTGAACACTCAAGATCATTGTATTTTATTGAATATTAATTATACTTTGACTTTTCAAAATGAGTGTGGTGGGAAGACTGAATAATGATTTAAATCTGAGGTTTGCAGGGTTGATTTCTTCATATATAACTAAAGTTGAGCAAATACAGCACTAACTATATGCTTGTTGTATTTTATGTAAGAGATGAAACTGCATTGGAAAATCACATATTTGTAAAGCAAACCATAGAGATCATGAGAAACTAGAGGCCCCAAGAGGAAGGTGACTTTACAAATATAGCAACCAGAAGAAGAGTGACATTAAAGAAATAATATTCAAAAATATGCATTGATTTTTCCCCATATTCTCAGTACTATATTAGCATTTTAAACTTTTTATTTAATGATCCATAACCTAACAAACAATTCATCTATGTGTGTTCTTAGAGGCTGTTTGTAATCCTTCAAGGATAAAAGTACCTATGATGGAAAAAGTAAGATAGTCTCAATGCAAGAGACATAGAGTCAGCATAGTGTGAGAAGAGACATAATATAGTCAAGAGTTTGAAGGTCTGAGTTTGTATCATAATTTTGCCACTGACTGTGTGACATATAACAGAATATGTTAACACTCAAGCCTAATTTATCAGTAGAATGAGGGGTAGAACACATCTTGGGTTTTAATTTACAACAAAGGTAGTGGCCTTCTTTTTATTCTATTGGCTTGGTAGATATTAGTATTCGATCACAGAATTCTTTCCCATTGAGTTCAAATGTAGCCATCAAGGAATTCTCATTGCAGTCAGTACTAAATGTGGGAATTCACAGCTAAATGATTGGAGTTAACATGGGGAAGACAATGTATCATCAGTTCAGGTGTAGATAATCTGAATTTCCTGGCCCTAACAGCCAAAAATTGTTAATTAGATTATTTTATATGTCTATTCATTAAACAGATACTTGCTAAGTGTGCCCAGAATGTGCAAGTCAGTGTGGTATGTACTTTCAGGGATACAGAAATAAACTGGATGAAACCAAAGGACTTACAGGTTAGCAAATGTGATGATGCCTCTACATTTGTTATACAAAATAAGGTAGACAGTGATAGCAGCTGTGAAGGGTGTTTAGAAACGAGGTTGTGTGAGTGTGTGTGTTAGGGGAGGTGGAGAAAGTGTTCATAGGAGACAGCGATTCGGGTACATTTTGTTTCTTATGACATGAAAAATCATAAACTCGGGCCACAAGGCTGTTGTGAAATCATAAGGTAGCATAATAAATTCTAGCTACACCAAGCTAGATGACAGTCAACCCATGCTGAATCTTGGTTTTTTCAGTGAATGCCTTTTTCAGCCTCTTCCCACATTAAAGATGGAGATCTGCATGCTAAAGGTGAAGGTCCTGCCAGATTTGTGGTATCAGTTGAGTGAAGTAACTCAAGCCTATTTTAGACAGATATGCAATCACACATGTGCACAGAAAACAAAAACAAAAACTACCTTATACCTAAACACCAGGGAATTGAGCCCATAAGATAAAATTGAATTGAGCTTCCTAATAGAAAAGCATTGGTAATAATTTCACATAATAATTTTCTACAGAGGCTTAGGAAGAAGCCTATTGTTCTCTAGGAGATAACTAAACATTCCTTTCTCCTAAATTTAAATTGTGAATTTTAACTGTATTTGTGACTGTTATTTATCTTGGTTATAAGAAAAGTTAATTTTCAGTATTACAAGGAATAGTCATTTCTCAGTTTTCATTTTTAGATTCATTGAAATAGAAAGCATTTTAAAAACCTCAATTGAGGGGCGCCTGGGTGGCTCAGTCGGTTAAGCGTCCGACTTCGGCTCAGGTCGTGATCTCGCGGTCCGTGAGTTCAAGCCCCACGTCAGGCTCTGTGCTGAATGCTCAGAGCCTGGAGCCTGTTTCGGATTCTGTGTCTCCCTCTCTCTCTGACCCTCCCCCATTCATGCTCTGTCTCACTCTGTCTCAAAAATAAATAAACGTTAAAAAAAGAATTTAAAAAAAAAAACGCAATTGATTTGTTTTTGTTTTTTAACCAAAATCCAGTCCTCAGAGACCATAAAAAAAATTGAATGTACATTGGGTGGCTAATTCTGTAGATCTAGTAATCTTTCACATTTTTTATTTTATTTTTTTTAATTTTAATGTTTATTTATTTTTGACAGAGAGAGACAGACAGAGCATGAGTGGGGAGGGGAAGAGAGAGAGGGAGATACAGAATCCAAAGCAAGGTCCAGGCTCTGAGCTGTCAGCACAGAGCCCGACGTGGGTCTCGAATTCACAGACCATGAGATCATGACCTGAGCTGAAGTCAGACGCTCAACTGACTGAGCCACCCAGGTGCACCTTAAATTTTTTCGAATGTTAGCAAATGTAAACTTTTAAAATGTTATTAAATTATCACTTCCTGTAGATTCCAAAGGGATAAAATTCTTGCTAATCCCATAAGCAGTAATTTAACGATCATCAATATTTTTTACATAAAATCTCATTTTGGGGGAGGTAGTTTATAAAAAGTGGTATCTTATAAGAATTCTTTCAGTCTCTTCTAGGGAAAAAGAAAAAGATAAAGATGAATAGATGCAAATATTGCCCTCCAGTTCTGAGAGTATGTACCAGCCACTGAGTTCATGAAGACTGCCTCTTTTCTATCCTTGAGGTGGGGGGTACTATTTTTCAGTTGATATTGATGGTTCTTTGATTATTCACTTTGGCTTATTGGGTCATTATTAGGATGTGTGTGTGTGTATGTGTATGTGTGTGTGTGTGTGCGTGTGTATGTGTGTGTGTGTGTGGTGTGGGGAATAGACTGATGGTGGATAAATGAGCTCTTGTAGAGGAAGATGAAGAAGAAGAGGAAGCAAGGTTGGTGGGAGTGGGATCCAACAGAGGTAAGAGTTGCCCACTCAAGGGAGTGATACAGTGCGGGGCTCTTATTTGGGAAACTGCTGGGAGAACTGAGGTAAGAATCACCATAGGGAGCTCAGGGAGTCAGAGATAGGCTACCTTCCCCAACCGTGAAGACTTTGTGTTCCAAAGAACAGCCATACATGGGATCTTTGTTAACCAGGTGGTCAGGGAGTGGTATAACAGCTGCACAGGGCCCCATGCTTATAAGGATCCCACATAATAACTTATGAACAAGGAACCCTGCATTTTCATTTCTACCTTGGCCTCACAAATAATGCAACCAATCCTGAGTATGGGCAATACTGTATCCCTACTGTCAATCTCCAGACCATTCCACCTTCTCTACTGCTGTCTCCATGAAAACTACAGGACCAAAGGTAAAACCAGGCACCTGCTGGGCTACAGGAGAGAAAGTATTGAGCTACACTTGGGGAATAACATGAGGACTTAATATGGGGAAATGCAGCCATTGTAGCCTGACACCATGGCCTATAACTGTGTATATAAACATACTATATTTTCTATAAAAGATCCAAATGAAAATTGTGTATATGAAGGATTTTTGTACAACAACCACCAACTTTAATTATTTCATCTCCATTGGCTTCCACAACTCAAAGAAATGTAAAGCAAAGTCTGAAAAGGTAGGAAAGAAAAAGAAAAAAAAAACTGTATGTATGGAAAGAACTGATGTCAGCTACCAAAAAAAGTACTTGATTAGACATCAGGCAGCTTTTGGAGCTTGCATAGCTCCCTATGGAAGGTGTTTACTTAGGGGGGAAATCCACCATGGAAATTGATCAATGGGGAAGTCTAAGAATTGTAAAAACAACAAAGCCTTTTGCAAGTCATTCTATGTGTATAAAATAGGTGAACCTCCCACTCGGGCATTTATGAGGACACACTGGCCTTGCCTCTTCATCTCCCTTGATTGGTTTCACTCTTCAACTTCTTTTTCTCTTAGGCAACATGAAACAGACCTTTGTATATGACAAGATTTCTTTTATATGTGTATTTGAACAGGGTAGGCTGGAGAAATCATACTGAAAGGGGCAGTTTATCATACACCTCTTTTCCCCTCTCCTTTATTTACAAAAGAAGACTAGATTGAATGGCTTCAGAAAAGCTACTGAGTGTGGCAGACATTTAGCCATTGCTAAAGCAGCTCCACGCTATAAAAGGTCTACGGCCAGCGAGACTGCGCAGTGCTGCTTGCTGCAGCCACGTTCAGGTTGTCTTTTCCACTCAGGAAGCTAAATTAGGAGTTAAGAGGCACCAATTTAGCATTTCATGCTCTAAATGAAAGATGAAAGAGCCCTAACTCACAGGAAATATTAAAAAAAGAAAAACACCTAAGTGTAAAGCAGAGTGGCTACATGACTTGCATTTGGATTTTATTTTGCTGGTCATGCCATAAGACTCAATATTTTGGTCATCCTAAATTAAAGATGTCTTTGTGAAAGTTTCCCAAAATGATCAAAATGAAGGTCATTTTCCTTCCTGAGTAATTCTGGTAGAGTAGGTGGAATTTGTGAAACCATCTGTAAAAACTGGGTTTGTATTCACAAGAAGGTCTGAAGGTATGAAACATTTTCACATATAAACATAGATTTGCAAATCTCTTTTGAAATTATAGGTAAGCCTTCAGTAACATCAACCATCTTTCTGGCTCAATTCTGACACCCATCTGGATGTGGCTCAAAATGATTTCTTCCACAAATACACAGAAAAAACTCCTTTTTATTTTGGCAAATTTGGTATCTTGTCATCTCTTTCATTTTCTACAATATACTAACATATATATATGTATCTATCTTCTATATTAAACAATAAACACTTCCATCACGAAAATCATCTTACTCCCTTTTATATTCCTCATATTATTTGGGACAGTGCTTTGAAGCTGGTAGATTAATCAATTAATATTTATTAAATGAATGAAAATGACAAAGGCCTAAAATTTATTGATAATATTACATCTCTAAGAACTAAAAAAAAAACCAGTAAGGATAAAAAATAGGACATAGCTCCTAATCTATGCAAGTCACTATTTTCTTAATTTATATAATCCTCATAAAACTTCATGAGATGTCATTATTAATATTTTAATGTTTCAAATAAGAACAGTGAGATACAGAGATAAGTAATTCAAGTTTATAGAGCAGCAGAGCAAGGATTTGAATCAATGCAGTCTTCAGTCTGTGCTTTTAATTACTATGCTATATATAGCTTTTCTAACAGATTATATTTATTGTGTCTGTTGTAAGTGCTTTACATGCACTAACTCATTTCTATCATGAACTCTGTTTACAGAAGCTGGCTATAAGCCAGGATTGGATATATTAGCATTTTAACTGGCCTTTAACAATACAAAACATAGGCTGAGAATTTTATACTTTTGTGGTTTTATTCCAATGCAGTGGTTATCAAAATGCATTGAGAACCCCTAGGGGTTCCTGACTTCCTTTCAGATTGTTTATGCAATCAAAGCTCTTCTTGATACCAAAGTAAGTGATTTGTATTTTTTTGTTCTTTTTCTCTTCACATGTTATAAAAAACATTCTTTTTAAACAAATGATTTTCATTGTGGAAAAGAAGAGTCTCTAAGTGTAAAAACTACAGCAAATAAATATAAAATTAAACAAGAAATCATGGATAAGCTTCTTAAACGCAACAATTTTGAGCAGAAGGGATTTTGAGGTCCCTGTATCCCACAGGACTGGTTCTATCAACTAGTGAACCATGTGAAGTTCCTTATTAGATCAAGATTTAACAAGCAATGATTACTCCACAGATTTTAGGAATGATTCTTTACTGTCTAACTCCTTGTAACGCCATGAAGAAATTTCAAGTGTACATACAACTTTTAACCATTCCTAGTAAAGCTACTTAATTGCTCTAATTTACATAATAAGTATATTAATGTAATGCTAAAAAAGCACTAGTTGTTCCTAATTCTATAAACACAAACAACATATTCTTATATAATACTATGAATTTGACAGTCTCATATTATTTCCTAACTTGAACTTCAAGTGAAAAATACCAAGATTGAAAATGTTCTACATCATTCCATAAACTTGATGTCCACATAGATACTTAATTCCTAGGCTATGTAACTCACATGTAGTGTGCAGTTATCTGTTTGAATCATATCTTAGGACCACTGAAATAACTATTACTTATTTTCAAATGTTCATTAGGAAAGTTATCCTTATATTCCAGTAAAACCAGTATATTATGGTACTGTAGTATAACTAGTTCCAAATTTGGGCTTATTATTATTATTGTTGTTACTATTATTATTATTATTATTATTATTACATGAGTTTGCGTCCTTCAGATATGACATTAACAAAAAAATAAACACCCGGCTTCATGGACAAACATCCACCATTAGATTAAAGGAAAGTATCTTTGTAATATTACTAAACTCAAAGCACATTCTTCTCAATGAAACATTATTAGAATTTTTGGTACCCGCCACAATAAATAATTATGAAACTTTCCCACCTACTGTCAGAGCATTATCTTCTCTGAAATTTCCAGGTCACCTAGATTTCAGTGACACATGCTATTTCTTCTATTGTACTTCTATAATAATCACTTGGCAAAATTGTCCAACTGCCGATTGTGGAATAGAACAAGTACAGTGTGATCCCCAGTGACCTTTCCTCCATATTCACACCCCTTTCTAGTTCCCTGCCATTCAGTGTGTATGAGCCCAGTGACCTACTTCTAATCAAGAGAAAAAAGCAGAGGGGATGGAGTATCCTAACCATGATGAGTTACATAAGACTGTAACTTCCATCTTGCTAGAAGAGTGTCCCTATTGGGTAATTAACTTGCATACTTTAACAAAGTAAGCATCTGTGTGGGAACTAACTGAGGGCAGCCTCTGGGCCACAACCTATTAAGAGATGAGGTCCTCAATCCAGCAAAACTCAAGGGACTGAGTCTGCCAACAACCTTAAGGTTCGAAAGCAGATCCTTTCCCAGTTGAGTCTGCAGATAAAAGCCCAGTCATGGTTGGTACCTTGAGTACCACTTTCATATGAGATTTTGAAGCACAGAACCCAGATGAGCAGTGCCCAGAATAGTGACCCACAAAAACTGTGACATAATAAGTGCATGTTGTTTTAAGCCACCAAATTCACGGTACTATTATTCTGTAGCAACAGAAAAATCAATATAGTGATTCAGATACCAGTTTTCTTTTTTTTTATGGATTCATTTAAAACATGTTTTTTAAATTTTATTTTAGGGAGAGAGCAAGTGAGCAGGAGAGAGAGAGAGAGAGAGAGAGACAGAGACAGAGACAGAGAGAAAGAGGGAATCTCAAGCAGGCCCCATGATCAGTGGGAAGCCTGACACGAGACTTGAATCCTAGTCCCCGGAATCATGATCTGAACTGAAATCAAGAGTCCCAACACTCACCGACTGAGCCACTCAGATACCCCAAGATATCAGCTCTATTTATAGGTTGCCAAAACAGAATTGGGGTTTTGATTCCAAGAGGTACTCTTACTTATTAGAAAAGGAAAATTTATATGAAAATGTGTCTACAATGCCTAGAAAATAAGGGACACTGAGGATTATAAATATATGAAATCCAGTTGTATACTATGTGATCAGTAGAATACTGGCCCTAGTGAGACATTTTGGTACTTAACTAATGTTGAAGGAAAAGATATGGCCTTGGTCAAGAACCTGCTTATGCCACCATTTGATCAACCTACTTCTTTTTAAATGTATTTTCATTAATATTTTAAATGCACTTAAAATTACTAATTGACTAATAATAGGTATTAAGCCATGGTTTCTCTTTGAATAAATGGAACTGTCTTTTAATAGAATTTGCCACCTTGTATCTTTAGACTCACTTTCTTTACCTTCTCTAGTTTGATTTTTCTTCACTACATTAACTTTTTTCAATGATCATCTCAGTATTAGAATGATTCTATTTCTCTGAGAACTGTAAATTTCAATATTAATTTAGAAACATTGTATGTTGCCTTTTAAATTCCGTGCCTATGTATATAGAATATTTCATCTTGTCCTTTTTAAAATTCACAACTCTAACCCACACAAGAAGGAGCAAAAAAAGACCATGCCTGTGAAAATTGCACCAGTGTTTTTCAGTAAGTTAAGTGAATGATAAAATAAAAATGAAATAATTATTTGAGATAATACATTGTATGTGTTTAACTTGGACTCCTATAGAGCTGATCTTTAGTTGTATCTTTTGCAAAAGCTATAGAGTGAATTTTTCTAGGATTACTTTTAAAGAAAGAAATTAAATTGTCCATGCAACACCATTACATATGCAAGAAAAAATATTCACAGATGCATGATAAACATTTCAATTGGATTACACTTTTATAGCTGGAACTGAAATATAATTTTAAGCCACAAGCATTCAGGCATGTTTCATCAATTTTCTGTTCCTTTGCCCATATGAAATGTGTGATAAATGATATAAATATATGCATACTTTGTATAAGAGTTACACTTTTGAGGTTAAAAACAAAAACAAAACAAAAAAAGGTAGAGAAAATGGCAAAAGGAGATGGGTGAGTACTTATCTTCATTTTAACACAGAATACAAATTAATTATATGCTTTAAACTAAGAGAATACTTTTTGTAATTACATATTTGATCCTTGCTCAGGACGATGACACAATTTTGAATTAAAAAAAAAAAAAGCATCAACAGGACTTGCTGGAAATGAACTACTGAGTAACTATAGTTCTACAATGACTTCAGAGAGCAGTGTGCCCTGAAGCACATGTTTCTAGGACTGAGAAAACAAACTATATGGAAGGTCTGTTAACTGGAGTACCTGCCTGAAAACTGGAGAAGGAAGATGCTTATCTTCACACTCCAACGCTGATAAGGAAAATATAATCATTATAAGTTGATGCATAGGAATGCTAAACCAGTGTTATTTGTCTCTCTGGGATACTTGGATAAAACATTGAGTAGTTTTGTCTACCATTCCTAAACAAAAGGCTTAGAAGAGTGGCTGGAAATAATTAAAGTGATATTAATCAGTGAATATCAAAAGGTCTTGAAATCATTCAATATACAATGCTTTGGAAATATAAATCTTTGAGAAACAGAAGGAAAAGATGTGCTTGGGTGACTGCTGTGGTGACAGGTGTGATGTCAGTGGGGTTGACAGAGGCAAAGGCTGATAGTGGACAGAAAAAGTGTTTTGCTACGGGGTGTGCAATAGGTACATGCTGAATATTCAGTAGTCTTTTGTAAATGTTATTACTATTTGGATTCTTTATAAAGAATAAGTCCAACTGAGCAGAATAAAATGCTCTCAAATATCAATTTTCCACACTCATGAATAACCTGGCTGTTTAAGCCATGAATCATTAACATGGCAAAAACAAATCACAAGGGTAAGTACCTTGTGTGCAAGACACACACTTAGCTGGAAATAAGTCACCTTGAAAACTCAAAACTACATAAACATAGTACTTACAGACACACCTATACACATAATGCTGAGAAGTATATATAACTTTGTGTCTCCACAAGATATTGCCCAGAAGTTTAGATGTTTGTATTGTCAGAGCACCTAAAAAAATAAACAAAAATAAATTCTATATTTCTTGCTCTAAAAACTGTTGTTATTCAATTTCTTTCATGGAAAACAAGATAAAAATCTAAAAAAAAAAAAACCAGAAAGATTTGGACTAATAACTAAAGTAGCTCTCATGATTTGATGATGCACATTTCATTAACAATGTGAGAAGTAAGTTCCTCCTAATATGACCTCCATATAGAGATAGCAACTCCCAAGTTTTCCTCCGCTTTGTGGGGGTATGGGTAAGCAACTATGTGCAGCAATGTGTTTTATTCATTGTGCATCTCTGGAGAAAATCAGGTCACCTTCAATGATCTTATCAGTCAAAGAAAATAGGACTGCTTCACAAAGCTATTAAAATGGAAGAGAATTAGAATGTATAAAAAGCTTTCAGATGCTGGGATCAAAGGGAAAAAGGTCACAGACTAGGCAGGGATTGTTGCCTTGGCTGAAATTCATGGTTTTGATTAACATGAAGTTGTAAATGGCTATAACATTGTAAGCAGTCATAATAAAATAAAGTAAGAAAGAAAGGCCAAGGACATTATAGAAATGTAGAGGAAAGAGTCAAAAGAATAATGCTAACAAGTGGAGAAAAATAAGCAACTAGAACAGAATTATAATAACATGCTTTGGGGTAATTTGTTTATGATTCTCAAAATGCTTTAGCATATACTGGGGAATCTAACCCTCACAAGAGAGGTAAGTATTGTCATCCATACTTCATAGAGATGGAGACCAAGGTTAAGATGTAACTTTTGCAAGTTCAAAGAACTATTGGCAGCAGAGCGACTGTTCTCTTCCAAGCCTTCAAAACACTCAACAGAACATTGTTAGATATCCACAAATATTTATTAAATGAATAAGCTTGTACTTAAGCCTACTTTTCTAATTCCAAATCTAATGTTCTTTCCAGTTACCTGACTCCCTCAGTAAGTGATAAATCTATGCAAAACCATTTCAACTCTATTAAAAACCTATGCTGAGACAGAAGTAAGTAAAATACTTAGTAAATGTCTATTTTTAAACTAGAATTAGCTGCAGGAGTACCTTAGGTGACAATATCCAACTAGGATGACAGAAAATGACTCACCCATTTTGGTTGAGACTAATAAAAATACCATGATCCTATCAGTCAACAGATTATGTCTTAATTACAGGTAAGGTAACTAACCACTATCTATGTGTCAACACAGAGAAATGGGAAGATAAGTATTATGAATATCCATATTTACTTCTCCTAGATTCACTAGTTATTGTCTCTTACTCCCCCTTTCTTTTCTTTGCATGCTGTGTCCTACTTTTTTTTCCCTAAATCATTTGAAAGGCAGTTGCAGGGAACCAACAATTTTTGCCAAGGATGCACAAAGCTGAAAATAATATGCCAACACTTTTTTGAACCAACTTTGCTTGAACCAATAAGAGCTGAGATCACAAGAATACAAACTAGCTCCAGATATGAAGAACACCATGCCTAAAGGAGTGATGGTAAGCTAGCATTTTTCCTTCCTTCGTAACAAATTGGTAAGTATGAGCATGGGCCTGGTGGCTGCAGATAAAATAAAAATTCACCCTCACTTTCAAGCACTCGCCACAGAAACTCTTGGTGCCAGAGATAAAAGGGAACTTTGCACTCAGTCGCGGGCTCCTTCATTGGACCTTAGCAGAAGCTCACAAAAAATTGCTGTAGTATAATCCTTATTGTAAAGACAAGGGGAGGGAAGAGCAGCCACTGCAAAAAGGCCCAAAACCCCATTCATATCCTTTGCCCCCATCTATGGAAGGAAAGCTTCAAACTGCAGGGAGAAGTGCCTTCTGGAAGGGAAGTGGTGAAAACACATTGTAGCTGGAGACCGGAAATGTAAACATAACAAATCAAATACATCTTTCCCAGAGTTATAGCTGGGAAGAGGGCAAGAAGACTGACACAGCCATATCCTGAAACCCAGGAACATAGTGTTTGCCTAAAACTGAAGCTTAGTCAGAACAAGAATGTCCCTCCCACTTACCTTGAGGCGGAAGAGAGGCAAGTGACATCTAATAGTGGGATACAACTTGGGGACTTTCAAAAACATGTGTAAAGACTCTGTCTGAGGTGCAGTTCAAAGAGGAGAACCCCAAAGAGGAGAGTGGAATAGACACCGAAAAAAAACCTCTGGCAAATCAATCCTCATCCGAAACACAGTTATCCCCAAAGAAGTCAAAACCAGTGGTCAACTGAGGATAATTAAAGCAAATCTAAACCCAGTACCTCTCTTGGCCAGACAGACTCAAACTCCTACACTGGAGGCTTACCAGAGGTAAAAGCACCCCCAATCCCAGGGACAGAAACTATTTAGTCTAAGATGTTCAGCTTTCAGCAAAAAGTTTTAAAGCATATGGGAAGACAAGATAAAAATAACACTACCAAGGAATAAAACCATCAACAGAACCGGAATTGGATATGACACAGGTACTGGAGTGACCAAATGGACAATTTAAAATAACTATGATTAATACATTAAGGCTCTAATGGAAAACACAGATCATATGCAACATCAGCAGGATAACTTATATAGACATGGAAAAAATTAACTGGATATGTTAGAAATGAAAAACAGTGATAAAGAAAGCCTTCAACAGTCTCACCAGCAGACTTGACACATTCAAGGAAAGAATAGGTGAAACTGAAGGTAAGTTAATAGCAACCCCTAACCTAAATCATAAAGAATATGTGTGAAGAAAGCACAAGAGCCTCCAAGAGCTGTTAGACAGTATCAAACTGTCTAACTCGTATGTAATTAGAATTTCACAAGAAGAAAGTGAGACCAGGGAAATAAGAATAATGATCAGGATTAAAAATATTTAAGTGAGTCATATTCAAACAGAAAATATCAAGACAAACAGAAAATCTTAAAAACAAACATAGAAATGACACATATACACAGAAAAACAAGTACAAAAATTGCAGACTTTCCCTCAGAAATCATGTAAATTAGAGGAAAATGGAGGATATCTTCAAAAGGCTGAAAGAGGGGTGTCTGGGTGGCTCAGTTGGTTGAGTGTCCATCCCACTCTTGATTTCTGTTCAGGTCATGATCCCAGAGTTGTGGGATTGAGCTGGGCTCTGGGCTGCGTGTAAAGACTGTTTAAGATTCTCTCTCTCTCTCCCTCTGCCCTTTTCCCCCACTCATGCTCTCTCTCTCTCAAATAACAACAAACAAACAAAGGGCTGTAAGAAAAATGTGTTTACCCACAATTCTATACTCAGTGAAAATATCTTTCATAAATGAAGAATAAATACAAATTATCCTTAGACAAACAAAAATTCAGAGTATATTGTCAGCAGATTTGCACTAAAAGAACTATTAACGAAAGCTCTTCAGATGGTGGATGCTAGACAAAATCTTTGAAATAGGGAGATTAAGTGTGCAGGAAGAAGGTAAAAATACAATTTACCGCTGTAACAGTAAGTTGCAGAATATCACCTTTCATCTCTAAATACCTCAGCATTTATTTTTTAATAAAGGACTATTATCCTGCAATAATCATAAGAGCATTATCACAATTGAGAAAACTGACACATATACAGCATTTCATTTTAGTCTATATTAACTATATCCAACTGGCCAAAAATATGTATTTTTTTATACCTGATCATGTTTTTCAGGATCATATCAAAATTGAATTTTTGATACAATTTCTTTAGTTTCTATTAATTTGGAACAGTTCTTCTATGTTTTCTACTTTTATCACATCAAGAGTTTTGAAAGGTGTGTGCCATGACGGAAGTTTCTCAACCTGAATTCTATGGCGGTTTCCACAAGATTAGATTCAGGTTAAACATTCTGAGCAAGAATATGACATAGAGGATGTTCTATATATCTTACTGTATGAGGAAGCATACTATTTCATTTGGCCCCTTGAAGAGTGATACTAATTTTGATCACGTGGTTAGAATGGAATGTGAATATCTTGCCAGTAGGGAAGTCTCTTTCTTTGTAATGCAGAAATAATCTGTGTGATGATAATTTGAGACTATGTGTAGTATATTTTATTCCCCAATAAATTATAAACATTTTAACTTTCATCCAAGCTAAACATCTATATAAATTGATTTCTATACACATTGTTTCTATTTTCATAAATGCCATTTGCAAAATACAACTTTATTCCTTGTTTGTTAAATAAACAGATATAGTTCACTTAAGGTTACAATTTCCTTTAACTCTTCATTTACTTGACCAATAATGGTCTTAGACTGTTCTCCTTGCCTTTTGTGATACAACACCCTCTAGCTTGCTTCAGATCTTTGTGGTGGCTACTTCTTCATCACTTTTGCCTGCTAAATATTCTCTATTAGCCACTCTCTTCAACTAACCAGATTGAATCCAGTTGGGTCATGTTTGGTCATGGTACCTCTTTGTTCCTCTATGCCTATTATATTTTATTCATACCCATGACATGATGATTTCCAAGTTCACCAAGGCTCCAACTCAGCCTTATATTTTTGGCTCCATGGGTATTCATTTTTATAGTCCACACTTCTATAGAATAATAAACTTATATGGAATAAGGAACTCATGTTCAAACTCAACATCTGGTTATCTTCCTTCTGCAGAAAATGGCACCACCATTGAACCGATTGCTCCACCAGACACCTGGGAGTCTTCCTTAACATCTTCCTCTCACCTCTCTGTATAATACAATGCAAAGTCCAATTTTTAGCCCTTAGATTGAGCCCCCAATCTTTTCAAATGATTCTATTGCTATAGCCAGATCCCTACATCAAATCACTGACTTTTTTCTTTTGCCTTGATTACAATGATTGCCTTTTTAACTTTCATTCTTTCCATACAGTCACCATTGAGCAGCCAATGTAGTATTTTCAATATAGAAATTTGATCACATTTTTGTTGTTTCTCTCCCCTATCCTACCTCCCTCATCCAGCTAGATACCACTCAGTGACTAGATTATTTTTGGACCAAAGGAGAAATGCTTAATAATTTGCACAAGGACTACAAAGTCCTATATGACTTGATCCCTGCCTCTCCCTATTGCTTCATCTGCTGTTCTTCCCATTACTACCTTCTACTGCCTTTCTTTTGGCCTTGAACTACCTGTGTTTCCCCCCACCTAGTTTCTTTGTTGTTTATTTTTGCCTGTGTTACAAATGCCTTTTCTCCACTGCATTTAATTAATGGTCAATTATTCAGATTTTAGAAGGTCAATTCATCAAAGTAGTTTCATTGTATTCGCTAAATGAAGTGAGCTTTCCATATTATAAGCTTTTAAAGATGGGTATATTTTAGTGCTCCAATCACAGGTGTGTGTGTGTGTGTGTGTGTGTGTGTGTGTGCGCGCGCACGCGCACACATGCATGCACATGCCTAAGGGTAAAATTACTGGTCTGTAAGCTCTGTAAAGATTGGGCCCTTGTTAGTTTTGCTCAGTACTTTGCTTACCTATAGCAAAGTGCTTGGTATCTTAATTTAATTTTGTTTGAGTTTCTCCTATGTGTCCTTGCTGATTTAGGCACAGGGATTTAGAAGTGAGCAGTAGGAGACATGTAACAGTTGTTGAATGGATGACTGAGGTTGTATAAGATTACTGTGGACCCCAAATCCATACAGATAGTTACTAATTATACTTCCTTCCATAATTGTAATCTGGAATTTAAAAAGAAAAGGAAAAATGGGAAAAGGATTCAGTGGTTGTCATTACCATTATTCAATATATAGGGTTACATTTATGATGAGAAACCTGGAAAGTCCATGAGAGGCAGCTAAATAATTTCAAACTGGAGCAGAGTCCACTCTACTGTGCATGTGGGTGTGTATGTTTATATACATAAAATATATAATATAAATATATATAAAGATTATATATACATACATTATATAAGTATATGTATATATTATATATATGTATATTATATGTATATATGTATATTATATGTGTGTGTGTATATATATATATATATATATATATATATATATATATATAAAGATTCAACCTGAAAACATATACTACATTGTTTTGTATTTAAAGAAGTAATTCTTCTCATTGTTTCTCAGAGGGTATTCTACAGGCTCCCATACCCATTAAAATACATTTAGTAAATTGGGTTCCTCTGAAGAGATGTACACATTTGTTAGCTTTACCTCTGGCTGTAGCTAAATGAACAGGAAAATCGTAGGGGAAAAAATAAAGCCTTTGTGAAAGTGAATGTATTGTGTGGGTACCAGAAAAATGCCTCAAGCGGAGATTTGCAGAGAAGACCCATTTTATAAAGGGCTATATTAAATTAAGTAAGTGCTTGGAATCTCTGGAGAAAAACACTATGGAGATATTTGAATAAGCACAAAGTTAAGTAGCAGTGGATACAGAATTTCCTATTACTGGTGCTGTCTCCAGTGTATTTTACAAGCCCCTTGTGAGGCAAAAATACTGTATGCATCAGAAAAATCAGAGAATATCAAAGAAGGAAAGGAATTAAGAACTCATAAATTCAACCCCATCAGCTTACAAATAAACTGAAATCTAGATAAGTAATGTGACTTTTCTGGTGTTAGAGAGCAAATAGCAGCATAACTTAGTGGAATACTGGTATAGTCCATTATTGTAGGTGCCTTTGACACACACACACACACACACACACACACACACACACACACACAAAATATTAGGAAAGGAGCACTTCCTGTGACTTTTGTTTTTAATCCAACTTTTATATCTTTGAAGATTCTACAAAGGCATTCATTTTATAAACAAAAAATAAAATGAAGATGACAATATATTACTTGTCGAGTAATAAAATACAATACCAACAGAAACTCACTGAAAGACAGTGTAATAAATGGAACATCCTTGGGTCTGGGGATTGGACAAATCTGGGCTCCAAGCCCCAAGTGTGCCACATACTAGCTATGTGAAATTCAAAAGCTGTTTAGCTTTTCCTCATTAGTTTCCTCTAAAATAGGGATAATAATATCTATTTCCCTTTACAGTTTTCTGAAAATTAAATGAAATCATTCATGTAAACCAGTTAGCACAATATTGGGCACATGTTAGAAAGGTTAATGAAGACAGCTATTTTTACTGGAGCATTCACACTAAAGTCTATGCAAACTTCCAGATGAAATAAGAGCATTTAGCAAAAGGGCTAGAATTCCAAAAGAAGAAGCCAGAGATGAGTCAGTAATAAGCAGAACTGGACTGATTAACTTGTACTGCAATGAAGAAAAAAGATAATGTGTATAACCACTGCCTATACCAATAGCAAGGATGTTAAACTTTTCTAGGATGAATCAAATATAGTAATCCTCAAAAATGTCCTCTCCTTAAGGTTTGCCTGGAGTGATGTCACAGCTAGCAGGAAGGCCAGAAGGGAAAGAACATCTTTAGATAGGAAGACAAGTAGGTTAAATGAGCAATGACACAGAGTCAGTTCGACTGTGATATAAATAGTACTGAGTTCTGTCTCTGTTTCGCAAGATGAGACCTTGGCCTGAACCCATTTACTTCTGGAGAAAGATCTTCCAGTAGAAAAATACATACCTATGTGAAATGGGCAGAGATTCCTGACTCTGATGATGAATAGCCAAGTTAGACATGAACAGACTAGCAGACTGGAGGCCAGCTGCCTCTAAATCATTTTAAAAAAGAGACAGCTTGCTTCATGACAGGTCAGTAGATAGAAACTTGCCTTCACTCTGAAGTGTATGAGTTGCTTACCAAAAAAATCTGACTATTCTCTATGGTCCTCTGGGACATAGTTGATTCAGGGTTTTAGTGAGATGATTATCATTTTAAAAGTAGGCTTAGGTTGTCACACACACACACACACACACACACACACACACACACACAAATATGGTTACTGCTGGCTGTCCCCACTTTTCATAGGAATTCCTGAATGCTATTATAAGGGTACACTGCAGTGGGCACAGAATACTGAGCCAGGCAGAACAATCTGGAATGGCCATTTAATTACAGTGCAATGTTGGAAACTTAATCTATTACAGTCTCAGTTTCTTAATGTGAATTTTCGCTATAAAGACTAAATAAGTCCTGATACACTGTTTTCAGTTAAAAGCCCATTTTGCTTTTTCAAAAATGTATCACCAGTATAGTATCTGCAGAAGCCAACAAAATCCTGCTGTTTTTGGAGACCCTCAGAAACTGACGAAAGAGTAAACTAGGGTTTAGAACAATGAAAAATACTATTTTTAAAGCACCTCTGAGGAAGTAGGTGCAAAGGTGGGAAAGAGAGCAGTATGAATTGCATGTAGTTATTCTTTCAAGAGGGCACAAGCAGAATATCTTTGATGGGACATATCCCTAAAGCAGCTGTCAACCACTGTGAAGAGATGGTTCAGTAGGAAAGGACAGGAGCTCTCAGGTCTGAAGATACAGTAGGTTTGAATGGTGTGAAATCAGAGGCTAAGCCTACATGGAAAGGCAGAGTGTAACTGGTACTTACTTGGAATTAGGAGAATTCTTAAATCAAGAGTATACAGGAATTGTTTCAGCTGGGAGTGCTTTTGTTCCCCAGGAACTTTTTGAGCCTGGAGACGTTTTTTGATTGTTGTGACTTAGCTGGGGAGGATGTTATTGGCATCTAGTGCGTGGACGTCAGGGATGCTGCCAAATATTCTACAATGCACAGGACTGTCCCATACAGCAAAGGATTATTTGGTTCAAAATGTGATTAATTATCAGGTCAATAGCATTGAAGTTGAGAAGCCTTGATTTATGGATAGGAGACTGATTCTGTAGCCAAAATTTTGAAATGAAATTTTGAAGCACAATTTTGGGTAATTTTATCTGCATTGCCACACTTCTTCCCATCTGTTTCTGGCACCCATAATTATTTCTTTGTTTAAGTTTGGGGTTTATCTGTGGTCATAATAACCCAGTTATTCACTGAGGATAATGGGGGTGGAGGATGGCCTCTTTTCCATTTTATTTTTTTAAGTTTATTTATTTATTTTGAGAGACAGACAGAGAGTTGGGGAGGGGCAGAGGGAGGGGGAGAGAGAGAGAATCCCAAGCAGTCTCTATGCTATCAGCAAAGAGCCTGATGCAGGACTTGATCCCACAAGTCATGAGATCATGACCTGAGCCAAAACCAAAAGTCAGACATTCAAATGACTGAGCTGCCCAGATGCCCCCCTTTTATCCTTTTAACATTGGATTTTGACTCTGAGCAACAAGAAGCACTAAGAAGTAGCCAGCCAAAGCCCAGGGTTCAAAGACAGCAAATTTCCCAGTAGACTGAGTTTTAAGAGCTACTCTTAGAGATATAAATGCAATCTACCCGTCATGAATATTGGTCATTGCTGCTACTTCAACTGTTACTATTAACACAACTCTTACCTCTACTTCTACTATGATCACTAGCTGTCACTGATTGAGCACTGTGTTAAGCACTCCGCATTCTTCTACATCTATAGTAATGTGAATGTGAATAGTAATATGTACAACTCACTCTATAAGTAGTAGTTATCTCTGTTAATAAAGGTGAAGAAACATGCTGAGGAAGGCAGGAAATTTTCCAGGGGTAAGCCAACTCCCTAAAGGACAGCGATGTGATTTGTACCCAAGTGTGCCCTTCTCCAAAGCCCAGGTTCAATGCTAACTACATGGCAGTGTCTATGAGGAAGGAATAAGGAAAGGAGAAAAAAGTTGGCCATGGGATACATAATTTTTGACACTCTTAATTTGATTCTCTATGTTTCCTGTGCTAAGAGTTGGGTAATACAAGCGATAGAAAAAAAGAAGCACTTTTGAGCTTCATATAAATGTTTTAAGTTGCACTTTGATTATTCTGATTTATGCTAAGACCTCAATCTGTATCTTCCTGGGATATCAAATTCTTAAAATCAAAGGACTCTAGAGATCAAGCATTTCCCCTCCCAAGGAAGTTTGCAATTTAAATAGACACTCTGGGTTTTAGACTCAGGTCTGCTATTAACTGAAAGTCTTAGGAGGTAGCTTTACTCATTTTTTTAAATACATAATGGAGAACATAACATTTTTCCTTTTTACTTTATACTGTTGATTATTAATTGTTATGGTATAATTAAAGAATTCTGAATAACTTAAATGGATAAGTATATTAAAAGTACTGTTTTTCCAATAAAATTTGAGATGAAATTTAACCTGGGCCATATATATATATATAACTTGATAGTTCCTAAAACAATATACAAAAGAGCTAAGTATTTGATTATTTATCAAAGTCAAAATTCTTCATAGTGTTTGAAAATTTAGAACAGCCAATTTTTTTCAAATAAAGTGAAAAGTCTGGGGAGTAGGTTTGGGGTCACTCTTGATCAGCAATGCCAGCAGCTGGGACAAAAGCTGGATATGAAGAAAGAGACTGAGGACAAGCTCTTAGCTTACCTGGGTCTCTCTCATCACAATTACTTACATATAGCTTTCAGAGAAATATATCATTTCTATCTACTCAATCTCACTCAAATTGCCTTTTTGGTCAACTCCGGTCTAAAACCATACAGGGAAGGGAAATTTAACATAGTTTTAGCTAAGCCAAGTACTTCAATCCTTCTTTCTGGATTCAGATTTCCCCTGATCATTCCCTAGTTATCTATTGAAAATAAGCAGTCATGTAATTGTGAAGAATCAAATGATTATAGATAGGCTAAGTGTTTACCTTCTTAATACATCAGCTGCTAAACATGTATTTCAGTCTGTCTCCCCACATTAATCATTTGTTTGGAGTGTCTGAGCATCCCACTGAATTAACTGATTGACCACCTTGACAGACAGGCAGACTAATCAATGAGCTTTGAAGGCTGGGACAGCAGAGTACTGCATAGCCTTAGCCATGAAAATGTGGCATTCAACAACTCAACTGCAGCACTAGAGTTTAAAATAAAAAGCATTACTCATGTGTGACTATACTCCATTGGTGATGCTTTTGAAAATAAATTTCAAAATAACAATCAGAAAATGCTTGATGAAAGGACAGCACAGAGCAATTCATTCATAATTACCCAAAGGAACAGCATAAGATGGATAAATAAAATTCACAGATGAGTCCCAAAGTGCCTTTTAGCTGAAAGAAGCGGTGATGTACTTGTACATTCTTTCATCAGAACTATTAACAAATAGTGAGTTATGTAAGGCTTTTCGTCTTAAAATCACCGAATATCAAGACTGTAAAGGACTGTGGTCACCTTCTGGTACATGGATTACAAACTCCAATGCTACCAAGGGCCAAACTGGAAGGAGACTAAAAGGCCAGTCCTCAGGTACAGATTATTTCCCCTGGTCTGACTTCTCCTGCCTCCTTTTTCTATTTTATGATCTCGTTTGAAATGATTTTGATGTTGTAAAAATACAGGCAATTGGCAGATGCAAAGAGGCAGAATATCCAGCTAGGTGGTAAACAGAAAAACCCAGCAGTTGAATAGGAGGTGATTTTTCTGGAAACAGTTCTCTAAAAAAAATCCATCTGTTAGTAGTTAGACTTGTGATGAGCATGGCCTAATGGATACACTTGTGGAATCACTAATTTGTACAACTAAAACTAATGTTACATATGTGTCAACTATATTTCAATAGAAACTAATAACCTGTTAAAAACATAAATAAAATATAAAAAATCCTATATGCACCATCAAACCTTATGTGCTTTGGACTCTGGAAATAAGTTCTCTAACACATAGCATGGTCCAGCTTCCACAAATATTTCAGCATACAACAGAAAATCATTTGGCAAATTGTCAGTTTTTAATTAAGACAGACTGGAAGTCTGGGTAAGCAAAATAAATTTATAGCCATGATCTTAGATATATTAAATCATACTTATGGCCTTGGATTCAGTTTAGCCATGCCACATAAAGAGTACAAAATGGAAAGAATAATTGGCAACTATTAAGAGATATGGTAGCTATGAGGTTGATTTGGATAATTTGCTCCAAGAAAGCACTCTTCCTTCAATTATTGGTGATTCTGAATCAGATTTCTGATGAGGAAGAGGATACGGGGTTTGCACCTCCCTCCCTTTCCAGTTGTGCAATTGTGGCTGTGTAGAGCTGCAATAGCAAATGTACCACTTCTGTGTTCTTTGATATAAGTCCTTTTTGTAATTCCCACTCATGCAAGTACAGGAAAAAGACTTAAACAAAAAGAAACAAATCTCCCTGCCCTTTTTGACATAAGAAATCATCATTGTTTCCTGGCTCAGTGTTGAGAACTGATTATATAGCTGGTGAGCATTTGGGGAGAGTTTTGTACTTTGTTCAAATGTTGGTTTTAATTCCGTATGTACCAAATTTTCCATGGTGAATTTCTGGTAATGTGACAAGACAACACCTGTGGTTTGCTGCAAGCTTTAGGAAATGCAAGCTTCATTTATTAATTATGAGAAGAGAAAGAAATTCTCTTCATCTGTTTTTCTGATAACCTATCAGGTACATTTTCAGATTGAGATCTATTTTTTAGTAGCATTAAAGTCTGTTATATTTGTTTCTGAAATTAGCACTAATTCTATAAGATAAACAAAATATTTTGTATCTTTTGGCTATGTGAGGTGATAGATATCTTAATTAGCTTAAGGTAGTCATTTCACAATGTGTAAGTATATCAAATCATCACGTTGTACACTTTAAATAAATATATAAAATTTTTTCAATTATATGTCAATAAAGCTGGAAAAATAATTTAAAAAGTTAAAGCATATAAAGTCTAATGCCCACCAATAGTTGAATGAGAAGATAAACTGTGAAAGATTCTTACAGTGAAATCCTATACACTAATGACAGTTAGCCAAAATACTGTTATACACAACAACCTGTGTGGATCTCAGAGTTAATGTTGAATTTAAAAAGTCACCTGGTAAAGAGTACATATTGTATGATTTTATGTATGCTATAATCATACATGTAACATGCATGATTATAGATAAATATGACACATATAAGTTATATATTACATATACTTTGCATATAAAATATCAACCTAATCTATGTGATTAGAAGTCGGATACTGGTTATCCTTTTGAGTCTCAGCTGTGATTGGAGGGATGTCAGCCATGGTATGCATCCTGATTTGAGTAGTGGTTACATTGGGTGGGTTAGTTTGTGAAAATTCATTGAACTGACACTTAAACTTAATCCCAATGACCAAACTGAACATGAATAAATCTGAATTGCTAAAGGTGGGATTCTGACACAGCATTTTGAAAGGTTCTCATGTGATTCTTTAAAATATACTAAGGTGTTTCTTAGAAAGTAAAGGAAAGGGAAGGAAAGGGAAAAGAAAAAAAAAAGAAAAGAAAAGAAAAGGAAAGAAAAAAGAAAAGAAAAAAGAAAAAAGGGAAGGGAAGGGAAGGGTAGGGAACAAATGGCAATATACTGCACAAAATCTACATAATTTGGAGGTATACTGAAAAAACCCAGCCCTTTATCGTGACTTATGACACCCTGGGTAATTCTATCTCTCTCTCCATCTCTCCAACCTTCTAGTTTACTCTGATTTAAACTCAGTGAGCCACATGAGAGAGAACCAAAATGAAATCAGCATAGAAAATATCCAGACAACCCACAGAATTACAGAGTTAGCTACACAGCAATAGGTAACTGCATGTGTTTTCTTAAGGTATGCATAATATTTTAATGAAACAGATGTTTTAAATCTCTTTTCCCCAATTTTATCTACTTCTACCTTAATGACACTTTTTCAAAAATGGCCTACTTTTCTACCTCAAATTCCCTGTTACTCGGGTGAGATGAGAATTGCTGTAAGTACAGGTGGTTTTCTATTTCCCTGTGACTCTTCCAAATAAAACAAATACTTTTATTATTTTTACAATGCAGAGTCTCTAAAATGAGGCACTTTGCACCTACAGAGTATATAAGGTGAACTACTGATAATGAGAAAAGAAAATGTTACAAATTCTGTAAGTGTTTATTTTGTCTAGAATTTTAATTTATATTTTTTTGTTTTTTAATGTATATAACATAAATATCCACCCATTGGATTAAAAAAAGAATCACAAATAAAGAAGTTGGTCGTAAAATTTTGGAGACTACCTCTTTCAATCTGATTACACTATGAGCAAAAGCTGGCCCCTAAACACAACTGACATCAACTTAAAAAAAAAAATTGTTACATATATTTGAGTCTTGTCAAGAAGCAATGTCTTGAATAAATGGTGAACAAAATTTTTCATCCGAGCATTGCATTCTCATAAACTCTGATATTTTCTAGCCTTATGGTCCTTGATGAGTCTTGTACCTCTGAATTTCAATTTCCCCAGCTAGAGAAGAAAGATAAGGATCTTTCTTCCAGTCACTCTCAAGCACAGATGAAGCACTTCACATAAAATACTTTATAAACTATGGGGCACCTGGGTGGCTCAGTTGGTTAAGCATCCGACTTTGGCTCAGGTCATGGTCTCTCAGTTCGTGGGTTCAAGCCCCACATCAGGCTTTGTGCTGACAGCTCAGAGCCTGGAGTTGCTTCAGATTCTGTGTTTCCCTTTCTCTCTGCCCCTCCCCTGCTCACACTCTGTCTCTCTCTCTCTCAAAAATAAATAAACATTAATTTTTTTAAAATTGTAGCTTATTAAAAAATGCCTTATAAACTATAAAGCAAGAGGTATAAAGTATAACTAATCAAATATTAAAGGTTAGTTTTTGTTTTCCCTTTAGAACTGAGAATTCCATTATTATACATTTATTTTCAACAAGAGTAAATACAATATTTCTGAGAATGAGTATGTGAGAAAAAAATGACCTATTTTTAAACAAAGTGTATGGAAATAAAATTCCACTTCATGGAATAAGTATTAGGAAGAAAGGTGAATTATTTGTTGCTTGGAGGAGTATTCAGAATGGAGGTCACATTTGAACATGGGTAAGAAAAACTGGATTTGACTTCTGCAGAAGGAAGTAGATCTGAAGAAGGACAATGCAGGCAGAGACATTCACATGAGGGGAGACTTGGGAATGAAAAAAGTGCAGAGATCTCATTGGTAGTATGCTCTGACTTAAAGGAAGGATACATGAAGGAGAAGAAGAAAAACCATGGCTCAGGACACAGGCTGAATTAAATTATTGGAGAACTTTCAATATTTGTTGAAGGAAATTGAATTTGAATGCTTGATTAGACAGTTTGAACTTCATAGGAAATGGGATCTGTGGAGGTCTTGACATAGAGAGTTGACAAAATCCTCTGTGCTTGATGAAGATTTGCCTTGATAGAATTTTGTGTCAATAAGCTACGTCTTGTGAAGGATACAGGGGATGCCTCAAAATAGGGAGAACATTTAGAAGGCTACTCCCAAAGTCTGGAGGAGAAATCATGGAGGATTGACTTGACTGATAATCCTGGAACTGGGAAGGAATGGATAAATATATCTTGAGATGAAATACAGCTCAAAGGTTTTAAATATTCAAGTGATTCGTGACATAGTATCAGTGAGTATCAACTGTACAATAATATTAAAATAGCACTGGCTGTGTGTTAAGTACGCTAGTCCTTGAACAAACAACACTGAAATTATTCCTGCCTAGATTGAGTATGTCTGAGCAAACTTCTTGTGTTCAGTATACATCATGAATTTTTTAAAGAGTAAAAAAAAAAAGTGCCTGAAACCAAATGATATATTGTGATTAAAATGTATATGTTAAAAGTGGATTCTAAAAATATAAAATAAAATTTTAAGTGTTTGCAAATATTGTGTCACCCATAAGTAGCCATGGGGGCTTACTTTGAGAGGTCAATCACTTATTTATTTAAAAATATTTATTGAGTGCTTACTATGTGTCCGACACTGTATTATGTGTAAGAGATGCAGCAACGTATATGACCTGAGATATTTTTACCTACATAGAGCCTGTATTCCACTAGATATAGACAGGAAATGGACAAGCAATGAACAAATGTGTAAGTTAATTCCAGATAGGAACGGGGCATTAGAGACAGTAAAAAAGGTTGATGAGAGTGACTTGGGCCAGTGGTGAGACCAGGTACTGGCTACCTCGGTAGGTTTCTGAGAGATCATTCCACAGAAGTGACTAATCTGAGATGGGTGTTAATGGAAAGAGCCAGCTATAGAAATATTTGAAGAAGAGTGTTCCAGGCAACTCAACAGGAATAGAAGAGGCCCTGAGTAGAGAACAATCTTGATATTTCTGGGAGCAAAAGAAAGAATTATGGCTCTAGTGTAGTGAGCAAAGGGGAGTTTAGATATTTACAAGTTGAGATGAAAGAAGCTGAAAAAAGTCAGATTGTCTAGTGTCTTGCTACCCATAAGGAGTTTGATTGTAAATCTCAGGAAAGTTTTAAGTAGAAGAAAAACTCTATCAAAACTCCCATGTTATTTTCACTTTGTGGTTAAGCTATTTCTGGTACCCTTAAAATAAAAACATTACCTGATATTATCACCACTAGAGAGAACCTGACCATCTCCCTTAAAGACTCCAAATTGAAAGCACTCTTTCCCACATTCCCATCTACTAAGGGTCAACATTCCTTTTGGAATGTCTCATCTGCATGCCAATCATTTCCTTCTAGTGCTGACCAAAGAGAAAAATTTTTCTACATTGTTATCAGTTCTAAAAAACAATTTCATTTAGGGTTTAAGAGTCAATTACTTTGAAGGAAGATTTTATAATCGTATTAACACCTTTATCAGTAGGCATTGCATAAAAATGGTGTTTTCAGCATTTCTAAATTGGGCCATCTCTATTAGAAATTGCAAAGATGTCACTTGACTTAAAAATATAGCCTGGTGTTCCATTCCTGAAGGTGCTATTATGCTAACAATAAATCTGAACAAGACCGTAGGCAGAGTGTGGGTTGTGATGTACTCAATATTCATCACACTCTGACCCAAAGGAATATCCATTATGTGCTTCTGGGATCCTTGAGCAAAGCAGGTTTATTACACCTGCCAATTTTCATGGATTTGCTGTGTGATACATTGTCTTCTTTGAAAAAATCTTGGTCACAGTACATATTTCCATTCTTGCGGCTCTCTCTCTGAGGTAGTTCATTTACTCTGGTTTTCAATTCAGTAGAAGGTTATGCTTGAAACAGAGTAAAATTCAAGCAATCATAAATACTTTTCAGTGTCTCCTTATCATAGACTTCTGATTGTGAGTGTTTAGAAGGAGGGAGATCTTCCCCCAGATTCAATTTCAGGCTATTCCATTTGCAAAATGCCAAGCTATGTAAAAATACTGATACAAAGGGCTTTTATTTTTCTTTATTTGTATAAGCCCTAAAACCAACTTTATTTAAATGTTAAGAATAAATTACTTTGAGAGAAGTTTTAACAATAATATAACTACATTTGTCAGTAGACACTGCATGTAAATGGTGGCAGGGAAGACTTATAATTTCTAGTCTCAATTGCTTCCTCATGAGTAATTAATAGAGGGGTGCCTGGGTGGCTCAGTCAGTTAAATGTATGACTCTTGATTTCAATGACTCTTGATTTCAGCTCAGGTCGTGATCTCACGGTCCTGAGATGGAGCCCCATGTTGGGCTCCCTGCTAAGCATGGACCTTGCTTAAATTCTCTCTCTTCCTCTCCCTCTGGCCCTCCCCTGTTCATTCACACATGTGCTTACTCTCTCTCTCTCTCTCTCTCTCTCTCTCTCTCTCTCTCTCTCCCTCCCTCCCTCTCTCAAAAACAAAACAAAACAACTGCATAGAGTCACTGAATAAATATGAATAAAGAATTTTTTAAGAGTAATTAATACAGAAAGAGAAACCAGTTCATTAGACCCTGGTGACATAATATAATATAGATGGAATGCGTAAAGGAAGCCTTTAATTCTACTCTGCCAATAAATGTTGCTAGTTCCATGTTCCCCTCCTTGAATCATTCAGTTTCTCTCTGAAACAAAAATGAGGTTCCGAGTGAATAACTAGTACTTCTTTAAGACTTACCAAATAGGTATTCAGTCCATAATTTTGTAAGATAGATACAGAAGTGCTCAGCCATAACAAAATAAACACAAATGGCACATAGATAAGCTACTTACATTTATGAACTAAGTGAAAAGTTTGGAAAAACTACCACTTAGCTTACACTTAAAATGATAATATTTTGTTAAAATAACAAAGTTTAAAATAGAATAGGACAAAATTCTTGAGAAGATATGAATACTGCATGTCATGGAACTAAAATTCTTTATAACTAGTGAGAGTTGCTATTTCTTATTATGTTCTATAATATAATACCAGACATTGACCTTCATTAGCACCATTATTAAGGACTTCCAAGCATCTGTTAGGCCCTGGGTTTAAAATTATGCTTTCTTTAAGCTCAGATAATGCAAAACAGACACAGCACATGATTCAGCTGATGTTTACTTTTACCCTATTGCTTAGTGTTTAAAAAAATTTTTTAAATAATTGTCTCATTTTGAAAGTTGAAAACTTGAATTTAACAATTTGCTTATAATTTATCAATCTTTATGTAAAAATCACAGGAAAGCAAAAGATTTACAGAAACTCGGGTTTTGGGCACCTGGGTGGCTCAGTTGGTTAAGCGTCCGACTTCGGCTCAGGTCATGATCTCACGGTTCCTGAGTCTGAGCCCCACATCGGGCTCTGTGCTGACAACTCAGAGCCTGGAGTCTCCTTTGGATTCTGTGTCTCCCTCTCTCTCTTCCCCTCCCCCACATGCTCTCTCTCTCTCTCTCTCTCTCTCTCTCTCTCTCTCTCAAAAATAAACATTAAAAAATTTAAAAAAAATAAAATGAAGAAACTTGGATTTCTCACACATGTAATGTTCTAACATCAACACAATCTGATCCTAAATGGTTTCCAGCTTCTGCATTACATTCACTATAGATTTGCTCCAGCTACTTTGTTTAATATTTATGCAAGAACAAATTTTTTTTGTGAAAACTTCTTGTGCGTTGTCTAAAACAAAATGAAACAGAGTTTTCTTCCATTTATCAACATGGTCTCCAAATTATCCCATTAATGTTTTTGTCTTTTCTACCCTAAAGACATGCAATGCACATGCTGTAGCAATTTGGGGGCTAAAAATCAAACTTCTGAGTCTATATTAAATCTGTTGATGCTTTTTTTCCTCCTAGGAAAACGGTGTCTTTTTTTTTCATTCCTTTATTTCTTCTGTTGCTCATTTCCAGCAGTAAGTAGGCATTTATCCTAAGTGGAATTCTATATTTAACTTAGCATCTTCACTAATTTACACCAAAAACAAATCTTTCACCCTGTATTAGACAATATTATTTCCATCACAAGGGAAAGATTCTCAATACAAGTTAGCCTAAAATGACAAAGGGACATCTTATTGGCTTATATTACAAAGGTAGAATAAAGAAAGTGTGACTTTCTCCCCTGGATTGTCTTGCTTCTGTGTTAATTTCATTTTCAGACAGACTCTCCCTTTAGAGTGGCCCCAAGTACATCCTTACACTAACAAAAAAACCACACAAATGGAATGCCTCTCTCATTTTATTTTAGCAAAAACCTAGAGATTTGCTAGATATAATATATAAATAGATGGAAGGTTGAAAAAAGCAGCAGATGTTCTCTTAGAACATTTCCATGTTATATACTCTCTACTATGTTATTCAAATAGCAAGTTGTACTTTATTGAAATTATTGACTTACTTGTTGGTTTCCATTTTTAGACTGTAGGCTGAAGTGAGGGGGGACTATGGCCTTCCTATTGCTGAAGGTCAACATCTAGTTTAGTGCCTGGAACATGTGAGGTCCTAATACACATCTGTTGAATTGAATGGAACTCCTTTAATTTATTTGATAACTATTTCTAGACCATCTGCTAGGTGATAGAGAAACAGAAGAGAATATGGCAGATGGAAACTGTTAACCTCATGGAATTTCCATTCAAATGTTTTGAAACCTTTAAATGTTACTAGAATTTCATCTCAAAAACTCTATGACAATAACATCATAACGCATATCTACTGGGATTGATTAGATCAATTGTTTCTCAAAGGAAATTATATGACTAAATTTTTCCACTTGATGATAATCCAAATAGGACCAACAACACTGAATCTCATTCGTTCTGTTTACTGAATGAATGTTTACTGAATGGCACTACCAAGTGCCAGGAAGATATAGTTCCTACCCTCCTGGAGCATAAGGTCTAGGGAGGAAGAAACATATTGCATTGGTTTCCTACAGCTCCTGTTAGCACAACTTGGTGGCTGAAACAGCACACAGTTATTTTCTCATAGTTATGGAGGTCAAAATTCCAAGATGGGTTTCGCAGGGCAGAAACTATGGTATCCACAGGGCAACACTCCCTCCAAAGGTGTTGGGAGAATCTGTTTCCTTGCCCTTTCTAGCTTCTAGACCTTCATTCCCCTCATTCATTGGCTGACTGTCCCCTCCTCCATACTTAATGTCAATAGCACAGCATCTTCAAATCTTTTTCTGATGTTTTCATATTGCCTTTGGCTCTGCGTTCATTCCCACTCTGCCTCTTTTCTTGTAAGTGCACTTGTGATTTCCCACACAGATTTTTCAGAATAATCTACCCATTGCAAGATCTTTTCAACTTAATCACACCCTCAAAATGTTTTTTTTTTTATTTAATGTAAAATTCAGTTTTCGGATATCAGAACCTAGATATTCTTGGGGGCCATTATTTAGTCTATTACACAGATTAACAAAATAATATAAAAGTGTAAGATTGCCAGTTAGGTATCTTAGGAAATGGGCCTCAATTTACTCACAATATTAAAAACATACTAAAATAGAACAATAGAACTTTTAAAGACTCAGAATTAAAGATTTTTTTAAATGTTTAATCATTTTTGAAAGAGAGAGAGAGAGACACAGAGTATGAGCAGGGGAGGGGAAGAGAGGAAGACGGAGACACAGAAACAAAAGCTGGCTCCAAGCTCCGAGCTATCAGCACAGAGCCCAATACAGGGCTCGAACTTACAAACCATGAGATCATGACCTGAACTGAAGTTGGGTGCTTAACTGACTAAGCCACCCAGGTGCCCCTATACACTCACAGTTTTTAAAAAATGTTCTAAAATTATAATATATGCCTAATGGACTATGATATAGTAAAGTCTTAAAGGCCTATGCCTATAATAAAGGTGCTAGAAGAAGTTGTAAAGTTAATTAAAACAAACAAAAAGAAAACAGGGGAAGAGTTTGGGGGCAAAATTTTGTTTTAATTTGGAGTCTGGGGAGACTCAAAATATTAAAAATTTCAAAAGATTATACCAGTGAAAATAGGAAGGAAAAAAAAAACAGATAAATGTAAAAAATTTGCCAGCTTTTGGAATTAATAAAAAGTAAGTTTTGAGGGGAGCCTGGGTGGCTTGGTCGGTTAAGCGTCTGACTTCGGCTCAGGTCATGATCTCGCGGTCCGTGAGTTCGAGCCCCACGTCGGGCTCTGTGCTTACCGCCAGAGCCTGGAGCCTGTTTCAGATTCTGTGTCTCCCTCTCTCTCTGCCCCTCCCCTGTTCATGCTCTGTCTCTCTCTGTCTCAAAAATAAATAAATGTTAAAAAAAAATTAAAAAAAAAGTAAGTTTTGAGAAAGCAAAGAAGATATACCTATGTGTAGAAACAGCACTTGTGGCATCATCAGATAATCTAATTTTCCAAACTAGCATAGTATCTGCAAGTAGGGAGACAACCATGAGAACTCTTAAAAAAACAAAAAAACCTCAAACATATTTAAAGCAATGCTCTCTTGGGGCGCCTGGGTGGCGCAGTCGGTTAAGCCTCCGACTTCAGCCAGGTCACGATCTCGCGGTCTGTGAGTTCGAGCCCCGCATCAGGCTCTGGGCTGATGGCTCGGAGCCTGGAGCCTGTTTCCGATTCTTTGTCTCCCTCTCTCTCTGCCCCTCCCCTGTTCATGCTCTGTCTCTCTCTGTCCCAAAAATAAATAAAAAACGTTGAAAAAAAAATTTTAAAGCAATGCTCTCTTGTGTATATCATTATCAACATCCTTACCTCTGGGGCAACGTTTAGCTCAGATTATTTTATTTAAATAGCTAACGGCCAAAAAAACAAAAAAAACAAAAAAAAAACATCTAACGTGTTCTTTCACAAGGAAGCTGTGCACCAAGGACATATGATTGTTTTTCTCTTTAGACTTAAGCAAAAGGACATGTTGAATCACATCCAATTTGGATAAATAAAAGTTAGTAGAAGAATTGGAATTTCTCAAATCTGATATGTATTCTGATAATAATGATTTATTTTAATTTAACACAAAAGGTCTTTTAGAGATACTATGCTGATTCAATATACATATTTAAAGGGCAAAATGTTAATGTTAAATTTTGACAGAAAGCCGAAATGTGAAGCTAAGAAGAGAATTTCTTATTCATACATGTATAATTTGAGGACACCTTGATGGCTCTGCTCTGTCCTTTTTTAATCTATTATTTAAAAAGGGACATTTCATTTAACTTGGAATTTTTGTTATAGAGAGTTAGAAATGACACAAATCAAGATAAGGTAATCACTTTGAATAAATATGACTGTAGCACTTCTAAATACTGGATTTTCTAGTGGTAAAAATATCTTTATTTATATGGTTTTCTGGTTCTAATGGTTGATTTCTACATATTTTAGCATTTTCAGAACTTTCAAGATTAGTGTATCTTTCCATTTCTTGGAATTGCTATTAATTATGTGTCTCTTATAATTATTGATTTTGTGAATTATAAATTACTATGTTGGTTTCTGTGTTCTCCCAATATATTACTGCTTTTTTTACAAATACATGAACTT
Source organism: Panthera tigris (assembly GCF_018350195.1). Lineage (NCBI taxonomy): Eukaryota > Metazoa > Chordata > Mammalia > Carnivora > Felidae > Panthera > Panthera tigris. Next base: position 43,174,122 of record NC_056661.1, on the reverse strand, counting down.
CAGTAGTGCATTACCACAGTTGGTGGGAAGCGGCATGATAGGGTAGACCGGTTGCTCTGACAGTGAGAAAATCTAGCCAACATCCAAGCTCTGTGACAACTCACTAAAGTAAACTTGACAATTAGATTAGAACCCTATGATCCTAATAGACTGTGGTTGATGATTTAGAAAAATGGCCACTATTATTCACTTTTCTATGTTTGTACCTCTTTAGATTACAGCTTTGCAGCTTTTCTACCAAGAGATGAAGTATATTTCCTTACCCCTTGAATCTGGACTGGTCTTCTGACTAAGAATGGTTAAAAGAATGTAGCAGAAATGATACTGTATCAGTTGCAAGCCTTGGCATCAAGAAATTTTGCATGCCCCTGATTTCTCCTGAAACTCTGAGCAGTCACCATGTGAAAGAGCCCAGAGCCACAGAGGATGAGAGATCACTTGAACCAAGGCCAAGGCAGCCCAGTTGTTTCAGCTAAGAATGTTCTTGACCAGCCAGGTCCCAGATGACCCAGGAGGTGACCATAGGTATAATTCACCAAAGCCAAAGCCAAAACAACAATCCAATTGAGCCCATCCTAAATTGCCAACCTTCAGACTTGTCAACTAAACACATGGTTATTTCTTGCTTTTATCTACTTAGATTTGGAATGGTTTGTTACACAGCATAAACTAAATGACACACGGATATTAATGGATTTAGGTTGAATAAAAGAACATGTATCATTGAAATGGAAAGAAAAATTTCAAAAGTTGTTTCTAGTTTGGATACAACATTTTTTTTGAATATTTATTTATTTTAAGAAGGAGAAAGTAGGGGAGGTCAGTGAGAGAGGTAGAGAAAGAGAATCCCAAGTAGGTTCTGCACTGTCAGTACAAAGCCCATTGTGGGGCTTGAACTCACCGCCTGTGAGATCATGACATGAGCCAAAACCAAGAGTCAGACACTTAACCAACTTAGCCACCCAGGTGCCCTAATTTCTGATATAACATTTTTATAATATAATTCTATGATACAATTCTATATCACTTTTTCTTCTATTTCAATATAGCTTTTTTTATACCAAAAGCTTAATTTGAGAGAAAATAAATACTTCAAGTTTAATTTTTAAAGATTTCACTATAAAGTAAATAAAAAAGAACTACTCTCCACTGTTTACTGATGCAAAAATCATTAATTGCAGTCTTTTAAAATAAAAGTTTCATGTTTAACAATTTGTAATTGAAATAATGTTAGTTATGCTTAAAAATGGAGCTTGATGCATTTGTAAGGATTATATATTAGCCATAGAAAGTACCTTAAATTTTTTATCACTTAGGAATTCAAATAACATAAATATTATGCATATGAAAATTGCTTCACATATAGAAAAAGTGCCAATAGATTATCAATAAAAACTCATAATAAAAGAACACTTTACCTGCACAAGTATTTATGAGTGGCAGCAGAATTACCAGTTTCCATAGCAACCTCATTTCCACTTTGTAAGGTCAAAATTTCTCCCATACAATCGGCAGCAAAATAAAATGTCTATCTTCCAGTCAGTATCTCAAGAGTCTGAAAGAAAAAAATTGTCATGAAATGACAAATATACTAACATGAATATTTAAAAATGTATATGAATTTTTTCACATTATTCAATTAAATATTAAAATATTATTGTACAAAATAAAGCAACCTAAATGTCTACCTTTTACATATATGTAATTTTGCAAAGTTTCCATATTTTCAGGTCATATTTTCAAACTTTCAGTTCACACCTGAGATATACATATCATTTGTTACGAGATTTGACACAGTAGATAATGGGCTGAAAGGCAATTCAATTGAACGTATTATGTGGATAAAAACTTTTATTCATATAAGTTTGAATAATTGCTTTTGACATGTTAATGAGGATTAAAAACATATTAAACCAACTCCTGTAATCCTGTTGTTGCTTTTATTTGTGATTCTAGGTCATTAGAAATAGGATAAAATACTACTCTTACAATCACAACGGTGATTTTATAAATTTTATGGCCTTCTCTAAGTTTTTTTATTACTTTTTTTTGAGAATATATTCATTCAGAAACATCATCTTTCCTAATGTTACCAGCACTAATATTAGTATTGTGCTACAAAATTTGTACCAGAAATGAATTTCTGGAAGTGTTATCTTTCAAATACGAGACATTATTTTCTTATGGTGTTACATTATAATTTTCTCTAATTTATTTTCACATTTAAGATATCTAATAATAAATGAAATTAAGATCAAGTGTTTTGTGTTCTTTACTCCAAAAAAGAAATCTAATAATAGATTCTTAAAATTCATGATTTTAAAAAAACAAAAAACAAAAAACTCATCATCTCAAAAAATATATATAGAATAAGCTCAGAATAAATTCACCTAGATCACATTTGATAAAATGATTATATATCAAATGAAACGATCCTTTGGGAACCTTTACCTTATTGAAAATATATATTTCTTGCAACTTTAAATACCTTAAGGAAGTATGTGAACTTTATATGTGAATCTAACAAAAATGAAATTTTGATCACTTCCTGATATATTTTTAAATTTAAAAAATATTTCTTTTCTTTCTGTTGCTAATTTTTTCACCTTAAGTTAAAAACACTGACCATATTAATGCTTTTTATAAACTCAAAGTTAAAGGCTTTCAAATTTAATCAAGGAATAAAAGCCACATTGAAAACAAATAATATTCAGGTTAATGAATATGCTATGCTGATGTGATAATTTTTTTTCACAAATTCTTCCTTTCCATTGCTTTTGGCGCCACCTATTCTAAACCTTAAACTACTTATATTTAAATTAAATCATATTCCATATTAATTCTTCACTTATAATTTGTTCAACAAATTTTTATTTGTCTATCCACTTATATCCATTCTCTGAAAGACATTAGATTCTTAGGTGTTAGTGATAAATCCTAAGACCCTTTGTTCCCCTCAAGGTTCTGGCATCTTATGACAGATGACATTTAAGAAAACAACAAAATCAATCACAGATATATACATTGGTGAATAGTTATGTGTAGTAAATATGGTAATGCTTTGAACTAAAAAATGAGATTTATGAGATCTATGGGGTGGGGTTCAAGCAGCATTTTTGAGCTGAAGCCTGAAGGACAGGTAGCTGATAGCCAGGCAAATAGTGGCTGTACATGGTGTGAGGGAAGTAGGTCTGCAGGGATTAATATGGGTAAGGATGGAGAATGAGACTAGCAGCCTAAGCAAAAGGGAGAAAGTAGGGCATGGTCCTGAAGCAGGACTAAGTTTGCATTTTCAAAGACTTGAAAAGGATCCAGTTTCATTCTCAGAGGGACAATGGCAAGAGACAACAGGTGGAAAAGGAGAAAGAGGCTCAAATATGCAAGGCCCATAGGCCATGTTAACAAGTATTGGTGTCATACTTTCAAATTATAATTGAGGATTTTAATCAGAAAAAGTCAACTTAATTTACCTCTTATAAACATCACTGTGGGTGATGCGGAGAATGACAGGGATGGAGTAAAACGTGGACTTACACAGATAAGTTAAGAAGTTACTTTAGTAGTCCAATAAAGGGATACTGTTGGTTTGACGAGAGTAGTGGAATCTAAGATAAAGAAAATGGGATCTCTGAATAGTCCTGCTGCCTGAAATCTCTTGTCCTTTCCATTCATGGAATATTACAAACAAAACTACCTTCCTAAAACAAAGGTTTGGTTCAATTATGCCAGCATTCTAAAACCTGTGATCGCTCTCTATTGCATAATCATCCAAAGTACTTGGAATGCTATTCAAGGCAACAAACAATACATTTCTAACTATTCTTTTCCAGCAGGATTATTCAGTAAATACTTCCAGTATAGGCTCATGGATCTACTAATTATTTTGCATATGTATTATACATTGTCTCTGTATGCATGCTCTCTGACTTGCATAGAACTCCCCATTTAAGCCTAAATCTTCCTTAAAAACCATGTAATGTTAGCATGACCACACATACTTATTTTTCCCTGACAGTTTCTGTTTATTGAAATGTCAAAGCACAACTAATAACAGTACCCCTTTCTCCCAAAAGAATCCTGGTTTACAAGATAAATTATATGGCCAACCTATTTGATGAACGTTCATTATTTTTTCCAACCCAACAATTCTTCCCTCTTCTTTTGATAAAAGCTGTGACTTTCTTTTGAGGAACAACTTCCCTAAACATTCTCACTCCATATAATTGGAGTGGGAATGCCTCCACCTTGTAGTTCCAGGAACGAGGGTGTTACCAGGGTCTTGACAATCAGAAATCCATTCACCTGGGTACAGTGTTTTGTAAAAGGAGGGGCACGTAAGCCAAACCAATGACAATCAAAGTCAGGACCTTTGCCAATATTACTAGGATGATTAAGTTGCTAAAATATAAATCTGTTGATCCAATATAATATATTTCACAAGGGCTGTCTTGACCCAATTTTGTAAACATGGCTAAAAACTCTCAATTCCAAAACAAAACAAAACAAAACAAAACAAAACAAAACAACCTCTCAATTCCCTTTGGCAGAGTTGGCTTAGCCTTCACCCCAACTATCCCTCTTATAGAACCTAATACTCCTGAGCTATAATGCATACCATCCCAATTTCCAGAAGCCTCCAGATACCTGAAACCTAGGAATGGTTGCTTTTTCCTTGGGCTGGTATAATTACCCAAAATACCCAATCTCTCAGAAGCCCACAAAATCTAGCTAATCCTACTTCACCTACCATCCATGAGCCGCTTCTTATACTCCCAGCTTGCTTTTATCCTGTCAAGAGTTCTGCTTCATCTATTCCAGTTTCATATATCTGAGTGTTATTGTATTGTTTTCTGCCATTCAAAAAACCTATAATCATACCTGATATCATGAAATTATGAAACCATCTGTCATACTTAAACCCCTGGAATTTCCAGATGCGAATCAACAAGAAGAATTTTTTGCCTAACCCAATTTATGTTGTAGGTTTATCTCTTGCAACCATAATCATCAGAACATCGCATTCATTCTTTACCCTGTATTTATATGAAGTGTTTCTTAAAGACCCCAGAGCAAACTGACATGATATACCCCCCAAGACTTGTATTCATCAAAGTCTCCACTGTATTGCCAGAGTTTTCGGACCTTACCTTGAAGATAAACACCATATGTATTACTTGTAACAAGAGGTGGTGCAGTACGTAACGTAGAGTTCATAGTTATGCCATAGTCTGTGCTTGGTTTGTACCTGATGGCCAGGCAATCTAGTATTATCAAGAAAAAGACGAAACTGGGAACCTAAAGACGTTGCTTCTACTATTGTCTCTTTCTCCTAACCAGCTGGATAATTCATTTACAATCACACTGACTGCCAGTTTCCTCCTATGAAAATGGAGGTTTGACCTAGAGAATACCTTTATATTTCTTCCAGCTCTAATATTCTAACATTGTTCAATTCAACCCAGTGTACAATTACAAAGCAAATATTGCCCTTCACCATCTGACTGTTTATCAGCATTCTGTAATGAAGGCAGAGCCCGGGAGATATTTCATTTGGCAATATTCTATAAAAATAGGTTAAATAGCTATTATTTATATATCAGTTGTCATTTGTAAAAGTTCCATCCATAGAAGTTTAGATTACCTGAGGAAGGAAAGTACTCTAGCTCAGTGAGAATAATCCAGATCAGAAGATGCTGGTTATTTACTCACAGTAAATGGCCTAGAAATATTCAATAAGTAAAATTTATGCTGGTCACTGACACACAAAATAGCCATAGGAATTATTTCTAGTTTCCTAGAATCCTAAAGATTGCTTGAGGCAAAATAAAGGAGGCCAATATATAAACTTAAAAGAATTTCCAGAAGCTCTAAAGAAGTTTCAAAAATGCATCACCAGCACTTTGTTTTAGATGAAAATTTTAGGCCATGCAATCTTTTAAATATTACTTTGACCTAGAAAAACAGGTGTATTGGTTCATGACACGGCTGCTAAGTTACTGTTGCATTATTACTGAACATACTCTGTCCTCTCTAGACCATGTGTGTTTCCTTTTTCTCTGGTGGAGTTTCTCAATGTAAAAGTATCAAATTTGAACACTTCAACAAAAGAATATGCATAGGTTCCCCGTCCCTTTCTTGCAATTCCAGAATCTATCTTGTCTAAATCTCTGAAAATTAAAATATCCTTGTAGAGTAGATGGCAAAATTCGCTGGGTGGCAAAACTGGTCTTAAATTAATGTGAGGTTTTTTAGTCTGTTTTATCCAACTTACCATGTGTATTTACATGTTTTGCTGCTAAACCAGAAATGGTTGACCGAGCCATTGTCCACCAGAGGTGTCGTCTAAATATATATGAAATTGTACCACAGTGTCTTTTAAACACTAAAATAGGGATCAGAAAACCAGATATTGCTGACAAAATTTAGATCCCCTGTTTCTGTAAATAAAGTTTCACTGGAACCCAACATGATTGCTTATTTATGTACTGTGTATGGCTGTTTTGGGGCTACAAAGCCAGAGTTGAATACTTATAGCAGATGAGACCATATGACCCTCAAAACTTAAAATATTTATTATCTGGTCCTTTAGACATTTAGCTCCTGGAAGTTCTTTCATTCATCCCTACTCTAATATATTCTAAACTCTAAAATACATTTGGCTGTGAAGATTTCAGGTAAAAGATTGTGGAACTGTTTTTATGTAACCCTATGTATACACTCAGCAAAAATATCTTGTTAAGTTTAGCAGGACAAAAAGGGTACTGTATTTGTAAGTAGCTTCAGCCAGTGAGTGTCCTGCCTTAAATCGACCTCTTTAAGGGGCACCTGGGTGGCTCAGTAACTTAAGCATGCAACTTTGGCTTAGGTCATGATCTCACAGTTCATGAATTTGAGCCCGTGTCAGGTCCTGCGCTGTCAGTGAGAAGCCCGCTTTGGATCCTCAGCCTCCCTCTCTCTCTGCCCCTCTCCTGCTTGTACTCTCTCTATCATCAATAAATACACGTTAAAAAATTAAAAAAAATACTGACCTCTTTGTACCATGTATTGCTCACCAGCATCTAACCCCAGAAGGCAGCTAAGAGAAGAATTCTGAAGCAAGTGCCGTGACTGTGAGGTCATACCTAATATTAATTATTCTTAACCCAGACAGCACAAAACAGTATCTTTGTATGGTTCAGAATAATTGTACTTTTAGAAATAGAAAGCTGTCATCAATCTACCCCTTGGCTATGAAACCATTCATCAGTCTAGGAATTGGATAAGATTGCCAGTAAATCAGGAATTATCAAAAAAGTCAAGCATTGGCTAAACCGCAAGCAGCCAGGAAATTTGGTGGGGGGGGGGGCTGTTGTCATGTGCAGCTGTGATACTCCAGCAGACATGGGAGACAATGGGATTTATCAAAAGAGAGAAATTCTTTTTCTTTTAGAAAAGAGTTTTCCAACTTCTGTTTGCACTGGGAACTAGGGACAGGAGCTTAAATAAAAAGGCAGGTGGATGTGCATGCGTAGCTGTGCAACAAGCCTTTGAAAGGGGCTCATACAGGATTCTAGTTGGTACTCACCAACCGTACTTACAAACTTCACAAAATGCTTAAGATGACCCAATACATTACATTGAAGGACAAGAGGAAAACATGGGAAGTTATTCTTGTCTAACTACCAGTCTAATGCTCTTTAATAATAGATATATCTAGGTGACACCAGTTTGGATGATAGAGAATTGTTCATTAATACATACTCTTTATAGAAATCCTCAGGTTAATTACAAATTATACCTATTTCTTACCTCTTTTGGACTATGTGAAATGATTTTCTCAGTTTGATAGGGAAAAAAAATGTAACTACCACTACTACTAAATGCCTTGGTGATTGCTCTAAATACAGGGAAACAGAACGGCCCATGCAGAAATATTACTTAAAATATTGGCCAACTTCTCTCTCTAATTGTGTCTTACTTATGTTGCTTTAGCAGGAAAGGAAACCATTGTTGAAAGTGCATTAGTCCTAATGGGTTTTATTCTTCCTCTACTTACAACAACATTGCTTTGACATTAAAGAATTTTGTAGCAGAGATCAAGATCCATTTTCAGATTGCATGTTCATCATCAGAACAAATGTGCTCGGCACTAATTGCCTTTTTGTTTTTAATTGACCAGTTAATTAACTGCAACAGATAAATTAAAAATCCCAAATCCATTTTCTTCAGGTAGCTCCACTGTTGTATTTTAGCATGATAAAATTCTATGGATGGACAGAAGAAAAGATGCTTAACAATTTTTACAATAGATTTCCAACCTCAGCATTCATGGAGTTATTTACTATCAAACTGAATCAATAATAAATTAAAAAATGAAATATTTATGATCTGAAAAAATCTGGCTTTGTCTAGGAAACCCCAACTGCCATTAAGTCAGGCAAAGTAGCGAGATAAATTGTACCATCATATTCTTTGTTTTCAGAATATAATGCTATCACTTATGATAATTGTTATGCCAGCTCTCAAAATAGGCAGTCATAATAGATGATAGATTAGTAGAAAGATATAACACAGCATGTTTAATGCAATCATAGAAGAAGTATTACTTCTTTTCTTAGAGGAGGCATGATTACATGTTAAGTTGTTAACAGCACGAAATAAATGCAAATATGTTTGTTATGAAAATAGTTAGAATAATTTCTACATTGTGTTTTTTTCTTAGAGCAACCAAGCTGTAGAGCTCAGTCTTCAATATAGTTTATCCCATATGCCTCTGCTTAGGTAGCGGAGTCTTGCTGAACGAGATCAGTATGGGTGTACCTGGGTGGCTCAGTCGGCTGAGTATCCAACTCTTGATTTCAGCTCAGGTCATGATCTCATGGTTCATGGGGTCAAGCCCCACATGAGGCTCTGTGGTGGCAGCATAGAGCATGTTTGGGATTTTCTTCCCCCTGCCCTCTCTCTCAAAATAAATAAATAAACATTAAAAAAGAAAAGAAAAGAAAGAAATCGGTATGGAGAAACTTATTTTCCAACTGCGAAAAAAATCATTCATCCAATGGGTTGCAGAATTTAAAGCAAATATATAGATAATATAGGCACAGTTCTTCGCTTTCATAGGGAAGGGCACTGAGGCCTAGAACATGTAAATATTTATCCCAGTTCAGTTTATAATCTAGAGTAGACCTGGGACTTGTGGGCAGAAGCCTGACAGAGGGTTCACCTTACTATTTTTCCCTCTTGATCTGTGCCATGGGACTTGCCACCCAAGTATATCTTCTGCTTCTATGAGCCCATTTTCCCAAATACAAAATGCAGGTAGTTATACCTCATAGGAATGTTCTCAGTATTTACATTAATCAGAATAAGATAATGCAGAATGGGTGATACTAGTTTAGAAGATTTGTAATGTCCACTCTCCACTCCTAAAAGGGCGACAAGAAATATTTGTTCAGCCAAATCTTAAGTTTATTAGACTTACTGCAGAAAAGAATATAACTTGACATAGTCTTAGCACTACCTCAGAAGGGGAAGTTATGGATGATATATATAAGATTTTATGGCCTGAGCTGAGTGATTTTAAGATTGTTCTTGCAAGACGAGAACCTGAGTAGGACTGGGCACAGTTTATGGAATAATAGCTTTAGATTGATGGGCACCATGAGGTGAGACTCTTGATGTGGGTCTTGAAATGTAAGTTTTATCGTGAGGAAGCAAATATCTCCTGAAGCAAATAACTAAATGATTTTTTTTCTTTCAGTATCATTTAACACAGGAATAGGAATATGCCCGTTTTAGTTCTCAGTATAATAGAACGGATGGACTGCTAACCAACCGCGAAAACAGAAGTCAGGAAACTTTTCCTTAAAGGATCAGATAGTAAATACTTTGAGTTTTGCACATCATTTGGCCTTTGTCACCACAATTTAAACTGGACTGCTGTGGCATAAAAGCAGCCAGAGACAAGACAGTAACAAATGGAGTGTCTGTGTTCTAATAAAACTTTATTTACCAAAAAACAATCAAGGATAGGGTTTAGTTCAAGGCTGCAGTTTACCAATCCCTGGCTAAAGAATGATATAGAGAGGAGCTGACGGGGATAGCAAGCATATCAGATAATAAATTTCAGAAATACCTGGATTACAAAGAACAAAGTATATGTATTTATACCATTACTGTTAGTCCAGGTATTTTTTGAACTTTGCAACTGTAAGATGATATATATGATTTGATATATATTATATATGTAACTTGTATATAATATATATATATGCTAAATAGCAAGGAGCTGATTATTTTTCTTTTCACATTTTTGCCTCTTCATATATTACAAATTAGCCACAAAAAAACCCCCACAAACAAGAATATTTATAGCAAGATCCTATGGAAACAAATATATATATGAAGTATTTTTGTGTTGTGTTGTCTTTGGGGAAAATATCAATAGACTTATCTGGGGAGCAGTATTATAGCAGCAGAGAAAAAAGAAACCCTTTCATTTCTTTCTATGCTTAATGAAAACTAGCCAGAATATGCGAATTTTTAAAAATTATTTTATGCTTTGCTACATTTTTCACATTAAAGAAAAACAAAAAAAACAAACACATAAGTATAGGCCAAAAATAATCTAAATCTAGCAAAATTGTATTTAATAAAGATACATATTAAATCTTACACTTACGTTTAAAAAATTGATCTACTTATTTAGAACTGGAGTAGGGTGTAGAACGTGACTTTATATCAATCCATGGTTAAAAAAGAACACAACACACACCCATGGGATGATTCTAGGCCAACATTCAAGACCTGCCTATTTTTTACATAGTGGCCAAAAATCAGATATAACCAAGACCGCATTAATAAAAGCATAGTGGTCAAAACAAGGGAGGTGTTATTTTTGTCTTAACCTATACTTATGTAACCACATAGAGGGACTGTATTCTCTTCTAAACATCATGGTTTAAGAGGAATTTTGACAGATTGAAACTCCCTCCTGGGGAGCAGGGCGAGGATGATGAAGTGCCTGGGAGCTTATGAGGGTCAGGAGAAAGAAATGAGTGTGTTTAGCCTGGAGAAGAGACGATTTAGCTGGCAGAGGAGAGCCATCTTCAAAAATGTGAAGGGCTGTCTTGTGGAAGAAGGATTAGACTTATTATTTGTGTCTCAGGAGAGCAGAACTGTGACCAAAGGGTAGACATTTCAGGGCAGCAAATTTCAGCTTAATATCAGCCCAGAGCATTTTAACAAGTAGAATTGTTTAGCCAGTGGTTAAGGATATACTGGCTGTGAAACCTAGGCAGCCTGGGTTTCTATCACACAACCTACAGATGTTTAATAGCTTTGTGACTTTAGAGGAAGTAAAATGGCCTCTCTGAGCTTGAGTTTCACGATAATTGTAATGGAGAGAGGAGTATCTACTGCTTGGGGTTTATGTGAGTATTCCATGAAATTGTTCCTACATAGAGTAAAAGTGAAATGGTTTCTCCATTAGATACCAAGTTCTTTATCATTACGAGTATATGAGATAATATACTTTTCTGGATATTATAGAGGGCACTTCTGCATCAAGGAGAAGGTTAAACTAGATGGCCTCTTAAGCCCTTCTACACTTGTAGGTGTTTTATTCTATATAAAAGCAGGAAGCCAGAAATCCCCTGGACCAGGAGTCATTAAGCAGTGGTCCAAAAGTGGGATTTTTTCATAGCAGAGTATTTAAACATTGGGAAACCCATATAAAAATGAACATTTGGGCTTACCTTTAACTCTTTTTCTAATGTTTTTATTTATTTTTGAGAGAGAGAAAGAGAAATGGAGACACAGAATCCGAAGCAGGCTCCAGGCTCAGAGGTGTCAGCACACAGCCTGATAATGTGGGGCCTGAACTCACCAACTGCAAGATCATGACGAGCTGAAGTTGGATGCTCAACTGACTGAGCCACACAGGGGCCCCTACACTTCTCTTGAAATATCTAAAGATTTTGCATCACTGAGTCCATATTTCCACACAATAACAACACAACAAAAAATAACAACACAACAAAAAAGCATGAGCAATGGCAACCAGTCTTGGGGGTGCCTGGGTGGCTCAGTCGGTTAAATGTCTGACTTCAGCTCAGGTCATTATCTCTCAGTCTGTGAGTTCGAGCCCTGCGTCAGGCTCTGTGCTGACAGCTCAGAGCTTGGAGCCTGTTTTAGCTTCTGTGTCTCCCTCTCTCTCTGATGCTCCCCCATTCATGCTCTGTCTCTGTCTCAAAAATAAATAAATGTTAATTTAAAAAAACAAACAAACAAACAACAACCAGTCTCAGGAATGTGTGGCTCTTTTCTACTGTGTGCCTTAGTCTGGAGGACCTCAACTGTCTGAGTCCATCTCACTCTTTCATACCACCTGCTTGGTTTCTGCCATCTCTGCCTGATACCAGCTGGACAAGATACCTGGAAACAGAGTCTGTTTGGATTGTATGACAGCATGGAAAAACAGAAGGAGGAGGAGCAAGAATGAGATACCCGGGGGCTGACTGAAAGGGAAGAGCACAAGAATACCAGTAATATGACTATTCTGAATACGGACCATGTCCCAGGCTCTATGCCAAGGACTATACGTGCACCATCTCACCTAATTTTCACAGCATCCTATGAAGTAGGTACCATGACTGCTCTCATCATACAGGTGAGGGAACTAGAGCTGGGAGGGGTAGGGAACTGGACAAAGTGCACCCAGTGGCAGAAAAGTCCCTTAGCTGACTCGTATCTGTTCATATCCATAGCCTGTTGCTTTCTACCACAATGGCCAATTTTATAGACTGTACAATTTTGCCCAAAGCTGGCTCTGGGAGATTCAGTTCAAATTTCTTAGCATTAAAAAAAGAAAGATCTTTCCATATTAAAGTTGTAAATGGATGATTCCGCCTTCAGTGTGAATAATTTGACCTGTTATAAAGCTATATGGCGCTGGGCAAGGGTTTACAGTGTGTGCTTTTCAGGCTTAAAAAAAAAAAAAAAGCAGCATGCAGTCAGATATGCAAAACACTAGGTTAAATGAGGTAAACAAATTGCTTTCCTGCAGGATTTTCCAGGGTCTCTTCTACTTGGAAGTATAACGTAACATTGGAAGAGAAAGGTATAGAATGTAGCATTTCTCAGACTTCTATGATCTTGGGATCCTGTTTTCTGCAGTGTGTTTTCTAGGGTGAATGCTCCATAAAAACACTTGGGGAAAACCTGATCCAGACAAAAGAGCCCAGGACCAGAAATGCTAAGGTCTCTGAGTCCCACCTCTGCCAATAGCTAATGATATAATGTAAGTCTTGCAACCTCTATTCTTAGGTTGCTTACAGTAAATATTGGGACAGTAGTTATCTGTCCTACTGGCTGCTCCTACTTTTGTAGGGATCAACTAAATAAAAGATTTGAAAGAAAAAAATATCTAAGTTGGAGAAAGCCCAAGATATACATAAGGGATTAAATTACTAAAGTGTCTCTCTCCTGCATAACTGATCAGAAAAATTGGCTGAATTCTAACCCATTTCATGCCAATCAGTGATTTTCTGACCACATTTAATAGTGTACCTTCTTTTTTTAATGCCTAGATGTGTGAATTTTCTGACCTTCCTGGAAAAGAATTGTGAAAAGAAAATCTATATATTCATATCATTATGAATACATTAAGACTATGCAGTTACAGGCTCTCTGCTGAGAAAGAACACACTTTCTTCCAAGGCTATACATTATGGGAGAAAGGGTAAAAAAAATAGTGAACACTCACAGCAGGATGTACACTGATTCCATTCTGTTCCTTTTGGCTAAGGTTCATGGTCCCCGGCCCCTGGACAATTGGACCTTTTGCCTTCTCTTCCATCAACCTGTCCCCTGATATGTGCTCCCATTGGCAGTCCTGACCTCATGGAAATGGGAGTCGCCTCAGGAGGAAAATGCAGTTGCCTGTCAACATCGTTATTACAAAAGTCTGGGAAATTCCTCTGCTACTGAGTGGCTAGAATTTTGAAAATAATAAAAATAAAAAGGAAAGAAGGAAAAAAATGATTCATTTGGGAACAGGGAATGCCATTATACCTCAGTCTCTTAAACGCCCCATTCCTTGGTGTTTTGGAATTACAGAAATGCTGATCAGGATCTCTTGTTGAAGGTGTGTTATTCCTGTTAAATACATGGGCCCTGAGAGGAGAGTCTGTGGCAAGAGGCATGGGGGACTGACTTCATTCCCAGGCCTAGGCACATTCTATCTCCTTTGGAGATAGCCCCTGAAAGCTAAATAAATGTATCTGTGGACCTGATGAGACACTTTCCCAAGGGCAGGGTGTTAAGATATTATCACAGATTCCCCCCCCCCCCCACTTCACATCTGCTTCTTGCCCTCTTGCTAAGAAGACTTAACTGTCTTCTACTATTTAAAAAAATATGTTTATTTATTTTTGAGAAAGAGAGAGACCGAGGGCAAGTAGGGGAGGGGCAGAGAGAGAGGGAGGCACAGAATCTGAAGCAGACACCAGGCTCTGAGCTGCCAGCATGGAGTCCAACATGGGGCTCAAACTCATGAACTATGAGATCATGACCTGAACTGAAATTGGATGCTCAACCGACTGAGCCACCCAGGCATCTCCCTTCTCATATTTAAAACTCCTGTTTTTATAAATTGTACCTACTTTTGTTAACTGATTTATAGTGTGAAAGGTACTTTCTCAAATAAAATGTCTCCTTTTGATTTCTTAAATATACCAGGAAAAAGAAAGTGAGGCTTAGAAAGATTAATGAACTTTCCTAGAACCACACAGGAAGGAGTGTCCATACTCTTTTAAAAACATTGGTTTGAATTTTGCACCTTACAAATTTGGGTGATTTGAGACAACACTGTGATCCTAATTTGCATTCAGACCTAGGTGAGCCTTGTGAGGTGTTAACAGTGGGGAGGAAGTAAAAAGATGATGTGAAAACCATACTAGGAGGAAAGGAGAAGTGCCCTCTGCAGAACATTCCCAAGGGTAGGCCGGCCCAGAAAAAATGAAGGACCAGGAATCCAAAGGGCTCAAAGAGAGTCCACCACTTCCTGTAATCAGCAACATAATTTCAGTAAATTCGGTGACATTTTGGGTCTCAGAATTCTAAACCGAGATGGGAGAGCAGGCAATTCAACAGATAACTAGGAGGGAAACTTCCAAATAATGTAACACTACTTGAAGCGTTAGGTCAAAAGCACATAGATAGTATGTACCTGAGCTGGAGCTTGTACCCAGATCTTTTTTTTAATGTTTACTATTTTGAGAGAGAGAGCATGAGCAGAAGAGAGAGGCCGAGAGAGGAAAGAGAGAATCTCAAGCAGGCTCAGCTCAGAGCGTGATGAGGGGTTCAATCTCACAGACCATGAGATTATGACCTGAGCCAAAATTAGGAGTCAGAGGCTTAACCGACTGAGCCACTCAGGTGCCCCTGTATCCAGATCTTTTGATTTCAAGACAAGGGCCCTTTTCATATTGTACACAAGAAGCACAGGATTGTGGTCCGCTATCTGGATATACGTGTTTGGAATTACTCTGAAAATACAAATTGGCTTCTAGCATAGGAGGCAGGGTGAATGTGAAGGTAGTTTGGGGAAAAAGTTCTAAGGAAGGAAGGGCTAAGGAGACTAAGGGCAGAGTGTTGCTCTCCAAGATGACATTGGTTCTGTCAGACAATCCATGTCTCAAGGGAAATGAGAAGAAAAAGAGTCATTGATTCAGTGGTTCTGTGGACTCTGCAAGAGATAACAGCGGTAGGAAAGAGCCCATTCTTTGTAGCCAAGCCGCTAATTTGAGTCCAGCCTCTGTCTCTCACAAGAAGAAGATGTCATACAGGTTATTTAACGCTCTTGTGCTTTAGTTTCCTTATCAGTAAAATGAGGATAATAATAATCATAGCATCTTTCCAGGTTTAAGGTGAGGATATGTTAATTGATATAAACTGCTTAGAACACTATCTCATATGAAGTCAGGACTCAATAAATAATAGCTGCTATAATTGTCATCATTATCATTACTAAGTACAAAAATAAAAAAAAATAAAAGATCATACCATTTTCAAAGATGCTCCTGTCTTTGATTATGTTGGTCCATCTTCCAAGAATTCTCTTATTTTAGCATTCTGCCAAGATTCAATGACCTTTATTCCATGAAGATTTGTATTATACCTTCATTAAGAAATGCTTTTGCTTTCCTTGCAACTCCTAATGGATTTATCCTTAATGAAGGAATGGATAAAATATTTAAATATGGCTGCTTTTTTCACGATATATTTTGCATCATCTATTTTTCAGGGTTGTGTGTGTGTGCGTGTGTGTGTGTGTGCCCTTGTACACAGGAGGGGTTATAATAATTCACTGAGTAAATGGGTGATTTGTTGGTACTTTTGAGTGACTTAAATGTATTTCAGGGTGTTATGGGAAAAGCCATCCACAAGCAATAGTTTTGAGCATCACTGTTCTCTTTGTTATCTTGATGGAATTTAGTACAATCTCCTTGAAGGGTGATGCACTAGACCTTTTAAATAAAGGGGATGAAGAGAAGTAAGTACGCTTAACCTGGACTACCTGCCTTCAAGAGATTGAACTGTGGAGAATGAGAAAATAAGAGAAGGAAGAACTCTTTTTGCACTACAGTGACTCAAGGCAAGAATGATATCACCCATGTACCTCTTCACATCTTTTTACCCATGTGTCTGGTGTGGCATCAATGGGACAAGTCACTCTCTACATCTCCAGAAGAAGTGCATAACTTCTAGGAAAAGGCAACAACTTCAGATTCTGCATCTGGATCTCCAGTAGCTTAAACCTGCCCTACCAAATACCAAATGGTACCCAGGCACAAGACATTTTTGGCCTACTGGTTGCCAGCAGATTTTAAAAGTTTGAAAATGTATTGATCATGATGCAAGACGTTATTCAGAGGTTTCAGCCTCAAAGACATACAAGGCACAGCTGCATATTTCACAAGTTTCAGGCCCAGTCTGATTGTCAATTCCCAGAATACACTAGTTTTTCAGTGGATGTACATATATAAATAAACTAAGTGTATACAGAAAAGCACGTATATCTTTTCTTTCCAAATTGTCTTCCTTCACTCTACCTGATATAAACTCCCTGATGTCCTGGCCAGAGTAGTATTTTTGGCACAATATTGTTCCTGATTTCTCTATTGCCTCCTGGGGACCTGCCTTTCAAACATCTAATGTGAATATTCTCATGAATGCCAATGATATACAGCTACATTTTTCCTTCAAACTTTTCATCCCCCAGGCACTCTGAGTATTCTGTGACTACTTCCAAGATATCCATAAGTAGATGAATAGCAATTACTTGTAATAGAGGGTAGAAAAGGCAAGGGCATTTTTATTGGTTCTGGGAAGATTTAACTACATTGATACAGCATTTACTGAAAATCCTCATCACCCTCAGAGGATGATGAATGGCCACCTCCATCTCAGCTCTGCCCCGGGAGATTCCTGGGTACAAAGTGCCCTGAGGTCTTCCTTCCCACACAGAGAAATTTGTCTCCATTCATTCTCACATGTTAACTTCACTTGAGTTTAGTGAGCAGTGAACACTTTATTCACTCCCAATTCAAATCAAAATAAAGGTTTAATTTGCTTCCCTGTCTTCTGGGCCTAATTTCCCTTCAATGAACACTCATACTCCCATTAACTCAAGGAGAAAAACCCCCTAAGTAGCCTTTGATTAGACTCTGAAGGACAAACTGTTCATGTGGAAGCTTGCACACAGCTCCCACCAGCATTAACAAGAAACTCCTTTTGTGGATGTACCACATATCCCAGGGCAGAACAGACTATGAGACATGACCAGCAGGCTTTATGTGACCAGTGGCCCATAATTCACAGTTCACCTACTTCTGAGTTCAAGTGTTGAATTTCCAGGATACATATCAGTCCTCCATCTCCCCAGCAGACCTACCATTTGCAGGTGGAATACCAAGACATCAACTCTTGCTAAGTGTCAATAATTTTTATCACACAAGAGATACCAGAGCAGGCTTGAGCAGAACTTGGTTTTATGGAACATCTCCAGGGTCTGCTTCTTATGTTAATGAGTCAGTCTCCCAGATGAGAAAAACAAAAACAAAAACAAAAACAAAACAACAGTTCTCAGTTCCTTTGCTGTTCTTTGTATTCTATGACTTCCACTTATTATTTATATTCAAAGAATCTCTAGAGACAAAGCAAAAAAAGAAGTTCCACCTTACCAAAGAAAGGACTTACTCTTCCCAAATCTAAATTGAATTCTACTTGTCACGGTTGTTATAAACCAACTTAGGGTAAGATGACGAGTTGTATGTTGGCACAGAGGTAGAGCCTTACCTGTATATGTGTGTATCTTTTCATGCATGTGGATTAATTTCTTTATCAGACATTATTTTCTTCTTTTGAGTTCCCCCCAAAGTAGACTGTGAATTAAGGAGATGAATTCAAGAAGTTGAGTTGGGAGGCAATCCCGAGAAACACCAGATGGGAAGTGATTATTCAGACAGAGGATGAAGATAAACATTTGTTACCAGGCCTGTTATCAGTGTGCTCAACTGAACCTCAGTCTTTCCGGGAAACACTGGGTACAAAACAAAGTGCAGTTATCCCAACTGAGGGGCACAGAAGATGGGTATTTATTTATAGTTTCCCCATCCATTATTGATTGAGTGTTGCTTCTGGAAGCATTAACTCTCAGGCAATTCTACTTTGTCTTGCATGGAGGAAAGCATGTTTCCCATGTGAGAAAACAGTCAGAGATAGTTAGGTTTCCACAGTAGTAGCTTCTCTTCAGGGTTGTACTGGTGCATTGTGGGGCTGGGTACTGGGGTGGGAGATTCATTCAGCAAATGGACAGCATCTGCTACAATTATTAAATCTTTGCCATCTATTAGACATAGCATTAGATATTAACCTTAAAACACAGTCAGTGCCTTTTATAAAGACTAGACTTCAAAAAGGATTTTTATTATGAGAATATCAAGGTTATTGCTATTAATCAATCTTCTTCTTTTGCAATTGACTTTTTCATTAAGTAAAGAGAAGATAGAGAAGACGGGACTTTTAAAAGATAAATCACACTAAATATTAATATTTGGCCTTTCAAACCAATTTTCAAACTCAAATATTAAGGAAACATATCTATGTCTACCTAGACATATATGTATGCATATATTCAAAAGGATTTAGTAATTAACAAGGGTAATGATGAAAAGTTAAAAAAGAAGACAATATATTTTATACAAATAAACAGTGCCTAATATTAAGAATTTCCAAAAGCATGACCTGGGATTTTCAATCAATAACTACTGATAAATACACAGAAACTCATATCTAAAACCAATTCATGTACCCTTAACATTCAAGTTATAGAATAGATGCCTCCAGCAGTTCTCATGTAGAAAGTGTAAAATGTACCAACACTGATTCTGCAAACTTGTTGGAGTTAAGACAAACTTATTTGTATAGCATTTTGAGTATTAGAATGCATTTCACATTCATGTTTACTTAAAATCCACAAATACAGGTGAGAAAGGTATTATTTATATTTTAGAAAAAAAAACCCTAAGAGATGAGAGTGAAAAATAACGTGACTTGCTTTCCGTCACAAAACTAGGGAACGGTGAAGTCAAAAATCAGCCCCAATCTTCTAACTTGTGCCTACATGCACAAAGACAATGCATCCATAGGCACTATTTCACTCGGAACTTTTGGTCAGACCAACAGGACCAAATTTCTTGAGTTGTGTGTGAATGGAGTGTTTCCTGGGATGCAATATGTTGAGTTCTATAATCAGGACCATCCCAGGAAAATGGGGAGAAGTGAGACCTCTAAGTGGCCCTTAATATGCTAATAATTTTAAAAGCACATGCTGAAGTCTTTGGCACTTGTACTGTTCCGTATATGTTCTCCAGAGTCACAGTTCTATAATAGCACCCTTCGGGTCCTTTAAGACCGATAATATTTTATAACTCTCCTTTTCAAATGAATCCATTTTTCCCTAAATGATTTCCAAGAATGGCATTAGCTATGTTAGCATTCTAATATCCTTCCTAGAATGTATTTTTACTCATTTTTCACTTATATCCATTTACATAAATATGAAAGAAACCATACAAATAAAAGAAGGCATATACCTAGTTGTTCCAATATTGAAACGAAGATTAGATAAGAAATGAAAAAAAAAACCTACCTATCCAAAATGGCTTCATAGAACTTAATAGTACACAGAAAGCTTGAATTATTAGAAGTCCAATATCTTTCAATTTATAATTTGAATACATTTGGGTTGCTAAAGGGACAATCAGAAGTTCTAAAGATATCATTTGATCAAAAACTTCAGAAACAAACAGCTCCCACAATATTGCTGTGTAATAGTGTGCCTATCTATAGAAAGCTGTTAACATTCAACAGGAAAAAAAAAAAAATAGGTCAGTAGCTAGTGACTTTATCTTCTCCAAACCAGCATAGCTGAATTCCTTACTTTTAAACTCAGTGATTCCATCCTTGAGGCTTCTATTGGACAATCACTTATCTATATACCTAAGTTTTGCTATAGGTACTATCTCTAATTTTCTGTGTGTCTTTGAGAACATACTTTGCTTGTTTGCATGCCAGTTGTTTACCTGATAAATCATGGAGCAGGGAGGAAATTGAATAGATTGAATTAGAGAAGTTGACCTGATGACAAGGATCATGATAGTTGGCCCTAGGTTAATGGAGGACCACAAGGTGGGTGGGCCCACTCAGTATCTTAGACACACAGGTCCTCCTGTTCACTTCAAGGTATCATCATGTGGGCATGAGTGTAACAAAGTAAGCATTATGTAACAAAATGTCAAAAACACAAAGTTATGGTGCCTAAGTAATGTTGGCAGCTGTGGTATGAAAAAATATTCTGATGTGAGAGAAAGAAAGATAGCAATTTCAAAATGATGAGGTAATTGATGCAGATATTGACTGTATCTCTATAATTCAACCAATAATAAATTCATTAAACCATTTCAAGGTAAAATCTAACACTAGCTAGAGGGAAGGCAATTACATAAGTCTTGCTGGCACATACTTAATTTAGAATGTTTCTTGTAGACAGTGCTTCCCTGCTATAAAACTTTTGAACCGCTAGGCCCAGGAGTGGTTACTCACTCAATTTAAAAAATAAATAGCCTTTGCTACCACTCTCATTTTTTTTTCTTGAACAATATATGTTATATGTATATTCACATAAATTGTATGGTATATCAAATATTGAAGTTTCATATACTGAAAATATCAGTTCAACAATTGCTTTAGCTTAATGGAAGGCCTTAAAAAATTCTGGGAAAACAGAAAAGATCTTCTCTTTATAAGTTAAGTTGTCTTACCCAGTGGGCAGGAATTCAACAACAACAAAAAAATACATTTAATGCTGAGAATACTTTATATCAAAGAAACAGATTAAAAAGTAAAAAAAAAATTAATCATTGTATTCCTTTCGTATACAAGACATGAAACTAATCTATTGGCTTCACAAATTTCCTCTGGTTGTGTCAGCCTAATCTAATAATTGGCTCTAGTTGAATCTTAACGATTATAAGAAAATAATCAGAGAGGTCTATATGCTTACATATATTTCTGACAGTAGATATCAATACAGATACATTTGACTTGAAATGTTTAGAACTTAAAGATTTTCTATAACTGAAAATAGATTTGGCTTATGACATACAAAGTATCAACCTTATGGAGTTTTCTTCCTTGTATCCTTATATAATAATATTATTGGAGTTTTCCTCCTTG
Source organism: Panthera tigris (assembly GCF_018350195.1). NCBI lineage: Eukaryota > Metazoa > Chordata > Mammalia > Carnivora > Felidae > Panthera > Panthera tigris. The sequence goes on along the minus strand of NC_056661.1, from coordinate 43,152,342 downwards.
TATCCTTATATAATAATATTATTGGAGTTTTCCTCCTTGTATCCTTATATAATAATATTATTGGTACATAATAAACATTTCTATGAAGTTCCAATTTAATTAATAAATTATTTATTATAATTGACAGATAAATTGTGTTTTTGTGCTTGTATAATTATTATCAAACTGTGCTAGGGTACGTCCTTTATTTTTTTTAAGTTTATTTATTTATTTTGAGAGACAGTGCTTGAGCAGGAGAGGGGAAGAGAGAGGAAGAGAGAAGATCCCAAGTAGGCTCCTCACCATCAGTGCAGACCCAGACGTGGTGCTCAAACTCACGAACCCTGAGACCATGACCTGAGCCGAAACCAAGAGTAGGACACTTAAGTAACTGAGCCACCCAGGCGCCCCTAGGGTATATCTTTTAGGCAACCATGTTTCCACATCTCTTAGTCAAGGAAAACAGGCATTTTTAACTTTTCTATTATATGTGCAAATAAATAAATAAGTACTTTTACAAAAGTATGTATAAAATATATACGGTACATATAAAACATAGGAAATGTATCTACTCATATAATTCATACAGCATATATAGAATATTATTATAACAGCTATATATTGATTATATATTACATATTTCTATATTGTATATAGCCTATATTATTATATGTATGCATAGATATATAGATACAAATACATACAGCATTTGGAATGGTTAAGCCACCAGTGTTGTGTTGACAACCTATCAGACTATTAGGAGATAAGAGGATTCAGGACTAATGAGAAAAGTACTTTCTCCAAATGGCTTTCCTTCTATCCTTCCTTTGGTAGTGTGGGAAGTTCCTAGTTGGTGTTAGCAGGAGGAGGCATGTGGAAGACACACAAGAAGAACCACTAAATGTAAAGGTTATGCAGTCTTTGTGAAAGCTTTTTTCTTTTTTTTTTTTTTTTTGGCTTTACCCAGGGCATTATTTTAAGTCCCTAAAATGTGATATCTGCAACCAACAAAACTAATTTAACAAATATTGATTGATGACCTGCTAAGTGCTCTTCATGTTAGTGATTAAAAAAGAAAATAAACAAGGCAAACATGGCCCCTGCCCTCTTGGAGCTGTTATTCTAAAGACGGTGTTAGCAGAGACAAAAAGAAAATAGCCAGAATCACAATAAATAAAGATTGCATTAAGTACTAAGAAGGCAGTAAATGGGGGCATCTGGGTGGCTCAGCTGGTTAAGCATCTGACTCTTGAGTTCAGTTCAGATCATGATTTCACAGTTTGTGAGACTGATGCCCATATTAGGGTCTGTGCTGATGCACAGAGCCTGCATGGGATTTTCTCTCTCCTTCTTTCTCTGCCCCTCCCCTGTTTGTCCTCTCTCTCTTTTTCAAAATAAGTAAATAAACATTAAAAAATGGAAGTAAGTGGAATAATAAGACAGTGACCTGGGGTATAACGAGGTGGGAAGTCATTGCTCTCTTTTAAATAAGCTGATTAGGGAAGATCAAATCTCTGAAAATCCTTCCACCTAAATATACTGCTAAAATATTGCCTTACTGTACACTAAGACGAAGGTGAGGAATGAGCCTAAAGACCAGATTTACCTTAACCAGAATTATGAGAATTATTTTAATAAGCATCTATAGTCAGTACATACTCATATCCATGTATACTTTTTTTTAATATATCAAGTACTGATTAACTTTCTGTTCAGTTCTTTACATTGCAGAACAGGAAATGGAGGCTCAGAATGTCTGTAAGCAAAATAAGATAATAAAATCTGAATCTTCTCCAAACAGTTCTCAATTTAAATATTTGGACAAATGTACAGGAAGACAAAAATACTCTGAGGAACATAATATGCATTTAGAAGATTGTTAGATCTTGGCAAACTCCTATAATTCTAGAGTTTTTGGTATGTAGCTAATGGTATAAGGAAACTTGGAATTTTGAAAAATGCTAAGAAACATAGAAGCAAACTAAATGAAAACTACAATCCCCAAAAGACAGAACACACCTAGCACACCATAATAACATAGTGTTGGCTTCTGTCTTAAATCTTTTCTCCTAAGATGACACTATGTGAGGGTGTTGGGGCTGGTCAAGTAACCATTAGGATATATTTTCAGCACTTTGATTAGATTAAGTGAAAAAGTAGCCTTTGATTTACAGAAATTCACATCACATTCAACTCCTACTTGAAACACTTCTGGTCCTTAGAGCAACACTGGAACTTGATGTATCGTGCTGACACTATGACTTATTTTTTAATATTTGTAAAGGGCAATAAGTGAGAATGAGTTCTTATACCATTTTACAAGCTGGATGGCTGGTTAGTAGTCATTTTTATTCTGACCTGGCTTGAACTTGCACAATACTCACATCGCCCCTGGCATTTGACTGTGTGCAGATTACATTTTGTTTCTCTCTCCAGAAATTGGACACTGCCTGGGAAATCAGAAATTTCCTAGAAAGCCATATTGCACGCCTATTGATTTAAGAGACTGACATGAGCTACTTCCTTGTGTCCCAAATTCCATTTTCAAACCTTGCTTGTATATGTGATAATTTATTCAAGAGCCAGTTCTAAATATTAGTGCTCTGAAACTCTGGGTCTGTGTCTCAATCTTTGAATAGACACTGGATCAACCATTTGATAATTTAAAAAAATCAGATATATTAATAACTAATTATGGGTGAAGCAGAGTAGCAAAAATTTACATAACTAAAATTAAAATATTTTAATTGGTTATTTATATTTCAGAGACACATCTGAGGTGTTATACACTTAAAACACTAACTTACATTTCTTAATTCCCATCTTTCCTAATGTTGCAGGTAAAGGAAAATGAATTTGGGATTATTTGTTTGTTTGTTTGTTTGCTTATTGAGAGACAGAGAGAGTGAGGGGCAGAGAGACAGAGACAGGAAGAGAGAGAGAAGCAGGGCTCACCCAAAGTGGGGCTCATGTTGACCAAAGCAAGGCTCATGCTCACCAGATGTGGGGCTCAAACTCACGAATCGTGAGATCATGACCTGAGCTGAAGTCAGATGCTTACCTAACTGAGCCATCCATGGCCCCTCATTCATTTATTCTTGTAACACACACACACACACACACACACACACACACACACACACACACACCACAACACAACAAAAGAAAACAAAAAAAAACCCCACAGCAAACAGTATTGGGTATGATTCTCTAAGACTTTAAAGAAATTTACATGTCATTTTAATAAACTCTGACAAATGCAGTGACATAAACAGGGCTGGTATTTGGTAAAAATGCTGTGAAAGTACCTTTCTTCATCTAAGGGGAATCAGAAAAACATCCTGGAGGAAGTAACTGAGATGTGAAGAATGAGCGGAAGGGAAACCTAGTGATGGTGTTGGGGACTGAGAAGGAGAATAATGTTCTGATCAGAGGGAAATATATGTGTAGAAGATGAAAGTAAAAGATAACTTGGCTGATAGAACAAACTAAGTGAGGTTCACTATGGCTAGAGCATGAAGGAAGAGGGTAGGAGAAGGGTGAAGTGTTTTGAGGTGACAGAAGAGATGAAGATCATGTAACAACCTAGAAAGAGAATGGCCGTACTCACTGGAGGAAGGCTAGCAGCACTGTCATAATTAAGAGTTTATCAACCTGAAAAATAATGATAACTTGTTATGGCTAATCCAGAGTTGTGTGGAGGAAAAAGAACTGTCCTGCCCGTTTTAGACTGTGTAGCAACAGTCTGGCATCCACACACCAGAGGTCAGAAGCACATTTCTCCAGTTATCATAATCAATATCTTGACATTGCCAAATCTAAGGGACAAAATCACCACTGGGCCAAAAGCACATTAAGAGGATTATACAACATGATCAACTGAGATTTATCCCAGGAATGCAGAGATGGTTCAACATAAGAAAATCAGTGAAATACACCACAGAGACTTAAAGAATAAAAACATGATTATTTTAATTGGTGCATGAAAAAGGATTTGACAAGGGGTGCCTGGGTGGCTCGGCTGATAAAGCACATGGCTCTTGATTTCAGTTCAGGTCATGATCTCATGGTTCCTGGGATCAAGCCCCATGCCTGGCTACGCACGGACAGTGCAGAGCCTGCTTGGGATTCTCTCTCTCTCTCTTTCTCTCTCTCTCTCTCAAAATAAATAAACATTTTTAAAAGGATTTGACAAAATCTAACACCCATTCATGATAAAAACATTCAGAAAACTAGGAATTTTTCTTTTGAACTTTCTCAAGATGATAAAAAGAATTTAAGAAAAACCTATAGCTAATATTATACTTAATAGTGAAAGACTGAAAATGTTCTAACAGGATCAGAAATAAGACATGCACGTCTTCCTTCACAATTGCTATTCAATATTGTACTGGAAAGTTCTTTAGGTAAGAAAACAAAATAAACAAATCCAGGAGAAAACCAAAACCATCCCTTTTGCAGATGGCATGATCTTATATCAAGAAACAAAACAGATGAACACAGGCGAAAGGGAGAAAAGGAGAGAGGGAGGCAAACCATAAAAGACTCTTAACTAGAGAGAACAAAATGAGGGTTGTTGGAGGGCAGGTAAGCAGGGGATGGGCTAAAAGGGATAGGCATTAAGGAAAGCACTTGTGACGAGCACTGAGTGTTAAATGTAAGTGATGAATCACTCAATTCTATTTCTGAAATCAATATTACTTTATATGTTAACTAACTGAAATTTAAATAAAAACTTGAAACAGTAAATAAATATTTTAAAAGTTAAACAAAGAAAATCCCAAAAAATCTTCAAAAAAGCTAATAAACAAATTCAGCCAAGTTTCAGGGTACAAGATCAATACATAAAAAATATGTAGTGTCCTATGCACCAATGAACAATCTAAGATGCAAATTAAGAAAACTATTCCATTTATAACATCATTCAAAAGAAGAAAATACCCGTGAATAAATGTAACCAAATAGGCACAAGACTTGTACACAGAGAACTAAAAAAAACTGCCAAAATAAATTAAAGAAAACCTAAATAAAAAAAATTCCCACGTTCATGGATGGGAAAACTTAATATTGTTAATTTGTCAATGTCAACTACTTAATGTGATCTACGGATTCAAAGCAATAATCAAAATTCTAATGGCGTCTTTTGTAGCAGTGGGGATTTTCATACATTGCTGATAGAAATGGAAAATGGAAAAACTACTTTGGAAAATGTTTCTTAAGTTAAAAATGCATATAATCCTTTAATTACAGTCTTAGGTATTATCAAAGGCAAATGAAAATATTTATCTACTGAAATAATTTCTCAAAAAAGTTAATAGCAACTTTATTCATAGTAGCTCTAAACTGGAAGCAACCCAGATATCTATCAGTAGGTGAAAGGGTAAACAACTAATAGTATATTCACATAATGGAATACTGCCGAGCAATAAAAAGGAACAAAGATAGTAATACAGGCAATTACTTAAAGGAATCTCAAAAATATTATGCTAAGCTTTTTCCACACTACGCAGAAAGGGGTCCATATGGTGTTGCTCCGAGTTCCTATTGTAGTTTAAAGGGAAACTTTCATAGTGTCTGGTGCCCTTGATGTCCTGCAAGTGAATGAAGACAATGTCCTCAAATTCCTTGCAGCAGGAATCCACTTAGGTGGCACCAACCTTGACTTCCAAATGGAACAGTACATCTACGAAAGTAAATGTGACGGTATGTACATCATAAATCTCAAGAGAACCCGGGAGAAGCTTCTGCTGGCAGCTCAGGCCACTGTTGCCATTGAAAACCTGGCTGATGTCAGCATCACATCATCCAGGAATAGTGGCCAGCTAGCTGTGCTGGAGTGAGCTGCTGCCACTGGAGCTTACCTGTTGCTGGCTGCTTCGCTCCTGGAGCCTTTACTAACCAGTTCTAGGCAGCTTCTGGGAGCCAAGACTTCTGGTGGTTACTGATCCTAGGGCTGACCACCAGCCTCTCTTATGTTAATCTGCCTAAAATTTCTCTGCGTAACACAGATTTTTCCTTTGGGCTATGTGGACACTGCCATCCCTTGCAACAACAAGGGAGCTCACTCAGTGGGTCTGATGTGGTGGATGGTGGCCCGTGAAGTTCTGCACAAGTGTGGCACCATTTCCCGTGAACACCCATGGGAGGTCCTGTCTGATCTCGACTTCTACGGAAATCCAGAAGAGATGGAAAAGGAAAAGCAGGCTGCTGCTGATAAGGCTGTGACCAAGGAGAGATTTCAGGGAAAAGGGACTGCTCCAGTTCCCAAGTTCATTGCTGCTCAACCTAAAGCCCCAGACTGGTCTGAAGGCGTGCATATGCCCTCTGTGCCTATTCAGCAGTTCCACACTGAAGAATGACCCGCAGCTCCCACTGCTCAGGCCACCGAATGGGTAGGAACAACCACTGACTGGTCTTGCACTGCTTTTCCACAAAGAGCAAAGGCAAACCAAATGGAAATAGTTTCCGAAAGTTGAAAAAAAATATGCTGAGCTAAATGTCAAGCATAAAAGAGTACCATACTATACAAAGCTCTAGAGTCCGAAAACAAAACAAAACAAACAAAACTAATCTATAGTAATCAAAGTCTGATAAGTGGTTTTGGGTATGAGATGTGGTAGAATTAATTCTGGAAAAAAAAAATCAAGAAAGAACTTTGGTCCATGATAGAAATAATCTATATCCTGATGGAGGCAGATAGATACAGGGGCATATACATTTTTCAAACTCAAATTTAAAATATGTATGCACATTGTATGTGAATTATACCTCAATAAAGTTGATGAAAAGCATATTCTGGAGAGAAGATGGAGTGAAAGAAATGCACAAATGAAGGGTAAGAAGATAAAGAGAAAAATATATTTATCTAATGCTTGACTTTTGTGTGTTTATGTACATTAGCAATTCTCTTTTAGGCATATTGTTGGCTTTTTTTCTTTTTCTTTTTTTTTTTTTTTTTTGTTTGCTATTAGTCTAATTTACTCTGTTCTATTCACACTCCCTTTCAATGTTCCTCAGCACCTGGTAATGACACCTCAGTTTAGCCATTTGTCAGAACTTTTAAGAAATAATAAAAATACCTAAATATGTATAATTGCAATCATGGAGTTTTTAACTTGAAAGTGTTCTAAGAGTTGAGCTGCACCAAGTAGGCATTCTCCTTGGATTTTACAATTTCCTATCTCTTTTGCACACACACGCGTGCGCGCGCACACACACACACACACTTTTCTAATGTTAATATTTCTCTTTCTCTATGTGACTAGACATTAATGTTCTAAGGGCTAAAATCAGACCATCAACGGATAAATAAAATGACAGTCATGTTATGATCTATATCTACACACTTAGAACTGAAATCATCACTTTACTAACAGCTTAGCTTAAAAATGTGTATTACAATGATGTGGAAGAGGGAATCTGAAAGAGCCTGTTACACACTCTCCAACAGCCCCCTCTTTAACTTCTGCCACACGGACTTCTTTTCAAAATCATTCCCTAAGTGGGTGGAAACATTTGAAATGGATCAGTGAATTTTACCCTTTATGTATGATCCTATAAAACAGTAGCCACTCACCATTCTCACCTTATAAATTTATGGATCAGAGATTACATTTGTAAATAAAAGAAAACAGGGAAAGAGAAATGACATTTTCTACAGAGGAATTGGAAAGCAGCCATCTTATTAACACGAAGGTCGTCGGTCTGGCAGAAAACGTTAATAACACAAATGCTAAACGTAACTCTCAGATGTCTCTTGGAGTTGCCAAAATCATTTCCATTAAATTATGAATTAGAGACCTGACTGTATGAAAGACAAAGTGGCCAGTACTTGAACTGAGGAAAACAACATGAATTGGATTGGTTTGGGAAATAAATAAATATTCAGCCTTTCAGCAATTATGCTACCTATATTGACCACCTGTCCACCAACCATAACCTCAAAAAGAGAACAGAATAATAAATGAGAAAGAGTTGGAAAAATTAATCACAAGAAGTCATTTATCTACAAGGGCTTATTTTCTGCATTTGTGAAAGCAAGACTTTACGGTCCCTGATCTCCTGGTTTTGGCCTTGGTTGACCTGACACCCAATTTTTGACCACACCTGATTTTTCTTCACTGAAACCTCTATCAAATAAATATTGAATTATCTCAAGAATAGCCTGCTAAATACATTCTTTAAAACGTTTACTTATTTTTAGGAGGGAATTTTATTTCAAATGAAACTACATTTTCTCCATTCCTCTTCTTTTTTATTGACATGACTATTCCATTAATCATACAAGTCAAGTATTTCGGAGTAACTCAAAGCCCCAAGCTTTCCCTCCCATACCCACAAATTTAGTTAGCTATTAAGTCTTCTAGATTTAATTTCTATTCTACCAAAGTCTTATTTTGACCCTTAGAATCACGTCTAAGTTGATAAATGAGGTGCAAAAGACTTCCTTCATATTCTGGCATTTAACAATAAAGATAATAATAATGGATTAACAATTAGTATTTAGCAAACATTACTATGTGCCTGGAGCAGTGTCAATAATTAGTTGTGCCACATATGGATTATATCACTTAATCCTCCTGAAAACATGTGATATACATTTGTTTATATTGGCTTTTCTCAACCACAGACTCTGACACTAGGACTTGCTTATCTGGGATGTGATTATAGGAAGCACAGGTGAGATTCTGGGAAATGCAAGACAGAGACTGAAGAAAACCTCATAACATGTCACACTGTTCCTCTGCAGACACTGTAAGGAACCACACAGTGTGCACTTCAGTATTGTTCCATGAAGGGATGGAAAAGGCGGCGTATTATTGACCTATCCCTTTACTTCATCTGAGAATATTAAACCCTTGGCACTTCTGGTCATCACTTCCAGTTTGCCTTCTGTGTTGAAGAGCAAACTCCTGGAGGCTCTCAGACAAGGAAGCAGGGGTAACACAGGAACTTGAAGAAGGGAAGCTTTGGTTTCTCCAGTGGGATCTGTGGGTGACCTTAGAGGCATACTGACAGGACATGGATTAGTCTCCTACAGTACTAATTAATGTCCCAAAGTTCCTAATGTGGAAATCGATACAGCACCTTAGACAGGCTAACTAACTTGGCCAAGGACACAATGCAAGTTGTGTAGCCATAGTACAACAACAGGAAGTAGAGTCCAGGGCCTGGAACTTTGACCATTGGGCCACATTGCACCTCTGCCTCTTAACTGTCAGCCATATTGCAGTTCCACGGACAGACTTGTTATTTCTGATCTTTGCTTTTAATCGTCCTTATCTCTCTGGCTACTATGTTCTTCTGTCCTTGCTAATCTTGTAAACACCAAATAGTATTCCAAACCTCGATCAGAAATCCTTTCTTTTTATTTTTAAAATTTATTTATATCCTTATCCAAGTAACACACACAGATATAAGAAGCCAAAAGTGCTAGAAGTCTGAGCATAATAACAAGGAACACAGATCTCCCTCGTCTGTACCAGTATCTACTTTCACTCTTAAAACTCTTTCCACAGGAATTTACCTCTCTATCTTTAAATAATATGCATGTTATGACAACAACTTGATTCCTAAGACAGCATCCTCCATTGACCTACAGTTATGACAGGTGACAATACGACTCTCCTACATCCCTATTGCCCACCCCCTCATCCCACCACCAAGGTTCCCAAGCATAATCCTATCTCAGTTTTTCTTTAACTCCATATTCAGTGTTCAAGCAGTTATGACTACGCAAATACTGTCTACAGCAGATCCAAATAACATGATCACATTTTCTTCTCTTTTTTTTTTTTTAACAATTCTCTGTTTCTTTAAGAGTTAATAATTTCTTCACAGCTTTATTTCCTTTGATGTCTTCACATGTATGAATGAATCTTCCTTGCTTTTCAAGAGGTCTGTAAAACCCTTTCGCTACAATGTCTTCCTGGTGCATCCTGTCAAATAATCAGTCCACTCTGTTCACTTCCCTAGAGCTATTCCTTTGAAGTCCTTCATATGTTGCTCCAAGATGCATTTGCTCTTCTCCAGGCTTGTGGAAGTGCTGTTATTCATCTCTCTTATTGGTTCTCCTGTTTCTTAGGCTCCATGACTTTGACTTCGTTTATTCCTGAGTATTTGGAGCATTGCATCCAAGGTCTGATTACAGGGAGTAAATTTCAAATTAGAGTATGGAAAAGTGTTCATTTTACCTTCTTACTTATTTATTTTTATTAAAAAAAATTTTAATGTTTACTCATTTCTGAGAGACATAGAGAGACAGAGCGTGAATGGGGGAAGGTCAGAGAAGGAGGGAGACACAGAATCCGAAGCAGGATCCAGGCTCAGAGCTGTCAGCACAGAGCCCGACATGGGGCTCAAACTCACGAACTGTGAAATCATGACCTGAGCTGAAATCGGACCCCCAACCAAGCAAGCCACCCAGGCGCCCCAATGCATTTTACCTTCTTATTTGCTTAGGATATTCGTCCTATTCCTATTGTGTCAAGAATTGGCTCTGCATTCATTGTGTTGGATATGGGAGTCCTTTGAATCCTAAGACCTATACTTTTTTTACAATTGGGCTATTTTTGTCATGATATGTTTTATATTCTTTCCCCCTCTACTTTTTTATTCTTTTATCTTGTCTATGTTTTAGAAATTCCCGAGGATGCTGAACTTCATACATTAATTTTCTTTTTTTTTTAATTTTTTTTAACGTTTATTTATTTTTGAGACAGAGAGAGACAGAGCATGAATGGGGGAGGGTCAGAGAGAGGGAGACACAGAATCCGAAACAGGCTCCAGGCCCTGAGCTGTCAGCACAGGGCCCGACGCGGGGCTGGAACCCATGGACCGTGAGATCATGACCTGAGCCGAAGTCGGCCGCTTAACCGACTGAGCCACCCAGGCACCCCGAATTAACTTTCTTATTTATTGCACTCTTACCAACTTATTTTTATTTCTAGTTTCCTTTCTGGATAATTCCCTCAACTTTAATATTACAACTCTGTGCTGAATGTAGTTTTGTGTTGTCATTTTTGTTATTTAGCTATCATAATTTAAACTTCTAAAAATTATTTGTAATTCTTGTATTGTTGGTGTCTTTTTATTTAACTTCCTTTCCTTGGATGAAAAAGCTTTTATCATCTTTGATTTTTTAAAAATTTTAAAATTTATTTGTTTTTGAGAGAGAGAGAGAGCGTGAGTAGGGGAGGGGCACAGATAGAGGGAGACACAGAATCTGAAGCAGGCTACAAGCTCTGAGCTGTCAGGTTAGAGCCTGATGTGGGGCTCAACCCATGAACCATGAGATCATGACCTGAGATGAACTCAGACTGCTAATGAGTATGGCCACCCAGGCGTCCCGCTTTTATCATCTTTATTAAGCAACTGGTGATATTTTTGAAGTTTGGTTATTTTTTTCTTTATAATGCCATTTTAATAGTTACTATTTAGTCGTAGGCCTTACCCTCTTACACTGAGAGGGCTTCCTCAAATGTCTAGTAATCCTAACTGTTCATTCATATGTCTGTATTTGTGGATGTGGTTTATTGGCTTGTGGTCTTAATTCTTAGGTTTTTCAACTTTATCCATTCTTTACTGAAAAATTCCTAAACATGAGTATTTCTGACTCTATAATTGGAGTCTTTCAATTTCTCTGCAGAAGGATCAACTAAACGCTCAGTTTTCTCTCTGTAATCTCATGCTATTTCATTTTCTAAGACTGGAAGTTTACAACCTTTCTAGCTCAGTTCCTCTGCAAATATTCCTCCAATTTCCCATGGGCTGTGTGTGTGTGTGTGTGTGTGTGTGTGTGTGTGAGAGAGAGAGAGAGAGAGAGACAGAGAGAGAGAGAGAGAGAGACAGAGAGAGAGAGAGACAGAGAGAGAGCGACAGACAGACAGCCCACTGACAGGAAAAGGTGAATAGCTGGGAGCCCACGTTGAAGACTTTCAAATAAGCCTTGATTTTCAGTCTCAACATCCCTGCTACTACCAACTTTCATGCTCCAAGGTGGCTTCCGTTCCTGATCCTTTTAGGAGAATCTGCAATATCATTCACTCACCTCTTGCAGCTTTCTTTCTGTCAAAGCACTTCGCTGTGACTTTTTTCATCTTTGTATTTCTTTTCACTATGTAGCCTCCTGCTTTGTGTTCCTGTATTTTTGAGTTACACCAGACTCTGTTTTCATTAACAATGGAATTTTTGTTTCTGCCGCTTGTCTTCCCAGTTTTTGTGAGTCTTTTTAAGGAGCACAGAGGGTGAGAAATCTTTTTCCTGAACACCCTGAGATTAAAAAACTTTTTCACCAAGTCTTCTTTCTTGGCCATCAATAGCAATTATTCTTTACCTCTTCTGAGCCAACATTTTACTATGTCTACATTTATGTTCTTTTATTGATTACATTTATCATGACTCTTTACAGATCTCTGTATTTCTGTTGACCTATGAAACAGGAAAGTTTTCTTTTTTTAAATTTATAGCCACATAATTTCACATAGGAGCTAGCACATAGAAGGTGCTTAATAACCACTGGCCACATTAAATTAATAATGGAGAAAGTAAGAGGATGTCATTACTTCTTTTCATCTCTCCCTTCCTGCAACACACAGAAACTCAGCTTTCAACATCCCCAAGGCTTGATTCATTGGGTGAATAAAGTCACAGCTAATAACAAACTGCATTCAAGTTATGTGATGGCTAGATAGGAAAGAGGCTCACACTGGTGAATACAAATACAGAACTCTTCAATTAATGCTATCACTCACCTTGCCATTGCAATCATCCCTCTTTGCAGTTTACTTATACCCTCCTGTCCTGCCAGAGTCTGTGACTAGAATGGTGAATATGCATACGCCCACACATAACTGAAGAGTCTATTCTTTAGTACATGGATCTCAGGCCACCACCTTCTTGAACTCTTACCAAGTTTTCCACCTGGAAACCACCTCTTTCTCGGTTGAATTCTGTAACATTTCTGATATCATACTGGCTGGCTGTGAGCATTCAAATATCGAATGAATGGGCAAATAAATAAACGGTGACTCTACATGGGGAGAAGCTTGTTCGAGCTGTGTGCCCATACCACCTAGAGATATCCTAGAAAGATGATTCTCCTAGCGCATTGTGGAAGTGGGGATTTTTGACTAGTTTGTTTTAGTAACATACCAGTAGGTGTAATTATTCATGAATTGCTGTGTGCAACCTAAGACAATAGGTAACTTAATAGACGTCTCCAGCTAAAACTGCAGTACTATCTAGGATTAACCAGCTGACAAAGGAGAGTTGTCACTGCATCCTAACCACCTGGGCCAAACCTCTAGGACAATCAGGGCATCATAGACTCAGTAGTCTCATTGTGCCAGAGTTAGTGAATTTATTTACTGAATTTGATTACTGCACCCTGCAAATATTTTTAATTATCTCTTAATTTAATCCCTTAAGATTTTTTAATGTTATTATCTTTCTCCAGAAATCAAGCCCTTTTCCTAGAATTTACAATGAAGTTGTACACATATTGAGCAATCTATTTTATTGCATTAATTACTCCCACGCTCACATTTTTCATATGATAATTTGTTATTTACTTATCTTCTCAACCAATAATTAGACCATAAACTGAATAAGTCATGATTCTGGAAAAATATACATATGCCTCTCATTTGTTCAGCAGGAGAGTACAAAAATATGGCATTTTTTCCCCATTAAGAAGAACCTAATTTGAATAATATCAATATTTGTGCATGCATTTGGCTATTAGTTAATCCAAAGTAATCTAACCCTCTATTTATTATTCTAAACAGCCCTTGCCTCTTTAGAAGTTAAAAGTGATATAGTACTTGCAGCCCTATGCTTCCCTTCCAACCTCATCTCCTACCATTCACTTGAACTCGGTTTTCTTGTCAGGAACCCCAAGAGATATCAGAGCCTGAGGAAAGGCACTCTGACTTTCATCTTCACAACCCAGTACCAAAAGTACTGCCTGAGAACTAATAAGTATTTAATAAGTGATAGGGTAATTAGTGAATGCTCCATTATAACTGCACTGATTATTTTATAAATGCTACACATTTTGACCTTCATCATTCATTTATCTCTTCTTCTAAAAAATAATTTAATGTTTATTTATTTTTGAGAGAGAGAGAGAGAGAGAGCACAAGCAGGGGAGGGGCAGAGACAGAGGGAGACACAGAATCTGAAGCAGGCTCCAGGCTCTGAGCTGTCAGCACCAAGCCTGACCCGGGGCTCAAACTCACAAACTGTGAGATCATGACCTGTGTCGAAGTCAGATACATAACCAACTGAGCCACCCAGGCACCCCTCATTACCTCTTTTTATGGTTGCTCTTCTACCCAGTGAAATTCCCTCCTGTTTTCTTCAATGCCACGGCCATCCTAAATCTGTATGTGACCTGCTTGGAAGGAGCTGGTCCTTGTGACACTTAACGCCACACTCTTCCATAAACCTTTGTGTCTGTTTTCCCTATTTTACTGTGGGCTCCTTGAGAAAGGTATTTCTAAGTACCTGAGAAATTATAGGTGCTTTAAGTTTTGAATGAACTGATCCCTAAATTTCGAATACGGGCTTCCCTGAGGCACTGGAACAATGCAGTGTACAGGTTCTACCACTTTTTTCTGATCAGGCTGCTCTTAGTGTCTCAGTAATTTTCTTCTGGCATCCTTAGGCCAAAATAAATAACTAACACCTCCATTTATAACACCAAATTGTTTAGTTCAAACAATTTATGTTCTAACAACCTAGGAGCCTGTTCAAAAATCATAATGTGTGTATTTTGGAAGAAAAATAATACTTTTATTCCACTGACAAATAACCACTTTTACCTATGGTAAGTGTGCTCCTGTTAGGCAGAACACAACTTCGCATACCTTGGGATAAGAGTGTCCTGCCTTATTTCCTGTTCCATATTGACTGTCATGCAGTATATGCTTCTTACCAAAGCAACTGCTGGAGACCCTGCTTCAACAAACATATGATATTGAAAGGAAAGTAGACAATATAGTGCTGAAACAAACCTCAGAGTAGTAGTTCATGCAGTAACTGACAGAAATTGAGTAACTACTGTGCTTCTTTGAAACGTTTAATTATATGCTGCGATGCCTCTGTGAGATCACTGGGATGCTCTGGGGTGTCTTGGCTTCCAGTTGGCAAAACCCATTGATTTTGCCAAAAGACCCTGGTTTTAAATTCTGGCTCCATGTTTATTTATTTATTTATTTATTTAGAGCACAAGAGAGAGTGGGGGAGTGGTAGAGAGAGAGATTCCCAAGCAGGCTCCACGCTGTCAGTGCAGAGCCTGACACAGGGCTCAATCTCATGAACCGTGAGATCCTGACATGAGCCAAAATCAAGAGTCAGATATTCAATGGACTGAGCCACCCAGGTGCCCCTTGGCTCCACTGTTTAATGGCTCTTTGAGGGTAAATAATTTTCTTTGGCCCTCTGGGCCTTATTTTACTTACCTGTAAAACATGGAATGGTATCACTTATCTCTTAGGGTTTTTATGAGAATAAATGTGTTAGTCCATGTAAAAAACTTGGGAATCATTACTAATGTGAACAGAATATCAGGCATTTGCGATAGAGATGAGTCAAATGCTGCATGGGTGTCTTATATATCCTCAGTGGGCTACCACTTTCCCTACAGTATCTACAACATTTTTTTATCCATAATGAATCTAATGAAACTATACTACTTGAAACTCACTAATTACTATATGTCAGGCACTGTGCTAAACCTTTAGATTCATTAATGCCAACCAATCCTCTGAACAACCATAAGAGAAAGAGCTACTATTATTTCCCAGTTTTATAGGTAAGAAAACTGGTGAAGCTAGAGAAGTCAAAAAGTATGTCCCAGTTCGACTAGCTTCAACTTCAGCGGAGCAGTGTTCAAATCTACATGTGCTTGACGGCCAGCGTGAATTCTTCACTACTCCTTCTTCTCTTGAACCGAAAGCGAAAGGTAGATTCTATCTCTACAATGAGAATCTCAGATCTTCTCATGACTGAAAGATGAAGAAGGGGTCGTGAAAACAGGTGCAGACTGGGGGCAGGATCCAGGAGGCCTTATATTCACATCACTCACCATGCGGGCTTCATCTCAATCACAATCCTGACAACACTGGCAACCTGCTCATCATTTTTTTCCTCAAGTACTGATTTAGAGTAGGAGATAGAGAAATCCTCAGCGCTGCTGAATATTAAGTGAAATCTTAGCGGCGTCATTATAAGATATGTCACCTTACTGCAGGATTCATCTATAAAAGGAATTTATTTTCCCCAAATTTGCCGTCTTCAAGAGAAACTATTTTAGAAATGTTCAGAAGCTGGATGTGAGCATAGTCCACCCTCCAAGAAACAATGGATGGTATTGATTTCTTCCAGCCACTCACACCTCCATATGAGTTTATGGGATCCTAAATCAAGAAGCAATTTTTGTTTTTTGACAATGATATAGAAAGTACCTACTTTCTCCATGATAGTATACCTGCTTTATGTGTTTTTTTTCAATTAAAAAAAAAGGTTCTTCTATTGTTGAGCAGAGTTGTGTATGTTTTAAAGTCAAACTTATAAAAATGAATATTTACATATCTTAAATCAAAAAGCAATTCTGCTCTTCTGACATTAATATTTAAAAAGATGATTCCTCCATCTCTTTGTAAGATTTTGTTGAATGCCTCTGATGTAAATATCAGATGTAGACAACATAAAGCACTTTTCCTGAAGAAGGACACTGGTCTAGTACATTTTTGGCCATGTAAAATATACAAGAGTAATACAGCAGCTGACTAGAAGTCCTCAGATATAATACAACAATTTTTAAATGCCACCCATAAGTAGTTTAAAATTCACCTGCACATGAAAGCAACTAAACCTATTGGGAGAAGAAATATATGAAATATGTAAAAAGTTATATAAAAGAAAAGAGGAAGAGGAAGCATTAAAAAAATTTGGAACTGCCAGTATTTCCTTTGTCAAAAAGCCGACACGGCTGTATACAAATACAAAGCATGTGTGTGCATATAAACAGATATATGAATTTACTGCTTTCCCTCTTAATTGATTATCACAGGATCATCATCAAAACAGGTAAAAGGAAGAGAATAAAAAAAGATGCCATTTTTGTAGCTATTACTCAGATCCTCTTTTCAAATCTGCTCAAGAGGCAATAAATAATATAAAATTAATTATTGTGCATTCTAAATAAGAATATAGTGCATATACAGACTCAAAATACCTATATACTGTTTTAAAAGTCAACAGAAGCAGAACTACTGGTTCTGTTTAGAGTTAAAAATCATACCCAAGAAGATAAGTTTTTTTTTCAACCAGGAAGAGAAAAAACAATAGCAGATAATATCTTCTTTGCAGTAGTATGACTTCTTTTAATATACTGTAGGTTTTCTTTTCTTCTGGCTTTAGTAGGTTTTAAACAAGAAAATTAACAATAAAAGGTTACAGACTGTTTCAGAACATTACATTATTTTACTGTAAAATTTTTCACACATCTACAAAAAGCTAACTTTTTTTTTTTTTTTTTTGAGAATGAATAGGGAAACCACAGCCACTGGATTTGCATTTTAAAATCTGAGACTGTGTCTACTCTGTAGTCTTGGGCAAGTCTCTGTCTTCATACAACTCAGGCACTATGAATTAATATCCACATTATTAGAGTTTCATGAAATGCTATTTTCCTTTTAAAATGTTAAGCTTAATTTACACGGGTATATTTTTTATAATGTTAGTAAAATTTTAAAAACCTACATTTTCGCCATGGTTAATATTAAATTATTTGAAGTTGAATAGACTGAATATATGTAAACAATCACGCTCACTGATAACTTAGACTATTATAATTTCCTTAATATTTTAAATATTTATAAAAACAGAAATATTTTGTTTTCTTGACTGTTTTAGGTGTCTTGCCAATCAACCCTAGGACCCTAACAAAGAAAATCCTTCTAAGTATTTATTTTTTTTCAATATATGAAATTTATTGTCAAAATGGTTTCCATACAACACCCAGTGCTCATCCCAAAAGGTGTCCTCCTCAATGCCCATCACCCACCCTCCCCTCCCTCCCACCCTCCATCAACCTTCAGTTAGTTCTCAGTTTTTAAGAGTCTCTTATGCTTTGGCTCTCCTCCTCTTTTTTTAACATTTATTCATTTTTGAGAGTGAGAGAGACAGAGCATGAGCAGGAGAGGAGCAGAGAGAGGGGGAGACACAGAATCTGAAGCGGGCTCCAGGCTCGGAGCTGTCAGCATAGGGCTGGATGTGGGGCTCGAACTCACAGACTGCAAGATCATGACCTGAGCCGAAGTCGGACGCTCAATTGACTTAGCCACCCAGGAGACCCTAAGTATTTAATTCTTGTATATTACTCTCATAAAATAGTAAATCTTAACTTCTCTCAAACATTTCAAAACTTTTTAAAATAAAAATTAGCACATTTTTAATACTTTTTGATTTAAACTGCTACCTTTAAAGTCTGATATTTAATTACAAAGGTACAAGTCTAACTGGGCAGAGACTCCTCAGAGTTTTTTTTTTTTTTTTTTTAATTTTTTTAACGTTTATTTATTTTTGAGACAGAGAGAGACAGAGCATGAACAGGAGAGGAGCAGAGAGAGAGGGAGACACAGAATCTGAAACAGGCTCCAGGCTCTGAGCTGTCAGCACAGAGCCTGATGCGGGGCTCGAACTCACGGACCGTGAGATCATGACCTGAGCCAAAGTCGGACGCTTAACCGACGAGCCACCCAGGTGCCCCCTCCTCAGAGTTGTAAATATGACAAGCATTCTACACAAACACACACACACACACACACACACACACACACACACCACCACACCACACACAGAAACCAGTTCTAATTAGCACAGACTCAATCCTAAACTTAACTCAAAGGTATTAGTATCATGGGTTTCATTTGTCATCTATATTTCATTCAAAAACATCCCATGTTAAAAGACTTTTATCCTCTAAGGAGTTTTACTACCTCCAATGAATTTTAACTTTGTGGGGGGCAGAAATCTGAGGACAAAATGTAGGTGCGGGGAGCTAACTTACGTCTTGGGTGATTTTCTGCCATATTACTCACATAGACACACAGAACCTTAATTATAATTATATTTATGATAACAACTGGAGATTTCAAATTTAAACTCTTCAGATGGAGGTGGATTTTGTGGGTCCTAGTTACTCTTAAACAGTTTCTTGTGAGTCAGTTTTGCAACCGTTGATCCCGGTTACAGCTAACTTTGTTCAGCAAACTCCTCACAGCTCAATTAAGTCCATATGTATTTCTTATTATTCTCACGTGGCTGGACCACAACTCTTATAAATATTTCTCTGCCATAGGGGTCACGACTCTGAAATCATGATAATTATACACATTAGCAGCTAATATAAAAACTGAAAGTCTATAGAACAGAAAAGTGTACCATCTTCAGAAATTCACCTGGAGCATGGTCAAACATTACTAAACTATTCAGTGTTTATTACTCCGGAAAATTTTAAATTCTGGGCCATTTAATTTTGATCTTTTAAAGTCTAAAATATGATTAATGACATATTTAAAAAGCAATCTAATTTTAAACAGAGGAAAGGTTATTTATTTTGCCCTCTCACAATATACACAATAAAAAGTGGCATTTTTGACATCTACATGAATGGCAACTGCAAATGAATGTTCTTGAATTTGTTATGAATAAATATGCAGTCACATCATAATTATATAGAGAAGTGAATCAATTTAACAGTTAGTTTTCAAATGAACAATGGAAATTTTAAGGAAATAGGTATGCCATAAGTATTATTTTAAAGCAAATAAGATATATGATAGTCATTTCTCTAGCTTTCATGTGAAAAAGTACTTACTTATTAACCAGGTCAACCGAGTTTCTCTTACCTACTAATATCATAACGCTTGAGGAAATCAGTGTGGTTTTAATATTATCACCATTAGTGACCACAATGATGTACGCTAGCAAAACAAAATAATTATGCTACAAAACGGAAATCCACATGGTTACACACATTGTAACAATGAAATTATGCTTAAAAAAACAGAATTTTTTTGGTTATTTTTTGTACTTCTAAATTGTTCTACAAGCCCAGAGAAATATGTGACAGTCTTTGGGTAGACTCCTAACCAACAATATTTACAACCTGATATAAAATAACATTCAAGACCAAAGTATATTTAAGAAAATCACTTACGATAATTATAAAGGTTTTTGAGAATGAAAAGAAAAAGTCCTCCATATTCCTGACTTGAGTAAATGGGTATCTGTGAAACTGCTCTACTCTTCTCCCTCCAGCTCACCTCAATGTCCAAAAACAGCACACATGTCTTATATTTTGGACTAGGTTCCAGTTCTAACCAACTCTGCACATATAACACACATCAAGGTGAATATGAATCCAACAGAGATTTCCTGTCAATTTCCTAGGAAAGAAAGAGGTAGGAAAAAAGGCTTGCATTCATAGCACTTAAAATTTTTAAGGATTTGAAAATCCAATATTAACCACATATAGCTTTCAGAGACAAGCGTATGCCACGAAACTCTTGGTACATATATTTTTTAAAGTTTGTTTGTTTATTTTAAGAGAGTGAGAGCAGGGGAGGGGCAGAGAGAGAGGGAGTGAAAGAATCCCAAGCAGGCTCTGCACTGTCAGTTGCCGGGCTTGAACCCACCAACCCCGAGATCATGACCTGAGCCGAAATCAAGAGTCAGACGCTTAAGTGACTGAGCCACCCAGGCACCCCAAAACTCTTGGCATATTTTTAATAAGGGTGCATTGATTAGGGGTCTGCAATGTGAAAAATAGGAAGCTTGAAGATACTTCATAGCATTATGTTTTCCTTGTAAAAATTTTGATTGTAAGTGATTGTAACTGTTTTACTTATTTAATGCTCCATGACAAACAACCTCAAAAATTGGTGGTTAAGGGGAAGCTGAGGGGTTCAGTCAGTTAAGCATCTGACTTCAGCTCAGGTCATGATCCCGTGGTTTGTGAGTTCAAGCCCCGCATAAGGCTCTGTGCTGACAGCTCAGAACCTGAAGCCTGCTTCAGATTCTGTGTCTCCCTCTCTGTCTGTTCCTTCCCCCACTCACACTCTCTCTCTCTCTCAAAAATAAATAAAGATTTAAAAAATTAAAAAAAAAATTGGTGGTTAAAACAATTCATTATTTCTCACCCACAAAGTCTGGTTTCAGTCAGTTAAATGTATCATCTCTGGGGTGTTGCAGTGGCAGTTAAATGCCAAAACCCGGGAATGAACTAGTGGGTAAGGTTGAAGGTGGGGAAAATGGGGGGAAGTGGTTAAATTCCAGTTATAAGATAAATAAGTTCTGAGGATATAATGCCCTGCAAGGTGACTATAGTTAAGAATACTGTATTGTATATTTCAAAGTTGCCAAGAGAGTAGATCTTAGAAGTTCTCACTATAAAAAAAGAAAAAAAAATGGGACTATGTGAGGTGATGGATGTATTAACTAACCTTATTATGATAATCATTTTGCAAAATATACATATATCAAAATATATTGCACAGCTTAAAATAACATGTTATATACCAGTTATAACTAAAGAAAGCTGGAAAACAAAATGCAATATGTAGAAAGTGTACTCAGTAACATGCATACTTGATATTTGATTTTGCATTTGTTGTCTGTGCTGTCTCTGCTTAAAGTAGATTATACTGACACTTTCTGAAAATAAGTCATTGGATAAAATGAGCAAGAGCTCCTGTTTAAAAAAAAAAAAGAAAGAAAAGAAAGATTTAGAGATTATTTTTTCCTGCAGCATAACCCGATTTATAAATGTCATGATTCTAAACCAGAAATAAAACAAGTTTGTTTGATGGCTTTTATCTTATTATTAAATATGCCAAACAAAGTGTGAATATGTTCCGGTCTAAATCAAACAAAAGAATGTATTTCTAAAATACTGTTAGGCAAATCCAAATATCCCATCTCATTATTTTCCTCCAAAATAAAATGGGATCATATATGAACACAATAAGTTATATGAAGTTAAATGCAGTTTAACAAAAAAATGAGAAGCTCTTCTTCTGAGCATCTGGAAAACCAAGTTATGTATCTCACATTCTTTCAGCTATCTGAATAAGAAATTATCATACACGTCACATTGACAGTCTATTTCTCTATAATTTATAAATTGTTGCCAAATCCAGAAATGTTTACAATTACAGCTTTACCCTCAAAACTATTTCCTATACCTATGCGCACTTCTGAATTGTCCTGATCTGCCAAATCTCTGAAAGATCATAATATACATCAACTTCAAAGATAGGTCAAATACAATTTGTAGTTCTATAATAAATAACTACTTAAATTTTCTGATTGCTTCATCATGGACTAGATTACTGTGGTTGCCAAGGGCAGAGACATAAATTTAAGTTCAGCATTAATTATCATTTTAATATGACTTATTTTGTACACCATTAGATTTAGATGACACTGTAATAGTATACTTGGAATAAGCACAAATGTATTTAACTTTATGTTTCTCTAGTAGAATCTACATTCATTAATCAAGCATGTGTTGAGTACCCACCACATGCTAGACCGTGACCTAGGTGCATGACCTATGTAAATTTGAAAACATAATCCCTCTCCTTAGTACACTTCAAATGTATTCATTTAGACTTTACGATCTAATGCACAATCTATGTTAAATATGGATTTAATTATATTAAGACTAAGAACAGTAATTGTACACCCCCTTATAGTTACAAAAAAATACTTGGAAACATTAACTCATTCAATTTTCATGTAGTCCTTTGAATTTTTGGAAGCCAAATGTATGTATATACATACAAACAGAGGTTCAGGGAGTATTTCACACATTTTATGAGGTTTCATGCTTAAAATGCTGTCATATTATAAACTTGGAAAAAAGTTTGAGACATGTATGAAAATTAAGGGTGATCTCCTTGATGTGTGATGAACTTCTTGAGCATGAGAAAAAATGTACAATCTCAATGGAAAAATGGGCAAAGGATATGGGCTGACCTTAATAAAAGGAATAGATACAAACATGCATGAAATATTCAGGCCATATTTATGGAAAAAGGGTTATTTACAGCAATATTAGAACATAGTTTATTTGTGTGTTTATTTTGCCAATCCAATAGGAGAGTACTCAAAATTAATAATATGTAATGTTGGGGCACCTGGATGGCTCAGTCAGATGCTTAACTGACTTTGGCTCAGGTCATGATCTCAGTTTGTGAGTTCAAGCTCCAAGTCAGGCTCTGTGCTGACAGCTCAGAGCCTGGAGCCTGCTTCAGATTGTGTCTCCCTCCCTCTCTGCTCCTCACCACTCATGCTCTGCCTCTCTCTCCTTCAAAAATAAATAAACATTAAAAAATTTTTTTTAATAATATGTACTGTTTACAAGTGTGTGGCAAGGGGAACTCAGGTGCCTGGAAGCACAGATGGAACTGTCTTTCCAAAGGACAATTTAGTAATATGCATGCTAACATATTTAAAATAATACATGCTATTGGAGCACATGAGTGGCTCAGTTGGTTAAGCATCTGACTTCTGATTTTGGCTCAGGTCATGATCTCATGGTTTATGAATTTGAACCCTGCGTCAGGCTCTGTGCAGACAGCTTGGAGCCTCCTTGGGATTATTTCTCTCCCTCTCTCTCTGCCCTGCCTCCCACCAAAAATAAATAAACATTTAAATATGAAATAAAATAACACATACTATTTAACACTGAAGTTTTAATACTAGGGATTTATTTTTAAAAAATAATCAGAGACATATGTAAAATACTCAGGAAAAAATATTCAGGTATAGGCATATAGTCATCATAACATTTTTCGTAAGTAGAAAATAGTTCTAAAAAGCTAAATACTTGATGATACATTATTTGTTTGAGAAAATTTATGGACACCCATCCGGTGAAACATCCCTCGGATTTAGGAGAATATTGATGATTACTCAAAATGCTCACAGCATGTTAATTTACAAGAACAAGTATAAAATAGAACATATAGATTCATCTCAATGTTGTATTTTATACATGCATGCACATGCACAAAAAATGACTGAAAGGATTCTATATCTTGAGTGACATGACAATATTAATGTGAATATTTTGCTGCGGTCTCCAAATTTTGTATAATAAAGGTATATAACTTTTATAATCTGAAAAAAAGAAAAATAAATGATATTCTTGATCCATTTGATACAATTGTGTATTTATTCAAAGAAAACAAAAACATAAATTTGAAAAGATATGAAAACCCCTATTTTTATCACAGCATTATTTACAATAGCCAAGATAAAGAAGGAACCCAACTGTCCACTGATATATGAATGGAAAAGACGTGATACACACACGCACACATGCATACACACATACACACACTGTGAAACATTACTCAGTCATAAAAAAAGAATGAGACCAAGACAAAACAAAACAAAAAACAAACAAACCAAAAAGAATGAGATCTTGCCATTTGTGACAACACGGACGGACCTACAGAGAATTATGCTAAGTGAAATAAGCTGGACAGAGAAAGACAACTACAATTTCAATTTCTATGGAATATAAAAAACAAATGGACAAAGAAGCAAACCACAAAACAGACTCTTAAATACAGAGACAATCTGGTGATACCTAGAGGGGAGATGGGTAGGGGGTTGGGTGAAAAAGGTAAAGGGGATTAAGAGTACAAACTTCCAGTTATAAAATAAGTAAGTCATAGAGATTAAAAGTACAGATTAGAGAATACAGTCAGTAATATTGTAAAGACATTGTAGAGCGACAGATGGTGTCTATGCTGTTGTGATGAGCACTAAGTAATGTATGTAATTAC
Source organism: Panthera tigris (assembly GCF_018350195.1). Taxonomy (NCBI): domain Eukaryota; kingdom Metazoa; phylum Chordata; class Mammalia; order Carnivora; family Felidae; genus Panthera; species Panthera tigris. The sequence goes on along the minus strand of NC_056661.1, from coordinate 43,127,491 downwards.
TGAATCAGTATGTTATATACCTGAAACCAATATAACATTGTATGTTAATTCTACTTCGATAAAAAATAATTAAAAATAAGTAAATAAATGATATCCTGTTTGTTTTTTATTTTCCTCACTTGCTATATAGAGTAATTTTCCAAAGTTAGTTAAGAATTTGATGTAGTTTGCAAATTATGAACAGATCTCACCATTTCAGTAAGTCCATAAGTACCATTTAGTTGATGAAAATGAGTAACATTCAGGTAAAGGAGTTGGGACATGTGATTAGAAAATTATGTGAACGTTTATATACTATAAAATGCTACTTTTTGCTAATACATTCTTTTTTAGGCAGATTATGACTTTTTTGCATAACCTAGAATACATCACTATCTATCACTATCAAGGGATAATTATTATTCCGAGCAAATACTTAGCTCTTTTAAGTAGTCTTTTGGTGTTTATTGCTGTATCATGTTATTTTATTTTAAAAAGTTATCATGGAATTAGATAATATATTAATTTCTAATGCTCATTTCTTCAGTAAGTTATAAAATTAACAATGTTGCCATCTAATTTGTAGATATGAATGTTTAATTGAGTTCAAGAGCACATGTTAAAATTTTAAATTCACAATAGCAGGACTCTATACTGCCTTCTTCAGAATTAAATGTCCCAATGCCTGGAATAGCATCAATCACACCATAATTATTCAGTCAATATTTCTGAAATTAATTAATATAATAAAATCACTGTCTACTGTGAGTTGGGCACTGGATATACAAAGAAGAAGTCAGGATCCAAGTCTGCTAGATCTGAGATGTTAGGAGACAGCACAACCAATGGGAATAAAACAAGTTAAAATATGACTCAAACTTCTATGACTACCATGTGTTAAAAGAAAAAAAAAAACACTGAGAAAAAAAGCCTTTAAAACTATGTTTATAAGACAAGAGCAATAATTAACTTACAGATCATAATTTTCAATCATCTGTAAAGGTGAGATTAACAAATTTTGGTGCTCTGAAATGTTATTTAATTAAGCTTTAAAATTACCTTTATTATTGTTTATTAACAGTACATTTTATTTAATTGTAATATTAATATTGGTAATTAAATATGTTAAATTATTGATCAAAGTTAACTAGAATTTTTGGATAAACTGGGGTGATTTCATACACAAATGAAAGCACGAAATAAATAATATCCAGTGGCTAAAACTGTGAGAATGGAAAAAAATATTTTAGAATATCCAAAGATATATTTATGAATCTTGATATTTCAGTGGCATAAAATGATTTGTTGTTGCTGTTCCATGCTTCTCTGTGAAAAACATGACCTTTATCTCATAAGTAAAGAAGTCACTAATAGTGAAAGGAAGTGTCTCAAGTATTGCACAGATAAGGGATGTATGTGTTGTGTAAATATATGAAAACTTCTATTTGGCTTTTTATGTTGAACTACACATGGAAAAAAGGTGATTTTGCCTTTTAAATTCCAGCCTCTTTCTATAGTAAAGTTGTTTCTGTCATTACATAATCTCTCTGAACATCTTATGACAAAGATGGAAGGAGAGGGAAGTCAGCAAACAAAAAGCTTTCCTTCCCCACCAAAGTTCCCTATATCTTGACAGAAAGATGCAGATAAAAGCGTCATTCTTCTGTCTACAAACCAAAGAGGCACAGTCTGCACAAAATATCAACTTAAATTATATGTAGTATACCCACGATATAAATTTTAGGGGAATTTGTGAATACACACTTTTGTGTTAACTTAGAGAGAGGAATGTCTGAATTAGTTTATCTGTCAGCAGTACAGAATCACAATTAAGCATGTTTAAGAATTCGCTGGCTAAAATTAATTCCTAGAGAAAACATCTTCATCTTATACTTCAAAACAAAATTAACCTAAAAAAAAAAAACTACCTTGTATGAACACTTGAGGAACTGTAACCTTTTCATCCCTAGAAAACTTTAAGGACTTTCTTTAATTTACTCTTATATCAGCCAATAGAAAATTAGCATCATGTCTGATTTCTGACCTTCTCTTTCATTTATTGCTTTTTACTGATTGGAGGACTTTGACACATGCTAGAGAGGAAAATTATATTCTTTTGCCAAGAGCTCTATTCCAGCAAGTATATTATACTCCTGATATTTACAAAGATCTACAAAAAAGATCTACAAAAAAACAAAACAAAAGACTACAAAACTCTCCTGACACTGCCCCTTTATCATACAAATGTAAGAAGCCAAATCAATTAAACTTTGAAATTATGGACAAATAAAAGCATTGAAAACAAAATGTCCATATTGGCCTCTTACATACAAGGGTGATAAATTACTAGGAACTTTGCAAAATGTCTTCTTTGAGTTTCTCCTTCCACCTTTAAAAGAACACTAAAAAAAGTTGTTTTTTTTTTAAATCCATCCAATATTCTCACTTTTAATCAAGAGAAGTCATCTAAAGAAAGAATGGTCCACTTAGCAATCAGCTTGACTCTGTTATGAGGAATTACTGTGCCGACAAACATTTTGAATAATTTCCTCTACATTTTAAGAATTTGTACACCATTAAACCTAAGGAATTAATATAGTTACCACTCCTAGAGGTTATGTAAACAACACCTACTGGCCAGTCCTTCTAACTAAATTCTGGAGTGTTTCCTAGCATATTCTCTCATTGAATGAACTGTCCTTTTGGACTAAACCAAGTATTTTGATACATCAAATTAATATTTGAGGAATTAATGGAAAGAAATATACAATTGACCTTACCTATATCTTATAAGCTAATGTGATGATCTAGCAAACAACTGAAAAATTAAAGAAAACCATCTTTAATTTCTGTGAAGAATCTTATTTTAAACCTAGCATTAAGTTGTGGTTCAAAGTTATGGAATGACTGTATGCCTTGATCCCTGCAGCACCACTAAACTGATAGAAAACACACCAAAAGAAATATATGAAGTCATAATACTACCAGAAGAAAATAAAGTACCAGCAAGTCAGAAAGCTTGATGAAAGCAGATGAGGAAAACTGCAGTCAACATGGCAGTATATGATACTATGCAATATGATACGGAAAGGTATCATTTTGTACAGAATGTAATATATCAAATCCTGTATGTATGTGTGTGTGTGTGTGTGTGTGTGTGTGTATAAAATCAAGGCTATAAATGAGAAAGATAAATTGTAAGAGAACCAAAATAAAGAAGAAAATCAAAGTTAAACTGGTGAGGCTCCAAAATGAGGAAAAAATCTCAGAGTTAGCTGTAATAACGCAAGGAAAAGAGGGCCCTCCATTAAAAAGGAAACTTTCAAGGATTCTGCTTATCTGCTGGAAAGAAAGGGTCTTGCAGAGGGCAGCTGAACATCAAGTTTTTGCCAAGCTTAGTTTAGGGCCAAATTTATTCTATATGCATGTTAAGGTAATTTTAGGCTAAAAATTAACATAGAAACTAATACCAAATGGGGAAATGACAACAACTCTAGAGGCAAAAGTGAAGCAATGCCACAGAGAAGCATCTTCAACTCTGATAATGCTGGTCTCTCATTGAAATTGACATCTGCTGAAGATGAATCTGTCATAAAAGGAGATGACAAACACCAAAAAGAATAAACCACCATGAGGGAAATTCAGCAGACATACGTAATGAAGTAATTTGTCTGTGAAAAAACCAACTTTAAAATAAGAGAATTATTAAAATAAAAAATTTATTAAAATAAAAACTTTAAAATAAGAGAATTTTTAAAATAAGCAATAGAAATTACAGAAATCCAAAATATTTGCTGAAAAGAAAAATAAACAAGGGAGAGGAAAACACAGAGTGAAACACAAAAAAGAAAGGTATGAAAATAAATAAAACAAGTCAAAGCAGAAGAAAAGAAGAAGGTTCAAATACTTGATGAGCATCTTGGAGAAAAGAGAGATGGAAAAGAGATAGGAGTAAATATATAGTAGCTGAGAATTTTTCAAAATTGAAGTTAGACATATTTAGGAGCTTGCCGACGCCAGAATGGTATATATTTAAAACAAATCCACACCTACGCACATTGTAATAAACCCAAAGATGTCATTGCAAAGAGGAATTTTTAAAATCTACCAGAATGAAAGAAAGACAAATATATCTTCAAAGATGTCATAGTTAGACTATGAGCAGTCTTCTCTGGAGCTAAATTATATTCCAGAAGAGCAGTGAACAGAATATGCACAAAATGTTGAGAAGAAAGTTAACAAGGTTAACTTGGAATTCTAGAATCAACTGCATTATTATTTAAAATGTGAGTAATTTTTAGAAATATAAATTGTAGGAGCATTTAAGACCGTTTCGATAATGACCTTCAAATGGTCTTCAGTACACACGAAATGAACCTAGGAGATGTATGTATATGCACTAAGAAGAAATGGTTAATAAGCAACTCAGAAAAACATGTTATAAATCTAAATAAACGTTGACAAAAAGTGTTAGGAGAAGTTTAAAAATAAAGTGAAAATAAAAGAGTAGCAACATGGACATTGGCAGAAATATCTTGGAGGAGGGGCGTCTGGGTGGCGCAGTCGGTTGAGCGTCCGACTTCAGCCAGGTCACGATCTCGCGGTCCGTGAGTTCGAGCCCCGCGTCAGGCTCTGGGCTGATGGCTCGGAGCCTGGAGCCTGTTTCCGATTCTGTGTCTCCCTCTCTCTCTGCCCCTCCCCCGTTCATGCTCTGTCTCTCTCTCTGTCCCAAAAATAAATTAAAAAAAAAAAAAAAAAAAAAAAGATTGTTTAAAAAAAAAAAAAAAAAAGAAATATCTTGGAGGAAATTTAAACAAGCCATTGTCCTGTTTGTAAAAAGGATAGCTACATTATCTTTTGCTTTATTAGAAAATACAAAGTTTCATTTTTTGTTAAAATATGTATGTTCACTAAAATGTAATAGAGTATCTGATTTTTAAGCTAGTAAAAATTGCAAAAAAATGAGTATAGAAGGCTTCATATACCCAATCAAAGTCAGTCAATAAGTACAATAAAATAAGCTGTTGAAAAATATCTTTGGCGGGACGCCTGGGTTGCTCAGTCGGTTAAGCATCTGACTTCAGCTCAGGTCACGATCTCCCGGTCCTTGAATTCGAGCCCCGCGTTGGGCTCTGGGCTGATGGCTCAGAGCCTGGAGACTGCTTCCGATTCTGTGTCTCCCTCTCTCTCTGCCCCTCCCCCGTTCATGCTCTGTCTCTCTCTGTCTCAAAAATAAATAAACGTTAAAAAAAAAAAAGAAAAAAAAAGAAAAATATCTTTGGCAAGTGGGACTAGAAATATGTGGGAAGATATCAATTTTTTTAAATTTTATTATCTTTCCTACCAGATCAAATTTTATTATTGTTTCCAGCTTCACAGATTACTTTTTTAGGATTTTAAAATTTTAATAAGAAAAAAACCCAGAAAAAACAAAACCATTAACAACAGGAAAGAAATCACAAATATTTTTTGATGGTTTTCTTTGGTGAAAGGGATTATGGCTTATTCTTTTCTTCTGTTTTTCTGTATATTGTTTTCATAATGAAAAAATTAAATAAACCATTTTTATTGATCACCTCTGATTGCTTGGTGCATGCAGAAATACCATTTCTATTTTTAGGCTATGTGAATCTGAAGGCCAGCATCTCTGAATCTTGTCACAAGATTCCCTGAGCTCCCTTTTCATATCTAACTATAATTTACACCTCCAAATTTAATTTTCTATTAATTACCCAGTATAATTGATGAGATGATGCTTATAATATTCACTTTTTTATTGTTTTATATCATATTTTCTCAGTCAATCCCAAGGCTCATAGACAAATGTTGTAATAGTAACACTAATATAAAAATGATCAAACAACTAATACAAAGCACTTATTAATTTCAAAGCTTTCTCCCAAGGTATTTTTCACACATTAACCTATTTATTCCTCTTGCTTTGATTGTGAAGTCAGGTCTACTATTATCTCCATTATGGACAGGAAACAGGGGTGTCGAGAGGCTAAGTTACTTTCTTGAGACCACAAACCTATCCTGTGCCAAATGTAGAGACGAGCAAGTATATAGCTGATGTATGATCCTTCTGCCTCCAGAAGCTGGTGTCACTGTATACATACTAGAGAGAATGGAATATCTTTTACCAGTAAGATCATGTGTTTTCTAATTCATAGGACACGTCATTCTCTTATGGCCTCTTTAAAAAACTCTCAATATCTAAGCGATTTTATTCATATATTCATTTAATTGGAAGCTTGTTACGTATAAATTTTATGCCCACCAAATTTATGTCATAAAATATTTGAGACTCCTAACTGCTAGGACCCTAATTCACTCTAAATTACCTTAGGATTCTTTGCAAGATAGTTAACTAGGCCATAGACTTCATCACTAAAGACTGACAGGAAAATTAAAGAATAAGAGAATAAAAAAGTAAAATATAATCATAATAATAAAGAATAAAAGAATAATAAAAGAGAGCCCAATGACTGCTTTTTGTCCTTCTCTAGTATACCCTATTATGCCTTCATCATAACAAGTATTTAATGCTAGAATATATAGTGTAGACAAACATGATTTTGACTAGAATAGTTCTTGTCAAAATGAATAATGGGAATAATTTAATTTTCTAATGAAATTTCCATTTGAAAGAATTCTTCTAAGCTGAAAGATTTTTATTTAAAGTTCATTTAAGAGATTTTTATTCCTCTATTGTTCTACAGAAACAACAAACAGAAAGAAAAGCATAGTTATGTTGATGGGATACAAAATCAAAGTAAAAAACCTTCTGTGTTTAATAAAAATATAAGTGAGTACAACCCTAAAACATAGATTCTGAAGCACAATCCCACTGCTGCCAAATACTAAAGACAAACAAACAAACAAACAAAAACATGGACCTCCATGAAATAGGTGGATGGAGTCATACAGGAAAGCTGGCAAGTATTTTCTCCCTTATTTACTTTTAGGAGGATACAGATTATCCCCAAACCTGCCAGGTTATACTCCCTTGCCCGCACACATGGACAGATTCCCTCATTATCACATCTCCCACCACAATGGTACGTGGTTCTACAATGTGTTACAATCACTGAACCTACACTGATACATCGCTATCACCCAAAATCCAGAGTTCACCAGGGTTCACTCTTGGTATGGGATATTCTATGGGTTTGGACAAATACACAGTGACATGCATCTACCATGATAGTATCACACAAAATTGTTTCAATGCCTTAAAATCCTCTGTGTTTTCTCTATTCATCCCTTATGCATACATTTTTAAGTAAAAAGAAGATAAAGGGGAAAAAATCTAAGAAAAATGCAATTGAAAAGTGTAAATCTCAAGAAGAATCAGCCACAGTTTGAGCAAAGTGCTTAGGCAATTACTCTTATAGGGATTAAATATCTCTAAAATATAATCTTTCTGTATATATTTTTAAAAATAAAAATCAAAGTGAACTAAAAAAGTAGAACATTAAAAATAAAATGGGATAATATGATAGATGTGGAAGACAGAAAAATGAGATCCAACATGCTCATAACTGGTGACCCTGAAGAAAAGGAACAAACGATTTAACAGTAAAAACAGAATGTAACAACAACTAAATTGAAATATAAAAATGAAAATCAATGGGGGACACCATGTTCAAGCAAATTGATAAAGACTGACTAACTCTAGGACATACTCTGGCAAAACACACACACACACACACACACACACACAGACACACACACACACAGAGCATCATGTAGACACTCATCAGAAAGAAGCAACTTGTATTCAAGATGGAAATCTCGTACACATCTAATAACCAGTGGACAGCAACATTCAGTATGGCAAGAATCTTCAGCATTGTTTCCAATAATTACAAGTTGCTAAAGGAGAAAATATGTCTGATTCAAGATAGATTAATGTGTCTTCCATGTATAAGGCAAAAGAAGAAAATGTTCTATGTAGGCACACAGACAATATACCATCTATGACTATTTCTTTGGTGGAGGGGTACTACTTAACACTGAAATCCAATAACCCAAGAAATAATTCAAAGTTAAGAATAGAGGAATGATGAATTATGCAGTAATTGGTAAGGACTGAGGTTTTTCAAATTCCAAGTAAGTCTAACCAATACTGTGTGAATTAAAACAGAATTAAAATACCATAAATCTCAATAACATAAAACTGATAATACAATTGAAGTTCAGGTGGTGTATGTAAGGGAAATAACCATAAAATACATGCGCTAATTTCTTTAAATATCATATCGAAGACTTTACAAGAGATTGTTTAATATTTAAAAATGCATCCTATGAATAGTGACTTCAGACTATTAATACTTTCATAATTTTTGTTCTTACCTCGAGTGCTTTTATTATGGACCTAATATCTCCTTTGGGAAAAAACAAATATCCAAAATTTAGCAATTTCTTCAGTTTCATATCGGCTCATTTTTTTCCTATTGAATCCAAATCTAAAATAAACTCAATACTTTTTTTTAAAGGGTAGGGCAAGATCATATTCTTTTAAAAGAACATCTACTATCTATCTATCTATCTATCTATCTATCTATCTATCACTGATCACATTATCAAAATGTTTATTTGCCCAAAACAAATAAAAAAATATTCTTCTAAAGTTTCTCTCTCTGTGCGTCTCTCTCTGTCTCTGTTTCTCTCTCTCTCATTTTGTTATTAGAATTTAGGCACAGGATGTCTCCAAATATCTTGACTGTTATTTACAGGTGACAGGATTTTGTTTTTGAACACTTGTGTTTAGCTTGAGTTATTTTTAAGGAGTATAGCTTCTGCTGCTGAATTCTAATTAATATGGTGTTAAAATATATATAAAAGTAAAAAAAAATATTTCATAACCCTCTTCCTTCCAATAAAATAATTAAAAAGGTACAAATTTACTTTTATATTACTATTTTCAGTTATCAAAAACACAAAAGCATACAAACAACTTAATACACTTCACATTCTTTTCCCAAGATAATTGATTCTTTTTTTTCAAAACTTAAACCAAATATGTACTAATTCTCCAAATGACAATGTGAATTTGTTTTCATTAGGGAAAGTTACATGGAGAATACTAAACAAACTATTCTGGCACTTAACTAGAAATGTTCAAAGGAAGTAATGCAATGGCAGTTTATAAATGAGTAGTTTTTTAGCTAAGATGTGATAAGTTATGCATTTATACAACCTCATACAAAGCCTTATAAAAAGTGCAGATTTATATATTTGACATCTTTGGATTGCATAGCCATGATATTGCTTTAAAAAAAATCATGGAAGTATCAAAGATGAAAAGACTCTGTGTTTCTGTTTGTGATACAAATCATGACAGTATTTTGTGTGTGTGTATTCTGTGTAGGTTTACACATGTGTGGGGGGTGAGGTATAGGAGAGTGTGCTTAAATATATTCTTATCTTATAAAATACAAGGCACATATATTGATAAAAGCTTTAACAACAATAATGAAAGATAAACCATTAGATATATGAAGATTGTTCAAAACTAGAAATTCGATATTCAACATATGGTTATTTCTCTTAGAAAGATTTTTAAAAACATTGCCACTGTAGATCAGCTTATGAATACCTCATTTTCCAAATTGATTCTATGTAATTCTACTGTTCTCCCTATTTTTTCTCTCCATATAACTTCTGTTTATTCATTCTGTGAATATTTCTCAGAGGACATAGTCAGGATGCTGATTATTTAAACATAAGTAGTTTTCAATTGGAGAAGCAAGTACTATGAATTCCAATTTCTCCCCAAACCCCCAAAGTTGATAGTATTCCGTTAACATAATGGGCTATACGTGGCTAATCTCGGAGCTCTTGTAAGTTTTGTTCCCAAGTCATCAACTTCTGAAACTTTTCATAAACTATTACAGGTACCTTAATACTGACAAGCTTACCTATTGTAAATGAAAAGAAGCAATTGTCGGGAAGCTGGGTGCGAAGCAAAATGCCAGAAAAAATTTGGTGGGGTCATGTGACCTCCAGTCTTGCTTTACTCCCCTCCAGGGAGTGAAATCCCTCCCCCAGGAAACTTTTTACAACCATTCCTTTAAATCATCTGTTGGCCAATGTAAACCCCACCCCTCTATCCTACGATGAAAAAAAATTAGCAATCACATTTTCTCATTTGCCGTTACAGAAAGGGCGTGAAGCCCTGAAAGTACCAGAATTAGCACTGTCATCCCGTCTTGCCCATTAGTTTTACTGCAGCAAAGACTAGTGAAACACTGAAAAATGTACCTGTAGTCTCTCTGTCCCTGGTTTGATCCTAAGCTCCCCAGAATACAGATTCAATACATTTTCTCTCACGAGGAATAAATGCATTTTAAGCATCAACATCATAGAAACATAGCGTAAATAAAGCAGTGACTTCTCCCCCAACCCCAGCTTTTACCTGTTATGCTAATACAAAGACATTGAGAGGAAGAAAAGCCGCAGCTTGCCCAGCAAAATTCTCAATGCAGCAGACAGCACAATTTTGTAGTTACAGATCTTACCAGGGAAATGTCTCAGGATCTTTACAATTTTTCTGCAGAACTCTGTTTCAAGCTCTCAGCCAGGCATGCTGTGCATCCAGGCAGAACCAAGCCGTATGGAATGTCTATGCAGCTGGGAGATAATGGGACTCTTTTTCCCAGCTGGGACCGCAAGCCTTTTATCCACTGAGTATTGCGTGGCTCTTCTCTGGTCTTAAGCATGAAATACGCTCCTCTCCTGCTGCATTCCTGACGGAACCTAGACAATTAGTTCTTGAGGCACATGTGCAAATCCCCCGTTTGGAATATTCAAAAGGAAAATTCTCCCTAGACTGAAAAAGCAGCTCTATCTTCACCATCCTTCACAGAATCAGACAGAGCTGAGAACAGCTGCCATTCCAGTGGCATGAAAGATTAAACTCACCCTCCCCTTTCTTTGACTACAGATAGTCACTCCTGTTGGGTCATCAGAAAATCTCCTTTATTGAAAACTGGGTCAGGCTAACTACTTATTAGGTTTCCAATAGGAAAGGAAGTAATTTTTTTTTCTTCCTCTGGTTTCACTGCATTGTCATTTGCAAGCAAAGATTAAGCCAGTCAAGGGTCTGCACTGATTTAGACTCTATTCAAACATAAGTAAGCTTTCTGAAGCACACCAGTGACTCCTGCTACTAGTTAAGGTGAAGAGAAAGGGGAAATAAAATCAAAGGGTCTCAGGCACTGTCACTAAATCCTTTCTAAAACACATTTTAAAAATATGTGCAGGAGGCTTCTAAAAGATAGAGAAGTGTGTAAAGAAAGTGGAGTCAAGTCCAAAAGAGTATTGCTGTTCTCCTAGGTAACATACTTATAATCTCCAGAGCCCAAGAACAAGTGTGCATGTGTTTGCAAAACAACCCTGTAAGGAAGAGAATGCTGTGCTTCACACCCAGCCTTACAAGTAAACTTCAAGTATGTCTGGGTCTTGTTATTGGTTTGGAAGGGGCTAACTTTTTACTGGAAAAAAAAGCTAACAATAACAACAAAGGCTAATGATAGGAAAAACAGTTGCAAACACACAGAGACACTAACCCATATGAACATGGCTACAACATGAGAGCAGAATAAACCCCTGACTTATTTTCATGTCATAATGAAAAGAACTTCCATTCTCAGCCTCCCAAAGAAAATGGATACGGGGAAAGTAAGTCCACAAATCAAATGTGAATAAATCAAAAGATATCCTTCAGACTCAGTTTGTTTTTATCTGATGAGCCATAAGGTTTCTATGGCTACGTTTCATGATTACCTCCTATGAATCTCCATGATTACATTCTTCTGTAAATATATCAGTCATGGACCTCATTTCTACACAGGGTCCAACCACCATCATCAGAGGCTTGAGAAACAATTAATGCTTCTTAACACTAGGTGAACTCAAAATGAGTTCTAATTCATGAGAAAGCAAACTGGATGAATTATTTTATAGTTACAAAATGTGTCCTAACTGAATGTCTATTTTTTTTAAAATTAAAAGTATCTCTGCCTCTTTTAAAATCACAGTACTATTTATTTATAAAAATGCCAAAATACCTAATTTTTCTACTAGGTATGAGAAAAATAGTCCCAATATAGTGGGTTTTTCCTTGAATAGGAACTCATTCACTTTAAAGGACACTCCTTTAGTTACATCTCCAACACTCTGGGGCCTCTGGGTGTCTCAGTCAGTTAAGCACCTGACTTCAGTTCAGGTCATGATCTCACAGTTTGTGAGTTTGAGCCCCGCTTCCGGCTCTGTGCGGATACTGTGGATTCTGTCTGGGATTCTCTCTCCCTCTCCCCCCTCCCAAAACAAATAAACTTAAAAGAAAAAAAAATAAATCTCCAACACTTCTACCCCATATTCAAAGACTGTTGATGGCTTTGCTAACTTATTTCACTGATAAGAAAATAAGAATCAAAAGAGAACTTCAGTAGCTCCTACCATTACATCTAGTCACAGGTGCGCACCCGTACCCATAAACTCTGCCTTCACTCGTTCTGCTCTGGGTAAACCACACTCCTTCCTCAGGCCAAGCTCTTCATTGTGCTCTAGTTGCAGTGCTGTCTTACATACTCAAGGGACTGTTGCAGGTATGCATCCTCCTCTCTTTAGAATCAACAGGTCTCCCTTTTGTATCATTATAGCATACAGATTTGCTGCTATTTTGCCCATCTTAAAATCAACAACCTTTCTGACCTCACATGTTCCTCCAGTTAACACTCCATTTCCTTGCTTCTTTTTACATTAAAACTTCTTAAAAGAGTTGGCAATACTAATTATCTCCAAATCATCCATCCTCATTCTATCTTAAACTCAAGTTGCTTGATCTTTTGTCTCCCTTCCAATATGTCACTTGCAGCTCCTTCTAAGAAACTTCTGCTGGCATCTTCTCATTCTCTTTAATCTTTAATCACTGCAGTGCAGTGGGATGTGCATCAAAGTTCTAAATTAAAATATGCACACTAAAAACTAGAAACAACTATTGAGATAAATGAAATAAAATCTAAGTAAATACAGAAATATACCAAGTTCAAGGACTAGAAAACTCATTATTTTTTAAAAAATATTTATTTATTTTCAGAGAGAGAGAGAGAGAGAATCCCAAGCAGGCTCCACACTATCAGCACAGAGCCTGATGAGGGGCTCAGACTCATGAAACATGAGATCATGACCTGAGCTGAAATCAAGAGCCAGACACTCAACCAAGTGAGCCACTCAGGCACCCCCAGAAAACTCAATATTTTTAAGAGGTCACTTATCTCTAAATAGGGTTTTAGATTTGAAATAATTCCAATCAAAGTCTTAGCATGTTAACTTGGCTCAATTGCAAAATGATACTAAAATTTATGTGGAAATGAAGCGAAGAGGGTCAAAATTTATATGGAAATGAATCAAGAAAAGTAAAATAAAAAAGATAAAAAACAAAATTGGAGGAGTTGATTTTATCATTCACTACTAACCTGAAGTGATCAAGGCGTTATGGTGTTGTAGTATAGGTCAACAGAATATAATACAATGTCCAAAAATAAAACTGCACTTACAGGGTCAGTTGATTTTAGACAATAGTGTCAAGAAAATTCAATGATAAAAGCATCATATTTCAAGAAATGATGCCTGAACAAATGGATATTCATTTGGAATAAATTAACTTTGAACCTTACCTAACACCACACACAAAAAAATTCCTTGAAACTTATCACACACCTAAAGGTAAAACTTTAAAACTCCTAGAAGACAATAAACAAAATCTTGGGCCAGGCAAAGATGTGTTAAGACACTTACTCACACATTCACATTCACATAAAAAAAACACAAAACCTAAGAGAAAATAAAATAGAAATATTAGGCTTCATCAAAATGAAAATTTGACTGATCTTTGAAATACATCATTAAGGTATTTTTCCAGCTCAACAACAAAACAAAGAATCAATTAAAATAATTTTTAAAATATATGAACACACATTTCACCAAAGATACCATTTTTTGAGACAGAGAGAGAGAAAGTGCCTAAGCAGGGTAGGGACAGAAAGGCAGGGAGACACAGAATCAGAAGCAGGCTCCAGGCTCCGACCTGTCAGCACAGAGCCTGACATGGGGATCAACTCATGAGCCATGAGATCATGACCTAAGCCGAAGTCAGAGGCTTAACTGACTGAGCCACTCAGGCGCCCCTTCACCAAAGATATGTGAATGGCATTTAAACATATAAAAATGGGTGTTCATCATCATTATTCATCAAGGACACAAATGAAAACAACAACGAAATACCACTGCACACCCATTAGAAAGGCCAAAATTAAGAACACTGAAAATGCTAAGGGTTTCTGAGGATGAGAAGCAACTGGAACTCTTACACCTGGCTGGGAGAAGTATAAAATGTTAAAACTACCTTGAAAAGCAATTTGACAGTTCTTAAAATATGAAGCTCTATTCATATACATTTTCCCCCAAAGAATTGAAAACTGAAAAACAAAACAAGTCCATACAAAGACTTGCAATAAAAAGTCACATCATGGGTGCCTAGGTGGCTCAGTCAGTTAAGTGTCCGACTTCAGCTCAGGTCATGATCTCACAGTCCATGAGTTTGAGCCCCTCATTGGGCTCTGTGCTGACAGCTCAGGGCCTGGAGCCTGCTTCTGATTCTGTGTCTCCCTCCCCTCAGTTACTCCCCTGCTCACACTCTGTCTCTCTCTCTCTCTCTCTCAAAAATAAATAAAGATTAAAAAAAATTTTTTTTAAGTCACAACAATTTTTTAATAATAGGTAAATTTTGGAGACAGCACAAATGTCAATCAGCAGGATAATTACTCTTACGATAGTTTCATAAATATAAAACTAGTTATCACTAAAAAGATAAAAATTACAAAAATTCACTATTTAAATTAATCTAAAAAACACCAAAAAAATATATTCAAGAAAAGTCAGGGGTGCCTGGGTGGATCAGTTGGTTACGCGTCAGGCTTCGATTCAGGTCATGATCTCACAGTTCATGCATGGGTTCAAGCCCCATGTTGGGCTCTGTGCTGACAGCTTGAAGCCCGGAGCCTATTTGAGATTCTGTCTCCCTCTCTCTCTCCGCCCCTCCCTGACTTTTGCGCTGGCGTGCACGTGCAAGTGATCTCTCTCTCTCTCTCGCTCTTGCTCTTGCTCTCGCTCTCGCTCTCTCTCCCTCCCAAATAAACAAACATTTAAAAAAAAGAGAAAGAAAGAAAAGTCAAAGCAATTCTATACTGACAAGAAAACAGAATGGTTGCCTAAGGCTGAGGTGGGTATAGATTAACTGCCAGTGGTTAGAAGGGAATATTTTAAAATAATATTGTTTTTGATTGTGACAGTGGTTACATGAGGATAGGCATCTGACAAATCGTATCAACTGCAAAAATGAATATATACTATGTCATGTAAAGTGTATAAAGTTGAGTTTTAATAAATTAAGATGATGATGATAGATAGTAGATTCTCTTAAAGCTTTGGAAAACTAAAAAATGGACAAGCCTTCCGTTCTGACCAAAAATTATCATCGTTGTTACTGTTATTGTCATTATTGATTTTAGTGGACAAAGAAAATCACCTCTCTAATCTAGGATTGCCAGTCATTTCAAAAACTTGAGATCTGGGTCAATTGGAATCACTTAGATTTTTCTAGGGGATGATGATAATGATGACAACGATGAGGATATTGAGAGGTAACTTTTACAGCCAAAAATGTGGTAGGTAGTGTTGTAAGTACTTTATCCTGGTAATTTATTTAATCCTCACAAGAACCAGATTAGCATTATGTTATTCTTTTCCACATCTAACAAGCAATGACAATGAACGATACAGAAGTTAACTAAATGATCCAAGAGCAGCCAAACAGGAGATGGAGGAGGGGTTGATCCCAGGCAGTCTGGCTGAGGACTTGGCATGTCAAACTCTGTGAGAGGCATGGTAAATATTTCTTAAAAAGATTTTTGAAACAAGTAATCCTGATTTTGGGGAAGCTTTACCACGACATGTTTTGCGGCTACATTGCTTAATGGATTAGGGTTGTGTGTATGTGTACACGTGTATATGACTATATATATCTCATTACATATAGTGCTTTATACAGTATACTATATTTATATATAGTGAATTATATCTTTATGAGTACCTAAATAGGCATGTGTTTATATACATATATACCAACAAACATATAACTATACACATGATAGTACCTTTATAATTTTGTAAAAATCTTTAGGCATATGTAAAAATGTGTTGACATTTCTTAGATTGGAATTATACTTGGCATCCCTGCTTTATTCCTGCTTTGAATTTGCTTATATACTTGTACATTAACCAAGCTTTTGCCAATTTGTTTTATATATCTTTCTCATAATTGTCATGCAGCTGGATTTTTTTAAAACCCAGTACGACTCTACATTTTGGATAGGGTACCTTAGTGCACTTGCATTTATTGTGACATCTGACATCACATTAAAGTTGATTTATTGCCTTGCAGTTTTTCTGAGGCATGGAGTCAGGAGTCTTCTCACATGTAAGGAATCCTCACGTGCCCACATGGTCTGGGGGACACTGAAACTAAGGGTTCAGTTTGCATCCAGTGCAGAGAGACAGCATCCTTCTGCAGGACCCCGCAACATCAGGCACAGGAGGACAGATCTAGACCCTCTTAACGGCATGTGTCACAGAATTCCTTCGGCAGTGAAACAAACTTAGGAAACTAGGAAGCACTGCTTTTCTTCCCCTGCGGGCCTCAAGGATAACCCACCTCGATGGCTGCTAGTTTTTCTGCTTCCCTGTTATGAGGAAATTCAATTTTTGTCTTCTTCCCAACACTTCCAGGTAAAATACTCAGGCTCTCCTCACCCACCAATTCTTGAAGTGGGCCCCTGAATTTTATAAGTTTCAAGCCTCACGAAATCTTGATGTCCTCTGCCTCTTGCAGGAAACAAATATGACTAATAACTATTACTTGTATACAACTGTCTTCCAGTGAAGGCACCTCTCATAGCATTTTTTCTCTAAAATAATTAAAAGATGAACACATAATGCTTTATTGGACTTATACAATTATTTTCAAGTTATACGATATACCAACATAGGCTGTATTTTTTTGTTGGTGTTACTGTTTTGATTGTTTGGTTTATTTTTCATGCAGATACACATCTGTTCTGAAAAACTCAGGTTTAAAACATATATAGGATGTTTTCCCCATGCCCACCATAGGTAGTTCTTCTACTATTACTAAGTCATAAATAATTTTCTATAATTTCCTGAGTGTTTCCTCGGGGCTAGACGTTAAGGCTAAAATCTCACTTGATCCTTACAAACAACTTCATGAGGTAGGTATTGCCACCTTTGTTTTAAGGCACCTGAGCTTTGGAAAGATTAAGTAGTATGCCAGAGATCCCACAAACAGTAAAAGGCCAAACACAGATTTCAATGCAGGTTCACTTACCCGCCCCCCTCCCCACCCCACCCCCGCAAATCTGTCATTTAAAACTCTTTACCAGGAGCTCTCTGCCATAGCCACTGGTGTGACAAATGGAAGGCAAAAATAACTGCTATAATTTTTATGGTCGTTTCCACTCTTAAAGACATAATTAAAGATTTCTCTTGAATACAGTCTTTTAAGCTGTAACTGCACAGACTTTGACAATTAACTAGATAGTTAAGCTTTGAAAAGGACACAAGTATTAAATGGTCACAGGAAATCGAAATTATTTTATTCCTTTTCCTTTTCCTTTTTGGTAAGGGAGAGGTAGGGATCAGTGTCAGGAAGGGAAATCTGTTACACATATTTACTTTCTTTCAGGAAAAAGCACACTGAAAGATGGGTGATAACAGTTTTTTTGGTCTTCTGCCCCAGCACAAAATTGTCTTTTCACTTTACACCACATATGTGTAATGTTACAGATATTCAAAAATTCACTTTCCTCCGTGGGGGAGGAGGGGAACATAACTACATTTTGCCATGAAATGTATTGCTTTTCAAAGTGATAACAGTCCGTGAAATGCATGAATTCCCCTTCTACCACATGTTAAGAATATGTATAATTTAGAAAGCTATTGCAATAATTCAGTTTGAGCTCCTTGATTATATTCATAAAAAAACATAAAAATTGTTATACAGTGATAACTTACAACAGAGAGTAAGACCTGGCATCTTGCGACATGAATTGTTTTGCCTCAACCAGAGAAGGGCACTGCAAAATTGTTCCATGGAACTGCCTGCCACCTGCTGCTTCCCATACTGAATTCTAATGAACACCAATTGCTTTTGCAAGACTCTCATTTTAGGAGTATTATTTACCATGAGACCCAATGTGATCTTTCTAAATCATAAGGTAAACTGCTTGGGCTCTAGTGAAAATAAATGTATTTCATTAATGTGGCTCCTCTTCTACTCTAATTGTTTTAACCCTAAATACTGAGAGGTTTTTCCATGTATAATAATTATTATTGTATCCTATTTCCTAGACACAGGGAAGACATCATACAACATAAGCTCTAAAATCTGGATTTTCATCAAGAGTTTAGTGGCTTTACCAACTTTTCTGCCTGTCCCATTCTTGTCTGCTTTTCTAAAACATACAACTATTGCATTGTCTTAATGGTGGTTACACAGAAAATATGAGTTTCATGATATTTTCCATTAAATAGAATTTACCTATTGGCTCACTGGCATTATTATCAGAAATACAGTATAAGTTTTTTTCTTTCACAGACAATATACTGGTATTCCTTTCAAAATCATACAGTAGATCAATATATCAGCTTCAATCCTTTACCCTTCCATATATATATATATACATATATATATATGTATATATATGTATATATGTATATATATGTGTATATATATGTGTATATATATTTATATACACATATATATACACATATATATATATATACCCTTCCATATATATATATATATATACACCCTTGCCATTGCTTTATTGGAGATGGACTATACATCCCTGTCCCTTGATTTTGAATTTGACACATGACATACTTGGACCACCAGCATGGAAGTTGACTGGCTATAGGTCTAGCTTTTAAATACCTTTAATGTGTTTCTTTTTCTTTTTTTAATGTGTATTCAATTTTGAGACAGAGACACAGAGTGTGAGCAGGGAAGGGCAGAGAGAGAGAGAGAGAGACTCTGAAGAAACTCCAGGCTCTGAGCTCAGAGCCCGAGGTGGGGCTCAAACTCATGAAGCATAAGATCATGACCTGAGCCAAAGTTGGATGTTTAACTGACTGAAAGTAACCAACTTACTTTCTTGTTCCTGTGGTATTGCCAGAGAAAACCATGTTGTGGCTACTTGCAGTTCAAGGAGGGTGAATGATACACGGAGGAGAACCACTTTAGCAGATCCACACAAAGGGGTAATAAGAAAGCTGTCCAGCTCTAAGGGCAACCTAGGTGAGCTGAAAAAACCTGAACTATCTTGCATACCTGAAAGATAAAATTGATTGTAGTATTTTAAGTCATGAAATATTATGGTATTTTTTTATTCGGTAATAGCAAGTGGACAGAGCTATTGTTGCTTACCAAAAGCAAGTCAACATAGGCTGGATTTTGCTTAGAGCAGAGCCTGAGACAAGGACTTTCTGTCTTTTGTCATGTATGAGTCATTTACTTGAAAACGTGATTTACTGGGGCACCTGAACAGCTCAGTCAGGTAAGTGTCTGACTCTTCATTTTGGCTCAGGTCATGATCTCATGTTTGTGGGACCAAGCCCCGTGCTAGTTTCCGTGCTGGCATGCAGAGACTGCTTGGGATTCTCTCTTTCCTTTTCTCTCTGCCTCTCTGTCTCAAAAATAAATACATAAACTTAAAAAGAAAGAAAGAAAGAAAGAAAACGTGATCTACAAGTGAGGGACAGGGAGTGTTAAATGGGAGCAAGAAAAAAAAGCCCATAAAAGATGTATCACCTGAGTTTTCTAACACTGAGTATAAATGACTGTTCAAGTCTATGGAGATATCTAAAAGTCTACCATATCAAACTCTTTCAGGGCCATCCACCTAGACAGAGCATGGGGGCAGCATTTATCTATTTGGCCCTAGCATCCAGCAATAAGACAACCATATACTTGATCATGTAAAACAGGACAACTGGGACACCTGGGTGGCTCAGCTGGCTAAGCATCTGACTTTGGCTCAGGTAATGATCTCACGGTGTGTGGGTTCAAACTCTGCATTGGGATTTGCACTTACAGCTCAGAGCCTGGAGCCTGCTTCAGATTCTGTGTCTCCCTCTCTCTCTCTGTCCCTCCCCCATTCACACTGTTTCTGTCTCTGTCTCTCTCTCTATAATAAACATTAAAAAAATAAGATTTGTTCAAAAACTTGAAAAAATTTAAAAAAGGAAAAGAGGACAATTATGATAGCAAAAAGAGATAGTATTTTAGCAATGCTGGCACAGCTGATATAATTCAGATCTATCCTGGGCTAATGAAGATGTATGGCTACCCTATGTATTGGTACAAGAATGTTTTGGGAGGAATTAACTCTCCTATACATCTATGGTACACACACACACACACACACACACACACACACACACACACAAAGTATCAATCAAGTTTGTGTGGGTCCTCAATACCATGAAATCAGAGAAACTGCTGAAGAGAAATGGGAGTTGTGAGAGACGAAAGACTTTCAGGTTACATTTGTGTGAGGCTACATGAAACACTGCTTGAATATTTGGTCAGGCTGAAAAGATATGAAATTGGGTAGAAAAAGGCATCAAAGTTAGTTCCCACTTTGAATCACTCGGATCTATTAAAAACCTTCATTAAGTCCAATCAGCAACAGAGGCAGCTTCTGGATTCAGCCAGACAAATTCCCTGCAATGACTTAAAGGCAAGAGGCTTGGTGTAAAATGGTTATGCCCACTGTAACTCATTTTGGGACCATAACTGATATCCACAATATCACCCTGTACCAAAAAATCTAGATTTGCCTCACCCTCAGCTAGCACTCAGGCTGTTCTAAGCTGTTTGTTCAGGTAACCCAGACCTTCTTCCTTTGGAAGGTAGGACACTTAGATCCCTTGTCCTAGTAAAACAACCTTGTTTTTCACAGTTTTCACATAAAACCCAGGAGATACTCCAATGAAGAGTCAATATTACAGATATACTCCTCCAAGACCCCATGGACAGCAGCAATGTTGATTCTAATGGCATTAAGGGTTAACTAGTCCCAGAAATATATTTCTTTCTTTTTGTGTGAGTTCATGAGAATAAGATGATTAAAGAGATCAGGTAGTTGTAATAGAATATTTATTGTGTCCTCTAATGAAAGTTTTCCTCCTTTATGATTCAAGACCTCTCAGCCAAATGATCTGGAATTGGGATGGGACACAAATTATGTGAATGGATAACTGGGCATGATGGTAAGAAAAGCCAATTATACTATTCCCTTTCATTTCTTGGCCCCATGTATTCCACCCAGTGTTGACACCACCATATATAAAATGAACTTTTAGTATATATATCATATCTTAGATGACCAGGCTCTAATTCTGCAGGGTGTGTTCTTAGAACTGTCAACTTAGCTGAGTCTTGAATAGTTTATTCCATCATTATATTTGACTAGCTGTCTTTGAGTGATAAGGTTTCATGGTACAAATGTTGAAAATCCCATTGTCATTCACCAAGTGTCACTCATCCTTTGACATAAAATGGATCCCTTGCGCTTAGGCAATGATATATAGTATACCATAATGATAGATTAGGCATTCTGTAAGTCCTCATGGGGTAGTGCTGACAGAGGAACTGCAGGCAGAGAAGGAAAACCTATATCCTGGGTGGCTTTCAATTCTGATAAGAATAAATCACTGTTTCCTTCAGAATGGATGATGTCCATTATAATCAACTTGCCATCAAGCAGGTACCTGGACGCCATGAGGAATGGTGCCATATTGAAAAGTCATGATTTGTCTCTATTGCCGGTAGACTAGGCAGTCAGCAGTGGCAGTAGCTAGTCACCTATATGTTAAGGAAGTTCATGTTTGAATTCATGTTATGAATTCATACATAAATCCATCCATGAGGCCATGGTCACTCAATCCATGGCTCACTATATTAAGACTTGTGTGATCAAGGAGAGAGAGTGATTGACATTCCAGAACAAGTTACTGTCTTCAATTTGGTGGTTAGGCATCTCTTTGCAGTGGATGACATCTGTTGGGCATTAATAGGAGGCACAAACAAGTGCACTCATCATGCTTTTTCCTGTAAGTCTACCACCATGACTCTTTGTTTCTTGTGTCTGATTTTTTACACTTATTATTTCCAGACTCTTTACTAAGTATGCAAACCACTCACTATTATTGCTCAGTAGTCCCTGTACATTCATAACTAAGGTCGATTCTTCCCTACAAAGAGAACAGTGAACAGACTGCTCACAGCTTGTTCCTCTAGGAAGATTCTCATTTACTCCTTTGTTTAGAACCACCCCTGAAATGGGATATAATGAGACAGTAGTTCACTTTTGGCTCACACCAATCTCTCATACCAACTGAATTATTATGTATGCTTGAAGTGTTTTCCCTCTTCTTTCAGTTGGTCAGTATTTCTAGGGACAATACATGGTGAAAAATACAGAACATGCCCTAAGTTATGTATCTCTTTATTAAGGATAGGGGGAACATGGTGAAATAAATCATGTTTATTAAAAGGGATATCTCAGGATGCCACAGCTATTTAGAAACCTAAAGATGTCTACGTAGCAGTCTCAGAAGCTTTGTAGTTTTATCTGTCATCATATGGCATGTTTACCTTATTAGGACATCTCACTTACTTGTCCTTCTTGCTTACGAGATTAACCAGGATAATCTTCAGTATAGTGCACCAATGTGATACTCCACATAATTCCAAGATCATCAAGATAGCCATAGACTATACATGAGAACAAGTTAAGAGAATTAATATAGCACATAACAAGAAAGTGAATATGTACTGTTATCCTTCACATGAGAAGACAATCTAATTTTGCTTCCTTTTGCTGATGCAGACTGAGAAAAGCGCATTCATTAGACCGTTGTTAACATTCCAAATGTCAGAGAGTATACTGATGTGTTCCAGTAAAGATAACACAACTGTATAGAATAGTCCTAAGTATTGGGAGGTCCTGCTCCAATCCATGCATTATTTTGTTGTTGTTATTGTTGTGGTTAAAGGAGCAACATAGGTTAACTAAATGGAAATCTGATAGGACTACCATTCCTACATCCTTTTGGTCTTTGATAGTGATGCTAATTGCCATAGTTCCTCTTGGGTTGTGGTAGTCCTTCAGATTTGTTATTGCCATGATGTGGCAATGAGAAAGAACATTTAGGGATCTTATACTTGGCTCTTTCTACTTTAACGCCTCTTCTGCTACAAGATGGGAGACAATTTGAAGGTTCTGCTGGCGGATTTTATATATATTTATACAATTTTATACTTAGAGATTGGAAAAATAAAGACATAATTGGTCCATACATACATTGGGCTTGGATTTTTTTACACCTGGTTTCCAGAGCCCACACTCTAACTAGAGGACTTTATGGCTTGCCATGTACCCAAGTATCAATTCAGAGTTCATACCTAACAATACTCAAAAATTATGGACATTGCCCTTCCCAGAGCACAATTACTCTGGTAAACAGTCATTGTTCTACTAAGAATTAAAAGCATATTTACTATGCATAATTGAAGTGTCATCACATATTCTTCCTGCTCTACTTTCAATCAATGGGCCTTGGGTTAAGACTGGCATCTGGAAACAGATCTTATAAACATAGTAGCTTTTTCTTTGTGATCTTTGACATCAATCTTCTGCTCCTTAGCCTTATTTTTTTTTAATGTGGGTTTTTTAAAAAAAATATTAAAAGTTCAGTAACTCCTTTTTTGACTGGCAATGTGTTACATTTGAGGATACACCATGATCTATTAGCCATTGTCATTAATCTCTACAATTACAGAATTTTGACTGTCACTCAGGCTTGTTACCAATTATAGCAATCATATCTAACTTGCCTTTAAAAGTAAACTGCTGACAAATAACATTGTCATTCTGCAATTCCATTATTCCTGTTGATACTAAGAAGTCCTGTTCTATTACATGTAGTAGTGTCAAATCTGGTCTACAGCCACCACCAAAGGACCAGTGCCCCCCTTGTTAGGGCGGTCTTTATTACCTTAGTGAAAGGATTCTCCCCTTTCCCTCCAAATAAACATGGTAGGAGAGAGTGGGCTTTCCTGCACCACATAAGAAATCCATGTTAACCTTTTAAATTTCCTGAGTCTTCTGACTCTTACCTCAATATAGTGGCAAGACAATTTTATCACCTAACCTCTTTTACTAGATATATTCGCATTTTATCACCTAACCTCTTTTATTAGATATATTAGCATGTCTAAGTTTCTAGGAGCTATCATAAAGAGCATTAATGACTGATTTCAGATGTCCTTCCCAGAATATTGAGTAGGGATTCACAGATGAGTAGTCCTGTGACAATTTATTTTCCCCTTACATATGCCTTGGGTTTTATTCTTGGCTCCTTTAAAGCAGAAGCAGAGTGGTTACAATTAGTTCACACTTACTGGTTAAATTAGGAGGATAAACCGAGGGAGCAGAGATGAGGGATGGGGAGGGCAGAAAGAGGAGTCAGTACAAGAGTGAATACACTGAGTTGTCTATGGGTAACTGTTTGCTCCATCCCAATGGGTTCTGAGATTTAGATGAGACTCAGAGAATCATCTATCCATAAGTTCGTGACCCTCACTGCTCCAAGTCTATCTCACGGGGGCATTAACTCCTCCACATCCATGCTTTGTGCACATGTGAAGGCTGAAAAGGTACCCAGGGTTGTCCCAAAGCAACTGGGGCAAAGAAGTCTTGGAGCAGAAGATGAAGGGTACACTGTATGAACTGAAGCAAATGCCAACAAATGGCATCTGCAGGAATCTGGTCAAAGACTGTGCAGAGTCAGCTGACACAGGAGATGAGGCTGGAAAGATCTGAAGCAGTATCCAAGAATGATCTGATAGATAATGCATTGTGAAACAAAGGGATGAAAATAAAATTGTTGTAATTTTTATTAGTTTCACTTTTTAAATAGGTGATTTTAGTACTTTTCAATGTACAAGGTTAGCAGAGATATATTTTGTATTTGTTAATGGCTGCATTCTTGCTGTCCTCACCTTCAGTCATACTTCCCAGATATAATTTTAACTTCATGGTCTCCGTTACTTTGGACTTTAGTTTCCAAATTCTATGTTTGTTTTATTGATATGTATTTATGGTTCTAAGTTTGGTTATATAATTTTAGACAGCATCTTCTGACTGCTTATAATGCAAGCATTTATCACCTAATATTTCTCTCTACATCATGAGGGTTTTTGCTATCTTAATATTTTTAGATATTTTACTGATTACATTTTAATCTATAAATAGAACACTTAAACCTCTTATCATCTCACCAGTTTAGAAAGTATTTCTACACACTACGCCATATTAAAGATTATTAGCATTCTGATCCTTTTCTCCATACTTCTCCAACACCATCCAGCTCTCTTCTTCAGCTATGTCTCCTGTCAATTTGTCAATTGTGGTAATATTTTTTTTGGGGTACAGTAAACCTAAGACTTCTGTTAGTTTTTTAAATCAGTGACTGCCAATACTTAAAACCATTAGCAGCATTTTAGCAATTTTGGATTCATATTTCTTCCCTGTGGTTCCAAGGTCCACTAGTTCTCATTTGATAAAAATGATTTCTGGAATCATATTCAGATAAATTCCTTTATTTTCTTAACTCATCAATTGCTTAAGATCATGCTACATGTAATTGTACTTTATGGATGCCTTGGATGCTGTTAGTGTTTTTGTGATTTTGTTATTGCTTTTAGTTTGTTTTTTTCTTGTTGAGAAAAACAGAAATTTTTCTTTCAAATGTTAGTTACCAGTATCATTTCTTAGTTTCATATTATTTCTTTCACTTGATAGACTCTATATAGTTTTTTTTTGTTTTGTTTTGTTTTTTAATCTAATGTTTGTTTGTTTATTTATTTATTTATTTATTTATTTATTTATTTTTAATATATGAAATTTACTGTCAAATTGGTTTCCATACAACACCCAGTGCTCATCCCAAAAGGTGCCCTCCTCAATACCCATCACCCACCCTACCCTCCCTCCCACCCCCCATCCACCCTCAGTTTGTTCTCGGTTTTTAACAGTCTCTTATGCTTTGGCTCTCTCCCACTCTAACCTCTTTTTTTTTTTTTTTCCTTCCCCTCCCCCATGGGTTTCTGTTACGTTTCTCAGGATCCACATAAGAGTGAAACCATATGGTATAGTTTTTTAAAAGACATTCAACTTAGATCTACTTGAACTGTTTTTACTAAATTAGACCCCTTCTGGACATCATCTTATAGCTTATTTTCACTGTACTTTTAAGTTTTTTTCCATTCCATTTTTTCTCTGGCAAACACACACATGTGTCTTGTGAATCTTCTTGTCTTAGAAATATTTACTTTGGCCTTAGTTCTTTGGCTGGTATAGGATTTATAGTTAAAATGATTTTCCCAAAAAATTTCAAAGCACTGTCTTCTAGAAACTGGTTTTCCTGATGCGCTGTCTGATGCCACCTTAATACTCAATATTTCATTGATTATCTTTGTTTTTCCAGGAACTTTTAGCACTTTTCCTTGTGTTCTGAAGTCTTATGATGGCATGGTTAGGTGTATCACTTTTAAAAATATCCCTCACCTTATCATTTTTTAGATTCTTTTTATCTCTACATGTGTGTCTCTCATGTGCTGGGACATTTTATACTATTATTTCTTGATAATTTCTTCCTTTCCCTTTATTCTGCTCTTTATATCTAAACATCATTATGGTTTTGTGTCATATGTCTTTGATAGATCTTATATTTACCATATCTTTTCCATATTACAATTTCTCACTTCTTTATCTTAATTATGCTTTTTATCTCAGTTACTGCACTCAATGGTTTTGTGTTTGTGGGTATATATTTAATTGAATTTTTGATATTTTCAATTTTAATAATTTTTATTTCATTACGCAGCTTAAAATTTGACTTGGTTGAGAAACTGCCCCTTCCCTCCACTCGGAGGAATTATTCCTTTTCTCCATGATTCTAAATATAGAACACTTAATTTCTAATTCTAGAAAATACTGTCATGAACTGAATTGCCTCTCCAATTTCACATGTTGAAGCCCTAACCCCAAATGTGAAAGTATCTGGAAATAGGGTCATTATGTGGTAATTAATATTAAATGAGGTTATAACGGTAAGTCCTATTCCAATATGATGGAGGCTCTATAAGAGAAAGGAAGAGATCTTTTTCTCTCTCTGCCATGTGTGATCATAGCAGGAAAGCCGCTGTCTGTAAACCAGGAAGATAACCTTCACCAGAACCCAAGCAGGCTAGCTCATGTACCCTGAACGTGGATTTCAGGCTTCCAGAACTGTGAGAAAGTAAATTTCTGTTGTTTAGGTCACCACGTCTATGCTATGATATTTTGTTATGGTACCCTTAGCAGCCTAACATAAATACCTATCTCTCTTGGTTTATTTTTTATCATGATAACAGCAAATAACATTTGTGTATTGATTTGTAAAGCCACACCTCTCCTGATGAGTTTTTGACCTTAGAGAAAACGAATACTATTTCTATCTATAATTACAGCCATGCAATATATGCTATTTGGTCAGTGCTCACTAAATAGAATTTTGTTGGATTGATTTTGTTGACCAAGTGAGATGTGTGATAGTTTAGGCAAATCTTAAGACATGCTATAGTCAGGCAAGGCAAGGCTATGCCATTGATGAGGGAGCATAAGGCAAGATGAGGACAAAGCACAAGCTACCAACACTGCCCTGCCCCTGGGTGGGATATGGTGATATTTCGCAGGTACTTCTGGCTGCCCAAGAACAAAGGAAAAGGAAAGAAAACAAATACTTAACTGATAGATATTACAGTCAAGCAGGACAGAGTCTTCATCAGTGTATATATGTTTTAGTAAATTATAAGAAAAAGGCAATCTTATCAATAGCTTAATCGCCAGAAACCTGTAGACTCAGTTTCCTGGAGCCCCAACATCACCCTCTCCTCCATAGTGATATGGAGAACAAATGCAAGAAGGAAATGGCAGGTAAAATTAAACTTCCTTGGGATGCTTGGGTGGCTCAATCAGTTAATATTCTGACTTTAGCTCAGGTCACAATCTTGCAGTTCATGAGTTCAAGCCCTACTTCTGGCTCTCTGCTGTCAGTGCAGAGCTGGCTTTGGATCCTCTGTCCTCCTCTCTCTCTGCCCCTTCCCTACTCATTCTCTCTCTCAAAATAAATAAACTTAAAAAAATATTAAATTTCCTTATCACCTGCAGTCCACTGACAGATGAAACAATTACAAAGTATAACATTTCTCCAGGAACCCCCTACTATCCTAATGTTAATAGCTTACTAGACGAGAAACAACCTTAGCTTGACAATAGCTAGGCCTCAGTTATCTTAGGAGTCTTATTTAGCATACGAAAGTCCTCCCAGAGGCCTCCTTTTTGCCTTTCCCTCTCCCAACTCCACAGTATATAACCAATCACTCTTCACAACCTCAGTACAGCTTTCTGCCCACAGATCCTGCCCCATACTTTAATAAAATTACATTTTTTTTTGCACCAAAGACGTCTCAAGAATTCTTTCTTGGCCATCAGCTCCAGATCCATACCACTCCAAAACCCCATCACCATGGTCATAAATAAACCTGGAAATTCACTTGCATAACATTACCCAAGCCCAGGGCAGGTTAGGCAGCCTATGGCTGTCTTCTAGCAAGTAATTCAGAGAGTAAGCTACTTCTATCTTTCAACATTGTCACCATACAGTCTTTTGTTTACACCTGTGCTGAGGACAGAGAAAGCTTGGGGAAGACACATCCATGAATTTTTGCCAAGACCTGGACACATCAATTCTGTTCAGGCTCCCCCATAAAAACAAATCGTTTGAATCCATCTAGATTTATGGAACCCAGGAAATGGATATTGGGTAAACAATAAAGAGTTTATGCCGGCTGCCTTCTATAATATGTTGAGAGTTGAGTTTAATAATCATCATGTCTATGTTCTGAAGAACTTGCCAACAAATAGAGTAGAGCAGTGGTTTACAAGCAAGCAAGAAGAGTTTGTGATTTTACTTCTCTTTAAGTCAATAACTTATGAGTTTCAATGTAATACATCCCCTCTATAATTAAGTGAAAAAATTATCTTACGGAATTTATCTAAAGCATCAGTTAATTAAATATAAAAATGGAAGAAACAGAGCAGCAAATGTAAATATCTGTCATCGTATGCTAAGAACAAAATAACTGTCAGACACCACGTATAGTTACATCTTACTCATCTAGTAGAAACACTATTCCTAGAAAAATTATATGATATTTAATTGGTCAACATCATGTGGGAAACAAAGGCAGAAGAAAATGGCAGATAAAATTAAATTGCCTTGTAACTTGCAGCCCACTGACCAATACTTGAGGCTGGGGAATAAAACATTTCTCCAGGAACTCTCTAATGTCTTAATGTTAATGCTTTGCTGGAGGGAAAAACAAGGACAATAGCTAGGCCTTCAGGGTCCTGTGAGACTTCCTTAGCATCTGAAAATCTCTTTGGAAAGGTCCCCTGCCTTTACCTCCCCACAACTACCAAGTATATAATCAGTCTGTCCTTCCCTGTGGGTAGCTCTTTTTGCCCAGGGTCCTGTCCTTGTGCTTTAATAAAATCACCTTTTTTTTTTTTTTTGAAACAAGGACATATCAAGAATTATTTCTCAGCTGTCAGATCCAAACTCCTATCACTACCAAACCCCATCATTTGATGCCCAACTTCCTGCTCATGGTCCTGTTCCTGTGCTTTAGTAAAATCACCTTTTGTTTTTGCACCAAAGACACCTCAAGAATTCTTTCTTGACTGTCAGCTCCAGAACCCACCTCCATTCCAAAAACCCCATCAAATATATACAATACTCGTCTTAACATCTGAACATAGATTAAGTGCATATAGTCATTTGGATAAATTAAACATAAGTTAAAAGAATTTAAAGGAAAAATACAAATTTCGTCAAGGTGGGCTGGTTATCTATATTAATAGATAATCTATTATCTATATTGTAGCTCACAGTGCTACAACTCATTAGACAATTATTCCATGTTTACTTTCTCAGTTATGATACTATTTAATGAATGATAAAATTTGAAAATTTCAAATTAACCTCTTATTAAATCAAATAAACCAAGTTAACATGATTGGTAGAAAATAAACAAACTGATTTTGAAACCTGAAGTTCAAAGAAAACTCCCCTAAGAATAAAATGTTTGAGCCAACCTCTCAAGAATGGGTAAGAAATAATTGTGGTAAAGGGAAAAAAATATGACCAACAAGTGGGAACACTTGGGACAAAGGTCCTGTATGAGAAGGGAAGCAATGAATAAATAAATATTCAAAACATTAAGTCAAGGCAAGGATGAAGGAGAGTCAGCAAGGAATGAAGGTGTGGGCAGGCAAAGCTGGAATGGCTTCCCACATTTTGCACCCTCATACAATGCCAAATAAATATGTAATAATTATTCTCAATTTATCATTCACTCACTCGTTTAATCACCATTCTTCTAGGGATTCATTATGATATAGATTTCTGAGGATAGGAGACAAAGAGGAGTTTTTGTTTGTGTTTGTTTTTTTTTTACCCTGAGGAGCTCACATTAAATCTTTTATACAACAAATGCATGAATTTGCATGCCTACCAAGCAGGCGCTGGGAATTCTATCTTGCACATCATGTCCTTCCTGCCGACTGCCACAAGGTCAGCATGGCTGAGGCCATTCTAGAGAGACCATGCCCTACTACCACCTTCCATGTGTATTTACTGAACACTTCCTGTGTCTCGGAGTTGTGTTCATTGCTCCCACTTTGGTATGTCCTTCACCTCTGGATCAACACAGGCTTAGCCTACACAAAGATGTACAAGTGAAGTAGAAATTTAGTAAACCATTTGGTACGTTCATCTGCCTTTCCCTGAGATAATTTCTTCTCTGCCATGCAGCAACAGATTTGAACATTTGCCCCACCTGTATCTCAGACCAAGGAAATAAAAGGTACAAATCAATATTTGGAGCTTATGTGTAATGGAATTGCAAGCTCTTTAACAAGACAACTCACTGTCAGGACTGATGTGAGATGATAGGACATGTCTGGGGGAAAATGGGAGGAAGGGTTAAGCTCTGAAGCCATTTAAACAACCTATATTTTTTCTGGATAGTTGCAGATAAATAACCGTGCATAAATTATATACCATCATGCAACTCTACCATCCTAAGATGTCCTCAATATCTTTAGAAGTTTTGTAGCTAGTCAGTTTCCAATTTATTCACAGCATGTATTTCACAACTTTTCTTTTAACAATCTATATACTAGAACAGACTGGTTTCTAAAATCCAGATTTATGTGTGTGTGTGTGTGTGTGTGTGTGTGTGTGTGTGTGTGTATTTGTGTGGTTGCTGTTGTTACTAACACTTGACTGAATCTAGTAGAAGATAAGTTGGTTACCTCTTAAAATGACTTTCTAAGGGAGAAAAACCTAAAACAAGAAAAGAAAACTAAAATGACAATGGGTTTGCAATGTTTACCTGCAGAAGTTTGATAAATGGTTACTAAAACTATTTCCTTTATGAACATTGCAGGGTAGAGAGGTCTGTCAAGACACATGTCTACCAACAAACCAGTAGCCCTAGATATCACTTAATAGCTAATACCATGAATTCAAACATCATTCGATATTCATTCAATTATCATTATCTGAATTTGGTATGTGTCAAGTACTGGGCTAGATAGATAGTTGGAATATAGAGATACTGCTTTAACTTTGTTCCCTAGCAGAAAGTCTGAGTCGGGAATTCTTCTTTGAGTAACTTATGAGCTAATTGCTCTGGATAAAGGGAGGGAGGGAAGCAGAACCTGGCAGGAGAAATAGCTAAGCAGCTATAAAGTAACTCCAGCCTGTCCCAATGGGAAGCTCTGGAACACGGATTGTACCACTAAGCTGACTCCACCTTGTGAAAAGGAAAATAGCTGCTGCCCCTCATGTCAGTGAGTTTGGGCTCAGGCTTTGGAAGAGGGTGCGTGAGGACAGTACTCTCTCTCAGGCACCACAGCTCCAGTTTTACTGAGAGTACTTACCTTAAAAAAAGTAACAGTAAGCCTTTAACAGCCAAGTCTCACAGTGACAGGAGGGTACCTGCACTGGCCTGGAAAAGCAATCTGCACGGGGCAACAACACCATCCACTACAGAAGTTTCTGTTCTGATCACATGACAGCACAGGACTTTAACTTAACCACTTAGAATGACTTACCCAGCATTATACAGTTATTAGAGGAAGCAGAATATCTTATAAAAACAAGCAAACGGATACACATTTAAAAGAAAAAAATTACCATTAGCATTTTTCAAAGATTCTCCTTAAAAAATGTCCTCTGAACTCTCATAACCAATATCAAATTTTGTCATTAGAAGTGGCCTGCTTGCTTGTTTCACTATTTAAATTGTTTACTCTTTACCTGGCCACGAAATAACTTTGAAAACTATTTCTTCCCCACACTACCAGAAAACAAAGAGAAACACAAAAGTACATGTAGAAATACAGATTTGCTTTTTCTTAAAATGTGAAGGTAAATATATACATTTTATCAATTTATTCCCTAATTTTCACTATCTGACTTCTATTAATAATTTAGCAAACACAGATGAACTCTAAAACTCCAATATATTTTTTTAAATGTTTATTCATTTATTTTGAGACAGAGTGTGCAGGGGAGGGGCAGAGAGAGGATCTCAACCAGGCTCTGTACTGTCAGCATGGAGCCCGACACAGAGCTCAAACTACAAACCGTGAAATCATGACCTAAGCCGAAATCAAGAATCAGACACTTAAGCGACTGAGCCACCCAGGCACCACCAAAATACCTTTTTTAAAAATAATTTTTTAAATTTTTATTTATTTTTGAGAGAGAGAAACAGAGTGCGAAGAGGGGAGGGGCAGAGAGAGAGGGAGACAAAGAATCCAAAGCAGGATCCAGTCTCCCAGCTGTCATAGCACAGAGCCTGATGGGGCTTGAACCCACAAACCGTGAGATCTTAACCTGAGCCAAAGTTGGACGCTTAACCAACTGAGACACCCAGACTCCCAACACCCCAAAATACCTTAATGGAGAAATCGTAAATAGTTTTTCCTCTCATGTCACTTTCTAACTTTCTACTGGTTTGTTAGTACATTGTTGATTTCACTATTAAATAACATCACTTTATACTTTTATATATCTGTACCGATGAGACAGCTCTAAGAAGGAGGAGTGTCTGATTTTTCATGTTTTCTGAATGAAGCAATGCCTTGAATATAGGAGGTGCTTGATGGATGTGTGTTGAAATGGTGACTTAGTGAGGTTACATTTTAAGAGGCAGTCACTTTCTAAAGACAACAAGAAAAGCAACAATTCTATAAAATTAAAATTATCCTTGAAAAGTTTATAAAATTCCCATTAAGAAACATATATGGTTTTGTGTATATATTCCTATGTCGACTCCTCTAAATCCATTGCTCAATATTTTTTATGCTTTTCAATTATTCTTCAATTTGTTCCTCAAGGAGAGTGCTGATTTGTCACAACCTACTTAAAGATCACTTACACCACACATTTAGCTCTTTTCAGTGGTCAGGAAACCCTGAAACAACCTTTATACATACTTATCATAAATTTTGGTAGTTCACATTGGTTGTTTTTGGTGTAACTATAACCACTGCTTGTTTAATATGAGTAAGGAGATAGGGGCTATCCTATGCAGAGAATTAAATTTGTGTAAGATAAATACATTAATTATTCAATTTCATTGTCTTGCTTCTCAAGTGAACATAATTAGCTCATCAACTTCAAAAAAGGACCCATCTCCCAATGGTTTTATTAAAATTTCCCAATTTCCTCATATCTTATTTTTTCACATATACTCATCATCTTAACAGCAGTGAATGAGTGGTTTCTTTTAGATCTTTACAACGCAGTCATAACCGGTAGCCAAATGAGCATGTACCCATCCCCTCCCTTAACAGAGATTTGCTTTTCTATATGCAGAATGGCGCACTGTTGTGTTTACAGGACTGCTTCCAGCAGCTAATTATTGTAAACAACATAATGCTATACGGTACTGATAAGAGTAAATATGATAATGACCATGCATCCTCATCATAGCATCATCTTTGGAAAACTATTTCTGAAAGTAAGCAATTGATAGTTGGAAGAGAAAGCAAGAGAGAGGGGGAAAATTTGATTACTAGGTTTTAGAGGTTTCAATTTGCTGAAAAAGTAAATCTCTAACATAATGACATGCAAGAATGTGGAAGAAAAGTCTCCATTACCACTTGGACAGCTGTTTACATTTTCTTCCATCTGGAACACAAGTGAAAAGAATAAAATTTTGTTTGATTGCAGCGACCCAGGTCAGGGAATTAAAAATGCAACAAAATTCCCCTAAAGCAGCATGGTCCACAAACGGATGTCCCCTAACCCAATACAAATTTATTTCTTTCCCAAAGCAAGCAGCATTCTGGACCGTGAATAAGATGGAGACTTTTCCCACAGTTGTTCTCATCTTCCTACCTCTGCTGTCATGCATTGTTTCCTCCTGCAGTACCGTTTCAACCACACATCCCATTTCCATAGACTAGGATCAAACAAGAGGACATTCTCAACAATGGGGAGAAAATGATATCAGTTTTAGGAAATTTTAACAGGTGTTGTCTAATCATACACAACAAATAGACACTGATTCCCGGTAAGCAGCTTAAAACAAAATTGCATTAGTATTAGCATTGCAAGAGAAACTGGTCTACAGTGAAACCAATTTTACTATGATATGGAAAACAGACTGAGGTTTCTCTAAGGCTTACTTACCATGCTAACTTTACTTATAAACAAAATGACAAAGAAACTGCTAGCTGAGGAATAAAGTATCTCTATGATATTTCCATATTGTATTACAAATGTCTCAGAGTATTTGTAGAGGCATTACTCTAGTCTCATTTCATACTGCAGTAAAATGAATTAAGCACAGTTTGAAATTTATACAGTAATTCTGTATGTATAAAAAGTAATCACATTACTTTTTCAGTGAAAATATAAATATATTACACGTTGTGGCTTTTAACATTCTTTGACTATTTAATTCCATTATTGTATCAGTCATTTTCAGTCTTTTATATAAATATACCAGGGTATATTTAGACCTACATTAGTTTTCCATTGTTGTTGTAACAAATTTCCACAAACTTTATGGTTTAAAATAACATGAATTTACTAACATACAGTTCTGGAGGACAAAAGTCCAAAACCAAGTTTTTTGAGAAGGCTACATTCCTTCTGGAAGCTTTGAGAGCAAACACATTTCCTTGTTGTTTTCAGCTTTTTGCTTTCCTTGGATCTTGGCCCTTGCCTTCTCATCTTACTCCAACAACTAATTTTCATGCTTACACCCCTTACTGCCAATTCTGATCTTCCTGCCTCCCTCTTATAGAGACACTTGTCCTTAAGAGGACCTTTGATTACATTGGGTTCAACCTTCCCAACTATCTCAAGATTCTTTACCTAATCACATCTACAAAGTCCTCTTTATAACACAAAGCAAGGTACTGACAGGCTCTGGGGATTAGGACATGGACATTTTAGGGAGCCCATTATTCAGCCTATAGCTGAATTTAAAATTTAAGTCTGAACTGATTGTTTCCAACATCAAATCATGGGATGTAAATATCACACTGATTTTTGCTAATTACTCTTCTTCATTTTGAGAATGATTAACAATTCTATAGTAAAGTATCTTATTTCTACACTGTAATAATAAAATGTCATGGAGGTTTGCCTGTCCATTTTAGAAAACTGTCATTTAAAATTACTTTCTTGGGGGGAATCCTGGGAAGATGGCAACGTAGGAGGACGCTGGGCTCACTGCGCGTCCTGATGATCACTTAAATTCTACCTGCACATGCTTAAAAAACCCAGAAAACTGCCAGAAGACTAGCAGAATGGAGTCTCCGGAGCCAAGCGCAGACGAGAGGCCCACGGAAGAGGGTAGGAAGGGTGGAGAGGTGGTGCATGCTCCAGGGACTGGCGGAGGGAGCAGGGGCAGAGGGGCAGCCCGCCGGGCAAGCAGAGCCCCCGAGTCTGGCTGGCAAAAGTGGAGGGGCCAGACGGAGTGTGTTCCGACAGCAAGTGGGGTCGGGAAGGTTATAAGCTAACAGCTCTGCTCGGAGAACAGGAGGGCTGGGAGGGAGAGTTGTTGAGCCCCAGACGACAGAATTCAGCTTGGTAGGGAACAAAGGCGCTCACCAGCACCATCTCCCACGCCCATCCCCCAGCCAAAATCCCAAAGGGAACCAGTTCCTGCCAGGGAACTTGCTTGCACCGCGAAAACACCCAAGGCTGTGCTTCTGCTGATCCATCCCTCCTGCGGGTCTGACTCCCTCCCGGTGCCGCAGGGCCCCTCCCGAAGCGGATCTCCTAAGGAAAAGCAAGCTGAGTCAGCCCCTCCCGCCCCTGTGCACCTTGCCAATCCACCCCAGCTAATATGCCAGATCCCCAGCACCACAAGCCTGGCAGTGTGCAAGTAGCCCAGACAGGCAACGCCACCCCACAGTGAATCCCACCCCTAGGAGAGGGGAAGAGAAGGCACACACCAGTCTGACTGTGGCCCCAGCGGTGGGCTAGGGGCAGACATCAGGTCTGACTGTGGCCCCGACCGCCAACACAAGTTATTCAAGACAGCACAGGGGAAGTGCCCCGCAGTTCCGCACCATTCCAGGGACTATCCAAAATGACAAAACGGAAGAATTCCCCTCAAAAAAACGTCCAGGAAAGAACGACAGCTAACGAACTGATCAAAAACGATTTAAATATAACAGAAAGTGAATTTAGAATAATAGTCATAAAATTAATAGCTGGGCTTGAAAACAGTATAAAGGACAGCAGAGAATCTCTTGTTACAGAGATCAAGGGACTAAGGAACAGCCAGGAGGAGCTAAAAAATGCTATCAATGAACTGCAAAATAAAATGGAGACAATCACGGCGCGGATTGAAGAGGCAGAGGAGAGAATAGGTGAACTAGAAGATAAAATTATGGAAAAAGAAGAAGCTGAGAAAAAGATAATAAAATCCAGGAGTATGAGGGGAAAATTAGAGAACTAAATGATGCACTAAAGAAAAATAATATATGCATAATTGGTATTCCAGAGAAGGAAGAGAGAGGGAAAGGTGCTGAAGGTGCACTTGAAGAAACAATAGCTGACAACGTCCCGGATCTGGGAAAGGAAAAAGGCATTGAAATCCAAGAGGCACAGAGAACTCCCTTCAGACATAACTTGAATTGATCTTCTGCATGACATATCATAGTGAAACTGGCAAAATACAAGGATAAAGAGAAAATTCTGAAAGCAGCTAGAGATAAACGTGCTCTAACATATAAGGGGAGACCTATAAGACTCATGACTGATCTCTCTACTGAAACTTGGCAGGCCAGAAAGGAATGGCAGGAGATCTTCAATGTGATGAACATAAAAAATATGCAGCCGAGAATCCTTTATTCAGCAAGTCTGTCATTTAAAATAGAAGGAGAGATAAAAGTCTTCCCAAACAAACAAAAACTGAAGGAAATCGTCACCACTAAACCAGCCCTACAAGAGATCCTAAGGGGGATCCTGTGAGACAAAGTACCAGAGACATCGCTACAAGCATGAAACCTATGGACATCACAATGACTCTAAACCCGTATCTTTCTATAATAACACTGAATGTAAATGGATTAAATGCACCAACCAAAAGACATAGGATATCAGAATGGATAAAAAACAAGACCCATCTATTTACTGTCTACAAGAGACTCATTTTAGACCTGAGGACACCTTCAGATTGAGAGTGAGGGGATAGAGAACTATTTATCATGCCACTGGAAGCCAAAAGAAAGCTGGAGTAGCCATACTTATATCAGACGAACTAGACTTTAAACTAAAGGCTGTAACAAGAGATGAAGAAGGGCATTATATAATAATCACAGGGTCTATCCATCAGGAAGAGCTAACAATTATAAATGTCTATGCAGCAAATACAGGAGCCCCCAAATATATAAAACAATTACTCACATACATAAGCAACCCTACTGATAAGAATGTGGTAATTTCAGGGGACTTTAACACTCCACTTACAGAAATGGATAGATCATCTAGACACACGGTCAATAAAGAAACAAGGGCCCTGAATGATACATTGGGTCAGACGGACTTAACAGATATATTTAGAACTCTGCATCCCAAAGCAACAGTCTTCTCGAGTGCACATGGAACATTCTCCAAGACAGATCACATACTGGGTCACAAAACAGCCCTTCATAAGTATACAAGAATTGAAATCATACCATGCATACTTGAAGACCACAATGCTATGAAGCTTGAAATCAACCACAGGAAAAAGTCTGGAAAACCTCCAAAAGCATGGAGGTTAAAGAACGCCCTACTAAAGAATGAATGGGTCAACCAGGCAATTAGAGAAGAAATTAAAAAAAATATGGAAACAAATGAAAATGAAAATACAACAATCCAAACGCTTTGGGACACAGCGAAGGCAGTCCTGAGAGGAAAATACATTGCAACCCAGGCCTATCTCAAGAAACAAGAAAAGTCCCAAATGCAAAATCTAACAGCACACCTAAAGGAAATAGAAGCAGAACAGCAAAGGCAGCCTAAACCCAGCAGAAGAAGAGAAATAATAAAGATCACAGCAGAAATAAACAATATGGAATCTAAAAAAACTGTAGAGCAGATCAACGAAACCAAGAGTTGTTTTTTTGAAAAAATAAACAAAATTGATAAACCTCTAGCCAGGCCTCTCAAAAAGAAAAGGGAGATGACCCAAATAGATAAAATCATGAATGAAAATGGAATGATTACAACCAATCCCTCAGAGATACAAGCAATTATCAGGGAATACTTTGAAACTTTATATGCCAACAAACTGGACAATCTGGAAGAAATGGACAAATTCCTGAACACCCACAAGCTTCCAAAACTCAATCAGGACGAAATAGAAAGCTTGAACAGACTCATAACCAGCGAAGAAATTGAAACAGTCATCAAAAATCTCCCAACAAATAAGAGTCCAGGACCAGATGGCTTCCCAGGGGAGTTCTACCAGACATTTAAAGCAGAGATAATACCTATCCTTCTCAAGCTATTCCAAAAAATAGAAAGGGCAGGAAAACTTCCAGACTCATTCTATGAAGCCAGTATTACTTTGATTCCTAAACCAGACAGAGACCCAGTAAAAAAAGAGAACTACAGGCCAATATCCCTGATGAATATGGATGCAAAAATTCTCAACAAGATACTAGCAAATAGAATTCAACAGCATATAAAAAGAATTATTCACCATGATCAAGTCGGATTCATTCCTGGGCTGCAGGGCTGGTTCAACATTCACAAATCAATCAACGTGATACATCACATTAAAAGAAAAGATAAGAACCATATGATCCTGTCAATCGATGCAGAAAACGCCTTTGACAAAATTCAGCAATCTTTCTAAATAAAAACCCTCGAGAAAGTCGGGATAGAAGGAACATATTTAAAGATCATAAAAGCCATTTATGAAAAGCCCACAGCTAACATCATCCTCAATGGGGAAAAACTGAGAGCTTTTTCCCTGAGATCAGGAACACGACAGGGATGTCCACTCTCACTGGTGTTGTTTAACATAGTGTTCGAAGTTCTAGCATTAGCAATCAGACAACAAAAGGAAATCAAAGGCATCAAAATTGGCAAAGATGAAGTCAAGCTTTCGCTTTTTGCAGATGACATGATATTATACATGGAAAATCCGATAGACTCCACCAAAAGTCTGCTAGAACTGATACATGAATTCAGCAAAGTTGCAGGATACAAAATCAATGTACAAAAATCAGTTGCATTCTTATACACTAACAATGAAGCAACAGAAAGACAAATAAAGAAACTGATCCCATTCACAATTGCACCAAGAAGCATAAAATACCTAGGAATAAACCTAACCAAAGATGTAAAAGATCTGTATGCTGGAAACTACAGAAAGTTTATGAAGGTAATTGAAGAAGATATAAAGAAATGGAAAAACATTCCGTGCTCATGGGTTGGAAGAATAAATATTGTCAAAATGTCAATACTACCCAAAGCTATCTACACATTCAATGCAATCCCAATCAAAATTGCACCAGCATTCTTCTCGAAACTAGAACAAGCGATCCTAAAATTCATATGGAACCACAAAAGGCCCCGAATAGCCAAAGTAATTTTGAAGAAGAAGACCAAAGCAGGAGGCATCACAATCCCAGACTTTAGCCTCTACTACAAAGCTGTCATCATCAAGACAGCATGGTATTG
The DNA here is from genome assembly GCF_018350195.1 of Panthera tigris. NCBI lineage: Eukaryota > Metazoa > Chordata > Mammalia > Carnivora > Felidae > Panthera > Panthera tigris. Next base: position 43,086,976 of record NC_056661.1, on the reverse strand, counting down.
GCACAAAAACAGACACATAGACCAATGGAATAGAATAGAAATCCCAGAACTAGACTCACAAACGTATGCCCATCTAATCTTTGACAAAGCAGGAAAGAACATCCAATGGAAAAACGACAGTCTCTTTAACAAATGGTGCTGGGAGAACTGGACAGCAACATGCAGAAGGTTGAAACTAGACCACTTTCTCACACCATTCACAAAAAATAAACTCAAAATGGATAAAGGACCTGAATGTGAGACAGGAAACCATCAAAACCCTAGAGGAGAAAGCAGGAAAAGACCTCTCTGACCTCAGCCATAGCAATTTCTTACTTGACACCTCCCCAAAGGCAAGGGAATTAAAAGCAAAAATGAACTACTGGGACCTCATGAATATAAAAGCCTTCTGCACAGTAAAGGAGACAACCAACAAAACTAAAAGGCAACCAACGGAATGGGAAAAGATATTGGCAAATGACATATTGGGCAAAGGGCTAGTATCCAAAATCTATAAAGAGCTCACCAAACTCCACACCCGAAAAACAAATAACCCAGTGAAGAAATGGGCAGAAAACATGAATAGACACTTCTCTAAAGAAGACATCCGGATGGCCAACAGGCACATTAAAAGATGCTCAACGTCGCTCCTCATCAGGGAAATACAAATCAAAACCACACTCAGATATCACCTCACGCCTGTCAGAGTGGCCAAAATGAACAAATCAGGAGACTATAGATGCTGGAGAGGATGTGGAGAAACGGGAACCCTCTTGCACTGTTAGTGGGAATGCAAACTGGTGCAGCCACTCTGGAAAACAGTGTGGAGGTTCCGCAAAAAATTAAAAATAGATCTACCCTATGACCCAGCAATAGCACTGCTAGGAATTTACCCAAGGGATACAGGAGTGGTGATGCATAGGGGCACTTGTACCCCAATGTTTATAGCAGCACTCTCAACAATAGCTGAATTATGGAAAGAGACTAAATGTCCATCAACTGATGAATGGATAAAGAAATTGTGGTTTATATACACAATGGAATACTACGTGGCAATGAGAAAGAATGAAATATGGCCCTTTGTAGCAACATGGATGGAACTGGAGAGTGTGATGCTAAGTGAAATAAGCCATACAGAGAAAGACAGATACCATATGTTTTCACTCTTATGTGGATCCTGAGAAACTTAACAGAAACCCATGCGAGAGGGGAAGGAAAAAAAAAAAAAAAGAGGTTAGAGTGGGAGAGAACCAAAGCATAAGAGACTCTTAAAAACTGAGAATAAACTGAGGGTTGATGGGGGTGGGAGGGAGGGGAGGGTGGGTGATGGGTATTGAGGAGGGCACCTTTTGGGATGAGCAATGAGTGTTGTATGGAAACCAATTTGACAATAAACTTCATATATTAAAAAAAATAAAATAAAAAAATTAAAAAAATAAAATTATTTTCCTTTCACAAAAATAATAAGTCACTTTATAATAGTTTTCACACAGGATATACATATGACATATATATGTATATATGTATATATGTATATTTATATGTATATTTATCATGTTTATCATGTATATTAATAGAGCAAATTTTGTGTTAGAAATGTTTTTCTATTGTGATGACCAATTTCTTGCAGTCAAGAGAAAAATTAAATTACTATATGCTAGAAATGAGAGCTCTGTATTTTTAAATTTTGGGGAAAAATTCTAAAGGTAGATATTATTATGCCCGGTTTAAGAATGACACAACTGAGACTCAGAATCTGGAAATAGGCCAAAAGACAGACCCCCCTCAGTAGAAAATAGCTAAATTCCGTCCTGCAGATTATATCATGGATATAGTTTTAGGTAATGGGTATTTTTTTTAATTTTTTTTTTTAACATTTGTTTAGTATTGAGAGACAGAGATATACAGAGCATGAGCAGGTACAGGGCAGAGAGAGGGGGAGACACAGAATATGAAGCAGGCTCCAGGCCCTGAGCTGCCAGCTCAGAGCCCAATGTGGGGCTTGAACTCACAAGCTGTGAGATCATGACCTGAGGTGAAGTCAGATGCCTAACCGACTGAGCCACACAGGCACCCCGGTAATGGCTATTTTAAAGTGTCTTACTGTGTGCATTCTAGTCTGGCTTCCAGGTTCTGTTATAAATGAATTCTTCCCCCATTAGTCTCAAAATGAGTTTAGTAGTAAGACAACACACACTAAGTGAAAAAGCATCTTAACATGAAGTGAACTTCAAGTTTCCATGGACACTTGAGAAGTTAACTACTCCTTTGTCATTCTTCTTTTCTCAGTCTTCAAAGATTTTTTTCATGACATTTTCTCTAGGAGGCTGCCCCAGACCCACTCATCCTTACAAAGAGTTACTTATCATTGATTCTATGCACTTTCTTTTATGTATTTTTTTTATTTTAATGTTTATTTATTTTTGAGAGACAGAAGGCCAACAAGAGAGGGACAGAGAGAGGGAGACATAGAATATGAAGCAGGCTCCAGGCTCTGAGCTGTCAGCACAGAGCCTGACATGGGGCTCCAACTCATGAACTGTGAAATCCTGACCCGAGCTGAAGTGGGACACTTAACTGACTGAGCCACCCAGGTGCCCCGATTCTATGCACTTTCATAGCCCTGCCCTCCATTATCTCCCCACTGAGCAGACTGCGTGGTTCTTCCTCTCTACCCCTCCACTTTAAATCAGGGAAAGAAAGACCTGCCCGTCTGGTTTAAAAACTGTATCACCATCACCTAGGGCTTGGATGTTAGAACACATCTCACAGGTAATAAATTCTGGTGGGTACTAAATATATAACTGATGATAGAATGAATGAACAAATAAATTAATGAAATGTGAGTGTTGCAGAAATTTTGAGAATGATTGCTAGAGCTTTATGTTTGATTAATACCTGATGGTGTCCTTCTAATTTTTCTTTTGATTTTCAATACAAACTCAGCATCTTCTTCACATAATGCTGCATTATATATAAACCTGCTCAGTTGGATTAACAACTCTAAAAACTTAGACTGATAAAAAAAACAAAAAGTCTTACCTTTGGTAATATTTCTTACAAAAATGATAGCAGTGTAGAGATGAAAAGCACATCTCTAGGACCTATTTAATAGACATAGAAATGATGTAAAACATGCACTTTAACAACTGTATTTACTCAAAGGAAGAGAAGTAGAAGTTTTTGTTAGAGAAGAGCAGACTGCATTATAAAAGTGACCCATTGATTAACCGATTTTAATTTTTTTTAATGTTTAAATTAATATTTATGTGTCTCCCAAAGTGGAAACTGAATCACACTATGTAAAAGTATCACCACTTGTATTTTTATAGGAATCTTTCCTGAAGTGTTGTTTTTGGTAAAGTTATAAATTCTTATTCTAAAGCAAACATTTAGCCAAGATTAATCTTTTTTATTTTTTTATCCATGTTTTCATATACAGAACTTGCTTAAGGCAAGGTACATCTATATAGGCAAAATCCATTTTAATTTTAAAGAAGAAAAATAGCTAAAAGGCATTTTTTTGGAATTGGAAAATTACAGATAATTCACAGTTGAGGGACTACAATGCAAACTACCAAGTTGTTGTGTTGTTGTTGTTGTTGTTGTTGTTTGGTTTTTTGTTGTTGTTGTTGTTGTTGTTTTTGCCCCCTGAGGACACGGGTGGTATTCTTTTGCCAAAGGGAAAAATCCATTTGTCAGAAGACAATTAAAACTAAATCTAGTAGAAACTCCATGCCTACATGTTTTTATATAACAAAATCTGTGTCTTCAAAAAAAATTCAGTATATTCATTGGTGCTCTACCTTTATCAAGTTTTTATTTTCAAGAAGCTTGGTTAATGTTTTATCCAAATTTGCCCTCAACCCATATGATGGCCCATGATTTCTGCACCTCAGACAGTTGACTTTTGAGTGGTAGGGGAGGGTCCCCAGACTCCACTCATTAGATGCTGCAGCAGGATTCTCACAGAGAGTCATGACTCCGAGGCTTTTCTTTCCAGGAAGCAACTTTATTCCTGCCAGCACCGTCCAGTTGGATTCCTACCTGAAGAACCGAGTCCCAAACACCAGAAGGTGTAGCTTTTTATGTATTTTCTGCTTCTTTTTCTCCCATATAGAGTAACACACAAACATGCAGTCTGATTAAGTGGTCTCATGTTACAAGGTCATGAGGAATGTTGTCATGTACGGGTATAGCCAGGTTGCCGTGAGGTTTGTTTTGTTTTGCTTTGTTTTGTTTTGTTTTTTTCTTTCCTTAACCAGGGGACCCCACCACAGTGCCAGGTGTGACAATCAAAACTGTCCCCCAGTATTACCAGATGTCCCCTGGGGACGAGGTGGGGCAGCAAATTCACACTTAATTGAGACCTACTGGCCTAGACAAACAGAAGAACCAAAGAGAATCAGTGCTGTGTCTGTTAAACAGAGATTCATTCTCTGATTTTCCATATGATACAGAGTGAAGCACTTCTTTAAGTAATTGTGAGAAATAAGCCCATTGACGCAAAGGAGGGACGTGAAGACTCCGAGAACAATGACATGAGGATTTAAACAAAGTTCTTGTTTAAGACAAAGAACATGTGTCTAATAGACAGACACACTCTGGGAAGTTACAGCAGGCGATTTATCTCCTAGCACTCAGAACACCCCTGTTTCCTCACTGGCTGAGAACTGCAGAGGTTACAGCCTTACCCAAAAGTCATCTATGCCCATGTAAGGGAAAAAGTAGTCTGATGGAACAAGTGTACGTTCCCTGAGGTGTCGCAGACACTTTTAGTCTCTCTTCCTTTTATTCTATGGTACATGGTCATTGCAAAGACCAGCAAACAGCCCGAGAACCTAAGCCAGCAAAAGGGAGAGAAGAAGAAGAACCAGGAAGTCAAGTGTCTAAAGGGTTGGGACTCCTTTGTGTGTGTGTGGTGTGGGGGGAATTCATACATATTTCCAGTAGGTTGTAAATCTGCTGCTAACTGGACAGCCCAGCTTTTATTTAGTATTTCTGAAAATGAAACATCTCCCTTACTTCTCACAGTAATGATCAGGGTCACTGCTTGCATTCTAAACCGTGGATTTTGTGCCTGACTTTCAAAACCGAAGGTATATATCATACTTGGAAACTGGGCAGAGGGCACATACAGACATGCCTTGGAAACAGAAATAATCCACTTGATGATTTCCACTGCTGAGATTTATGACTTCAGAGTCAAAACCTCCCCTCCCCCTCTACATTGCAACCCTTAGTTGTGATGGCCACACTCACTACCCCAGTGAAAGCATGAAGTTAATTCAGCCATTTTGACCCGACAACACATAGTTCCTGGCTTTTCTCAACAAATTCTAAAGGTCACCGAGCTGAAACTACTGGAGGATTAGTCAGAAAGTTACACAGCCAAGGAACAAAAACAACAACAGTAGCACACACTTCAATTGTGAATGGAAAATTATATAATATATGTCCCTCTCCTTTAATGTTACATAACCTACACACACACACACACACACACACACACACACACACACACACACCGGTTTTAACTTTCTTTCTTCCTGTGATTATATTAAATTGAGTTGTTTATCTATTCTGGGGCCTAGTGTCCCCTCTGAACTGAAGGAATGGCTTTCTCCTTGTGTGTCCAGTTCTTGCATTTATGCTGCTTCTGAAATGCTGACTAACATGTTAGCCTTTTCAATTCGCTTGTCTCCTAGGTGAGGAGCTGCACATTCTTCAGGGACTATCTAATTATTTCCATCAGAAAGGAGAGTTCTGAAAGGAATAACATTGCAAAGCTTCTGGGTTTTGTTTTGTTTTGTTTGTAAGTAAACAAGGCATGGGAGGCAATATTTACCAAAGGGATTTCAAGTAGGATCTTGGGGAAATCAGATTCCCTGGATCTCCTTATGGTGTTCAAGGTAAGACAGTGAGTATATGCACAAAATATTACCAAAGTTACCAGAAGTAAACAACCTGCAATTCTTAACTAATTCGATAAAATGAAGGGATAACTGGATTATGGATTAATTATTCATACAGACTGGACTATGAGTTTTTGGTCTGATTCACGAAGTTTAGCTGGTTCCTTCAATGCAATAAAATAGAACATGTCTAGTGTTCCCATGTAGCAGCCTGGTATGTACATTTGTTTGGGTACAGTGAGAATGAAGCCAAAATTCTGTCAAAACACTTTAAATTCAAACAGAAGAAATAGTACCATTCTAATCATCTCTTAAACCTCCTACTTTGCACACGGAAAAGTATATAGTATTAGTTTCTTGAAGGCTGACAAAAATTAATAATATTCAATTGGAATTTTCACATTTCATCTGTTTTCAGATATATGTTGCTTCACAACTTATTTCAAACTCTGAAATGGCTTCACCTTCAATATGTGGGTTATACTGATCCCCTAATCACTATGCATGGCAATTACCTGACACTTTGAGGTTATCTTGTGAAATAAAATGCGTACCCAGTATTACAAAGAAGCTTCTGTCTATCTAATGATGCATATTAGCACATCATTTCAATTTTAATGAAATCAATGGCTTATTGACATGCCCTGATTTATGCCTCACACCAACTAAATGGGTAAGTGCTATTAACCTCACTGCATGGATTAGGAAACTGAGTCTTAGTTTCATAAACTTCATATCACATGGAAGCTAGTCCGGTTTATACAGCTTCAATGTGTAGAAATGAGACTCAGAACTATGTTTGTCTGAAATCAAAACCATACTCTCATCTAAGAATCCCTTCCTTTCTTTTCAAACTAACCATCCTTTAATTCCATTTGAAAGTAGGTCTGTGTGACTTTCTAAAAATTAAAAGAAAAATATCAGTCATTAAAAGAAGAGTTCTATATTTGAGCATTAGTTTTCACCTAAAATGATTCTATAAAGAAAATGAGTTAATTAAATATGCATTACAAAGCTTCAAACTTGGATTAGACATACTCCTATAGATATTTAAAAGACCAATGTTTGTAATTTGTTCCCAGTGAACAAAAATTTATTAAGTGAGTGTTAAGGACAAGGCAACAAACACTGTGAGGGTCTAAAAATGCAATTTACCAGGAAACAGAGGAAAAGGAGAATGAGATAATTCTAATAGAAAAACCAAAGCATTATTAATAAGATTTTCATGAAAGCATTAGACAACACAAGAGTTTAGTTTTACTTTGTTTCTTAATAGTCTCAGAGTGGGAAAGACCTTTCTAATTATGATACCAAATACAAAATCCATAAAAGAAAAACTAATGCAATCGGCTACATAAAAATAAATTCTGCATGAGCAAGAAAAAGTCAAAAGCAAATTACATACTTAGATAAAAACATTTAGTATTTGTAGATAAGAATCTAAAGAGTCTGTAAACTCTATAAGAAAAAGATATATGCACAAAGTTATTCATTACAGTATTGTTTACGATAGCAAAAAGGTTAGAAATATGTGCTCATCACTGGTTACATATATATGTTACATGGATACTATATCATTATAGATCCATTTAAAAATGAATTTTTAAAGGTATAATATAGAAACATTCTTGAAAATATTATAAAGTATTCAAGGTAGAGCCCAGGATAAAACTTACCTTAGGCTAAACAAAAGTATGCAATTTTGTGTGTGCATAGCTGTCTTTATCGAGTTAGCGTACCAGAAACTAAAAGCAGTGTTAGCCTACACTAGGATCCAAGGAACTAGGAGATAGAGACAGGACGGATACTTTTCACAGTTACAAGTAAATTCATTATCTAGTCACATTTTAAATTAAACAAACAGTTATTTTGAAAGGAATATCTTATAAAAGACATTACTGGGAGGCTACCAAGGAGTAATCCTGAGTAATCATAAAGAGTCGAATACAATAATGGAAGATAACTGAATTGGCAGGAAAGAGAATCAGTTTAGCTTGGGACACAATGAATGGGATGAATTTGAGAATAGATGGATTCATCATGCTGAGGCATAAGTAGTTAGAGGTCTCTGACAGAGAGATGGCAATGTGGGCCTAGAATTTTGACAGTGTTTAGCTTCACATTGCTCCAAACCTACAGCACTAGGCCACCTGCATTTCATTCTCATGCCAAACCTAGTCTTGAGTACCCCAGCCTAACCCATACATCCTGCCTCCTTCTGAGGTCTGAGACAGGAATTTTGATGAATGGAGGATGCCGAAGTCAAGTGACCGCTATAGAATTATGTGAGGTTCATAGACATCAACATTGAAGTTAAGGGATAGTAAAGAACACCACAAGCCAAGTGTGATGTTATACTGTATAATTTTCCTTATATTTTTTTCTCTACTGTGTTTCTTAATATCTGTGGACACTGGCTTCATCGGCTTATGTTAACAGTTTTGTGTCCTTCCTCTGGAATTGGTACGCTGATGTTTTGGCCTGGTTCATTCCCATGGGCCACAGTTACAGACAACAGGTGAGTCAAAAGAAAGTATCTCAATTCTGGGAACATTTTGGAAGTATTCAAAACAAAGATGATCTCTTTCACTAGGGATACTTGCTAAGATATAAACGTGTAAGCTTAGAATTTCGGGGGTCAACTACATATAGTGAGTGAGCTATTGGAGAATGAGATCAGCACTAAAGAAGACAAGTGCCTACGTGCATACACACACACACACATTCATGTATGTGTATGAGAAAGGGAATAAATCTAGGCTATATCATCTGAATTCTGGAATCAAAGCCACGTCCTTCCAAAATTTTATTATTATTTTTTAATAATTTATTGTCACATTAGCTAACATACATTGTATACAGTGTAGTCTTGGCTTCAGGAGTAGATTCCCATGATTCATCACTTGCATACAGCACCCAGTGCTCATCCCGATAAATGCCCTCCTCAATGCCCATCTCCCATTTTCTGCACCCCCCAACCCTCCATCCCTACCAACCCTCAGTCTGCCAAAGTTTTATTTCTTGAGCCCAAACCTTCTTTGTATCTATCTATCTATCTATCTATCTATCTATCTATCTGTATGTATGTATCACCATCACTCTTATTCCTTAAGTCTCCTCAGTTGAAGTTTTATTACTTAAGAGAAAACTCATTTATACAACATTATACTTGCCAAAATGGTAGTTATAATTATAAAACTCCATGAATGGAATTCTGTCTCTATTTTAGGGAAGACCCAATCTCATAAAATTTGTGAACATTAAGTATATAGTTATTTGCCAAACAGTTCTGAGGGGCTCAATAAACACTTGTTGACTGATGGCTCTCATGTGGCTATTTCAATATACAATTGACCCTTGAATAACACAGGTTTGAACTGTGCAAGTCCATTTATATGTGGGTTTTTAAAAATATAAATACAGGAGAGTACTATAAATGTATTTTCCCTTCCTTATGATTTTCTTAATAACATTTTATTCTCTTAGCTTATCTTATAGTAAAATTATAGTACAGAATACATATAACATTAAAAATATGTGTTAATCTACTGTTTGTGTTATTAGCAGAGATTCCAATCAATAGTAAGCTATTATTAGTTAAGTTCTGGGGGAGGAAACAGTTATATACAGTTTACTGACTGTGTACAGGAACATGGGTATCCTTCCATGTTGCTGATGTACTTCAACACATGGGGTGAGAAACGACTAAAGTCAAGGTTTTGCTTCACCGAAAGGAGGATTCTGGTATGTGCAAAGCATAGTCAGTTAATGGGCTTTATAAGGCTCAATACAAGATCCTGGTGCTTGGATTTTAATATAAGACAGGAAATATATTAATAAGAAGCTACATTTCTTATGACTAACCTTATTTCACTAATAACTTACAGTTTTATCTTCCTACAACGTAGATCTTTGGGTTTCTCTTTAGCTTTAGAAGAGAAGAACAATCAGTAGTGTTCTACAAAGTACGAACAACATTTAAATTGAAGTCAAAATTAACAATGGGTTACAGGATCAGACCTATGATCAGACCTATGTAGCTTATAAGTTAACTGTTTTAAGTGCATACCACATATATTACAAATAACATATTGTTATGTTTGGCTCCTCCCAGAAGGCAATAAATAAAATCTAAGTCTAATGGCATTTACATATTAGTAGTGGCTGAAATTTTATAGATGCAGTTTTATGGCCCAAAGAAAAAGCAGTTATTTTGGGGTCTCTACAGCTATAAACCTGTACATAGATTTTTACAGTGCTGAGTAAGCTTGGATAAAATTAAAGCATAAAATTTCCCCACATGACTACTTTGGTTATCCTTGGGAATATTATTCATCTGAGGATTTTTATTTCAAATAGCAAATGTATGGAAGTAATTTTTTTTTTCTTTTGCTTGATGTGGACCAAATTAATGAAACTAATATAAAAAGCAGACAGAAATTGTCAAAGACACTTGCAAGACATTTTGTATAGAAATGTCCTTGTGTTTTGACATTCTGATTTCTTGTTTTCTGACAGGGCTATAATTTGCTTTAAGAATTGTTTTAATCAGTTACCAAATGTTTCTTATGCTGCACTGGATAGAAGTAATTGAATTTTGTAAAGATGTCGCACAGTAGCTGGGGTAAGATTAAAAAATTTATTTCATTGACCCTTCTTGCTTTCAAACCCAGGGTCTAATTAAAAACAATGCTTCCTAAAAGAGGTTATCATCAAAGATAGTTTTAATAAAGCTTTACAGGTTAGCTTTGATAACAGCATCATTTCCTTTAACAAGAGGACGAATGTGGTTGCTGCAATGACCAAATCCAGTAATTACACATCTCACAGCTAGCCCATGTTCAAGTTGCATGTTCTGAGAGCTTATAAATCCATGAAAATAAATGTCTCTGGGGCCATCTTGACTTCAGAAAGATAACTTTAAATGAGCTGGAGAAATGAACCTTGCTCTTTCCCTAAAGTGTGTGGTGCATTGCAGAATGCCTATTTATAGAACTACTTTAAATATAATCACAACCTCTTCTTTTGAAAAAAAAACAAAACAAAACATACTTTCACTATTTTTTTCACTTAACTTGTAGATGAAAGCTGTCTTCCTTTAGTTCTGAGATTCTATTTACATAAGGCAGGACTGAATATTAAAGAAAATAAAGTACCCCTTAAAAACCTGTGAAACACTGGGTGGCTGGGTGGCTCAGTTGGTCAAGTGGCTCACTTCAGCTCAGCTTATGATCTCACAGCTGCTGAGTTCAATCCCTGCATCTGGCTCTGTACTGACAGTTGGATCCTGCTTCAGATTCTGTGTCTCCCTCTCTCTCTGTCCATCCCCCCTTGCATTCTCTCTCCCTCTCTCTCTCTCAAAAATAAACACTAAGAAAAACAACATCTGTGAAACACCAGATCATAATCTAATGATTTCTAGAATTTTTACAACTCATAAAGGCTTTAGAAACCATCCAAAGAATAAGACACACATTACTGGGGATAAACATTTTCTTTTGCCTGTTGAGTATCCATGATTTTTTTCTATTAATGATAACTCAATTCTCCTTTGCAAAATCACTCCTCCCTGACTCTGACAGCACATGGTCCATTTTCTCCTAGTTCCATCTATCTAGTTTTCTGGAACACATTGGTATTTGGTCTTTCCACAGCCTGGACTTCTAGCCTCCCCTTCAAGTCTGTCAGTGACCCTGGGTCCTTTGAATTAATTCATTTTGGGCTGGTGAGAACTCAAGTTGGTTTATGTGGCTTTTTCTCAAAGAATCCTTGCTAACTGTAGCTCATTAGATGAAAGCTCAATTAGGACAAGAAATGCGTCTATCACTGTTTCATGCAACAGTGTGTAAAATACTGTAAGTGCTCAAACAATAAATGCGAAGTTGATAGGAATTTAGAAGAATGGAGTGAAACGTCAGATCTCGCGGGCAGATTATTCCAGAACCTAAATCAAAGATTACATTCTCTTTGATATTTCCTTCCATTGTTTCTTCCCAATAAACAGCCTTCCCTTAAACTATGCATGCTCTGCTCCAGCTTTGCTGAAGAGAGAGGTGCTGACATTACTGGTCTTTAACATGTATGCCACTTCTGTACTATGGTTAATTTATACTACCCTGAGACTTCCGGTGTTTAATCTGAGCATAAAAGTATCCCAGGAATGCCACTGGCTGACAAATTTGTTAAAGTTGCAATCCTTTAAATCCTCTTAAGGTCATAAATTACAAATTATGACATAAAATTGAAGACAGATCGTGACCAATTATTTTCTCACTCCTATTCATTCAACATAGCGTACTGTACACTGGATAGGAAGAAAAAAACCAACAAGATTATGCAGTTTAGGTAAGAATACAGACAGAACATGAATAACTCCTTGGCTTAAAGGGGTACTATTTTCTAAGGAGTAAAGTCAAACTTTTGAACATATCCTGTAAGGCTGCCCACTAACTGGTCTCATTTTTCTCTTTTACACCTCAGGTCCCACCTGCTTGAATAACCAGTCTTCCTACACTCCCATTGCACCATCCATCTCCATATATACTGAAATCTCAAAGAAACGTCTTAGGTCCTTATTCATACGCTTGCACACACCACTTTATCCACCTCTGAAGCCATTCCATGTTTGTTTTTATTTGTTTGTTTTTTATCATCCTTTGAGACAGAAAAAAACATGAACTAATTCATGAGCACTTTTTCAGAAGACTCAGATATATTTATGTATCCCTTTTTCTCTCTCATAATATATTCTATAAAAATCTATTCTAGTATTAAATACATTTTACCATAATTATTTGTACATGTTTATCTCTCCAAGTATTCTGCAAGCTCTTCAATGATAAGAAATGGGTCATGTTCATTTAATTCTTCACCCCACTCTCTGCACGTTAACTGGTACACTGTAAGCTTAACATATATTTGACAAACAGAAGAATAAATGAATAGAGACAAGATAAAAAGTGAAACCCAACTCCCAGGCCAGCTATTCTTTCTACTGCATCAAGCTGACCTTATCCATGGCAGACATAAAAGATATTATATTATGATTTAACTGTAAATTAAACTGATTTCCTTTAATCTCATATATATCTATGAGTAAACTGTGTAAGACTAGAAAGGAAGACAAAGACAATTATTCTGATGGTTTGGACTAGACATTTGCTAATTCAAATATCTACATGTTTCAGAATATATTCTTTTGTTAGAAATACTCAATTATTTCACTTTTCACTTCACTTTGTTTGGATATATGTGGACCTTAAGCTCATCTTAATATTGTGGTTTATATTCACTCACTTCCAAATTTAAATGCATTCCAAACTAACTAACTAACTAAATAAATAAATAAATCTCAACCCTCAAGTGTTGCTTTGATTGGGTAATACGAAATAAAAGCAGTTTTTATTTTACATATTTTTTGGAACAATGCTAGCCTTTTTTTTAAATTGAAGTATATTTGACACATAATATTACATTAGTTTCAGATTTACAACACAGTAATCTGACACTCTTTTCCATTATGCTATGCTCACCACAAATTAGCTACCATCTGTCACCATACAACACAATACCACTGACTATTCCCTAGGCTGCCTCTCATCCCCAGATATAAACACAGCTTATAACCCTGGTTGACTGGGTAATTGCAACTGTGTAGACTTGGTCTGTGTTTCCTTGCCAGTGTATATTCATTCTCAAGGCCTAGTTTCTATTAGACTTAATTACACTCCCCTGCTCCTTTAAATTGAGGGTATCCTCAAAATGAGGGTTTTGTCTATTAAATTGAATGACTTCCCTCTGTAGATCAAGTGCCTAGGATGCTGGTATTAAATGGAGATGATGCCCTACAGTGAACATACATTTGTAAAACAACTCCAAGTTTTGCAGCACCATGGTTCCAACCAGCTGTGTTCCAACTCTTGCATGAGTTCATTGGTTTTTAGTAAACATGACTAATGGAATAAAATACCTCAAATGAACAAGCACACATCTCCCCCGCTCTTTTTTTCCCTCTACATGTCCTCTGAACATCGATCATTTAGTTCTACTTGACTGGTATTTCATCAGGGAAATAGTATATGTATTCTACCACCTTGTGGCTAATGTTTACTGTACATGAACCTTGAGGCTATATATGCTTTAGTAATAATTAATTCATTAATAATATCTCTCAGGGTGCTGTAATAGAAACAGAAAGGTGACAGAAAGAGGAAAAATACAACAGAGAATTGTGCCAGCTGTGTACCAAGATCTATTATTACAAACACTTAACTCAGATAATTGAACTCTTGGGGATGTCATCACTTGAATTTTCATTTTAGAATTGTCCCAACTTAATTCCACAGATCTTCACATGAGCAACCTTAATAGTGATGATTTGTCTATGGAACTTCAATCCATATCAGAAAAACAGAACAAATACATTAACTATTTTCTATTAATAAGAACATTTACTTGGAGTTGTAATACCTGTGTGCAAATCTCTGTCTGCCATCTACTAGCTAGGTGACTTTGAGCAAATTCCTTTGGTTAAAATTAAGATGATAATTATAATCCATGCCATACCTAACTTCCAAGGTTGTCAGGATAACTAAATAAGAATTTTCATATTAAATCTCCATATTAAAATTAACTTAAGGTATCACTATTCATGTAAGTATATAAATTCAAAAAAATTGTTTAAAAGCAGCCAAGATATTTGGCACAGTCATTGAAAAATGCCCATTCCGTAAACAAACTTTGTCCATAGGACTTTGAACTGGTATGACTGAATTTTTGACCCAAATGATAGTATGCTTTGGCATCTTGAGGATGTAATTTAAAATAGCAATTACTTTATCACCTTTTATTACCTTCTCCCAGACAAAAGCATAGGCCAGAAAACTAATTATCAAAAGAAGTTTTCATTAGGCAAGAAAAAGGTGATCAAATTACTTGGGCCAGTTCTCAAATAAGTATTTTTATATGATCTAGATATTTAAGTGAATTGTGTATGCTCAATTATCTGTTCCTACAATCCAATCCATACATCAATGTTCTTCTGGTGCCTTCTGCCACCACTTTTTAAAATTTTTTCATGTTGCAGTAACTCTGGGTTGTATTCAAAACATAGTTAAAATGACAAGTCACTTAGTCTCTGACCTTGGACAACTAGAAAGAAATTTTCTGTACACTGTAAGGATTGTGGAAGGACCTATTTAACTTAAGAACAAAAAAGAAATAAGAAGAAAATCTGTCCCATGAAAGAGAGATTCTTTAATTCTGTATATAGCTCTTGAGGACACAATGGACAACAGTTGTTGAAAACAATAATAGTAATGACAACAATGATTAATATATATTCAGTACTTCTAAGTACTAGGCACTTTGACAAATGTTTTATATGCATGTTTTAATTAAATCCTTTGAACAACCTTACCAGCTAGTATAATTACTACCCTAACCTAACAAATGAGAAAACTGAGACAAAGAGAAATTGAGTAAATTTCTCAGTATCACATCCTAGAATTCAAACTCAGAGCTATCTTCCATCACAGTCCACTCTTAATCTTTTTACTACATTGTAAAAAGCACAAAATTCAACTCAACACAACTTGATCTGAGTTCCCCAGCAAGAGAATGAGCCCGTCAGCGTTAAGAATTTTTATTCATTAAAAATGAACTTGAGAGAGTAACGAGCCTAAAGTTACTGTACAGATGAGGGAAATGAAATCCAGAGCTGCAAAGTGGCATTTTCACCATCACAGAGTAGTTGGAAGCAGAGATGGGATGGGTAGTCTCCTGTTTCCCACTCTAGCGTTCTCTTCGCCATACACAGTGCTTTTTAATTTGATGCTGGATGATCTCTATTGATGATGTTGTAGAGATGTTTCAGCAAGAAGCAGTGCCCCGGACTGCGTGAGCTATTTTTCTGCCTGTCTGGCTAGCTTTCCTTTCCTTATTCCTATAATTGACATTACTCCCCTAGGTATAGGAGTGAACAATAGGACTTGGTAACTGTTAAAATTTATGTTCCAGACAAATGTGATTGGCCCAAATCATGGATAAATCAGAGACCTTCCTACGTATTCATCCATGGATTTTAAGGACACTCTGTGATTTTTCACTGGAGTTGCTGGTATGTGATTGTTGATTTATGTTCAGAAGGAAACTGCTCCAGCACATGAAAACAAACAAACAGGAGGTCAAAAAGAGGCCTGAAGGGATTAAACCCTGGCTTCCAAGTTTTGATGAATTCAACCTCTGAATTACCTCATATCTCTCCTTGACTATAGGAGTCAATTAACTTCTCTTTTCTTTAAGTTAGAGTTGGAATTCACATTCTTGCAACCGAAAGACAGAAGCCTAACTACCCAAGATGGAGAGGGTGAACTCAGTTTCCCTTGGGTTTCTTTCTGAATCAAGTCACTGTGAATCACTAATCCTGATGTTTACTACATTCAGTCATTCAACAACACTGCCTGTTTACCATCAATTCATGAAAGGACAACACGTTTATTTGAGCACTTTTTGTGGGGTCAGGCGAAAACCTCCCCAACAGATAGCGCTGTTTCCAAATGGCAAAATGGAGAGAGAGTCTAAAATTAAATCCCAATTTTCATAAAATGTTTAGTTTCTTCAGGAGAATTAAACACTGTAGCTAGAAATCTTTCTTCCATACTATTAAAAGAGGCACTTTACTGAAACATTTTATGAGAAAAATCTTGTTTTCTCACACAGAAACCCCTTTGTGACCTTATACTCTAGGTCATTTCTTACCAAGCACTTGTTTATTATCATGTAGTCATGGGAGCTGACATGACTATTTGTTGTGCCTGAAATGTAATTATAATTCTCTTGCTGCGTCTCAGAAACAAATCTTTGAAATGGTCAATGGTCAACGCAGTCGAAAGACATGAGCCTTTCACAATTGTTGCAAAATTTCTTGCTCAGGATACTGAGTAACTCTGGAGAACAATTTGTGGATAGGCTGATGACCAGCAACTCATGTAAAAGTGGCCATAGCAATAAAAACTCGGAACTGTAGACAATACACCTACCTATGACAATACAACTAAAAACATCACCTCAGTGCTTTCATTAAATATAAAATTATTAAACTCTTAATGTTGTCCACGGATTCAAAAGGTCCACATATATGTTGCTAGTTCTATATCATTTTTCACAGTGAATTGGAAAGAGAGATGTTGTAGTATGAGGCTGCCATTAGGATCAGGAAAAACTAGCAAATATAATCGAGTCATGACAGATACTATATTATTATATTTTATGTCGAACTGTGATCACTTTGTCACTTACATGTTCAAAATGAATTCAAAGTCTTTCTATCTCTAATTATCAAACAGGAATTTCTAGGAGCTGTCAGATACTCAAGAAGTGACCATCTTTATACCACTTTCCAGTCAGTGAAATGGAAATTTTTCCAAGTCAAAGTATTGAAGAAGTGCCTACATAGATGCTTCTATCACATGTGATGGGCTTATCCAGCTGTCTGTAACTTGAATCACTGACTTTGTGTCAAGACTTGTCAACAATGGAGTGACCTTAGGGAGGTCAGGGCATAGCAGAAATTATTGAATGGATTGATGACACATCAGGTTTAATGTGGGATTATGACTTAGACAATAAATAGAAATAACTTCTCAATATACTAAACACCTGATGTTTCTCTATTCTGTCGCCAAAATATAAGTAGTCATGTCAAAAACACAAAGTTATTTGAAACTGACTTGGGGAAAAATTCTTTTTTCAGTTGGGTTACCACACCAAATGACTCTTCTCTGTAAGTGATTAAGACTTAAGTTTGAAAGAAAAATATGTAAACAGGAAAGAAAATTAAAAACTACTCTATGCTTTTCACATCTCCCTCTGGATCCAGTAATTAAAAACCACATTCAGCACCAAAATATCAGCTGCACTTTTCCTGTGAATTCACAGCCTTAAAATAGTGATGTCCTTTCAAGAAAACACTATTCAAAATGACAAGGGCAGGGCATCACTAGGCGAAGAACCATTAACTTTCAACCCTTTGTCCCTTCTCTAATGTTTTGTAAAAAATACAGTAGTAACAGATAATTTATCTACCTCATTCTAAACCACTCTTCACTAAGTAATCTCCCCTTTTGGGGCCTCTTTCTTTTCCACAACTTCACAATTTTGCATGTATTTCATGCATACAGCCTCCTTTGACTTTAAACAGAGATTCGTATTTTTAAAAATGAAAAAGCCAAAGGACATACAAAAAACAAAAACATGGCCTTGGATAGGAAGAAAATTCAACAAAAAAATTGAGTC
Source organism: Panthera tigris (assembly GCF_018350195.1). NCBI lineage: Eukaryota > Metazoa > Chordata > Mammalia > Carnivora > Felidae > Panthera > Panthera tigris. The sequence goes on along the minus strand of NC_056661.1, from coordinate 43,068,788 downwards.
AAAAGTAAGCAAAACAATGAAAATATACACATCCAAATAACTCTGATTTCAATTATTAGGATCACCCATTTTTTTTTTGTCCTCATGAGACTGCTTCCCAACTTATTCATTTTGGTGACAAACGTGATATTATCAGGTATAATTTTATGAAAGAATGAAGGAGAAAGTAGGATATTACCTAGGTTGGGAATTCTGTTAATATTTGAGGGGGCTTAAGGAATAATGAATATTTTCCTTGGTACACAGCTATATGACCACCATCATCCTTGTTCTCCTCCTCATCGTTGTCACCATCATTATCACCATCATCCATTCATTAGTTATTGTATAGTAAGTCCTAAGCTCAGCACTTTACATACATTAACTTCTTAACCTGGCAGAAAAATAGGAACAAGACGCAGTAACAAATTCATAAGGTGGATAGTAATGTCATCTGAAATTTGCATATGAAGTAAAGAGAAGTAAATAAATGCTTGAGCACATAGAAAGAACGGGCATTGAACCCAAGACTGAACCCAACCAGTTTGAGAGTCTTGCTTTCATTCTAATTTCTTAATTCAGTTCCAAGAAGCTTAATGCAAAAATTTCTTTTGTAACATTCTTCGCTAGTTATGTGAATTATATGTTACTCAAAGACTGAAGATTACTAAAATCTAAAAGATCCTAAACATTTCTGAGAGTTTCTGGAGGACAGGGCGTCATTCTTCTTATTTTTTGTAGTAACCAAGCACATGCAATGGTGCTAAACAGTTTTTAATTCATATTTTATCAAAGTAAAAGAAGAATATGGCTTAAAGAACTAAATAGTTCTAAACTGCTTAGAATAAACTCCATAATTTCCTACTACTCTCATCCCTATCTTGAAGAAAAAGTTTTCTTTTGGATCTTCCTTCTATATTTCCAAATAGCATGCTTATATTGCTATCTCTCAAATGATATCTGGAGACTGATATTTATAAATTTTATATTTTGGCTCTCCTACTCTCTACTTTTCCTACTTCTATTCTCCAAATGTTGTTATATCACAATCTTTGTTTAATATTTGGTGTTTTAATTATCATAACCATGTGAATATTATTTGCTATTGAGTCACAATGTACTATGATAACTCTTTCTTGTTACTCCTTTTGTTTTCCTTGGAATTATTGTTGCTTATTTTTATTGCTTAATAGTCTTGAAGCTTTTTCTAAGACTTCCCACACCCTCTAACAGATCTGAAAATCCACTCAGCACAGTATTGATATAATCAGAACTGTCATAAAATGTCAATTTCATTTTTTTTAAGCCATTGTAGGTATTTCTTCTGAAGTCACTTGCTGCTCCAAATTATTCTAGTATCCTTTATCAAGTCCTGTAGTACAGAAATCAAGTTTTCTCTTTGACCTCATCTTGGGAATTATCTTGATCGCTCTGTTGTGATAGATCCTCTGTTCTCTAGATCCAAAGCCTTTCCTTTTGTACTTTCTCACTACTTTTGGAGTACATCCTACTTTGGATTCTCATAAAACAGTATATGAAAGAAAATTTTCTGAGACACTGAATATCTGAAAACATCATTATTCTACCTTCTTACTCAATTTATAAATCTATATTTAGTCATACCATTTATTATAATAAATACATGAATAAATAAAATATCATTTCACTATGAATTTTAAAGACATTGGATCCAATTATCTTCTAGCTTCAGTGTGGATGCTGAAGGGTTTCTTGCCATGTCAGTTTTCAATTCTTTGTGTGAAACTTTCTTATTATTAAAATATGGAAAATTTCAGAATCCTCTCTTTATAACCAATATTTTGAAAAAATAATAACTGCATGCCACATAGATCTTTTTAATTTTTTTATTCTTATTTTTGGTGGACCCTTTTAAAATGGAGACTGACTTACGTCAGTTCTGGGATTTTTTTTCTCTTATGTTATTTCTTTGCTAATTTCCCATTATTTTATTTGTCGCTTTTTGGAATGACATTTAGAGGGATGCTGGAAATTCTCACTTACTTGTTCAATTTTCTTATATACTCCCAACTATTATCCATTTGTATCCCTCTAGTTTCCAAGAGAATTACAGAATTTATATCTTGTAAAATTGTACGTATGTTTTAAATTTTATCTAATCATTTGTTTAATTTCTAAGATCCTTATCTCGTTCTCTAATTGCAATCTGTGTAGCTTTTGTAAAACTTCCTGGGCTCCTGTGCTAGTATTTTGGGTACTGATATATATATATATATATATTTTGAGATGTTCTACTTTCTGCAATCTTGTTCATCCTGAGTTAGGTTGGTTTTTTGTTTGTTTTGGGGGGTTTTGTGTGTTTTTTTTAAGTGTGTTTTTTCAATCTTGGAGAGGTTCCTCAACTGTAGCTATTTGTTTATATCATTTGGTTCTTCCTAGTATCAGCATTTAGCTTTCTCTTCTCTGGAGTAGTTGAGTTCAGCCAAAAAAAAAAAAAAAAAAAAAGATGCTTCTATATATTAAAAAATTTTTTTTTAATGTTTATTTATTTTTGAGAGAGAGACAGAGCACAAGCTGGGGAGGGACAGACAGAGAGGGAGACACAGAATCTGAAGCAGGCTCCAGGCTCTGAGCTGAGCTGCCAGCCCAGAGCCCGACTTGGGGCTCAAACTCATGAATCGTGAGGTCATGACCTGAAGTCATAAGCTCAATCAGCTATGCCACCCAGGCGCCCTAAGATGGTCCTACATTGCTCATTGAAGATGATAAGCCTCCATGCCAGTTTTATAAAAGCATTTCCAGGAAGACACCGGGTGGCTCAGTCAGTTCAGCATCTGACTCTTGATTTTGGCTCAGATCCCAGGCTCATAGGATTGAGCCCTGCACTGGGCTCCAGGCTGAGGATGGAGCCTGCTTGAGATTCTAACCCTCCCTCTCTGCCCTTCTCCCCCACTTGCTCACACTCTCTCTAAAATAAATAAAAACAAAACAAAACACAACACACAACAAAAACCTTTCCAGGAAGAAAAAGAGAACTCAAGCCCCACAGGTGACTAAGCAGCCTCCTACCTTCCTGGGATCTAAAGAGTTGGGAGTAGCTTATTTTAATTACTTCAGAGATTAGCTCTCCCATCTCCTGGAATATAGGTTTATCTACCTGACTATGAATAATGGAGGTAGCAATTATGGGTTCTTCTTGTTCCATATACAAACTTTTTAATCAATATCTCTTTGAAGCATCCACCACCAACCCCAACTAACCTTTTTTCAATAACCAGTGCCTTCAAACTTACAGCCTTCCAAGAGTTCTACGGAGTATGTCAGCCTCCACTTTGTTAGCATTTCCCTCATCTGTTATGGATATGTGCCTTTTTTTCTGCCCCTGCTTATTCTATTATCATGTATTCATTTTTATATTGTGATTTGGAGATATTAATTTATCTTAGATTCATGAAGCCAGAGTATAGATCCCTGTTTCATGCACTTCTTACAGTATAAGAGGAGAAAGGGCCCAAAACATTTCTCCACCACCTTAAAACTAAAATCCTGCTAACTATAAGATGGCTTCTATAAATGAATAAATGAATTAGTAAACAATTATAAATATCAGTACATTGTTGGTCTGGTGGTCATTGTATATATGCCTCAAATATTTGCTGAAATTGAGTATAAAGTCACAAAATAGTAAAATCAGCCTGATTATTTTTTCCCTTTCCAACAAAGCTTCTCTCCTTTCTAATTTTATGAGAGATTCTGACATTGACCAGCAGGTGTGGAAAACTCCACTGGGAAATTTTAAATAAAGGAAATTGATGGCTAGGTAAACATAGTACTTAAATTTAAATATATCTAAGAGCTTAGCTATTATTCTTAAGTACCCCAGTCATCTCCCCTAAGCCTACCCATCTAATTATTCAGAATGTAAGGCGATGTCATTGCTTACTCCACTATCTTCAGTGGGTAAGTGATTATATCTAAAATACAAAAATGCTGTTTTACAAGCTCTATCACATTCTCAGGAATTTTACTTAAAAAAATTTGGGTGACTCAAGCAATGATAGTTGCTAACTGGTCACAATTGCTGATTGGCCCTTCATAAGAGAAACTTGTATTAAGTTTCTCAAAGACTAAGAAAGTGCGTGTATATTAATTTTATGTGGAACAAGGGTATTATGAAAAAAAGTAAAAGTCTTTATAACTGATTATAGAAAAACAACTTGATTTTTATATAAAACAATATAATCAGCACACAAAAACTATAGTATGTACACAATGTTTAGAAAGTACTCAGGTTCAGAGAGTCCAAATTAAGCAGACATTAAGATGTACAGGTACATAGCTCAAACATGCTCGTCAATGTTTTAAAACTTCAGTAACTTCTATCATAACTATTTAACACTGTAGTATACACAGTTGGTCCCTTCGTGTTGAATTCTATAAAATATCACCAGACAACCTATTAATAAGTCAAAACTAACTTTGTAAGAACACACAGTAAATGAGAACACTATCTTAACAGAATCTTACCGTTTCTTAGAAAGGGAAAGTGGTAACTGAGGTATTTACAGCACTTGGGTCTGAATTTAAATGTTTTAAGGAAAGTTCTTCAGGGCAGGAAAATGATTGGGATAAGCCAAAATTTTAAGATAATAGTTAAGTCTTGCTGGAAATATCTACGCAAGAGCCTTTAAAGGATTCTTGATAAGTAAACTGTTGTTCAGTAAGCAAACAGTTTGCTCAGGTAAAAAAACTCTTGTCTGAGATTAACGGACTTTCAAGAATTTGCTGAAGAAAATAATATTTGCATGTAGGTTTACACTTCTTGGACAAAATTTTTCTGCAAAACACAACTAAGGCATCTTAACCTGGGTGATTTAAATTCTTTTCTTTCCTAGACAAATCTTCCCAAATTCAAAACTAAGTCATGGTGACACAGGTGGTTTCAGTTATACTTCTCTTTAAAACAATGTACTTTTCAATTGCATGGCTTTATCCCAACCTCTAACAGATACATTCTGATTTTTCACTATTACTATGGTGCACTTTGGGCCAAGGAATAGAGAAGGAGGAGTGGTGTCAACAAAATGGCACCTCCAGGCCCCACTCCTCTAACTGAAACCTTGAAACCCAAGGAAAACTATCAGAAACAACTTTAGCAGAACCTTGCAGAGGTGTCAAAGTTTTACAGAACCCAAGCAAGCACCGAATCAATAAAGTCAAAGTTAAAATGGTAGAAAATCTTTGTGGTATTTTTACTTGTGCTTGTCCCATGCCCTCATGGGCATGGCATCACTCTTTTAGAAGTAAATCTATGTTCCCAGTGTGGAACTGATTCCTCATCTGGCAAGAGTAGAAAAGCCCTTAATCACAAATTATCATGTATGTCCACTCTAACCTGTTTATGGGCTATCTGAATGACTGATGCAAGGCACTCATCTTTGTTTAAAATAGCTCAGAAGTCAGCTGGAAAAGCAGTAGGGATTGATTAGGAAAAAAATCATTAAAAGGTAAATTAGCAAACCACAGGTATCTGGGACAAATGATTATAGTAAAAACATCCAATAGCCTGCCTAAAGTCCAGAAGAAAAAGGTAGGGAGAAGGTCTTTGGGAAATTAGAAAGTTGCATGCACTGGAAGTATAGAAAGCCAATTTTGAAAGCTTTCCCAGGGTAAGATGCAGACTGGTGAAAACCTTAAATTTTCACTTTAAGCTGAATCATAGGCTAAGTGCAAGCCTGGTTAGTGTTGAGGGAGTGGCTTGGCAGAGAACAAAGATGCCAAGACTAAGACAGGGATTTTGATCTTTTGTTTGTTTTGGCATTTAACACAATTTAAATAATAAAATTTTTTGGCATTTAACACAATCACTGCCAAAACAACAAAAGAAAACCTAAGGAACTGAGAATATAGTGATCACACTCAGTAAGGAATATAGTCCTTTCAAATACAGTTTGGGAAAATCAGTAATCAGACTACTATAACCATCAGCAATTTCAAAAAATAAAGCAAAATAAAACAGCAAACTGGAGAATGAACAGAATTTATATTTATAGTTATGGCATTATAACATTCAAATGTCTACAAAAAAACCCACCATGCATTCATGGCCAATTCATTTTCAAAAGGATGTCAGGACCATTCAACGAAGAAAGAATATTCTTTTCAAAAATATTGTACTGGAAAACTGGGTATTTTCATGCAAAAGTGAAATTGGACCCTATACCATATACAAAAATGAACACAAAATAGACCTAAATGTAGGTTATACAACTCCTGGGGGAAAAAAATGGGGATAAATCTCTATGTTCCTGAATTATAAAAAAAAAAAAAAAAAATTGTGGTTCAAACAACAATATCAAAGCAGGGAAAATAGAGCTCCCAAGAGAAAGAAAATATCTGAACTTCATGTATCTGACAAAGTGTCTCATTTCCAGAATATATACAGAAAACATGCTACTTGATAATAAAAAGATACCCTAATTGAAACATGGGGAAATAATTTACATGTAAAGTTGTTGAGTTATTAGGCAAATCAAGTCAAAACCAAAATGTCACACCACTTCATACCCATCAGAGTAGCTATTAAAACAAAAACAAAATACAATAGGGGCTCCTCAGTGGCTCATTCAGTTTAAGTGTCCAACTTGTGGTTTTGGCTCAGGTCATGGTCTTGCGGTTCATGGATTCAAGCCCCGTGTCAGGCTCAGTGCTGACAGCAGGGAGACTACTTGGGATTCTCTCTCTCCTTCTCTCTTTGCCCCTTCCCTCCTCATTCTCTCTGTCTCTCAAAATAAGTAAATACACCTTAAGAAAAAAAAACAGACAATAACAAATATTGGCAAAGTTGTGTAGAAAACATAATTGTCATACATTAGCAGTGGGAATGTGCAGGGGTACAGTGACCCTGGAAAACATGTTGGCAATTACCCTAAAAATTAAACAGAATTGCCATATAACTAAGACATTCTGATTCTAGGTGTATACCTTAGAGACATGAAAACATGTTTACACATGAACTTTTACACAAATGCTCAAAGCAGTATTACTCACAACAGCCAAAACAAAGAAACAAGTCAAAAGTTCATCAAAAGACAAATTGATAAACAAATGTGATGCTGAAACCCACTACTGTTTCTCTTCCTCACTTCTCCCTCTCAATACAATAATATTTAGCCTTAAAAAAATAATGGACTACTGGTACAACATGAATTAACCTTGAAAACATTATGCTACGTGAAAGAATCCAGAAACAAAAGGTTACCTATTGTAAGATTCTGCCTAATGAAATATCTAGAATAGATAAACCCATGGAGACATAAAGCGGCTTAGGCATTCATAGGGGGAGGGTTAGAGAAACAGAAGTGAATAATGCCTATGGAGTTTCTTTATGAAAAAAGTTCTAGAATAAGATGGTTGTATAATCTTGCGAACAAACTAAAAACTCCTGAATTTTATACTTTAAAATGGTGATTTTTTTCATCATATGAGTTATATCAAAATTTAAAGAGGTATATATGTGTGTATATATATATGTGTGTGTGTATATATATATATATATATATATATGTAATATAAAATAGAGATGGACATTTTGCTGGGTGCTTTTGAATAAGATCTTCATTCTTAGAAAGAGGTACTTATAAGATGATAAACTTTTCTTATGCTGGACATTGTTTCAGTTAGGAGTTTTGGAACCACAAAACCTAGCTGGCAATCATGGTTGTATCTGGCATAAGGGTAAAGTCCATCTGCGAAATAAGTAACCCACATAAATCTTTGATGTTTTTAGCTGTGGAGTCAACCATTCCCATATCCAGTATGTGTCAGGAGTGCTTGTCATATGATAGTGAATCTTCTGGTTTAAGCCTTTTAGTTAGGGTTGTGGTGACTTGGATGCCAAAAGCACCTCATAAGAACTGTGGATTGCAGAGACAAGACTGGTTACTATTGTAAATTCTAATATACAGAACTCCAACATACACCGCAGTATTCCTTTCAACACTATACTTTTAAGATATTGTTAATCAGCAAGATACGTACATTTTTAAATGCTGTAAACTGATTTCAGACCTGTGCTGTTTTTCCTCTGAAATTTGTCCTAGACCAGTCATTAATCATGCATTAATTACCTAGATCAATTTTCAGTTGGAGAAGATGCCTCACCCATATTCCTCTTACAGTTATATTCTTCTCAGCGGGAACATTATTTTCAGATGTACCTTTTGTAAATCAGTTAGATTCATTATTACTTACACTTACTTGTCTCTGTTATTCAACAATTATTAAAATAATATTTCCATTGTATATATTTTATAGTTAGCCTTTGTGGCAAATAACAAATTTTCCATTTGTTTTAGTGATATCAAATCTCTATTTGAAATAAATTTAATTGAGTCAATATAGATATTATTGCCCACGTATTGGCACATGGAAATTGCAAAAATTTTTAGAGCTGTCCTTTGCTGCCTGTATGCATTTATCAGCTTCATTCTGTCCTTCTGGGCTAGAGTTTCCTCTGCAAAACTATTGCCCCTTCTAATCTAATATTTTACAATTTTATAATTGTTAGTGATAAAACTTCCTACATGTCAGCAACCTTTGATATGTATAATTAAACTGTCATTTTTCTGTTTTTCTGCCTGTCACTTTTGGAATGGGGGTACTAAATCTCCTACTTCTTTATTCTGCTAATTATATCTCATAGCGTATCACAATTTTGGTTGTGATTTTCACAGTAAGCTTATCTTTAGTGCATTCTGTCCCCCAACTGCCCGGGAGTCCTAGAGCATTAGCAACATTTTCACCTGGAATATCTCTTTGTTGCTGGATCTTGAAATTGCCTTTCTTTCCTTATTCCTTCCCTTCCTCCCTTCCTTCTTTCCTTCCTTCCTTTCTTCCTTCCTTCTTCTTTTTAGATGAAGAATGCCACGACCTACTTGCTTTTGTTTTACTTTTCCATAATTTATAAGTACTATTGGAGGAGGGGGGATCATTCCACATCAGCTCAGCTGCCATATTTCTAAAAACTCATTTGTATTTATATTTTGTATTTATATATTATCATGGGAGCTTAGGTTTTCATTCACATTAGGGAAGAGATGTGTTTATAGCTAGATCAACTTTTTTTTTCATCATAACTCGATTGTATTGCACAATCTAATCTATTCTATATAAATTAAAAGATTTTAAAATAAGCGGAGAAAGCTATTTTTCATGGTACTTTGATTATCTTTAGTCACTTATAATTCAGCATGTAATTCTTGTATTAAAATCCAAACATTTAAAAAAAGTACAAATATTCTTAAGAAAATTCACAATCCTATTTAAGGGTACATAAGTCTTTTCATTTAGTTATGCAGTGTGTTTTCTTGCCAAATGTGATTTATTACATAATTGAATAGATTTTCATTTCAACATGAAGCACTTTCTGAAAATCATCAACATGTAGAAATGGCAACAGTTCCCCTTAAGCTTTGAAAACAATTATGTTAAAGGACCAGTTTTGATTGACTTTAAGAAGTTCAAGAGTTCAGAAAATAAAGTAGGTCAAGTGTTAGCCATATTTTCACACTGTAGCAAGTGTGATTGGCACATGGATATACTAGTATTTCACTGAGTTGAGTGTTCTCAATCCCACTCAATCATTACCTTTTGGTTTCTAATTAAAAAATGTCCTTCATAACTTAGCTTAAACATTAATTCATACTGGAAAACTTCCATGACCCTTTAAATTGAGTTATGACATATGTTTATACCTGATCACTGTATGTATTACACTTCAGTGGGGTTACATGTTTAACATATTTTTCCCACTGCCCTACAATTCTCTGAGGGCAGTAACTGTAATCTGGTTTCCTTCTGTATCTCCGATTCTTAGACTCTTCGAATCTGGAAGGTGTTCAAGAACTAGGCACTGAACATAGGAATGGATGAATACACATATTACTCAGAACGATTCCTATATATTGTGTTAAAAGGTTTTGGGAAAAAAGAAAGTGATGTGATGAAATCAGAATAACTGCTACTTTCACATTGTGGTCAAGTGTGTTCTCTGGAAACTGAATGACAGCAAAGACCATAACTTTTTTAGATGCTGCTTTTAATCTACCTTTTATTGTTCCAAGGTTACTCATCTTCTTTTGTATTATCCTTTATGCTTGGGTCTCAATTTCCTTTTATATAAAGTGAGGACAATACACTGGATTGATGATCTTGAGGAATATTTTAAAATTAATATACTAATCCAGGTTTTGTATGTTGGAGTTTCCTGTTTTCTTTAATGTATCTTGTTATTTCCCTTCTAATATTCCAGGAGGAACTTTAGAACTTCTTTAGGAATTCCTGCATTCCAAATAAATGCTTTTTAAAAAAGTAATAGCAGTAAGTCTTAATTTTATATTTTTCTCTTATTCCAGGAAAAATCATTTGATTGATTGACTCTGGATTTTTATATATCTTAACCATACAGCCTCTTTGAGTACCTCTAAAGAACCTACATAGGCAAGAGAAAAGGATATCTGAAAACAAGTGAATAGTATGGTATTTATAATACTTATTTTATAAGGCAGAGCCCTAAATCTCATTTTTTTTGCTAAGAAATCTTTCTACTCCGTTGAGGTTTCTCGGAGAGACATTAATTCTGTTCAGTTTTGTAGAACTTTAGTTTTCCCCATCTTATATTCAGATGATTTCTGAATCTGTTTTCTATTATCTCCATTGTTGCAAGTTTTCAGCAGATAATTTTCTAGTGGATTTATTTAAACAGTATTTTTGAATACAGTCCCAAGAAATATGATGTGGTAACCTACAAATTAGAATATACTTAGAAAATATAACAATTTCCAGCCAGCATTACTGGTATATTAATTTCTATTGTAGTCTCACGTAATTGGGTTATAAATATGCAGATATCATTCACATTCAACACCCCCCCACACACACACACACACAATGAGTAATGCTTCAAAATGGCTTTTTCAGAAAGACAGATACCATATGTTTTCACTCTTATGTGGATCCTGAGAAACTTAACAGAAACCCATGGGGGAGGGGAAGGAAAAAAAAAAAGAGGTTAGAGTGGGAGAGAGCCAAAGCATAAGAGACTCTTAAAAACTGGGAACAAACTGAGGGTTCATGGGGGGTGGTAGGGAGGGGAGGGTAGGTGATGGGCATTGAAGAGGGCATCTTTTGGGATGAGCACTGGGTGTTGTATGGAAACCAATTTGACAATAAATTTCATGTATTAAAAAAATAAAAAATTAAAAAAAATTTAAAACAAAACAAAACAAAATGGATTTTCCAGGTCCTGGTTTATTCATTTGACTAAATAAATCTGTAAGGTGCAGTTACAAACTACCAACGAATCTATGACATTACATTAAAAGAGAAAGAGCAGAAAAATTTCTGTTTATGCACTCCTGGGAACAAATGTATTACTTGTGTAATATTCTTTGTAGCTAAAATTAATACCTGGACATTTTAAAGTTATTTAGTGCTATATAAATCAGCATGTGAATCTTATTAGTAATGCTATCTCCACTTTTTTTTTAATTACAGTTGTTTCAGTACAGAACAAAATACTTCAAATTTAATTTGAATATTAAAGAGTTTTATGGCAGCATTTTGGCTGCTTCTTGGAGTGAGTTCCATTTGGAATTGCAGTCTTAAGTTTCATAGGGCTTTTTAAGAAAGTGATTAATTATTTTTGCTATGGTGTCTTATAATGTGTGAGTCTGATTATTTCAGTGTTACATGGGCTCTAATGTTAGATTATTTCTTTTTCATTTAGTTCGAAGGCTCTTTCTACTATGCTGTTGCATTCCTTTTTTTTAACGTTTATTTAACTCTCTGAGAGAGAAAGAGTGAGACAGAGCATGAGTGGGGGAGGAGCAGAGAGAGAGAGAGAGAGAGAGAGAGAGAGAGAGAGAGAGAGAATGTGAAGCAGGCTCCAGGCTCCGTGCTGTAAGCAAACAGCCTGATGCCAAGCTAGAACCCATGAACCCTGAGATCATGACCTGAGGTGAAGTTGGACTCTTAACCGACTGAGTCACTAGGTGTCCCTACTATGCTGTTTCTTAAATCTAAAAACAAAACAAAACAAACAGCTTTGGATCATATATGAAATGTGAGGTTTATATATCAATTCAAGAACTGGAAGTAAGAATGCTTAACTCTGAAATCTAGAGTGGTATAAAGAATCTTAACATTTTAAAATACAAAGAGACTTTAAAAATCATCTTGTTTAATCATAATATAATTCCATTATGGGTCCCATGTTTTGATATATACTGTCTACCATACAAACTATAATTGGTGAACTAATTGTTAATGCATTTCTAATATTCTATTCACTAAAGTCATAAATACCTAAAATTCAGAAATTGTGGTTGGTATACAATAAATATTGAAACATCAAATAATTTTATCCTCAAACACACAAACTTATATATTTTAGGTAAGGCTTGTGCATCACTATTAAAAAGTAATTTTTAGTAAAAAAAAAAAAAAAAAAAGTCTGCACCCACCCCATTACTACTGATAAGATTTTCAGTTCACAAAGAACAAAGGGCCAGAGTAAGCAGCCTTCATTACCATGGACTTGTCATCCAGGTTAATTGTTACCTTAGAAAACTGAGCCCATGGGCCTGCATAAAACAAAGAGTATCATAGAGATCCGAGCTTGGGTCAATGCTAGTATTTAAGCCCTTAATATTGTAGACTACTGCTTCACTCTCCAAATTTTACACTGTACCTGGCATATGACAGGCATCCAACACAGGTTTCTTGAATAACTTGAATTAAACAAGCAAAATAAAACAAAGAGAAGTGTAGTATTATGTTGTGAATGGAAATATGAGATATCTGTGTTCCTTCATTTGGAGTGGAGAAGGACAATCTTAGAAATCTAGATCAAAGGGAATTTTAAAATAATTTAGTCTAACTTCTTCCTTTTTCAGTTCCAAGGTAATGACATCATGTGATCAAGATCAAAGTGCTGGATAACCAATGGCATTGCCATCTCTTGAACCCAAGGTTTCTTTCTAGGTGATATAAAAATACTTTTGCGTACTTCATTCCTCACCTACAGCCAAGGAAGACTGTTGTATTCATACAAAAAGAAGGTGAAATCCCCTACCTGGGCATCAATGCTTAAAGATCCCTGTTTTATACATTCTGCTTCTGTTCAGTTCAGCTTCAGACCATGAGAAAGATTGTTAGCAATCCTGATAGAAAAGGTTACACTTGAATTTCTTGATCATGGTATTTATAATGCTTCAAGCGATATCATTCAGCAGGCAGCTGAGGTGATATTGATTTTACTAAAGAGAAAAAATTCTCATACAGCATTTCTGAACCATTTGTTGGCAGACTAGCTGTTAGTTATGGTCTGTATCTATTAGATCTAACTCTGGTCAAATGGCAATGTAGGTGCAGCAGTTGAATCCTATCTATCAAGGGTAATGTGGGATATTTTTTAATGTAACAGATTTCATCTACTTTGAACCCCCAGATTGAAAATTGGCTATCTATGTTCTGAATCTTCAGATTATGAGCAAGCATCTTGGGTAGGGATTTGAAGCTAAGGACATAAAATGGTACATTTTTGTGCCAACAACCACTGGGTACTACTTATGCCATTACAGCTATAAGACAAAGGAACTATAAATACTTATTTTTCACAGCTAACAGGGAAGATCCTAATCAATCAAACTCAATTAGTCAGAAATGGAAAACTTCAGGGGTCCCATATCTCTGTGGCTCATTCCTCAGGTGTCTAGAAGCAGGCTTTAGATCACATATATTCCATAAGAGATGTTTCTCTAAAGCTGTAATTGCTTTTCCTCCAATTTCCTTGGCAAGAAAGAATAGGAAAACCCACATTTACTATTAATTATTCCACAACATTCCAGAAATGTGATTCTGGATAAGTCATGTATTACTTCATCATATGAGAGAGTTGAAATATATGATTGTATGCCCTTTAACATCAACATTTATATGTGAGATTCAATAAAACATCTTTAATCTAGGTGACCTCACTTAATTGTTATAAAACCTTAAGCATAAGTAAGTATATATATAAGTATAAAAGTATAAAACCTTAAGTATAAGGCTCAGTTAGAATTTCTTACTTGTCTAAGTTATGACAGAGCCAGGGTCTGAATGCTGGTGGTTGTGCTTCCAAAGACCATACTATTTTTACTATATCTAATGATATCTTGGTCATCAAGCATATTTGTTTTTTAGTAAATATGTACATGTATATTGTGGAGTGGTATCCTTGGATTTCTATGCCAAAGTGTAAGCTAAATAACTCAGTGATTCTGTCTAATTTACAAATATAAAATAGCATTCAAAAGAAATAGCATTTGCAAGGTTAAAAATCTAACAGAAGATAATGTCTACACATACTCTGTAATCTTAGAGTTGTTTTTGAATTCATTATGGCAGTGTGTGTGTGTGTGTGTGTGTGTGTGTGTGTGTGTGTGTGTTTGGGGGAATCTAAGGGCTTCAGTGATATCAGCCTTGTTTCAAACAAGATTTCTTTGATTTCTCATAGCAAAATTATCTAGCTTTGGCAGGCTTCCTCAAGTTTTTCCTATGATCTCCATCACACATTGTCCCCCTAAAGAAATTACATTAGAAAAATCTGGCTCATAACAATAGATAATGCTAGTTAACACAAACAGTTCCATTTTGTTCCTTAATCAGCATCAATTTTCCCTTTATTTAAAGTTAAAAGAAAATAATATTTAAGTAGCATAAATAGTGTTTAAGGCCTCCAAATCCAGGCTTTAATTATTAATGTCCCAATGGTCTTTTCAATTGACTTGAGGTTGTATAATTATCTAAAATTTATTTATGTATAATTAAAATTGTCAACTTTAAGTTTATTTTTTAAGTAGATGATCTCTGCACAAATATATGCATACAGGCATATATGCACATACACACACATTCCTATGGAATCCAATTTAGATCTGTAGTTTCAAAAGGGTAATATTAAGTTAAACATAAGAGCTGCTGGCCTAAACTTTAGCAGGCCAGACCTACAAAACAGTCTTAGGATTAGGGAGATTCTCAAACATAAAGAGAAATTCATAACTAATGAAACTCTTATGAACACACAAATCAAATATATATTCCTTTTTATGTGACCCAAGAGAAATAAATATTAGATTCACCGATTATGTTGCCAGATGATTAATCTTTTGATTGATTTGGTTGAAAGATATAAGTGGAAAGTATTTTCAGAATCATGCAAAATGTTGGCATATCTGGAACTTACGTTCCTTTGAACATTCTCTTTCTAAGCAATATTTCTTAATTTGTTTACACATACAAGTAAAAACAAAGTGTGACTCCACACCCACGCTATCATCCCTGGAAAGTTTCTCCTTAAGTGCAACTGCCTATGATGTGCAAAGAGAGTGAAAGCCTTACCATCATATTATCCATAGAAACCTTTATGACATTCAGAAGACAGCAAATTGAAAGAAAAAAGACTGAATTTAAGACAACATTAAAAATGAACAAGACATGTTGGTACTTTCAACAGGGTTACTGGAAACCTCTCTTTTCATTAATAACTGTAGACATAAGAGAAAGAAAAAAATATCTTAAAGAATACTCTTTTAATCTAAATGGAAGGACTGCAAAGCATGCAATTATAAGTGTGTAAAAAGTCAGGAAGTGAAAAAGCCAAAATAATGAGAGATTCTTGTAATATCTAGTGTCACAAAGTTGCAGTTCTGTCAGAAGTTTTAGTCTCAAGAGGTATCTTGGAAAGGAAAAAAAGCCTCAGGAAATAATAACTAGAACTTGGCAAAGAAAAGCTCCTTTATGAGAAGTGCCTGCAGGGCAGAAATAATTGGAAGCCGAGGCTTCCTTTGCCCTGACAGGTGCCCCTTGGTTTCACCAGGAGTGGACTTCCTAAAAGACCCAAAACAGAATATAATAAAAAATCATCGGGGGATGATCTCAGTATTGTATTTGGACAAACAGAGGGAAGAGTGAAGAGAGACATTAACGAAAATGGACATTCAAACCATGTCCACTGTGGATCTAGGAGACAATCATTGGGGTAGTTCAGGCCAAAATATGCTTTACCCTCAGGTATACAGTGGGTACGTCCTTGGATGACTGGGATAATAGTTTCCATGCCCCATCTATTTTTTTGGGTGCTGAGCTGGTTTGAAGAAGAGTACTGTTTAGTGGAAGGAAACCTCTCTGTTGGTGGCAGTGCAAACAGTGCTGTTGAGAATTCATTTCATCTAATGGAAGGTTCCACATTCATAAGAGCATAACTAAAAATACAGAAAAGAGAAATCAAGGGAAGAGGAAAGTATGATATCAGCTACTACTCTTTCAGGACAAAATGTTATTTTAGCTGCCAAGAAAGAACCAAAAATTTGACTCAAGTAAAACAAAACTATGAGTGTTTGATAATTAAAACAAAACAAAACAAAACAAAAAACCTAGTAGGGGGCACCTGGGGGGCTCAGTCAATTAAGCATCTGACTTGATTTCAGTTCAGGTCATGGCCTCAAGGTCATGAGATCAAGTCCTGTGTTGGGATCTGAGCTAGGTGTGGAGCCTGCTTAAGATTCTCATTCATTCTCTCTCTCTCTCTCTCTCTCTCTTCTCTCCTCATCCCTCCCCAACTTTCACATGCACAGGCATGCTCTCTATGAAACACACACACACACACACACACACACACACACACACACGCAAACAAAAAAAAAACCTTGGATAAAAACTTTAATATCTTAATATATATTGAAGCCGTTTAAAATTATCTATCTATCCATCTATCCATTCATCCCTCCCAAGTAGTAGGTATGGAGAGAAAAATAGAGAAATATCCCAATAGTTGCTTTATGAAGACCTTCACAGTAAGGAGCATTGCATATTTTTAAAAGGCTTGCTTGATGTGAGATGTTGAAGAAAGCAAGCAGCGTTCCTTCAGGCTCATAATAATCTAATAACATGGAAACTAAAAATATTTAGAAAATTTTATTTCACACTATTCACTTAGAACTTTGCTGTGTAAAAAATAATTAATTTAGTAGACTGATGCTTGCAAAATTTTTCATTTAGATTGGGTCAAAGATACCATTTGGGCTGGATTTACTGTGAGAGCATGGTTAGCTTTCAAACTCAATTTCCAGAATCCCCTTCACTAGATGGGTACAATTTAAATCTGACCTAATGAGGAACTTGTGTGAGATTTAGATGGTATAAATGAAATACTGACTATAGAAAGTAGTGGCTTTCTATACCTTATCTCACTCTGATGCAATCCTTAGGTAACCTCTTTCTCATCTGCCTTGCAACTATTTTTCCCAACTGATGTCCTGTTGACTACAGTGGCCCCAGATCCATCACCAGATGCTTGGCTTCATAACCACAAGGAGCCACAGCTTTCTGTTGATCCCCTCCCTTACCTTCATCATGTGATAGAGAAAAAAAACTACTGGATCAGCAAGTCAGAAGGCCTCCATTCTTATCCAGAATTTGCCAGTTTCAGGAGCTTGGGCAATCACTTACTTCCTTTGCGACTCAGTCTCCTCAATTATACAATAAAGGAATTGGACTAGAGATACTCTCAGGCCTTTTATAGGTCTAAAACTTGATCTCTGTCTTTACCAGTTTTTTATTACCAGCTCCTTGGTGCAAGAGGTGAATCAAGTAAAGGACTTCATCACCTCCTCAGGTATGTATCCATACTTGGCCCACAAACCCCGGCTGCTTCCTGAAATCAATTCAGTGTTGCATGTTTTACTTCTGCTCTGACAGACAAAATACTAAAAACTCTATTTTCAGAAACTCATTTTGGGGTGTCTGGGTGGTTCAGTCAGTTAAGCCTCAGATTCTTGATTTCAGCCCAGGACATGATTTCATGGTTAGTGAGAGCCTGCTTGGGATTCTTTCTCTCCCTCTCTCTCTGCCCCTTCCCCATTCATGTGCACGCTCTCTCTCTCTCTCTCTCAAAATAAATAAACATTTTAAAAAACAGAAACTTATTTTATTGTTCTGGTATTTATTTCTTTTTTTAATGTATGAAAACAAAATGGTTATAAGCAAATTCTTTCAAATAGGGATGAAATGATTGCATTATGAACATAGGGAAACATTAATGTGATAGTCTTCTATACTTTTAGTTACTTTCAAACAAATGTAAATTATGCCTCAGTTAAGTCTTATGTTCTGAGTTAAAATAGCAAAAAAAAAATAAATAATTGCAAGGAGAGACTTAAAATAAGGACATTTTGGGGGTGCCTGAGTGGCTCAGTTGGTTAAGTGTCCAAGTTTGGTTCATGCACTCTGTTCTCTCTCTCTGTGTGTCAAAAATAAATAAACATTTTTAAAAATTTTAAATAAAATAAGGACATTTTGGACTATTTTCTTGTTTGAAGTGAAATTGAGAGATAAAAGTAAAAAAAAGATTCCAAAGTGTTCTTAAGAGTCAGGAAAGAAAAAAAATCAACTGGAAAGTCATTAGGATTAATTATTATTTAATTATTACAGTAAACAAAACACTAAAATAATCTATCAAAAATAGTTCTAAAACATCTTGTGTGTTTTACTTTGTTGGTATTTTTTTTTTAATTTATGTTTATTTTTGAGAGAGAATCAGAGCATAAGTGGTGGAGGGGCAGAGAGAGAGAGGGAGACACAGAATCTGAAGCAGGCTCCAGTCTCCAAGCTGTCAGCACAGAGCCCAAAGAGGGGCTTGAACTCACAAACTGCGAGATCATGACCCGAGCTAAAGTCAGATGCTCAACCAACTGAGACACCCAGGTGCCCCTTGTATATTTCACTTTGTAATGATTGAATAATACCAAGTCCAATGTCCATCAGCTTTTACTGTAATAAGCTCATAAAGGTTTTCATTCAAAGAAAGTGCCCAGGTAAGTGATCCTTAGTTCAGCTCAGAGCTTACTACCATGATCTTCCATCTGCCTTTAATGATGAATTTAGTTTATCAATTATTTCAAATCATTTAGGAAGAAAATGAGTTATCTAAGCATCCATTCAGTCATGTGATGGTTAATGTGGAAGCACTTACTATGTGCTGAACGTGTGGGAGGGATTTGCTTAATGCTTTTCCCATTTAATTTTCAGAGGACCTAAACTGGGTAATATTATCTGCATTCTACATATGAAGAAATCAAGACTGAGAAAACACAAGGATTCACCAGAGGACACAAACCTAGAGTGCCAAAGAAGCATGCGAAGCCCAGTGGGGTTGATTGCAAAACCCACACTTAACATTTACAATATACTAGCTCTTGGGACTGCTGGGTGGCTCCATCAGTTAAGCGTCTGACTCTTGATTTAGGCTCAGGTGACGATCTCACGGTTTGTGGGTTCAAGCCCCTCATCAGTCTCTTCACTGACAGCACAGAGCCTGCTTGGAATTCTCTCTCTCTGCCCCTCCTGCTCGCTCGCTCTCTCTCTCTCTCTCTCTCTCTCTCTCAAAATAAATAAATAAACTTTAAAAACAAACAAAAAGTTACTATATACTAGCTCTTACATATAAGCACATATGGCATTGAATTTTAACAGTGTGTAAGTCTCCTGCTTATGGAAGGAGAAAATGAGACCCATCAAGTTAAGTGACTTGCCCTGGTAGTCAGAAGCCACAACACATTCAGAAGATTGGAGATGCTTGTGTATAGATACAGACAGAGTTCAATTGGGAGAGGTAGTATCAACTGTAGTCCCTCAAAGTGTCTTCTTTTAACCTCTAGTATTTCAAGCAAATAGTCTCTTGCACTTGTGTATACACAGTCTAAAAATGTTGCTAAATACAGAACTCTAATGAAAGGAATATTCTACCTAAAATCAGAAAGATGAACCAGATGGCCTATCATATTCTTTCAAGACAGCCAAATGATCTTCATATTTTCCTAAGTTTATTGAATAATTCTAAGTAAAAGTTCATGGCCATTTTTTAAAATTTTGTATTGATATTATTTTCAGTCATTTTTGTTATTATGTACTAGGGTATAATGACTTCTATTACTGCTAAAAATTTTTACTGAGAAGTAATTGAACAAGTGGTTGCACTGACAATTTTTTTTTTTTAAAGTATAGTGAACTCCAATCTGATAATATACTCTGTTACATTCCTAGTTGTGCTGACACTTACAAAACCTTTCAGGTTGAAATCACGTTTGAATCATTTGGGCTCAGTTGTAGTTAAGTAGAGAAATTTTAAAAACACAAGATAAACCATATTAAAGTTACATTTTAACCAATTCATTTAATAAGTATAATTTCTTCTTTACCTCATTTCTTTCAATCATAACATTTAATATAAATTTAAATTGGGATTTTTTTATAAAGTTAATATTGTAAAGTTTCAATTATTTAATTAGCATTCTATCCCTTTATCTCCAACTGTCTCAAAATTTATTTATGTTTTCATCATTGACTATATAACATTCGTCTCTTAGCTCAACTGTGACCTTTTTTTGAGGGGTTTTCTCTGATACCTCCAAAACATTTTAATTTCTTCTCTGATAGTCTATTGAAAATATGACCTCAATTGTTTAGAGGGAACACACCTCAACACAATAAAGGCCATATATGACAAATACTCAGCTAATATCATACTTAATGGTGAAAAACTGAAAGCTCTTCCTTTAAGGTCAAGAGCAAGACAAAGATGTCCACTCCCATCCACTGTTTTATTCAACATACTACTAGAAGTCCTCGCCACAGAAATCAGACAAGAAAAAGAAATAAAAGCCAGCTAAGTTGGTAAAGAAGAAATAAAACCATCTCTATCTGCAGATGGCATGATACTATTTATAGAAAACCCTAAAGACTTCACCAAAACTATTAGAATTAGAAATGAATTCAGGAAGGCTACAGGCTACAAAATTAAAATATACAAATCTGTTGTGTACACTAGTAACAAAGTAGCATAAAGAAATAACGGGGAAAAAGTCCCATTTATAATTACATCAAAAAGAATAAAAAAAATAAGAAGAAATTAACCAAGGAAGTGAAAGACTTATACATTGAAAACTGTAAGACAATGATGAAGTAAATTGAAAAGGACATAAATAAATGGAATGATACTCTATGCTCATGATTTGGAAGAATTAAGTCTGTTAAAAGGCCCATATTACCCAAAGCAATCTATAGATTGAATGCAATCCCTATCAAAAGGCCCATATTACCCAAAGCAATCTATAGATTGAATGCAATCCCTATCAAAATGCCAACAGCATTTTTCATGGATCTAGAACAAATAATCCCAAAATTTGTGTGGAACCACATAATACATCAGATCGCCAAAGCCATCTCAAGAGACAGGAACAAACCTAAAGGTATCACAAGTTCAGATTTCAAGCTATATTATAAAGTTACAGTAATCAGAACAGTATGGCACTGGCACAGAAACAAGTCAATGGAAAAGGAAAGAGAGCTCAGAAATGAATCCAAATTTATATTACAAAAGAGGCAAGAAGATACAATGGAGAAATGACAATCTCTTCAACAAATGATGCTTGAGAAATTGGACAGCTACATGCAAAACAATGAAAGTGGACTACTTTCTTACACCACACACAAAAAGAAACTCAAAATGGATTAAAGACCCCCTGAAACATAGAACTGAAAAAAAAAAAAAAAAACATAGGTGGAACACCTACATGGCTTAGTTGGCTAAGCATCCAATTCTTGGTTTTGGCTTAGATTGTGATGTCATGATTCATGAGTTCAAGCGCTTGTCAGGCTCCTTACTGACAGCTCAGGGCCTGCTTGGGTCTCTCTTTCTCTCTCCCTGCCCCTTTCTGCCTCTCCCCTGCTCACTCACTCTCTTACTCAAAATAAATAAATAAACATAAAAAAATAAAGAGATAAAAGAAAATACAAGCAGTAATCTCTCAGACAGCATACCTGGAGCAAATTTTTCTGGATATTTCCTCAGGAAAGGAAAACACAAGCAAAAGTAAACTATTGGAACCACTCTAGCCACTATTAAACATAGTGTGGAAGTTCCTCAAAAAATTAAAAATAGAAATACCATACAATCCAGCAATTCCACTACTTGGCGTTTACACAAAGAAAATGAAAATACTAATTTGAAAAGATATATGTATCCCTATGTTTACTGTGGCACTATTTACAATAGTCAAGATATAGAAGCAACCTAATATGCATTGATAGATGAATGGTTAAAGAAGATGTGGTATACATATACAACAGAATATTACTCAGCCATAAAAAAGAAACAATCTTACCATTTCAATAACCTGGATGGACCTAGAGGGTTTCATGATAAGTGAAATGCCACACAGTGAAAGACAAATACCATATGATTTCACTTATATGTAGAATTTAAAAAAAATGAACAAACAGAACAGATTCATAAATACAGAGGACAAATTGGTGGTTACCAGTGGTGAGGAGGTTGGGGAGATGGGTAAAATAGATGAAGGGGATTAAAAGGTACAAACTCCCAGGTATAAATAAATCATGGGGATGAAAAGTATAGCATAGGCAAGATAGTCAATATTGTAATAACACTGTATGATGACAGAAAATAACGACACTCACTGTGATAATACATAATGTATAGAATTGTTGATTCACTATGTTATGTATATGAAAGTAATATAACAATCCTATGTCAACTCTACTTCAGTTTTTAAAAGTCCTCACCCAATTCATCATCTCTTTCTATATTGAAACCTTCTGCAATGTGACTTTATAGCTCTTCCCATCATGAGTAGAATATGTTTCTCTACTCGTTGGATCTAGGCTGGTGTGTGAATTGTTCCGTCAAATAAATGCAATGTATGTAAAACTTGCCAATTCTAAGGCCCCGCATGCTATTGCTTGCTCTCTTGATATGCTGCGATTACCATGAAAACAAGCTCTGGATAATCTGCGGGATAATGAAAGACACAAGGCCTAGTCACTGTGCCAGATGACTGCCAGCCAAGCGTCAGACATGAATGAGGTCCATCCTAGGACACCTAGCCCTCAGTTCATAGAATGCCAGCTGAGCACAGATGCATGAGTGAGGCCTGCCAGGATGATCCCAGCGTAGCCCAGATCAGTAGAACTACTCAGCTCACCCACAGATGTAAGAGCAATGATATATGCATATTAAGTTAAACTACTAACACTAGGGATGGTTTCTTATGCAATAATATACAATGAACCTTCCTTTGTTGATGCCAAGCACATATTCCTCTTTCCTTGCAATTAACATTTCTTACATATGATTTTAATCTCGGATCATTTCAGCTAGGCATATCTTGAATGCTCAAGTATTGCAAACACAATATAAAAAGAGCCATGCGGAGAAGGAGGAGGAGGAGGATAAAGAGGAGGAAGAGGAGGAGGAAGAGGGGGAGGGGGAGGGGGAGAAGAAGGGGGAGGAGGAGAGCCACATGTAGTTCTTATTTAACCACTCAATTTTTTTTAATATATGAAATTTATTGTCAAATTGGTTTCCATACAACACCCAGTGCTCATCCCAAAAGATGCCCTCTTCAATGCCCATCGCCTCCCCTCCCCTCCCTCCCACCTCCCATCAACCCTCAGTTTGTTCTCAGTTTTTAAGAGTCTCTTATGCTTTGTCTCTCTCCCACTCTAACCTCTTTTTTTTTTCCTTCCCCTCCCCCATCAACCACTCAATTTTTAAAAATATTTTTAATCCTCCACAAAGTACCTATAATACTAGGAGGTCTCACCGGAAAAAGGAAAGAAGTGTGGAATAAGCATCCAGTAGGCTAACTGCTAGCACAGCTTGTTTCACATAAGTGACTCTAAGGAAGCTTCTTAACCTCTCTGAACCTTCTAAAATTTTAAGCCCAGAGTGTAAGCCCCTACACCATGCTTTAGAGAGAACAGCAGCTGGACACAGTCCCTCTGCCTTGATAACAAAGCCAGAGAACATGCACTTTTATTTTCCATTTTACATCATGGGCCCAGATTTGAAAGGCTTACTCACTCCAAACTCTCTTGGACATCTCTTTCATGTTGTACCACATTAGCATTTCAAATTATCTTTCTTTCCAGCAGCTCTTGCCTTTGCCATTATGTTAAACAGGATAAAATGTAAATAAACTGATTCTTTTTTTGGTAAGGAAGATGAATAATATTAATATATTATTCGCCTAACTGGGCAAATGGTAAACTGATGGTCTCCTCTCATGGTAAAAATGGGCTTATAAACTTGGGTAATTTCACTCACTACTTCCATCCAAAGACTTATAACCATAATGGAGTTTAATTGAATGAAACATACTGTTCTGAGGATGTATGAAATACGCATATGTTGATATTAACAGTAGTGACATAAAAAAAGAAGCAAAAAAATCACCTGATAACTATCTAATCAGTAGAGATTATACCCGGTTTTGAGAGAAATTTACAGGTGTCATCAATCTCATCATACTTTGCTTGGCTACATTTAATTACAACTATTTGCAGATTGCAAATAATGATATACATATAGTTGGAGCTAAATAGCAGATTGCAGATAAAAAATGATATATTTCATAAACAGTGAGTTATCAATAGAACCGCATTACAAATCTCTTAGCAAAAAGAAAAAAAAAGTACTTTCATGCCCTAATATTATCTAAACACAAATTTTGAAGCAAATGTTTGGCTCTCATAATTCTAGAGTACTTGATTTTTGGAACATTGCACTTGGTTTGAAAGCAGGGTAATTAGCCAGGATTGGCAAAGTGTCTGTGAATAGAGTACATGTTTGTGGTTATTTGGAATGCATAGGGATCTACTATTCAATGGTAGCTCTTGTGTTTATTCTTCACAAATGAACCTACAAAATTATTAGAAACCTATGAATGATACTGAACAATTAAGAGACTTTTTTTATTCCATCAATTCTACTTATTGAGCACAGATACATTTTAAAATTTTATTCATTTCTTTTATTATATACATAGCTTTTCAAAGCTATACTGACCCAAGGAACACTAGCATAGTGTAAATTTTCATTCATATTTTTTAGGGCGCAGGCAACAAAAGTAACCAACTCGCTTGCTTTGTAATTCTCAATGAATTCATTCACTTTGATAAACAGGGTCTAATCCTTCAATTTAGAAAGGCCCTAGTATGACTTTGAGATTGCCTTAGGTAGGAGGGAAATATAATTTACTTGTAGTGTCCTAGTGGATGTAACTCTTGGATCCATTGAGAAACCAAAATGTACCTATGGAATCAATTTGGGTCTAGAAAAATATATGCTGATAACTGAGCTATAGTTTTACTAGGAATCCCATATTTTATTGATTCTATTAAGTGTATTTTTCATGACTTAACATCTCTAAAAGATAGATGCATAATATTCAGAAACATCTTAAAATTGCTGCTGGCCAGGCAGCATTCATGAGAAGTTTGTTTGCACACATGCCAATTTTTTTTCTTTTGGTGGCATCGCTGGATACCAGAAACCCTTTGACATCTAAATTATTAAACCATCTGAGAATCACTGGAGAAGAACTATGAGTTCTAGACATTGTCTGAAAACCTTCAATTGTTAGCATCTGGTAAAGTTAGGAAAGCAATAAAACTTGAAGAACCAGTGGCAAAGCTTATAGAAGAACACTGGATGTAGCAGTGAAGTAATATTTTAAGAAATAGTGCCCCTCACTCCAATGTCTTGGACAGCACAAAAGACAATACAGTGTGGAAAACCACAGATATTAACAGCTCTTGAGTTGCTAATCCAAGAGTATTGGATTTCAATGCTAAGACACTTCAGGAGTAACTTAAGTGTTTTAAAAGTTGTTTCCCTTTTTACATACACACATGAGATAATTATCTGAAGACCTTTGAAATGATCTTAATAAGTACAGATTTTAGTTGAAAAGACCCTATGAAACAATAAGAGAGCATGACTCTTAGTTGATTCTGAAGCAGATTTTCTGTTTTAGTTTTACAAAAAAAGATCTATTTAATGACATCTTAAGTAGGGTGCTACTTAAGTAGGGTGACACATAAGTAGGGTGCTACGTATTTGAATAACATCTATATGCTAGGGATATGAGTTTATTCTTAACATGGTTATAAAATAGACACTGAAGACCCATGCATGCTGTAATAAACCAAATGGTGTATTCTATGAAGACAAAATTATTAATCAACTCCATCGTTGGACACTGTAAAAATATTGCTTATGACCGTAAAAGTCTATTACATAATTTTGTTTTTCAGACATGTTACATTTAGGTTTCCTGTTCACTAGAAATTTGAACAACTACCTGTTATTTAAAAAAATGGACTTTATATTTTAGGGGTTCCTGGGTGGCTTAGCTGGTTAAGCATCCGACTGACAGCTGACAGCTCAGAGCCTGGAGCTTGCTTCAGATTTTGTCTCCCTCTCTCTCTGCCCCTCCCCTGCTCACGCTCTGTCTCTCTCAAAAATAAACAAACATTAATTTTTTTTAAAAAATAGACTTTGTTTTTTAAAGCAGTTTTAGGTTCACAGAAAAAGTGAAAGGAAGGTACAGAGATTTTCCAAATACCCTGCTTCCATACATGTACATCCTCCCCATTATCAATAACCCAGCAGAGCAATACAGTTGTTACACTTGAATGTGCAATGATACATTATTATCATTTAAAGTCTGTAGTTCATATTAGAATTCATTCTTGATGTTGCACATTCTGTGGGTTTGGACAAATTTATAATGATATGTATCCACCATTACTAAGTCACAGTGAGTAGTTTCGCTGTCCTAAAACTCCTCTGTGCCTATTTATCCCTCCAATGTTTTTTATTATCTCCATAATTTTGCTTTTCCTAGATGCTGTATAGTTGAAATCACACAGTATTTTCAGATCGTGTTCTTTCATTTAGTATACTATGCATTTAGGTTTCCTCTATGTCTTTTCATTGCCTGATAACTTCTTTTTTCTTTTAGTGCTGAATAATATTCCATTTTCTGGAGGTACCACAGTTTATCCCTTTATCTGCTGAAGAGCACCGTGGTTGCTTCCAAGTTCTCTCAATGGTGAATAAATCTTCTATAAACATTTGTGTACAGGTTTTTGTGTAGACACTATTTTTAAGTCCTTTAGGTAAATACTAAGGAGCATAGTTGGTGAGTCGTATGGTAAGATTATGTTTAGTTTTGTAAGAAAACACACTATCTTCCAAGGTAGTGGTACCATTTAGTGTTCCCACCAGCAGTGAAGTAGAGTCCTTTTTGCTCCATATTCTGGCCAGTATTCGGCACTGTCAGTGTTCTAGTAAGTGTGCACTGTTACCTCATGGTGGTTTTAATTTTACATTGCCCTAATGATGTATGATGTGGAGCATGTCTTTGTCCCATTTTTTAGTTGGGTAGTTTCTTTTTTATTGAGTTTTAAGAGTTCTTTGTGTTCTGGATGCTGGAATGTGGTAGTAAACTGAGTAGACAGAGTCCTTGTCCTCATGAAATTTATATCCTACTTTGAACTTATTAAACTTGGAATACAGGGAAAACTTGTTCTATTTTTGCTATTTATATAAATAGTCACATACTTCAGGCATAAAAATCTTCATCTCCCTTTCAGTGACTACTTTAACACATTATAAATATTTCTTAATGGAACTGTAAGTTATGAGTCCCTTCTTATAGCCCCCATATAGCATTGGTGTTTTGTGGATATAGATTAGAGAAACCTAGAATTAATGAGGATTTTAGTTGTTTCAAAAATAACTTTATTCCCTGATGAAAATATGATAGGTAACCAATTATTTTTAAATGACCAACACCTTGAATTTATCCTTTAGATTAAATATTGTTTTATAATGTGTATATTTATAGAAGGACTACATTGTTCTTTCTTTGAAATGTGAATTTGATTTTTATAAGCTCTCATAGAGAAAAAAATTAAATGTCTCAGGCCCCTTTAATATATGTACTCAGTATTTCTTTTATGTTTACAAATATACAGAATTTGGTAATTTTTCAATTAGCTTATCCATAGAAGAAATACTTTTACAATAAAAATGCCAAACATCCAAAATTCTCTGCTAACAGAAATAATTTAGAAATGCATTTCATAATTTCAAGTCTTTTGAACAAAACTAGTTTATTGTCTAAGACATAATTGGCTAGACATATTACCATTTTTATTCTAAAAAGTTTAGTTGAAACTACACTGTTTGCGTCTCTATCCAAATCTATTGGTGAAGTTATGACTGCAAAAGTACAGCACAATAAGCATACTTTACATTTAAATAGTGCCTAACTTTCTGCAAAGCATTTTATATTATAATCCCATCTGATACATATATAACTCCTAAACAGGCAATTCTGGTATTATGAATGTAATTTTATGGATGAAGAAACTGAGGCTCAAAGAAGTTATTTCCAAAGCTTACGTGATATGGCAGTGTTGGAGTTTAAATCATCGAATTTCTGATTCCTAGTCTTGTTTGTTTCTTATATGATACTGACTACATTCTGCACACTACCATTCTGAGAGATGTAATACTGAACATATTTTTGAAATGCCTTTATGTTGAATAAATTTGAAATATGCCAATTACTGCAGATTCACAATGTATGTTAGCACATCAAAAAACTCTGTAAAGTCCATTGCTATTATTTAACTTTTTAAAAATTTATTTTAAATTTATTTAAAAAATTTTTAAATTTATTTATTTTGAGAGAGACAGAGATGGTGCCATTGGGGAAGGGGCAGAGAGAGGAGAGAGAGAATCCCAAGCAAGCTCCACACTGTCAGCACCGGAGCTTGATGTGGGGCTCATACTTACAAATTGTGACATAATGATCTGAGCCAAAACACTTAACCTACCGAACCACCCAGATGCCCCTTTTATTTATGTATTTAAGTAATTAATTAATTAAAGTTTATTTTCTCGAGAGATGGGGAAGGAGGTGGACAGAGAAAGGAAGACAGAGAATCCCAAGTAGGTTCCGTGCTGTCAGGGCAGGGCAGGGCCCAACACAGAGCTGGAACCCCCAAACTGTGGGATTGTCAACTGAGCCGAAACTAAAGCCACTTACCCAACTGAGCCATCCAAGCACCCCAATTTATTATTTATTTTTGAGAGAGAGAGAAACAGAGAGAGAGGGAGAAGCACACAAGCAAGGGACGGGCAGAGAGAGAGGGAGAGAGAGCATCCCAAGCAGGCTCTGCACTGTCAGCACAGAACTGGATGCGGGGCTCAATCTCACAAACGGTGAGATCATGACCTGAGCCGAAATCAAGAGTAAGGATGACTAACCAACTGACCCACCCAGGGAACCCCAACTTTTTTATTTCACCCTTTCTCACATCTATATATACATGGAATTCTTCTTCAAGAGACACATATTCATATTCTGTGTAAAAGTGTTCTGTAAAATATATTACTCCAAAGAGCAATAGTGTATTATGTTCTATTGCTGGTCTTGTCTTTTATCCATTGTTTGTATTTTGTAGACCAAAAACACTTTATGGGCTTCCTCAATAGTGCTATGTAGTTTCTACTCTCAAATTGTTTTCAATTCTCCTAAAAGGCAAATTACCTCACTGAACTGAAACATTTCACAAATTACATTATGCCATGATGGACACGGCCAGTAAGCAACGTGGTTGCCGAGAAAATAGGAAGATGGAGAGATCCACAGGGGCAAAGGTTTCCTGGGTATGGTCTCATGGGGAAGCCGGTTCTAAAAGAGTACTGAACTGATTTCTATTCGAATTTAGGCCTTCACTTCTCTGTGTGTGAACTTGGATCATTCAGTTCATTTAACATCTCCAGATTTTCCCCCTTATTCTTCTATAAACTGTTTTTTAACTAGATCATTAGTTTTCAAACCGTACCTGATAAAGTACTTGAGAGATCATAGCTCAGAGGAAGTTGGGAGAAGTTTTGTGGCACTCACTTCCCTTCAGATTCACCCAGAGACGTTTCCCCGCTTTTGATACTGGTCCTTCCCATCCGATTTCACATGAACTTTGGGCTCACAAGATAAAATGGACTTTGAAAACAGTTCCTATGGAAGATTGGTTTCTTTCCCTTTTAACATTTTCACAAATGAGAATGAAAAATCTGACCTATTTTAATTTTTATAATGACTATCAATCTGTGTACAGAATTACTTTACACATTTCTTAAAATATTTACAAGAATGGTGTCATCAGCTGATAAAATTTCCAAGTGATCAATTGAGAAAACGATTGTTCACTCAGAATCAGAATCTTGACATCCATCATTATTTGTCACTAATATGTGACTACTCACAAAGCAAAACTGCAAAGTATTCATTTATTGCTCAATATAATATTATATGTGGAAGGGGGTCAGGACACACTCTCTCCCCCAGAATGTGTCACATTGGCACGTGGTTTATTTTGAGCTGAAGGCACTTAAGACCATGTGGGCTCAAGAGAAACTTTTATCCCTTCTTTAACCACACAAAAGAATCTAAATTGGGGGTATTCCCCAGAATGAGGATTATTAAGATATAAATTTTACCTGAGTGGTATATATGGTATATGTGAGATATATATATGTATATATATATATATATATATATATATATATATATATATATATACACACACATATATGTATATATGTATATACATATATATGTGGTATATATGTGATATATGGTATATACACACATATGTATGATATATATGGTATATGTGATACATGGTAGGACAAATATCTAACTAGCAAATATCTGCTTTTCTTATTGCCTTTTCAATTGTGTTATTCTCCTCTGAAGTCCCAAATTCCTGCCCCCTTCTTCCTGGTTCAGAAGGACAAGTATACCTCATTTTGCCTGGCTGTCTTTGGAATTTTCATATCTATGTGGATTCCTGGCACATACACGTATTAAAGTTGATTTTCTCCTATTAATCTGTCTCATGTCAATTTGATTCTTAGTCCAGCTAGAAGGACCTCAAGGTGACAGGAATTCTTGCTCATTGACAATGCTAATTTAGAAGGTAGTCTTTATGTATTTTGGTTTCTGGAATTGCTGATCAATCACCAGCAGAAAGTTTGAACACTAAGGGGAAATTACTTTTATTATTCCTAAAGATTCATTTAAAGTTCAGGATATATTCCTGTTACGAACATGGATTTATAGCAGTATCAGAACAAAGACATATTTGAGTTTTGGAAGAAGAGTCAAGATCTGAGGAAAGTTTCATATTTCAAAGGTTATTTAGATACTCAATTGTCCTTCTCTTGGGGTGACGTAGATTTTCCAAAAGAGGACATTTTAAGATGAAACAAAATATGTTCATTGTTTTCTATGTCAACAACGACTCTGACTAAAATTATACCTAAATGTTGTTTCCTGCAATAATCCAGACTCCACCATCACTTTCTGTGGGATTTAGCAGGCAAGTCAATAAAGCTAAGTAGAAGTAGATTGCCTTTTGGAGATATATTAATGGGCTTCTACCACATAATTGTTCTCTAATTATTGCCTGAACGTACCTACAAAAATTAAACAATTTATCCCCTACCTCTAGAGTGACTTGAATATTAAGGATGTTTCATTCCCATCTCCAAAGTGTTTAGGATAAACTTTCTTTCAGGAAAGTGATGGTGGATACAAGTATACAGACTGACTGCTTAAGAATCCCTTTGTTAAGAACAAATTGTTGAGTCCCTAAAGTACCACAAATAAGTTATTTAGTCTACATATATATAGCAAAAATAATAATAATAATGACAGTAACTTTTAGTTAGGTTTCCCCAAAATTAATTTTATGCTGTTCCAATAACAAATTGTCTTTAGTCAATATATACGGGAAATTTTTTAAAAAGTAAAATTATTCCACCACAAGACAGCTCATGTATCTTTTCCTTCTGATTTCATAACTATATGGATTTATCAACAGTCAGTTCCAACCAACACTGAACCAGTGTTCAGTGAACCAGTGACAGTTAAACACAGTCACCAGGTTTGAAGTGAACCATCCCCATTTTACATAGACAGCAAACTATACAGCAGTTCATTTTATGGTTCCAGCAATGAAACTTACGGTCTGTGCTTGTTTGAAGCAATTCACTTAATTTGTATGAGCTTCAATTGCTTAATCTACAGAAAGGCTTATGTTAGAAAACCCAAGTAAGAGAAAGCTCTGGGGACGGGCAAGGCAGATATATAAAGGAAACATTTCTTACCCTTGGGAGACTTCACTGCTTGATCATGACACGGTTATACAGTAAAGGAACCACAACATATTAATATAAATGTAAGTACAGCATTTTAAAAGTACAGCATTTTAAAAGGAACGCAAAATCAAGAAGTGGGAGAAAGAAAATGTATGTTTCTGTGTGTGTGTGTGTGTGTGTGTGTGTGTGTGTGTGTGTGTGTGTGGTAAATTCAAAATCAAATATAAACACATTTTAGTTTAGTACACATGGACCTATCATCACCTTACTTCTGTAAAGTAACATGAAAACCTCTAAAACGCTAGTGTCTCTTACTGCTCTTTTCTAAGGTTCAATCTGATACAATTTTGAAAGAAAGTGAAAACTCAATCAGACACCCTGAGTAGATCAAAGAAAATACAAACCTTTATCTTTTGTGTTTCCTTTCACAATTTAGCAGTTTCAAGCTTAGAGGCTTCAGTGGCCATCTCAGTAAAGAATACCTCAATCAAATGCTACAGTGTGTTAATGCATCTTAATAATAATAATGAAATAGCCTCCTTTAATACGAGTAAAGGTCTTCACTTGTTATTCATTTAAGAGCTTAAATCTCAGGTTTAAAATGAACACACTTTCCTCTGAATGTCAGTCCACTTCAGCAGGTGTAGAAGAGT
Source organism: Panthera tigris (assembly GCF_018350195.1). Classification (NCBI taxonomy): domain Eukaryota; kingdom Metazoa; phylum Chordata; class Mammalia; order Carnivora; family Felidae; genus Panthera; species Panthera tigris. Next base: position 43,036,028 of record NC_056661.1, on the reverse strand, counting down.
AAAATGCCTGGTGAGACTATAGAAAGTTTCTGCTTCTTAAAATCATTCTCCTCCTTCATTCAGTGGTTAAACAAATATTTACTGAATGTCTATGAAGGGCTGGATTATGCTGAGTGCAACGATATACAAGAGATTGAAAAAAGAACTAACTCTTGCAAATTTCTTGAAACAATGGAAGAGAGAGGTATCTATATAACACCAAGCTCATTAATGAATATGTATATATTCACCCCAGGTTAGGTAACATGCTTAGGGTGCTAAGACGGTGGCAGGTCCAGGGACAGTTTTATACTTAAGGAAAGACTTTCAGGGAAAACCAGTCAGGCCCTAGTTGGCCTGTTCTATCTAATTCTGGCTGTTCTCTCTACTTCTGGCACTGGCCACCAACACACTACCTCAATTATAATGTTTTTTTTTTTTTAATTGGGTTCCAAATAAATAAAGACTGTCTTCTAGTGATATTCCCATTCTTTTGCACTGAATGAGGGAAGAGTATATACCTTTTTTCTCCTTTCAGAGGTACAAGATTCAATGAGGGAAAAGATATGTCAACAGTCCAGAATTTAGGAGAAATGAATCTGTCACCATTTTCTTTTTTCTCTCAGAAAGATGACCAGTTTTCAAAGTATAGTACTTTCTTTTCATCTTTAAAATAAAAACAGAGGCTGACATAGACTCAGGAGCAAGAGTTTTAGAGCCAGGGTGTTTAAATATGGGTATTGAGGGGCACTGGGTGGCTTAGTGGGTTGAGTGTTGAACTCTTGACTTTGGCTCAGGTCATGATCTCATGGTTCATGAGTTTGAGCCCCGCATCAGGCTCTGCACTGAAAGTGTGGAGCCTACTTGGGATTCTCTCTCTTTCCCTCTCTGCCTCTCCCTTGTTCACTCTTTCTTTCTCTCTCTCAAAAATAAATAAATAAACTTGAAAAAATAAATATAGGTATTGACTTTGATATCTATTGACTCTATGATCCTGGGAGAATGACTTGGTTCTTTGTGCCTCAGCTTCCGTCTTTAAAATGGGCTAAAAACAACCTTCTCATAGAAATGGGATGAGGAATAAATGAGCTAATGTAGGCAAAGTGGTTGGAATAGTAATTAACACACACTAAAAGCAAAATAAATGTTAGTTATTCTAATGTACACACATAAATCAGTATGGGTAGGTTTGAGCTCAGAAGGAAAAGTCAGTCAAAGAAATAACTAAAATTTATGTTAAAAATAACCATTTGTCTGGTGCAATCATTTTTCTACTCATTTAACACCCAATAAATATTTACTGAGTCCTTATTATGTGGCATTGGAGATATACAAATACATACAAAATTATCAAATGGATAAATATCTTGCCCCGCTAGAACCTAAATTCAAGATACTGGAATTGTATAGGAAGGGAAGTAGAATAACTGACTTTTCAAATCACATCCTGGCCCAAGATGTTAAGAAATTATTTCAAGAAATTGTCATTAAAATGAGCATTTGCTATATGGCAGGCTCTGTGCTCAGCACTTTTTCTCCATTTCTTTTTCCTTTGTGACAGACCTGTAAGTGGAGTACTATTATCAGCTTTTGACCAGGGCAAAATTGTGCCACAGCAAGGCTAAGAAATTTAACCCAGATCAAGCAATGCTCCGCAGAACTAGAAAACAGGAAATCTGATCCTGAGGACACATGTTCTTTAATATTATCTAGCATCAAATCAAAAGCAAAATGAGATACATCACACCTGACAGAATGTTGAAAATTAACAACTCAGGAAACAAGAGATGTTGGCAAAGATGTGGAGAAAAGGGAACCCTCTTACACTGTTCATGGAATTGCAAATTGGTGCAGCCACTTTGGAAAACAGTATGGAGGTTCCTCAAAAAGTTCAAAATAGAACTATACTATGACCCAGCAATTGCACTACTAAGTACCCAAAGGAAACAATAATACTGATTCAAAGGGGCACAAGCACCCCAGTATTTATAACAGCACTACCAACAATAGCCAAATTACAGAAAAGAGCCCAAATGTCCATTAACTAATAAAAGGATAAAGAAAATGTGGTATATAATACAAAATATTACTCAGCCATTAAAAAGAATGAAATCTTGGGGACATCATGTATTTTTAATTATTTTACTAGTTCATGAAATTAACAGGCAAGTACTAATAATATTTTTTAAGTTCTTTTATTATTATTTATTTTGAGAGAGAGGAAGACAGAGAGAGGAGGAGGGGGAGGGGTAGAGAGAGAGAGAGAATACCAAGCAGGCTCTGCACCGCCAGTACAGAGCCCAATGAGGAGCTCAAACTCATGAACCATGAGATCATGACATGAGCTGAAACCAAGAGTCAGACGATAAACCAAGTGAGCCACCCAGGCATCCCAGCACTAAGAATATTTTACATACAAGATAAATGAGGCTCAAAAATGTTAGGTAAGTCACCCAAAGTTATAAAAAAGGAAATTTTTAAGCTGATATTTGAACCATTATCTTGCTGACTCCAGAAGTCATGAGCTACAGCAGTGGTATAGATTAAGATATTTCAAGCAGTTTCAGATTTACTCTCTAAAGAAGGTAAGAACACTTAGGAAGTGTCCTGGGAATAAAATACAATGACTACTTTTGATATGTTTGGTTCAGCACTTTATCAGGCCTAAACCCCCAATTCTTCAGAAAAGGTGCAAAATTTGGCTAAAGGTTGAATACCATTCTTAATTTCGTCTTTTGAATATACTATGTAGGTCACCTCCTAAGTGTATAACTCTATCCATAATTTACTTACACAGTGAGATAAAAGTTCCATTACACTACAAGACTGATTACCCAGGTTTTTTCATTAAATGAAGTTAAAAGCTCAGAATTTTTATCTGAAGACCATCTGACGGGTGTTGTGCTGACATGATACTTTCATCTTTGGTTGGCACTGTTGGGTACATTTTCATTACTTAGCAATTCCTTGCAAATATTGCTCAGGTTATGCTAGTGTGAACTCTAAGTCCTCTGAAAGGATCTGACAAGATAAAATGGCTGTTTTCCAACTATTTCCATTTCAATCTTATATATAAGTGATCAGAACTCTGTATAATACCTATCTGGGGCCATAAAGGCCTCTGATGTCAGCTCTTTCCATTTCCCACTAGACCAATGTGATAGATAAGAATGTGTACTGTCTCCTCTGTTGTCCTTTTTGAGTAAAGTTTTAACTTGTCACAATTTGGGATGCTGAGTATAACAATGAATTATTCACCCAGAAATCTGAAAATAGAATTTCATTATATGCTGATAATGTATGATCTTTTTTAAATGGGCAAGTCCACCTAAAATTTTTCTTACACGTCAGAGAGAACTATTTCAAAGACAGTTCATGTAAGAAAGGGAAAAAAATATTAAACTTCTTCAACAACCCAGTCTTCATGGAACTGATATGTAGGTCAAAGTCACACTTCAATGTGTTTCTGAAAGAGATCTTAAGACTTAGCTAAAAAAAAAAAAAAAAAAGAAATTCATAACTAAATGATGATTCACGTTTACATCGTTGTCTTATAAAACATCTGGATAATGTTGGTGCATGGATATTGCCAGAATATAAATGCCCACAAAAGGAAATACACAGTTGGATTTCAGGGCAAATGGACTGATTCATGGCATATCTAAACATATGTATTGACTCAGTGGGCTATATACAGCCTAGTTCTTCTACATGGATTTACTTCAAGGCTTACACAAATATATTTATAGATGACTATATAATTGTAATAAAGCACAGATAATATATTAATGGTGCTCCTGCTGATAACTTATATTTATTGAGTTCTTACTATATTCTGTCTTCCAATTGAGTATTTCCTTACAGTATTTAAAGACATAAATTTTCATGCACCTCCTATGACTCAGGTGTGATTCAAATCCACCCTGCTTAATTCAAAAGAGAATGATTTTTAACTCCATCTTAAATTACAGGTATCTTCTAAAAATGAGACACAAGGACATGCCTGCTCACAAGACATATTAATTTTTGTGGTAGCTCCTCATATGCAAAACAAAACAAAACAAAACAAAAGAAAAACAAAACCCTTACAAGTGCTTGCCTTTATAAGTGCGTGGTGGTTTCTCTCTATCCCCCAAGTTTGTTCTTGCTGTATTTGTAAGTTTTCTTTTCTCTTCTCAAAAAAGTGCATTCAGTTTAGAGTTCCACTTCTGGTTATAATTTAATAACTTGTACTAAACTAGCCCTTCCACTATATAAAACTTTACAATTTGACAAAGTATTTGAAGTAACTGCTTTTAGGCAGTGGGCAACAGGTAGCACAACACGGTAATGACTGAGAGAGGGGAAACTCATGTGATTAGCATTATGATAACCCATTCTCTGTTTGAGTATAATTTCATAACCACATTTCAGAGAGCTGTAACCCAAGCATAGCTTGGGTGTCCAAATGAGCTGAAAAGGCAGACAAGGAAGTGTAGGCAACTAACAGGGTTAGAATCTATAGGAAAGAACAACAGAGTGATGAACAGGGGCTTCCTACATTCACATGGGGAGTTTTTGGCTTAGGATAGGGCTATACAAATGGAGGGTAAGGCTTCCTAAGGTTTATCAGAAAATGTAAAAAAGTACTCTACATAGACTTTGACAAGTTAAGGATGTATATGGTTGTCTATAAAGAACCAATTAAAATATAAAATGAGAACTAGCTATAAAGTCAATAAAGAAAATAAAATGGAATGCAGAAATAGATAATAACTTAAAGAAAGAAAAGTGAAGAGGGAAACAAAACACTAAAAGGGCAAATGGCAGGGGTGCTTGGTTGGCTCAGGTGGTTGAGGGTCTGACTCTTGATTTCCATTCAGGTCACGATCCCAGGGTTGTGAGATTGAGCCCCGTATCAGACTCTATGCTGAGTGTGGAGTCTGCTTAAGATTCTCTGTCTCTCCCTTTGCCCCTCTCCTCTGTTTTCACACTCTCTCTTAAAAAGAAAAAAAGAAACAGAAAAAAAATTAAAGTGGCAAATGGCAAACAAATAGTAAAATAATACACTTAAACCAAAGGGAATGGTAGTTTTATTAAGCTTAAATGTACTAAAAACCCCAATTAATAGGCAGAAATTTGGTAGACTAGATAAAAATGAAGTGAAGAGGGGCACCTAGGCGGCACAGTCAGTTAAGCATCTAGTTTTAGTTTGGGTCATAATCTCAAGGTTTGTGAGTTGCAGTCCCGCATCCAGCTCTGCCCTGACAGCTTGAAGTCTGGAGCCCGCTTCGAATTTTGCCTCCCTCTCTCTCTGCCCCTCCCTGCTTGCATTCTCTCTTTCTCAAAAATAAATTAATAAATAAACATTTAAAAAAAATAAGCAAAGATATAGCATGCAAATAATAAGCATAAAAATGATGACATTCCAGGGTGCCAGTTAAGCATTCGGCTCTTGATTTTGGCTCAGGTCATGATCTTGCACTTTGTGACTTCAAGCCCCACGTCAGGCTCTGTGCTGATGGTGCAGAGCCTGCTTGGGATTCTCTCTCCCTCTCTCTCTGCTCCTCCCTCTCTCTCAAAATGGATAAACATTTTTTTTTAAACAAGGTGACTTTCCTATATTAACATCAGACAACATGTATCTTATGGCCAAAAGTATTACAAGAGATAATAAAGGACAATACGTTGTAAGAGAAGCAATTTACTAGGACACATAGAAATAACAAAAATGCATATACCTAATAATAGGCATTAAAATGAATGATTTAAGGGTGCCTGGGTGGCTCAGTCGGTTAAGTGTCTGACTTCGGCTCAGGTCATGATCTCACAGTTCGTAAGTTCAAGCCCCGCGTCAGATTCTGTGCTGACAGCTGAGAGCCTGAAGCCTGCTTCTGATTCTGTGTCTCCCTCTCTCTGTTTCACTGCTGCTCATGCTCTGTCTCTGTCTCTCTCAAAAATAAATAAACATTAAAAAAACAAATAAAATGAATGATTCAAAAACTATCAAGACAGGGGAAAAAATAAATACACAATTATAGTTAAAGATTGCTAACATCCTTCTTTTAGTAATTGGACAAGGAAATGCACTAGGCTATAAAATGTCTCAATAGATATCAAAAGCTGAAATATTGCAGAGTACATTATGTAAACACAACAGAATTAACAAACAAATTAACAATAAAATAATGAGAAAACGTCCTACATATTTGAAAATTAAATTGCACATTTTTCAATAATCCATAGACAAATGAAGAGATTACAAGGGAAATAAGAAAATACTTTGAGGAATGAAAATGAAAACTATGTATAAAACACATAAATATCAAAATATCAAAAATATCACTAATGAAGCTTAGAATAAAATGTTACAACTAAAAATGCTTAGAAAGAAAATTAGAGCTTTAAATGCTAAGATTAGAAAAGAGTGGGGGGGAGACCTAAAATTAACGATCTAAATTTTTACCAGTAAAGCTAGAAAACTTGGTCAAATTATCCGAAGTATATAGGAGAAATAAAAGGAAGGAAGGAAGGAAGGAAGGAAGGAAGGAAGGAAGGAAGGAAGGAAGGAAGGAAAGAAGGAAAGACGGACGGGAGGGTGGAAGGAAGAGAGAGAGGGAGGGAAGGAGGAAGGGAAATTAAGAAGCCAAAAGTTATTTCTTTGCAAAGATGAGTATCATTGATAAAACCCTATCAGGAGTAATAAAACAAAATACAGGAAATAAAAACTGCCAACATCAGAAATGGAAATATGTATAATTCTACAAAACCTACAAATATTGATATGAATGGAGGGGAACTTGTGAAAAAAAATGTATGCCAAGAAAATGAAAAGATAGATGAAATGGAAAATTTGATAAAAACACAGTATATCAAAATTGACTGATGAAGGATTAGAAAACCTGAACAGCCACATATTTGTTAAAAAAATTCAACTTACATTTTTAAAAAAGAAAAAAATTAAAGCCTCTTATGAGAAAAATACCAGACCTAGGCACTATCATTGACAAATTATGTATATATTAAATGAAGAATTTGTGCCAATGTTACATAAACTCTTTTAGAAAATAAAAGAACACTTCCTATCCAATGTTGTAAGGACAGCTGATCTCTGATATCAAAAGCTGATGAAGCCATTTGAGAAAAAAAGTTTGCTGTGCAGTATGTCACATGATCCCATCGACATAAAAATTCTCAATAGAATATTAAGAAATCAAATCCATCAAAAGAAAAAATGGAAACTACATCTTAACCAAGTTTTTTTTTTTTTTTAATTTCAGGAATACAAGATTGGTTCCATATTCAAAAATCAATAAGATTCACTAAATTTTAAATATAAAGGATAAAAATGTTTTAAAGATAAAAATTTTATGATATTAAGTAGGTGCAGAAGAAACATTTAAAAATTCAACACCTATATATGATGAAAACACAGCAGCAAACTATGAATAACAGTAAATTTAACATTTTTTTTGGTTAGTTTGTTTATTTATTTGTTTGTTTCTTTGTTTAGAAAGAAAGGATGGGCACGAGAGAGGCAAAGAATCCCAAGCAGGCTCTACGCTCAGCACAGAACCCAATGTGGGGCTAGATCTCACGATCATGACCTGAGCCAATATCAAGAGTTGGATGTTTAACCAACAGAGCCCCCCAGGTGCCCCCAGTAAACAAACTTTCAAAATACATTTTGAAAACCTACAGCTGACAGGACACACAGTGATGAAAAATTGAATGTTTTCTCCTTAAGATCAGCAATCTAGGAAAGATCTGCTTTCACCAACTTTATTCTACATAGTGCCTAATATCATATTTAGTGCAATAAGGCAATAATAATAATAATAATAAATGATAAACAGAGAAAAAGAGGTGATAAAATGTCCTTATTCAGAGATTACATGACAGTCCACATTACAGATTTGTACACAAAATTTGTTGTAGGAACTAAGAAGTAAATCTTCAAGTCACAGAGTACGAGGTTAATATATAAAGATCAACTATATTTCTATATACTATCATCAAAAACTTATGGGAAATTGAATTTTAAAATATTTATCACAGCATAAAAATTAAAATAATTAGAAATCAATTTAATAAAATATATGAATATCTTTTCATTATAAGCTAGAAAATATAGTTGAGAAATTCTTTAAACAATCCTAATAATAAATAGGCAATTATGTCATTTTCATGGTTCAAAAGATCTATTTTTAAAATTATCATTCTCTTTAAAAAATACTTTTAAGGATGGAACTAGAGTGTATTATGCTAAGTGAAATACATCAGAGAAAGACAAGTATCATATGATTTCACTCATATGTGGAATTGAAAAACAAAACAGTAAACATAAGTAAAGGGAAGCAAAAATAACAAAAACAGAGAGGGACACAAACCCTAAGAGAGTCTTGAATACAGAGAACAAACTGAGGGTTGCTGGAGGGGGGGTGGGTGGGGGGGAAGGGCTAAAGGAGTGAGGGACATTAAGGAGGGCACTTTTTGGGATGATCACTGGGTGTTATATATACGTAAGTGACAAATCACTAAATTGTATTCCTGAAATCATTATTACATGATATGTCTACTAACTTGGATTTAAATTAAAAAAAAAAAATAGTAATAGGGATGCCTGGGTGGCGCAGTTCGTTAAGTGTTTGCCTCAGGTCATGGTATTGCAGTTCATGAGTTTGAGCTCCATGTTGGTTGAGCTCAGTGCTAACAGCTCAGAGGCTAGAGCCTACTTCCCATTCGGTGTCTCCCTCTCTCTGCCCCACGCCTGCTCACCCTCTCTCAAAAGTAAGTAAACATAAAAAAAAAATTTTTAAATAAAAAATAAAGTATTAAAAATTTAATATGAAGAAAATTTTCATTGTCTACAAATTGATCTATAAACGTAAACCCATCCCAAATAAAATTCTAGGCTCTTTTTTTTTTAACTGACAAGTTGATGATCAAGTTTATATAGAAATGCAAACCACCTAGAATAGTAAAAACTTATTTAAAAAGGAAGAATCAAATTGAAGGATCTATTTACCTGATTTCAAGAGACACTGTAAAGCTATTCTTCAAGAAAGAGAGTATAAGATAAAGGAAAACATAAGCACAGTGTAGTACTCGCACAAGGATCCATGGAACAAAGTGAAAGAATCCAGAAATGGCCTGCATGTAGGTCATTTTTGACAAAGAGACCAAGATAAATTAACAATGGCATCATAATCTATGCAGCACATGGTCCTGGAACAAGTAGACATCCCTATGGGAAAATAGATAAACCTTGGCCTCTATCAGTTTCCTAGGGCTCATACAAAACTTTACCATCAAGTAGCAACTTAAAATGGCAGAAATTTATTCTGTCATAATTCTGGAGGCCTGAAGTCTGAAATCCAGGTGTCAGCAGGGTTAGTTCTTTCCAGAAACTGTGAGAGAGAATCCATTCCATGCCTCTCATAGCAACATCTGCAGGCAACCCTTGTGGCTTATTGACAACATAACTCCAATCTCTGTGTGTGCTTTCACATGTCCTCCTGTGTACATCCGTGCCTTAAAGCCCTTTCTCTTTTCTCTTACAAGGCCCTGACTCACTGGATCTGTGTCCCACCCTAATTCCAGGATGATATTATTTCAAGATACTTAATTATCTGCGAAAGTCACATCTACAGGTACAGAAGGTTAGGACTAGGACATATCTTTTGGGGGCCACCATTAAACCTACTATAACTCCTATCTTATACCATGCACCGAAGCTACTTGGAAATGAATTATAGATCTAAAAATAAAAGCCAAAATTATTAAAAATCCAGGGAGGATAAAACATAAGAGAACATTGTTATGATCTGGATAAGCAAAGTTTTCATAGATAATACACACAAAAAAGCTTGAAAACATAAAAGAAAAAAGTGATAAATTGGCCTTCAAGAGAATAAAAATCTTCTGATCTCAAAGGATGCCAACTAGAAATTTTAAAGTCAAAACACATACTAGGAAAAAAAATTATAATCTATGTCTTACAAAGGAAATGTATATAAAATATTCAATAATTTCTGATAACTCACAAGCACATGAAAACAAGCACATAGAAAAAGGATCAATATCAGTGGTTGTCAAGGAAATTCAAATTAAAACTACAATGGCATATCACTTCCCATCTGTAGAAATGGGGCTGTACAGAGGGCTCAATGGGCAATTGTTGGTGACAATGTGGAGCAGAACGAGTGGAATTCTCATCTATGGCCAGTGAAATTGCTATGTGGTGCGACAACCTCAGAGAGCAGTTTGGTTGTCTCTTAGATACTCACTGCCTGTATCATCACCAACTTCCCCCCTATTTTGAAAATGCATGTCCACATATGGGTGCCCTCCACTTTTCAAAAGTTCACCTTATGCCACCCACATTGATGAAAGATCTACCTTAGCACCTGCTTTTGCTAACTAAAAGAAATCCCAAGAGGATTTTAGCTTTTATGAAAAAAGGGAAATAGCTAAACAAACGTTTAGTGTTTGTTTTGCTGTTTAGAGGCAGTGCGTATCCTCAGCAGCAAGAGTGGCCCCACCAAGCTCCTTCCTCAGGAACTAAACTTAGCATCTCAGCAACAAGCTGGCATAGCTTTGAACTGTATCTGTGAGCATCTGTTCTTTTTCTGGATTTATTTTGTGCATTCATTAGCAAGATGTGCCCTCAGGTATCTGAAAAGCCTAAGAGAGGTTATTTTGGGGGTCTGGGAATACTAAAAAAAAAACTCCATATAAATTAATGGTAATTGCTTCACTTCTTGATACCAGTTTCACTGATGAAAGTTTTCAAAGCAACACTCTATGTACTTTCCAACGGTGAGGGAAACCTATACTTATGCACAAATGCTGAAGTCCAAGATCAAGATGTCTGCAGAGTTAAGGTGTTCAGAGGTCTCTTTCCTGGGCTTGCAGTTGGCCGTCTTCTGTGTCCTCATACTTTCAACCCTTGGTCTGTGGTGTGCTCTCACCTTTTCCTATGAGGACTCCCGTCATTTTGGATTGAGGCCCACCCATATGACCTCATTTTACCTTACTCATCTCTTTAAAGGTCCTACCTCCAAATACAGTCACATTATGAGGACCTGGGAGTTAGGACTTCAACATATGAATTTGGGGTGAGGGGCACCATTCAGTCCGTAACAATGACTTCATGTGAAATCAATGAAATTGGCACAGAAAAGTCTATCTATATTGCAGGAATTCATTTATACGAAATGATGAGTAGGCCTAAGCACTATATAATTCGTGATAGAAATTGCCTCAGTATTGCTTGAGGCATGCGATGATGGTTTTGGTATGTATTGACTTCAACGGAAGCCAAGGGAAGATTGACATGCTCCATATCTTATTGTTGGTTAAACAGGTATACATATCTGTCTAATTACACCTTAGCATATTTGACCCCAAGAAAGGATATGCAGATTTTAGTTCAGTAAACAGTTAGCAATGTGTTGATGTCTGGGGATAACAATATTCTCCAAAACTTTTTTTTAATTTTAATTTTAATTTTAATTTTTAATTTTTTTAATGTTTATTTTTGAAGGAGAGAGAGCCAGAGTGTGAGTGGGGGAAGGGCAGAGAGTGAGGGAGACGCAAAATTTGAAGCATGGTCCAGGCTCCACATTGTCAGCACAGAGGTCAACACAGAGATTGAACCCACAAACCCGTGAGATCATGACCTGAGCCAAAATCAAGAGTTGGCACTCCACTGACAGAGGCACCCCAGACGACCCCTCTCCAAAACTTGCTGGAACACCGTGTTCTATCTTGAAGTTAATTTAACAATTATGTGTATCATTCTTATATTACCAATAAAGAAAAGGTTACAACACAAGATACACAGGTAGGAAAGTGTTGATAACATTCAAACTGTGACAGTTTCATTCAGATCCCATGTTCATAACCTACATTTGTTGCAAAGATTTGCAATCGAATGGGTCATTTTTTTACTACTTGATTCTTACATGAATTTGGGTGGATTGCACTGATATTCTATGTATTTTATTATTCATAAAATGGAAAAGATAACTATTGGATAGGTCTCTTTCAAAATATGTTAAAATTCTAAAGCATTTTCTAAAAAATATGTAGTTTTTGTTGAATTAAATATAGCATTTTTAAACTATGAAATTCAGTGAATGCAAACAATTCAACCAATTGTCCAATTCTCTCTCTTTTATTTTTTTAAATATGGAGTAATGAGGAAAGTTTTCACACCGAAATGTGAGAAATTTTGTTTTCCTGATTATTTGTAGGAAAATGCTCTTATTGTTGCCCATTTCCTCAAATTATTTTTATAATGAAGACCAGAATAAAATGTACAAACTGATGCTAATTTTAAGGCAAAAATTGCTCTTAGGAAAATTTCAAAAAGTCACCATGTATGGCACAAAAATTAAAAAAACGCATAAGACAATAAAAAAGCAAAAGAGTTACCAGCACTCGAAAGATAATTTTAAAATGATATTGAATACAGGGAATATTTTCAGATTTTGAAACAATCCTGCATGCTGACTGCTGAAAAAATACAAAGAAATGTTTTCTCTATGTATCATATCTAAAGTCACATATATCACTTGTGTGCCTATGTGTGTGTGTGCATGGTGAGAATCTCTTAAAAGAAGCAAAAACATAATTTTTGATAATAAGGAATATCATAGAAAATTAGGTAGTAGATGTACTAACGATTCTTCACTAAGAAATCTTTTTAATTTTATCTGAGTTTAATATATAGATTTTTCCAAGTAAGGTGGTGGTGCTTATTTTATTACTGCATTTATATATATTTTATGCATGTATATGTATGAATATAAATGAATGTATATAAATCTTATTTTCCATAAAGTGACTATTTTTAATGAATCAATTCAGTTTTAAAATAGGAGAATCAGGTTCTACACAATTAACACATTTTTTTTCAGCAATGATATGTTTCAGCATCTTGCACTGTTGTTCCTCCAATAACCATATTTTGTACATGTACATTGCTATGACAATTTCATTAAAATATTTTGTTTTAAAAATGTGTAAAAGTATTATGCTATATTTAATCTACAAATATTAATTATTGAAGACAATTGTGCCTAAGAGCATGGAATCATTTTAAAGACAAATTGTGCTTAGTTCAAGTGTGTGTGTGTGTATATGTGTGTTTGTGTGTGTGTAAGTGTGTGTGTGTGTGTGTGTGTGTGTGTGTAAACTCAGATATATATATTTTAAAACTCAGATGTCAATTTTTTTCTGTGTCTGAAGATAGATCATATGTCTACTGAAACTGAGGGAACTCAATGTATTTATAAGATTTGATTATTATTTTGTATGGATGAAAGGTTTAGCAAAGAGTTTAACTTGCTATTAAAAATAAAAGTACAAAAACTTTTATTAAAAAATAAAACAGTAAAAATGGAATGCTCAGTGCAACTGGTTAGGCTTCTCATTAGTCACTCATTTTTACTCATTCTTGAAAGAATGAAATAATGACTAGCAGTACTCACTAGTCTATGTTTCATCAAGAATTATAATAGTTTATAAAATTTTATGCTTTATATCTGGGCGGTAATCATGCAGTATATTTTTTATTAATAAAAGATATCACCTATAGCTGACTCTAAAGGAAAACCATGTCTTTATAAAATTCTTAAATATCCATTAAAATGGAATGTCTTCTTTTGACAGGCAATCCTATATGGTATTCCTCTAAAAGTGCCCTTTGAAAAACATATCCTGCTGGTGCTTACAACTCTTTTTTGACCCATGGTGTCTTTCTTTTAAAGCACATCACGGCAAGTAATACCACACAATTGTTGCTGTTTCATATCTTCTTTTTGTAAGTTTAACTCCACAAATGATTAATGTCTGTGTCTAACATGGAGTTACTAGGAGGATGAGGGACTTCCATAAAGCATACAATTAAGTTTCAACCTCTAATTATGATAAGAACCAATGTGCACAACCAAAAAGGAAGGAATTAAATACGCACCGTGCTATATAGGCATCAAGTAACCGGAGCTAAGTATCAGAATTCCAGAATGGTATCAAGAGCGTGAACCACTTTTGGAGACACCAAAGAGAACCATTCACGTTAACAGCGTTGTACTGGTTAGGAACTGGATTCCCTCCCACCTGGACAGCATGAGAACCTTTAGAAACTCACATATCACGCTGAGGCATTTTGGCACCAGTGAATGCATAACTAGTTTTGTTGGATGATCTGATTGGGTTATTCTTTCAGGCAGCATCCTGTTTTGCTATGCTGTATTCTTGCTCCTGCATTCAGTGCTTTTCATGAGTGCTCGAGAATACACTCAGATTATCTTATTTTATAAAAGAAGGTACAGACATATGATTTTTACAATAGGAAATATTTATCATATATCTTTTTTATGGAAGTACCTCAGATATTTAGAATCACTGCCATAATTTGTGTATTGATGGGAAGAATTGAGATGTTTAGCCATTTCCCATAAGAAAAATCTTTGATTATGCTATTGCAAACTGTATGAAAATAACAACAAAAAAACTCTATCAAACAATAATTTTAATATGTTATCACTTCAGAGTTAATAGCTTTGGTTTTATCCCCCAAATGGCAGCTTTGAAGAATTTTGTTGATATACTATTTAAATTATATATATATATATATATATATATATATATATATATATATATATATCACTAGTGTCATCTGTTGGTGAAACTGAAAAATACAAGATATTCTAGAATTGGATTTCTTTAAAAAAAAAAAACTGTTTATCATTCCTATAAGATCCAGTGAAGAGGCATCTGTGGGATTATGTAGCTAACAGAATTGTTTTGTGCTTCATTTTATCATTTCTTCTCATTGAAAAAAAAAATGTGTACTCTTTTAGCTCATGGTTGAGGAACGGCAAAACTGTTTTGCAAAATGAGTTAGAAATGTGAGGCTGTCTTACATAAATGGATATATATTTTTATAGTAAATAGGGACGCTATTGCAGGATAACATAATAACAATACCTCCCTACCCTTTCTACTACTAGCTCTATTAAAACAGTGGGGCTGCTCTGAATCTGAGGGAAATAACACGAAGTACATTAAGTTTGGGTTGTGGGAGGAAGAAAGAAGCATATTCAAAATTTTCTTTCAATTGACTATTAATTCCTATTACCCCAAACAATCTACATATTATCACTTTTTTTCTTTCAAAAACTCCTACCTGAGTGAAACAGCAGTGATTTAAAAATACAAAAAGCAAGTGAGTCCCCGTAAAACAAAACCGGTGCTTCCTATTACAGGCTTTGAAAAGAGCTATAGCTTCGGGGGGTGGGGGGGTGGGGAGAGGAAAGAGAGAGAGACAACCAGAACTGATCCCCTTCTGATGTACCAGGGGACTTGATCCTTGCCACTTAAAGTGGTCTCCAAACAGTATCCCTGACAATTTCTAGAGTGTTGCTAAAAATATACAATCTCGAGCCCCACTGAGATCTTCTGTTGACTAAAAAAATCAACATTTAAATAAGATCCTCAGGTAATAAGAATGTTAACCTTGGATCACATCACTTACCCTGTTGAGGACCCACCATGCCATTAGGCACATACTTTTACCCTCATTTTACTGATCAAGAAATAGAATTTCAGAGAATTTCCTTCTACTTACCCATGTGTCCCAAATATAGCCAGTCTCCAGGAAAGTAGGGAGACTTTATTAGTGAACTTATCAAAATGACATTTTCCAGAAATTATTTGCTAATTTAATCACCTGTTATTTCATCTCTACCATTTATTAATGAACATTTTTTTCTCCTATTACACAGAATAGATGCTGTTTCATGCATCTATATTCCTAGTCCCACATTTGTCAGGCTAAAAATGTTTAACAAGTTGAGAGTATGTATGTGTGTAATTGTATCAATATTCTTCATAGCTTAGGGCAAATTTCTCAACTTCTATTAGTTTCAGAGTCATTGTCCATAAATAATAATCTGGTAGAATAGTGGCTTTCAATTCTAGGACCTTCAGCCCTTTTAGAGAAAAAAAATTTCATAATGCCTCCTTTATTATCCTAAAATTAAATTCAGAAACAGTATTATCTATCTCTACACATGATCTAGGAAAATGGAAAAGTTATATAATGCTGTATGTTGATATGCTGGAGAAACAAAAGGAAATCAATTGATGAAATAATGTATTTTTCACTGTGTAACTCTATTAGTATGACTACATTAGATGATAAAATACAACAGTCACCTGTTTGCAATTAATCCCCCAGAATTACCATGAATTTTGTAGCCAGAAATGCAGACAAACAGTTGCAATGGCTGTTTACATATTAGTGATGTGATTTCAAACCCAAATGGCAAACAACCCTCAGTGAAATTATGAGGAAAGAAAATTGTTTTGATCTCTTGAGAAGATATAATTTGGCGAATCTGGAGCAAAAAAAAAATAGTGAAAATGACTGGACCAAATATTAGCCATGCTTCTCTCTGCCACCCACAGGCCTTTGACTGGACTTTGACTCACTCTTGCATTTAAGTAAGCATGGGAACAGGGAACAAATCCTCCTTGACGGTGCCTCCCCCAAATCCACAGCCCTCCAGGGAAACGCCCCCTAATTAACGGCTCTATCACACCACCTGCTCATCCCACTCCCCATCTTCTAATTTCTTCCAACTTCATTTACTTCTCCTTATGAAAGAAGAGACATTCTGCCTGATCTCTGAGACTTGCAGATCTTACGATCAAAGTATTCTCTCTAATGCAATAATCTTCCTCCTCCTATTGCAATAGTCTTTTTGAATAAAATCTCTCTTTACCTAAGTCTGAATTTTTTTTGACACAGTTCTAGAAATTCAGAAAGGTATGTGACTAGGAAAGATAACCGTCTTTGAAAGGACCTCACATTGTGGTCATTTTTCATCCACCTCTTCTGAAATTGTCAAAGGCAGCCATCATAACTGAATGTTAACAAATTTCCGGAAGAAGAGGAGTAAAATATAGTAGGCTATGCAGTCCCAATCCCAGAGCTTACCACTTGGCACTAGAGCCTAACTGGCAGGGTTGAATACAAAATATTTTGTGTTTAAAACTAAAGCAGAATTATATAAAAGGCTCAAGTGATTATGAACAGATTTTTGAAAGTTAAGTGACATATGAAAAGCTCTTTTCATTGTGTAAGATTTTCCCATGTATTGTGATTTGTAGCCTGCTGGCTACCAAATGCCATTAGTATTCCCAGTCATTGTGATAACCAACTCATCCCACCAAATTCCGAAATACTGCCTAGAAAACCATACTGTCCCAATAAGAAGCACTGCAAAGAAGATATCCATCCTTTTTTTGGTTGGAAAAATTCCAAAATTCTAAGGCATTATAAAGAATATGTACAAAAATGGTCTGTGTGCAACACTGTATGTCTTTCACTAGTCTGAACTAAGAAATCCCTGAAATGTAAGTGTGTGTGTGTGTGTGTGTGTGTGTGTGTGTGTGTGTGTACCTCACCTCACTCTAAAAGCATTTGAGGAAGTAACACTGCTTCTTTAATCTTTTGATATATTTCCAAGACTTGTAGATAAAAAGGTTGACATAACCACTTTTTTAAAAAAACATGAAATTTAGGGCACCTGGGTGGCTCAGTCAGTTAAGTGTCCAACTCTTGATTTCAGCTCATGTCATGATCTCACAGACGTGGGATCAAGCTGTGCAATGGGCTCTGCTCTGAACACTGAGCATGGAGTCTGCTTGGGATTCTCTTTCTCCCTCCCTTCTTCTCCCTCCCCCTGCCCCCCCCTACCCTGCTCATGCTCTCTCTCTCTCAAAATAAATACATACACATTTTTTAAAAGTTTAAAGATTTTTTTTAAAAAATAGGAAATTTAACCCCTTTAAAGGCTGCGTATGTCTAAATTGTATAATAACATTATTCTAAATATACTACAGTGTGTATTACACACAGAAGTTCTAGTAATTAAAATTATGGGAAATCATTTTATTTTATTCCCAGTCCCTCACTCAGTAAGTCAGTCACTCAAAAGATAATTGGAAACTTACGCAGACAACATAGTCCTCAATAAGCTAGGAAATGCTCATAAAACAGATTTCAGTGGGAGGAGAAAGGTAAATAAAGGTGTAGACCTACACACAATAAAACCATCAAATAGACACATAAAAGAATAACAAATGCTAAGGAGACAAATGAAATGGAGCTGTGCTGGAGAACAATCAGGTTGCTGTTTCAGACTGTGAGGTTAGAAGAAGCATTTCTAATGATATAACATGTAAGATACATGTGAGTATTCAGAAACAAGCAGAGGTGTAAAGATTACGAAGAAAAGCCTGTCAGGCCAGGGGGACAGCTTGTGAAGTGGTCCCACAGAAAGAAGCCCAGTGTAACTAGAACTTGGTGGGTAAGGAGAGGGGGTCACAAGAAGTCAGAGAGACAGGCTGGGATCAGATCAGAGTTTACTGAAAAGTCTTGCATTTGTAAAAACCTAGCACACTACATTTTACAGAAAGCTCTGGAAGGAATTTGTGCAGCTCATCCACCTATGCATCCATTCATGCATCTGTGCATGTATTTACCTATTCGTCCACGCATTGCTGCATGCACCTGCCCATCCATCCATCCATGCATGCATCCATGCATGTGTTTATCTACTTGTCTGTGTGTTGCTGCATGCATCGGCCCATCCATCCACCCATGCACCCATTCATGCATCCATGCATGTGTTTGTCTATTTGTCCATACATCGCTGCATGCATCTGCCCATCGATCCGTCCATGCGTGCATCTATTTGCTCATAAACATTTATCACATACTATGTTCTGTTTTTTTTTTTTAATCAGGAATGTAATGATAAATTCCCAATTATGGACCACAAAGAACTCCTGATTTGATGGAAAACACTATACTTTACAATTAAGAAGAGAGAATCAAGGCCCCTCCTTCTGTCACTTTGTTGCCTGCTGGGAGTTCTACCCAGGTGAGTTGTCATTCCCCTGGCAGTCACACAGTAATGACTCTGTGGTGTCTGACAACAATCAAGCCCTTATCTTCAGATAACTCGCAAGATAAAGCCTGTGACTGCTGCATCAAACCAGACTAATGTGCCTCTATCGCTTTATGAGAACACATGCCTTTGGATATAGCTTTAGACGGATACACTGGTGGTGACGATAAACAGATGTATTACATTGTCTGCCTAAGTGTACAGATACACAAATAGATAAATTCAATTGGGAAAAGGCAGGCCTTGGGATATCAGCACCTCATCCCTGAGAAAGCTGATTGCTAGTGCCTTGAAAGAAGGAATCTACTTACTTGTAACAACGACCATGCCAGGCTGATTTGACAACTTCTGAAGTAAATATTTTAAAACCATAATGGAAGAAGAAACTACTTCACCTCGAGTCCTTGTAAACCAAGGGAAGCTTGTCATATGACATTTTCTCCTCAGTGACTTTATGCTGTAGTTCGCCTAAAGGCACAACTATTAACTAGATATGATGGCTTTATTATTTAGATTCTATTTTGAGGAAGACAAAATAGGGGAGGGGGGAAGAGTGAACTACACAGCATGCTCATTAACAGATAGATTTTTCTAACTGTTTCCTAAATGGAATTTCTGGTTCATCTGACCTCTATTTTATTGCCTCCCGTATTTGCTGGAAAAAGGTTGAGGGCTTAGCATGATATCTTAACTGTGATGGTTCTGCTGTAGAGAAAAAGTTAAAATGTCTTTAGCTGAGGAATAGAGAAGAGATTCACTAAAGATATCTTGCTGTGCAAATACAGCAATGTCTCACCCTATTCTTCCCCATCTTCTTATAGAAAAAAAGAACAATCTCCTCCAACTTTCACCTCTAAAAATTGCCACTGTGTTATAAAATCCCATAGAAATGATGTAGTTGACTCTTTCACTAGGGGTCAGTTCAGAAATGCTAGTATCTAAATAATAATACAGTTCAGGCTCCCTGTACTTAGAAACAAAACAGTTAGGATTTACCCTTTCCCCCCTGCAGTGTTCCTGAGATAAATCTTTCCAAGAGAATTCAAGCTGTTGTTAAAAGCATGTCACCATTTCAGCTGGCTTGAGAGTTTAACAGCCTAGGGTCAGAGTTAAATAAAAGGTTGTTTGTAGTCAGACACAGAGGAAAAAGCAAGGTAAAGAAAACTATTTCCTGATTCCTGGCAGAGTGAGCATCCTACGTAGTGCAGAAACATTTTGGGATTGAGGTATGTTCATCTAAACTGAGTGTGAAAGGCTTCTATCATTTGAAATGCAAAGATTACAACTAGGATACAACTCAGATAATTAGGCCACAAAACTTACCTTCTCAAGAGCCATTACAGCACTTTACCTGAAGTACACATGTGCACTGAAATACTAAATAAACAACTACTACAGCGTTCTTTAAAGTCAATGAATCATGTTATCAAATTTTATTTTGATATATATTTAATATATAGTTTATTTTGATACATACTTAATGTCTATGTATAATACATGTAATCTGTATGAGGTTGTAAAAGAATAGGAAGGTTCCTAAGATGTCTCTGACTCTCTAAATGGGGGGGGTGGGGGTCCTAATATTGTTGTGCATAACATACAAGTATCTATGTAGAATGAGAAGATAAGAGTGAATGTATGGGTCATGGTAGTCATGAATTTGACTGGTACCTTCAGTCACATTCACACTCAGAGAAACATCCCAGGAGTTTTCAAGACTATAATAAACCAAGTTCTCTGAGAAGAGTTTGAGGTGAAATGATGTGATAAGCTCCTCACTTATATAGACCTGTCCTTGGAGAAATCCAATTTCAAATGCTCGGGGACTCTATCCAAAGAAATCAGCCCAAAAACATACCAGGAAATCTATAAATCCAAGATGTTAAATGTCAACCGAGTGTTAGTTGGATTTAAAAGGTTGGCAATTAATCTCTAGAGACAATAGTTGCATGTATTGGAAAATGCTCATGGAATACAGCTGTTAATCAGAAATATTTTGCAGATAGTACTTTAAATTAGCTAAAGAGCTGATAAAAATTATCAGAGTACTGGACTATATTCAGGCTTATTAGATTTCTTACTGTGGCACAGGGAATGTAGTCCAAAAAAGAAAAAAAAAATATATATATATATGGCTTCAGAATGCATAGATATCTAGCATGCCATGATCAGTCATGGGTCTTTGATTACAGAGATGACTAAAGACAACTAAACTGTAACTTGAGTACTCATGGAGATACATTAGTTTGGTGCCATTCTATATCCCAGACTCTGCAAACAAGTCACTAATTCTTGGTTCACAAGACAGAAGGCCAGCATTCAAATTCCACCTCCATGACTCACTAGCTACGTCATTTTGGACAAATCCCTTAATTTCTTTGAGCTTGTTTCTTCATCTGCAGAATGAGAAAAAGAAATCACAGTAACAGCACCAAGAAAAATAATTGTAATCTATCTCAAAACTATATTGGGTACCAAGTCCAATGAAATAAGTGAAAATGTTTACTAAATTACATAGTTCTCTGCATGAGGTAGCTACTGATGAAGTCGTGGGGCAATGGGTTGTTCGTGGGGTCCAGAGCTGACAGCCAAGACAGAATTCCTGAAGATGTCTTTGGTGCAAAAAGGTGATTTTATGTACGTATTAATGTATTTATTTATGTTTATTTATTTTTGAGGGACCAAGAGACAGAGCACAAGCCAGAGAGGAGCAGACAGAGAAGGAGACACAGAATCTGAAGCAGGCTCCAGGCTCCAAGTTGTCAGCACAGAGCCCCACATGGGGCTCGAACTCAAAAATTAAGATCATGACCTGAGCTGAAGTTGGACATCTAACCAACTGAGCCACCCAGACGCCCCCAAAAAGGTGATTTTATTTAAGCATGGGGACAGGACCCATGGGCAAGAAGAGCTGCACTGGGGTCGTGATGGGTAACTCATTATATAGCCTCAGGTTGGGAGGAGATCAGGGATACATTAAGTCTCTAAGAAATTTTGGAAGCAAGGTTTCCAGGACTTGAGGGGCTAGCTATTGCTAGGGAAATGCCATTTATTACCATTTAATAAAACCTCAGTCATGAAACCCTTCAGATGTATATCGGGGGGCCACGAGCTTAGTATGATTGCCAGCATATATCTTGGGGTAGTTGAGATAAAGGAAAGAGATTTACAGGATTCTCAAGGCTGGGATAATGTCAACCTAAGGTTCTCTTTTGTCCCCAGCAAAGTGTCTTTATCCAGGCAGCTGGGCTTCTAGACGGAGGTCATTCTGCCAATTTCAAGGACATGTCAGTGGGCCGTAGGCTGTAAAGGAATTTAATTTTTCATTTGCCTTAGTTTCCCACATTACCATGGCAAGCATTTAACCCCCCTTCCTTGTTCTTGGGTATCCAGGAGTGTCTGAGGAATATCACACATATTCTACCTGGGGTGGGGATGTGCCAGCCTGTATTTTGGTCTCAGATTGCCCTAAGGTTCCTCAACAGTTATCATGTTTCAGCTCCTGTGTTCTACATTTCTTCATCTTGGATCATCACCACAAATACATGCCCACTGATTCATCTCTAATGTGGCTTCTTCTCCATCCTTGTGCCCAGGCAGCACTGTTCCCCTCCCACACCAAATCATTCCATGCTCTGAACCAAACACCAGTGTTTTCAAAAGAAAACTTATCTACAATGTCCTTAAGAGCTTTACATAACACCCTCTCCCCTTCTCCTTCGTTTAAAAGAAACCTTTTGGGGACCCAGGTGGCTCAGTCAGTTAAGTGCTCAACTCTTGATTTTGGCTCAGGTCCTGATCTCACAGTTGTGGGATCGAGTACCGCGTAGGGCTCGGTGCTGACGGTGTGAAGCCTGCTGATATGCGGAGCCGGCTCTCTCTGCTCCTCCCCTGCTCTCTCTGTCTCTCAAAATAAATAAGCAAACAACAAAAAAATAAATCTTATGTAAAATAAATAAATTTAAGAAAGAAAGAGAAAGAAAGAAAGAAAGAAAGAAAGAAAGAAAGAAAGAAAGAAAGAAAAAGAAAGAAAGAGCAAGAGGGAAGGGAAGGGAGGAAGGAAAGGAGGAAGGGAAGAAGGAAGGGGGGAGGAAGGAAGGAAGGAAGGAAGGAAGGAAGGAAGGAAGGAAGGAAGAAAGAAAAGGAAGAAAGACACATTTTGTTTAAGACCATTTTTTTTTTCTTTTTTCCTCCTTCATTAGACCCAGAACAAGGCTGGAATTTTTCTTGCTCCCGACTCTTACCTGCTCATAAAAAAAAAAAAAAAAAAAAAAAAAAAGCAGAGTGTTCTGAGCTTATTCTAAATTGGTAAAATATTTCATGGGCCTTGGGAATGATTAAATTAGGTAGGATTCTGATTGTTCTCCTTTGCACCGCTCCTCCAATCACAGCTGTCATCTAGAACCAAGCTCTGCAGAAGACTTCAGCTGCTCCCTGGCCCTCAGGCTGCTGGGTAGGTTTGGCATGACAAACCTGAGCAGAGAGCTGCCCCTCCCTCACCACCTTTCTGGCAGTGACAGGGTTTCTCTACAGCTACAGACTCTGTTAGGTACCCTCTCTTCCACAATCTGGAATGATACTCCAATGATACCTCCCCACGTTTTTAGGTCTGAGTGGTAAGAGCTTCTCATTTTTGTGTTAGACCATTGGTACCTCACCCACTGCTAATGACTCCCTTAACTCTTCCCACACTAAAATGTTCATGTATTAAATTCTCTTCAGTTACACCCTTGTAATTAAGCCAGCTTTTTTCTGCCACAATGTTGATTGATGTGTAAAGCGTTTGGTACAGCGCCTGTCATGTAGCCAACACTCAAGAAATACTTTTTACGTGTAACAATAATATATGAAATGATGAAATGATTATTTATCATTGTTAACAATCCATGTCAGTGTATCCATTCCTGAGAAACAACTCTAAATTAGTAAGTGTGGGTCTAAGATTTCCAAAGACAAAGAGCTCTGTGAAACTTCATAAAGACCCACTATTTTGTTTGCCAGTAAATTTAAGAGTCAGGTTCAAACTTGTCAGTTTGTTTTTGTTTTTTTGTTTTTTTTCAGAACTGAATTCAAAGTTTTAAGTCCTATTTTAATTGAAGGATTTTTTGTTTTGTTAAGCTGAGTTTTGAGGTCTTTTATTTCATCTGGTTTGTTTCTGATGTAAACAATTTTAGTTGAAAAGACACCTCAAGTTGCATATAGTGGATGAGAGGCAATTTAAGAAGCAGTGGAAAATAACTGGGGTTTTAAATACAGCATTATAATAGTTGAAAAGTATTTGTATGGAATGTTATCGCTCCTTTATAACACTTTGCAACTTTAATGAGAAAGCCACTATATTATTTGAGAATCATGAGATAAATAAGAAAAATAAAATGTACTCAACCCAAATCACTGAGTTGTTGTGAATAGTAGTTGAGTTAACATAGGTACAAAAGTTATTCTGTATAAGGTAATGCAGTTACAGGCATTAATAGAACACACATGATAGGCCAGACACTTTGGAAGGTTTTGAGAGGATACAGATGAGTCAGCACAATCCTTGCTGGTGGTGGGCAATACAGGGCGGGGCCAGGGAATTAGTCAATAACACCTATTAGGTTTCTGAAGCTACTCTAACAAAGCACTGCAAACTGGCTTAAACAATGGCAACTTATTTTCTCACAGTTCTGGAGGATAGAAGTCCAAGGGCAGGGTGTCACCAAGCCTTGCTCTTTCTGAGGTTGGGAGGGAAGGATCTCTTTCAGGCCCTTCTCCTTGACTTGGAGATGGTTGTTTTTCTTCCATGTCACATTAAATTGCCTTCCTTCTATATATGTCTGTATCTAAATTTCCCCATTTTATAAGGGCACTAGTCATATTGGATTAGGGTCCACCCTAATAACCTCTCTTTAACTTGTTTACCTCTGAAAAGACTAATTTCCAAACAACATCACATTCTGAGATATGGGGTTAGGACTTCAACATCTAAATTGTGGGGGTGGGGCACAATTCAACTTGTAACAATTAATACAGAGAATGACTATAGGCTGTGATAAAAGAACACACAGGGTATGCTGAATCAAGATGTTGACCTGATACTATTAAAATTCTACCTTCAGCCTCATTTTCTAATTTCTCCCTGTATTTAACTGGTCTAAGTCATTTTGCGTTTTCTCAAAATCCAGCACTTTCCTATATTAAACCAAGGAATACACATCAATTAATTAATCTGTAAATCATTACAATCTCCTCTTTTCAAGTATTTCAATGGGTCCAAGCCCGGGGTTCAAATCCCTGATAAGTCACTAAGTAGCTAAGCGACCTTGGGCAAACCAGGTAACTGCTGTGGACCTCTGTTTTCTTCTACTTGTAAAGCAAAGGTTCAGGTAGGAACCTTACTAAGGTATCCTTTAGCCCCTACGTTGTGAGGTTCTAATTTATTATATGGATGCTGCTGCATACCAACCAAGACCCTTTTCTTATCTAAGAGTTCAACTCTACCAAATTGGGTAATAAATTTACCAAATTCTATATTTAAAAAAGCACAGGTTGTACAGAATATTTAATTGATTCATTTCGAGATAAAAAGTTAATGTGAAATTTTTAATCTTCTAGGAGGAGACATTCAATTAGAGTGTGCCTAGTTTTGATTTCTAGTATCATGGCTCTGCCTAAGTGAAAAATAAAGTGGAAACTTACTTACATTAACTTAGGGCCTTCAAACACATCTACCATTTTATCTGGATACCTTATTTCCCAGAACTATCTGGTACTTTGCTTTGATTTTGCACTTTATGGCGTGTACTTGTTCTTGAAGGGGTCCACTATATGCCACGATGGCATGAGGATTATTTTGAGCTGAAGGCATTAGAGATTCGACAGATACAGGAAGAGGCTTCTGTGCACTCTCCTTATCTGCCTAAAAGCAGAGACCTGTAGAATTCAACTGTCATAAGTAAACCCTCCCTTAAGGCAGGATTCCCTTACCGAGGTAAAAGAGTGACTCCTACCACCAGGGATGAGACATTGCATAAACAGACCTTACTGAAACAAAACTACCTTCCATTAGTTCCCCCTGTATATTTTCTCAGTCATTCTCTGGCATTTATTTTCCCTTGAAATCCTAACCCTCTCCCCTTATTAAACTGATATGAAAAGCCCCAAATTCAAGCCACTTCTTTAAGTTAGATTCTGTGTTCTCCCTGAGAGGTGTACCTAAGTGAATAAACTTTGTCTTTTCTCTTGCTGATGTGTCCTCTATCAGTTTAATTGGCAAGCCACCCCCCCCCCCGCCCCAAATTACCTAAGAGTGTAGAGGAAAAGTATTTTCTCCGAGACATTCTCTGCATCAAACCGACAATTTAGGAAGTATTTGACTGATAAATATATTCAATTAGCTAATCTAATAGCTAGAGTGGGGATAGTTGAAAGTCATGCTTTTAAAAGCAGAAGGATGCAGAGTCCTCATATTGGTTACTTGAAGGGCTATTACAGAAAAGGAAATGTTGCCTATCTTAGTAAAACAAGTGTGGGCCATGAACATCACAGCACCCTCTTCTTGGCCACAACTCTGAGATATTCCCTGAAGAGATGATGCTGGTGCAGAGTCAGAGTGATAACAAATCAGCATCTTCAGTCGAGCAGGGCAATGCTGCCTTGGGGAGCACTCTCTTCTGCTGATAATTCCACACATTACACTGAAATATATATTAGCATTCCAGTAGGTTCAGTGATATAGGTGTTCTAATGTCCCCCTACCGTGAGTCTGCATAATGCCCTGAGAAACACAAGTCACCGTCCCAGCCTGTGTTAACTCACACCAAACTGCACATTTGGAGAATTTGATTTCTTCCAGAATTCAAAGAAGCAGAAGGAACGTGACTACCTGATGAAAACCATGCTGAGTAATAAAACAGCAACTCCTTATATAAAAGTTGATGCGTGGAAAACTTTGCAAAGTTTGTAATACGGATGGGGGCCCTCTCAGCAGCCAGATATTAATACGGAGATGGTTTTAAGGGAAACAGACTAATCTTAAAGTGAAGGTCACTGGAGGGGGACTTTCTGTTTTTGGTCCTTTCACTTGCCAGGTACACTTGGTGAGACCTGGGAAACTTCAGGCTAAGACGTATATTCTGTCGAATTGGCTCCAACAGTCTGTTCAGATATGAACTTGCTATTTATCCATTCAATCCACAGCTATCCTTTTAGGGACTGCTACGTATCAAGCACTATGCTATGCAGAGGAGACACAGAAGGGAATAAAACAGACCCTGTTTCTGTCATCGGGCAAGTGGAGTATGCCTGGAAGATGGAGTAGAATGTGGAATAAGAGCAAGCGTAAAGAAATCTCAGGAATGCAGATCCTAAAAGCTAGACCAGAAAATGAAACTTCACACTGGAGTCCGGAGGGATCTGTTGAAGGAATTTAAACACAACAGAAGCCTGTCTTGTTCTGCATTTCAGGAGATCATTTCCAGCAAGTTTTGGGAAGGGTGGATTCATGGACATAGGAAAATAAATAAAGGTAACCTCATATATATTGGAGACATGGTTGGCAGGGTGGGGGAGGAGGGTAGGGGGTGGTGCCCGCGTGGCTCAGTCAGTTAAGCATCTGACTTCGGCTCAGATCATGATCTCGAGGTTTGTGGGTTCGAGATCCACCCCGGGCTGTGTGCTGACAGCTTAGAGCTTGGAGCCTGCTTCGGATTCTGTGTCTCCCTCTCTCTCTGCCTCTCCCCCACTTGTGCTCTGTCACGTACTCTCCCTCAAAAATAAATAAATATTAAAAAAAAAACATTTTTTAATTGGGATGGGAAGTTCTGAAGGGGCCCTGTCATACACAGACCACTCACAGCAGCCAGCACAGCCAGGATAGAGAAGAAAGATAAGAATTATCTTGACAAGGGAGGACATTTATCACTCAGGAATTTCATGTCCTGCTTTCATGAAAAAGAAGGAAGTTCCCTCCCTCCCTCAGCAACAAAGTATTAACTACTGCCTGAAGGTAATGAGAAACTCTTGTTCTTTACAAGTGAACTTTTGTTCAAAACAACCTTTCTCAATTTCTTCCTAATACCTAATAAAAGCTGGCCTTCCCCTTATCCCTTTGAACTTACTGTTTACCATAATTTCTATGCCCCAAATTGCAAATCTTCCAACATTCCCAACTAAACTTGTCTTGCTAGTAAAAATAACTGGCTATTTTATTTTATATGTTTATTTATGTATTTTGAGAGAGAACATTGCATACACACGCACACACCTGGGGGAGGGGCAGAGAAAGAGGGCCAGAGAGAATCCCAGCCAGGCTGGCCCTTCTGCACTGTCAGTGCAGAGCCTGACATGGGGCTTGATCTCACGAACCTTGAGATCACTACCTGAGCCAAAATCAAGGCGGATACTGAGCCACGCAGGCACCGCTTTGGCTATTTTGTTCTTAAGGTTGACAGACAAAGAAATAAAATCCATAATTTTCTTCTCATGAAAATTTAATTAATAATGGCTAAGAAAGGCACTTAACTTTTCTATGCCTTAATTTCCTCACATATGAAATAGGTCAGTTGCATTAGATCAGAGGGTAGCAAACAGTATCTCTCGGGCCAAATTCAGTAGCCTCCCTGTTTTTGCTACTGGAGCATGTCATGCTTATTCACTGTGTATTGTCTATGGCTGTTTTTGCACTACAATGCAAGAGTTGAGTAGTCATAAGTGACTATGAAGGCCAAAAAGCCTGAAGTACTTACTATCTGGCCTTTGCAAGAAAACAAAAAATGAACAAACAAAAAAACCCAACCCTGTACCAGATAATGTTGGGTTTTTTCCAGGCATAATATTATTTGAGCTTAATCAAATACTAAACTAAACATCTATAACCATAACCCACCCCCGCTTCCCTTCTCAGACATGCATTATTTATAAAGTAATAAATACATATGCATAATGATTTGGGTTGCTTCGGATACTTGAATATATTGGTTAACTGAGAGTCACACATGATCAAAATATGGATTAGGACATTTTAAATACGTGGAAAGCTTAAAAAAAGGAATTCAACCTTAAATATAGATTTAAATGAGTTTAATACATGAGGATACAAATTATTTTCGAGGGAGTTGAAATAACGAATATTTGGAACAAAGTGCTACAAAGTAGAATATGTAAGGTAAAGGATTTAATATACCATAATAAGAATGATATCTCAGAAATGATTTACTACACCAATCCCTTGACATCTCCTTTTCTAATTATCATTCATTTAACTTCTAAACATGTTTTAATTGTTTGTACTATGGGACTTCTGATGGCCTGACACACCTCTACAGAGTCACTGAAGGTTAGCAGAATTGCTTAGGGACCTCCTCCTCTCAGGGCATCATAGTTTATTGTTGTTAATAATGGAAATACATCATGTTTATATAACACCTGTCCTTGGAAGAACTCATTAGATCACTTATTCTTTGAGATTTTTATTTAAAATTTCATGGCTCTTACTTAAATCAAATAGTTCTTAGAAATATGGAGAAACAGATCATTTTTAGCTATGTTTTATCTATGGGAAAATCAAAAGCCAGAAACCACCATTTATTTTATTTTGCCTCTTTTTCTTTCTTATTTTTGTCACTTAGTGACAAAACTAGTTAAGTGTAGTATATTCAGAAATGAGATCATTGAGTCTGGGGTCTATCTCCTAAAGTAGAATTGATATGACATTTCCTCAGTTGGATTAAGGCAATAAATGTTGAGATCAGAAAGCTAATTTCCTTTCCAACTTTCACGAATTTTTGAAGCTCTCCAAACCAATTTCTGTGAAGAGAAAGATAGATACAATGCCAACGTAGGTAAATCCCAAAAGTATTCCAAAAATGAATGAGAACATAATGGTTCTAGTAACAATATCTCAAAGCTTTATTGATTGCTTGCTCTAACACTGTCCTTGCTAGGAATAAAGTTCTGCCTTCATGACCACTCAAGTCCTAGAGGCTATTCTGAGCTTACTTTAAATGTTTTTTCTTTCCCCTTGGCACTACCAAGCCCCCCAATCCTGGATAATTTAAGGCTGATCTGGATAATGTTAGCACATATTGAGTGTTTACTATGCTCCAGGCACTATATTATCTCATTCTAACAGCAGTTGTAGAAGAGGAACTATTAATTTTATTATTCTTATTTTATAAATGAGAAAACTGACTTTTTTCAAAGCAGGAGAGAAAAACTTATTTTCCCTCTACTCTTCTAGGTTCTTGACTGAACAACCCCTAATACAAAAAAAAAAAAAAACAGATTAACAGGACAAAAACAAACATGTTTAATAACATGTATGCCTCCTATACACAAGAGAGATACCCACCAAAACTGAGTAACTCTCTAAAATGGCCCATGCCCTACACCTTAAAAACAAAATAAGATCTTGTAAGGGTGATGAGGGGTTTCCAGGAAAAACATGATGAACAAGGATATGGTTGTTAGGCCATTGTGTCAGTGCCTTCTCCATTGGTAACAGTTTCTAGAGATTTAGTCCTCCTCATCTTCCTGGTACAAATACGGAGACACCCTAATAAATGGAGATTTTCCTTATAGATGTAAATGTCTCATAAAATGGTAACTTAAAACTGTTTTCAGAGCTTTTTCTATGTCTGTTGTTCCTAAAATAATCGGTATGCCAAAGAGGCATATTTTGGGGTGGCACGTTCTGTTCCCCTTTACCAGTAATGGGAAATATAGACACAAACCCAAGCACCCTGACTACCAGGTCTCCACTAATAGTAGTGATTTTGTTCTGCTACCTCACTGATCAGTCCTGTATATCTGATATTTTGCTTTAATATTTTGCAAATAAGCCTTATAATTTTAATTTAAATAAAGCATTTGCACTTTTTCTCCCCCATCATGTAGTAGGCCACTTGAGGATAATGACTGTCTTATCATTATTTGGAAGCCAGGTACATGTGCACAAATATCTCCTGAATGACGTAAATAAATGAATGTGTGAGTACCAGTGTGCCTGTGTAAAAGTCTAATGCAAATGTCAGAGGTCTTATAAAAGTAATTATGAGTCGTATCATCCTTATAATTGGAGGTGTCTCCTCCTTTAAACTTCTGTCTCTTGTTAGGTGTATTCCTCATCCAGAATTCTTTAAATTCTACCTACTACCATACATATTTGAAAATGTTTTAAATTATTAGCTCCTTTTTAAAATTATTAGCTTCTTTTTAAATTATTAGCTTCTTGAGCTTAGGAACAAAGTCATTTGTTTTTGTCTTTTATCTCTACTATTCTTTTTGTTTTGTTTTGTTTTGTTTTAAGAAAGAGCATGAGAAGGGGAGGGGCAGAGGGAAAGGGAGAGAGAAAATATTAAGTAGGCTCCACATGCAGTGTGCAGCCTGATGTGGGGCTTTATCTCACAAGTATGAGGTCATGACCTGAGCCAAAATCAAGAGCCAGACACTTAAGTGACTGAGTCACTCATGTGCCCCTCATCTCTACTGTTCTTAACAGACTGCCTTATGTATGATCTGCAAAAATATAAATCTCTTCTGGATAAGTAACTAAACATCTGTTGATTTTATGTGTCAATTTGTTACTTTGCTATTTTTTGATGAGAGTCACAATCTTTACCTTTCACGATTAGATCCTTTTCTTAACCTAGAAAGTGTTCCAAACTGTGTGAGATCTTAAAGTCCAAATCACACTATAATTGGAGTTCTGTCTTAATGCTTAACCTTGACGCCTACAAAAAGTTTTATCTAAGGCATGAATTTGGTTAGTTTGAGCTGGTGTAGTAATATCGAACTGAGGTCACCTTGAGATCAGGAACATTGTCTTCTTCCTTCGGAATATACATTATTTTAAATTAAGTAACTCTGGATATAAAGAACAAGTGGTCTGGCTTCACCACATAACACCACATAACTGTATCTATAGTAAGAAATGCATTGTGAAAACCGGTGACAGGCTATGGAACCAAATGCCCTTTTTCTTTTTGTTCAGTTTTCTTGTAAACATGCTTTATTTCTTCTTTTTTTTTTTTTTTTGTTTCTTTTTGGTTTATTTTTTAACTCTCTTCTGTCTTCTGCTTTCTGTATAGTTCTAAAAATTTTCACTTAACAATACTTATATTCCTAAATCTCAATTTTTATTAATATGTTTTAATGCAGAGTTTAATTTTATTTACTCAGTTAAATTGAGTATCTGACTTATCAGTAAAGATAATATAAGAAGGAGTAGGGATGTGACGGCTCAATACATGAGTTTTTATTACATTTTGGAAAAAAGTGTGAAGATTATTAATTATCAAGTTTTTAAGGTGGGAAACACAGGAAGTTTACCAAGTTCAAAAACATCTACAAAAATTATCTTCAGAATTCATAAACTGTACTTTATCTTTCACTGTTGATGAGGACCCGAGTGGGTAACTCTGGGGTCAGGCTGTAGGCTCTACCAATTCTTCATTAATAATAAAAGTTAATATTGATGATATACTTATCATGTTCCAGAATGGTATTTTACATAGATGACCTCATTTATTTTAGTTTATGTGCAGTAATATGTTCAGTTAAAGCAGAAATAATGAGAGAGGAACAGAGTCACAAAGGAAATAAGAGGGAAGGTTCCCAGGCTTGTTGAACTCATGTTCTTACTTTGATCAGGGAGAAAACTTGCATATACAAAAGTCATGGATGGTTAGAATTTTGCAGGGAGTTTCTTCAATAAACAAAATCAATTGCCTCATTTTACAAATTAGAATTGGATCAGCCAGTTGAGGTGATTTGCCCAAACATATTAGCAGCTGTGCCTGTTAGTCTAATGCTTTCAAAAATCCACCTCAAAACTTCATAGACTGAAACAACCACACTCTGTTATAACCCATAATCGGGCAATCAGTGCTGGGTCCATGGGACAGAGCCTCTGCTCCCTTTATGTCTTCTGAGCCTGGAGTGTTCGAGATGCTTCTTCATTCACATTTGTGGTACCTTAGACAGCAAGGCCAGAACCACTAGGGGGTGTCCAATCACCTCACCTTTTCCACTTCACCTTTGCAAGCGGCTAGCCTGGGGCCTCTTCGCAACATGGCATGTGGCTGCCAAGAAGGAGGATGCTGGAGCCCAGATCTTTTTAAAGGTAAATGTCACTTTTGCTCCATACTATTGGTTAAAGCAAATAACCAATCCAATGTACAGTAGAGAAGGGAAGAAGACTCTATTTGGGGATATACACATCAGCATGCGAAGAAATTAATAGTGACCACCTTTCCAGAGGATCACAACAGCACAGCTGAGAGGAAACGCATTACTCATTCTGTTTGGTTCTGTCTCAAAACTATGCCTCTCCTACTTGTATGTTCATAGCACTGTACCTGTTGGAGAAGACAAGTGGAGATTCTGATCTCTTTCATGGCCTGAGTCCTTGCACCAGATGTTTGTTAGACACATTACACACACTAAATAATTATATATTGATGTTTACTTACGCCATAGTACTATTCCTTCTCCCCACCCCCAAGACCACATTTTTTGAAAAGTGTCCTATCTTTGAGATAAAGAGTGGGATGGCCATGGAAAAACAAAAGTCAGTTATTTCCTCAGAGCTATCTGCCAACTGCCATGTGTGCGATGACCACATAATTGTTTTGTGTAAAACTCACTAGAAACTAGAGAGAGGTGGCATCTCTAGAAACTAGAGAGATGAGGGCCAAAGGTCACACTCCAGAAGACAGAACTAAGAAAGGAATCCCAGTCTCTTTACCTTCTGGTCCATGGACTTTTCACATGCCAGGGTGTTAAGAAAGCAGAGGCAGTTTACTCTTTCAAGAAGTTTGGCCATGAAATGAAGAGAAGGGAAGGAATGTGGAGACAGGGAACGGAGAGAGGAAGAAAAGAGAAGGCCAAAAGAGAAGAGGAGAGTAGGAGAGAGTAGAGAACAGGACAGAGTCCTCAGGTTTAAACATATAGAAGAACTGTGTGTTGGGGATTAGGGAGGTTGAACATATCCGACAGCTAATTTGAGCCATTAGAGAGTGAAAGATGAAAGATTCAAGTAAGGAACCAGTTACTAGAGGGAGCGATATCTCAGAGGAAACCAGAGCACATACTGCTAGGGCAAAACATGCTGGCCTTGGTGGTGAGGATGGGCATTTCTTTCTCAGACACAGTGATGATAGAAGAGGATGAAGAAAGGCCTGACGACTTTGGAGGAGGAGAAGAAAGTTGAGATATCTTTTGAGTGATTAAAAATCTCAGTGAACACCATTTCATGGTAACTATTTAAATGTTGACTAAAAAAACAAACGGTGCTACCAAAAGCAAAGAAAACGTAAAGAAGATGCTTCTGTATTGTTCCTTAAGAAACAGTGGCATCTTTCAGAGAAAGGAAGAAAGAATAACCACAGCACAAGATACTTCTCTCTTTCTTTTTAAAACATCTTATCTTTAATTTTGAAATAACCCCTAATATCAGAAAAGGATGAGTATTCAAATTAGAGCCTAATACTGTTGAGTGCTAAATTCTCCAATTATTTCCTGTCTTCTGAGATTTTATAAGTAGAAGGTTAAGAGTCTTCTCGATATTTGAAGCAATAAAACACATTCTGTAGATGATATTAACATCCTTTACTTAGAGTGCACTGAACAGGAAAAGAGGTCAAGTTCAAGATGAAAAATATGGCCACATATCCTCAGTGTTACCGAGGCCTCTGTGGTCCTTCCCATTTTTAGAAATGCTTCAGCCTTTCTTAAAAGCAAAAACAAAAACAGAAAACTATGTGATGGGTTGTACAAGGGTTTGCTTTTCCTCTTTTCAGCTAAGCCTCTTTTTAAAAAGACCTTAATATTTCATCAGGAAAGACCAAAAAATAAGCTTCAGGAAATCAGCCATAAAGGCATTAAGAAGTCTCTATAAGAATCTCCTGCAGCAAAGCTGAAGAGACGTCATCCACTAATCTTAACATTAGCTGACATTAATTTTGAAGTAGTTATTGCTAATACGAATCATGAATAACAGATTAAATTATATTTATTTACAGTCTTTACCATTCAAGATGTTTCTCCCTTTGATAGACATACTTAAGACACCCCTTCACACTAAGCATGTGTGCTTTTTCTCTTAAGAGTGGGCAAGAAGCACCTAATCACCAAAAACCAATTGTAGTGGAAAGAAGGAGTCTCCTATGTTTTTTATTCCTTATGCCTAACTTTCATTTCACCAAATATGAATACCAACATTTCTGTTGGAAAGTTAATGAGTATCTTGTACCTTCTCAGTCAGCATTCACAGTGCAAAATCCTTATTTGGACTGTTAAGGGTATGTCAGGAAGAATGGCAACATTTTCCTGGGTATGGAAGAATTCCAGGTAACATGACCTGTCTAGAAACAGACTACCTGGATATAAATGCCAGCATCATCACTTACTGGTTGCATGACCCAGGACAAATTGATTCTTGTTGCTCTTAGTTTCCTTAAGGAAAGATAACAGCAGTGCCACTACATAGGTGTCATGATGGTTAAGCGAAAGTCATTATCAGAACATCTAGTCTTAGACTTTTTGTTTTCTTATTTTATTATTTCAAGCACTCGAAAGTACTATGGAGTTTAATCTACAGTTCATGTGAAATAATACAGATGACTGAAAAATAAAAATAATAACTCTCAGTTGGGTTTATACACTACCATGTAGCTCAAATGTCACCTTTCTGATGAGGCTTATCTCATTTAAAATTGGTATCTGTATTCCTCTGACTCAGTAATTACAAAATTCCCAATCTGTTCCATTTGTTTTTCTACCACACTTATGTCCTAACCTGTACTACTTATTCTAGTTATATTCTTTCTCCTTCCTCTAGAATGTCAGCAACTCAAGGACAAAGAT
This sequence comes from Panthera tigris, assembly GCF_018350195.1. Taxonomy (NCBI): domain Eukaryota; kingdom Metazoa; phylum Chordata; class Mammalia; order Carnivora; family Felidae; genus Panthera; species Panthera tigris. Next base: position 43,000,230 of record NC_056661.1, on the reverse strand, counting down.
TTATATTGGTTTTATTCCCTAGTATATCCCAAGTGCCAAGAAGAGTGCGTGGGATATAGTAAATTCTATACGATTGTTTGTAGAGTGAAGGGAGGAATAAGAGAAGAAAAGATAGAAGCAAGTACAACAGTTCTTGTCCAAAAGGGTGGGGAAAAAAAGGAGTGGGGGAGGGGTGGAGAGGAAAAATGAGTACATCCCATATAAAGCTTTAACTGTTTTAAGGACATAGGAACATTATGAAAATGTTCGTTCTCCATGAGTAGTTCATTAACCTTTTATAGCTTAAACCACGACAGTGAATTCAGAGTTTTTAATAGTATAAACTTCTTCAACAGAAGAAAAAATAGCTCTAATTACACACAAAAAATAAGCATAAAATTGATGGCTTGAATAAGGCCAGGGGTGCTTGTTCTGGCTCATTTTGCTTGTGGATTCTTTTATTTTATACAGGGAGTTTTGGGTAAATTGGGGCCACAGATAGCCAGTAATCATCTCCCTCAGAAGTGGAACCCAGAGAACAAAGTTAGCTCTCTTCAGTCCCAGAGCCAACCAGAGCTTACTTAGAACGCATCAACTCTAATTCTTACTTGAGGGCATAATATTAATCCTGCTTTATCAGCTCAATTATAGGTCTGCTGTCCCTCTTAAGGGAACAAGATACTCAAATTACTTAATTAGCATGTGAACTGGATCCAGAGGTACAACCACTTGGCAGGGAGAACACATAACAATCTTATGTCAAAAACATCACCAACAATCCCAGTAGTTGGGTGGGCCAAAGTCAAACATGTGCTTCATTTCAACTCTTATAATTTAGAAAGAAATTCAGAAATATTCTATGAAAATGGTTCACAAAACCAACAACTGGGGGTGCACAGGGAGGGTTCCCTACCAGGGGTGGTTAATTTATTCAGTTTCAGTAAGTCACTAATATGTTATCTTCATGGGTGATAAAATCTAGAGAGCATTTTTATACAAAGACTTTTGCATGTTACCTTCTCTTTTCTTCACACCCCATTGTCCCCACCCATGCCATATACGCAAACATTATTTCTACCTATTACATAATTTCCACATACACACACTGGGATATGGTGGGAGTGGGATTTTCATAGCACACAACCTAATAGCTCAGAGTTCAGATATTTAGGGTGATCATGTATCCCTGTTTGCCAAGAATAGCCCTAGTACCTCAATATCCCCCCTTTCATTCTCAAAAGACTTTCAGTTTGGATGACAAATGTTATGATCACCCTAAAGATATTGTAGTCCTGATACCAAGAGAAAAGTTTCAAAGAAGACACATCAGAGTAAGTCTATCTTCCAAGGCCACTACCCATTAGTCCTGTATACACTGGAGGGTCCCACTAAAAGCAACATTCACTCAAGGAGACTCCAGTCATCCATGCCCTGATATATGTCATTGCTGCATCTTGAAAATGTCATTCAATTCATAGGTCCCAAGATTTCACTAATGTATTTTTACATCAAAAACCTATTGTTGTCAAAAAAAAAAAACCCTGATATTTTAAAACCCTAAAACCCTTTATCCAAAACTACTTTCACATCACAAAACAGAAAAGGCAGTATCTTACCAGGCATGACTTGCAACACCTGAGTCAAGAGCTAATGTCCGCTTTCTCTGTACCTCAACAAAATTATGTATGCATGTCAAAAACACAAAATACATTCTTAAAAACATATTTGTAGGTATTTATACTACTATAATCATCTGAATCTTGGTGAAAAATAAAAACTGAGCTGTAATAAGTGAAAGAAGCCCATCAGTTGAACTCAAAAGACTTTTAAAATACAAATAGACTATTTCCCCTACAGACTTAATGCCATTGGTGGGGGACAGTTTTATAGATTTCCTGTAAGCCATCCAATTAAGCCACCTTTTCATTTGATGATCTCTTTGCTTTTTTTGAAAAATCATGATCACCTTTCCCTTTGGTGGCATATTAAAACATAATGAACAAACTAAAAATTTGTTCAAAGTAGGTGAACATGCAGGCATAATACAATGAGGGTATTGATGGTCGTTTAACTACCATTTCACTCTTAGGCAGTGGAGAAGTGACAAATTGTGGGCCATGAAATCATCAGCTTGCAGGATCATGTCATTTAAATGGGAGGATTACACAAGGCTTGTATCTGCAGAAAATGACACTCCTCTCAAATTACGACTCCAGCTACTCCAGTGGCAGAAATGACCATCATCAATACGAGAAAATGTTCAGGATCACAGGAAATGCTGTCCTCCATTTCTCTTCCTTTCCGATACAGCTCTCTGCTCTCCAAAATGAGATAGCTGGGCAGTTGTTGGATCGTTTCCTAATGATTAAAGATGCTGCCCACATTACACCATACGTTTTGTTGCTTGTATGTTGGGGCTCTAATAAAAGACAGATACCTCACTACAGGAGAAACATGTTTAGGCAATGCCCTTTTCCCAGAACCTGATTAAATCATGATGCTTAAAAGAGTTTTGCTTTTAAGATACAAGTAGTTTGAGCCCTATTGGCACTGAGTTTAAACACTACAAGCAAAATATTAGTTTTGGGTCTGTGGTGTATTCATAGCCCTGAGTGTCTCCAACAAGCTTATCTGGAGGATTCTGTTTATGTGAAAGAAATTGCTATGATCAATCACTGTGTAGTAAGGGATCAAACAAAATGCTGAATCGAGAAATGTTTTCCATTGGCCCTGTTCAGCAAGAGACAGGAGCACTATAAGTGAGCTGTTATATATTCTGCAAGAAAACTACAATTTATGTTCTAGATTTTTTTTTCTGTTGTTGATATGAAACCTCCTGTTTCAGGATCATTTTTTTTTTCCAGGTCATATTATGCAGTCTCCATAGAACAGAAGGCAATTTCAGTGCCCAACCTTAGCTGTTATGAGTATTTTGGAAGCTTCTATTTTTCTTGAAATAAAAGAAAACCTCTGAAATTCTCAATGTGCATTGCAGAAATGAATTCAATTTGTTTCTTCTCTATATCCACATCAGGGTGGCCAAAATCATTATTACCGTTTCATAAATACATTGAGAAAGTGAAAGAACATTGGGGTTATAGGAAGCTGTTCAAAGAAACAGCAACAATGAGAAAAAAAATCCAGGTATGATAATGACTCAGATGTCCATAGGTCCGTTCAAAATTTATTTTTGATCTCAAAATAATTTGAGACCTTTCACAATCTCACAGGGTACAGCTGGCATTTGAAATTCCATAGTGATTAACTTGGCCTGTTTATATAGGGTTAGCAACAGGTAACCTTTTAATGTTTTAATGTTATATTAGTCATTTCCTTTTATTCAGTTCTCAACCCCCATTAGTCAGATACTTACAAATGTGGGGCCATCTATTATGTCCCCTCACTTTCTGATGCTCCAATTAGACCCTGCCAGTGGTTTCCCTATCTGGTGCTCTCATATATAAACTCGGTCTTCTGTATTGTAAAAGCCACTGCTCAAAGACTCATTTTTAGAGCAATTCTCTGAATAGGTCATTCAACTGCTTGAAAGTTTCATGGACCTCTTCCTGTAGAATAAATGTTAAACTTCTTATCTAAGCATTTAAGGTTTTCCTGGGTGATGCTGATTTATTTTTTTTCCTTAAATTTCCTTCCTCACTTATTTTTTCTCTTTTTTGGTTCTTTAATCAAACTCTACACTCCAGACAAATACTCTTTATTGTGCAACTTCACTAATTTGTTTTGGGGATCCCAAAGGCCCTTTCTTGCTCCTGAACTTGCCTAGAACTTGATTTTAATTTTTTTTTAATTTTTATTTTACACAGGGCAGGGAGCAGAGAGAGAGAGAGAGAGAGAGAGAAAACCAAACAGGCTGACCACTGTCAGTGCAGAGCACAATGCAGGGCTCAACCTCATGAACCATGAGATCATGACCTGAGCTGATACCAAGAATCAGACACTTAACTGAACAAGGCACCCAGGCGTGCCTAGAACTTAATTTTTCAAGAGCATAGATATTATCCTTCAAGCCTCATTTTTACCAGTATATCCTCCATGACCTAATTTCCCATCATTTTGTCTGGAGAAGAGAAACTCTATCTTTCCTATCTCCATGGCTTATTGCCTGTTACCACACTTAGCACTTTTTACAACATATCCTAGGGTTTTATATGCATGCTTTAGTGTCCCTGGGCCTGCCAGACTACCATTTCCTTGAGAAGAAGATAAGGATCTTATCTTATCCATTTCACCTTCTCACTCATAAATAGTGATGAACACATGGCAGGTGCTCCAGAAGGTTTTGGTGAGTGAATTGAGAGAAGTGTTTCATTTTTTTATTTCAGTTGTACTAATCAAAACTTGTTATAACTTTCAGTCCCTCATCAAAATCCCTTCATTAAGAAATTAATAAGCTGGTTTATGAAAATGGAAGTTAATGAGTTAATGCTTTAGTCTTATGTCAGGTATCTACATTTAGAAAGAGGCCTCTTAGAGGCACTGCCTTGGAGTATTGACAGCTTTTATAACATGGACAGAAATAAATTTTCATCTTGCCCTGCCAACTCTATATACTATTCAACTTAGAGGGTTTGCCTTTTCTGCTTGGCCATGAAATGTCAGGATCCCTTTGCCCTCAGGACTCAAACCCCAAGCTCCGCTGACCCAAATCTTTTCCTCTTAATGGACACTTTACAGAGTGCTTCTTCTACAATTTAGTTTATTTTGGTAAACCCAGCCTGGGCTCCATGTTCTAAACAATCTGGGGAAGTATCTTCTTTATAAAAAAGTAAACTGTTAAGAAACTGAATATTCAAATAGACAGTAAGGAGACCATTTATAAAAACAGGATTCTGACCCATAGTCTGTTGTTACTAGCCCAACACAGTAACCACCTACCAACTATAGTAACTGCCCAGGACACCAGGAAATAGCCCCTTTAACAACTGGCTCAAAAGGTCGGCAAATTTTTAATGATTGACAGCTTCCTTAATTTTTTACCCCATTTCCAGCAGAACCAAACTGAGAAAGCCAAACAGGCACCCCTAACCACTAACATAGGATGCTCTGCTTCTAGTTAGCCTGACTACAGATTCCAGTGCCAAAAGCCTCCACTCGGGCCACACCGGAAGCCTTCCCTTTTTCCCACTATTGAAATCTTTTCCACTTCTTTGCCTGCCTTTGAGACTCAGCTAAATGCAAATGATGGTAGCTGACTCCCTTGCTATATCACAAGCTCTGAATAAAGAGACTTTGCTTGTCCTAATTTGGATTTATTTCCACAACATATAGTGACATTAGTAACTAGAATGTTTTAGAGAGTACTCCTCTGTGCTCACCTGGGAAAGTGAGCTTAATCTTGCTCTATATCAGATCTCTATTCTCATGATTCTGTGAGTTGGCGGAGTTGTTCTTCTGTTTACTGATGATGTAGCATTCAGCAGGTGGGTTCCCTGTACTCAACTGGAACTACTGGGATAGCTGGACAGCTGGACCTCTCTATGTGGTCCTTTGCTCCACAGCATGGCAGTGTCAGAGCAACCACGTAGGACCTCAAAGACAGAATTTACAGGGCCACTGGAGATCCAGACTCTGAAGCTCACACACTGTTGCTTCTGGTACATTTCTTGTTCAAGTGAATCACAAGTGCAGCCCAGACTCAGAAGGGTAGAAAATTCCTCTTAATGGAGGTTCTATAAAGTCACACCATATAAGGGCCTGCCTGCAGGAATGGGAGATATACTTGACCAGTAAACAATCTAGCACATGCTTATATGGCATATTTCCACCACTTGTGTCTGCCTCTACCAATGACTAAGCAGCACCAGATTCCCAACCATTTCTGGACTAGGAGTGGTAATAATAAGGTGATCATGGATTAGGTCAACAGAGCCTCCTGTGATAGGCCAATGATCATCTTTTAATCTTCTTAAATAATTCTCTAGTGGTTTATAATTCAATCCAACCAATGTATAAAAAGGACCCATATTTTCAGAACTGTGATAGTTGCAAAGATACATAAGAGGAGGAGAATATTCAAAGAGTTGATGATGTACAAAAGAGGATTAGATAAGTAATCTAATGCTGATACCATAAGGTAGGGTAACTTAAGAACCACGGGTGAAGTTATATTACAAGAGGAATAAAAAGCTTCAACTTAGTGCACTTGGTAGGGTATTACTGGGATTATGTGTTGTTCTGTTTTCTCTAAGTATTGTTTTATAAATGTACCTTCTTCACTTCATGAGTTTCTGGCTGGGCTGTCAATCAAAAATGCCTGCTATTACCAAGGTTATCCAGACTGGCCAATCAGATTTCCCAAATCCCTGGACAAAATAATTGGACCACATGATCGTACTCACACAAGTAGAGCAAAGTGGATTCTGTGTTTCTTCTTCCGTCCCCCCCTTCCACCTTCTGTCCCTCCCTCCCTTCCTTCCCCTCTCCCTCCCTCTCTTCCTCCATCCCTCACTCCTTCTCTCCCTCTCTCCTTTCTCTATTTCTCCCTCTTTCTCACTCTCTCCTTCCTTCCTTCCTTCCTTCCTTCCTTCCTTCCTTCCTTCCTTCCTTCCCTCCCTCCCTCCTTCCTTCCCTTCCCTTTCCTTTCCTTTCCTTTCCTTTCCTTTCCTTTCCTTTCCTTTCCTTTCCTTTCCTTTCCTTTCCTTTCCTTTCCTTTCCTTCCTTCCTTCTTTTCCAGGACTGATAAAGACAGCAGAGATTTACTGCTTTTAGAGAACTGTAAAGTGTAGCCTGGAGCCACTGGATGGAGAGGTAAAGGGAGGCATTTTCCCTACCACTTAGAGAAAACTGAAAACTCCTAGAATTCCCAACTTTTTATGGCAATACATGAGTTTCTCTCATTCAAGCACGTTTGAATAAATTTTTACTATACACAACTGAAAAGGCACACTGACAAAAAGAGTATTTCAGTTTGGAAATGGCTTTTTGAAAGGCTTTGTTGTACAGGTAGACTTCAACAGAGAAAAACATAGGAAGACAACATGAAATGCAAGAGAACAGGGCAGGATCTGGCAGGTGAGAAAATCCCAATTTGACTGACGCAGATGGAATACAAAAGGGGAAGGTGGGAGACAAGGTGGCGGGTATTCTCGAATCATGAATGGCTTAGAATGCCACAAAAGACATTCTGTATTTAGTCTTTTGACTTTAGGAAAGTCAGTTAACATTACTGCATAGAGTAACTCAATCAGTGGAAAGCAAGAGTGACTAAGAACAGATTGATCATACAGATGGCAATACAAAAGAGAAGAAATCAAGAAAGAGCCTTGTTAATTAACTTAATTGTGGATAATCATTTCATAATGTATATTCATATGAAATATCACACTGAACACCTCAAATATATACAATTTTTGTCAGTTATACCCTAATAGAGCTGGAGGGAATGAAAGAAAGATGCTTTTAAAGTAGACTCTATCACAATTAGAAACTCATTGTCGTGAATGAAAGGAGAATTGGACTGAGGTTTTGAGCTTTATGTAAAGAAAAGAAAGAAAAGCCTTTCCAAATTCTGAGCTTCTTGAGGGCAGATATTAGAGAAAAATATTTTAAGCAGGGAAAGAGAAACAGAAATCTGGTTTATGCTTTAGAAACTTTGTTGACTACAGTGGATAGACAACCTGCGAAAGAAAGAAAGAAAGAAAGAAAGAAAGAAAGAAAGAAAGAAAGAAAGAAAGAAAGAAAGAAAATAAAAGAAGGAAAGAAAGAAAGAAAGAAAGAAAGAAAGAAAGAAAGAAAGAAAGAAAGAAAGAAAGAAAATGTGATCAGAGTAGTTAAATATCTTGCCCAAGGTCGCACAGCTAGCAAATGGCAAAAGCATAATATACATACTGAGAGTCTGGCTCCAGTGTTATCCCATGTGTACTTCACTCAGCTACCCTTGTAAACAATTAATTATTCTTCTCATATTAAAAATATCTTAGGGGGCCCTGGGTGGCTCAGTCTGCTGAGCGTCTGATTTTGGCTCAAGTCATGATCTCACGATTTCTGACACTGAGCCCTGTATTTGGCTTTGCACTGATTGCATAGGAAGCCTGCTTCAGATTCTTTGTCTTCCTCTCTTTTTGCTCCTCCACTGCTCTCTCTCCCTAAGATAAATAAGCATTAAAAAAATATTAAAGCACATGGGGTGTCCAGGTGGTTCAGTCAGTTAAGCACCCAGCTCTTGGTTTTGGTTTAGGTCATGATCTCATGGCTTATCAGTTCAAGCCCTGCATGGGGCTCTGTGCTGACAGTGCAGAGCCTGCTTGGAATTCGGTCTCTCTCCCTTTCTCTGTCCCTCCTGCCCCCTCTCAAAATAAATAAACAAACTTAAAAAAATATCTTACCCAGTGCAAATAGCAATGACTCATTTGAAATAATAGCTTCCTAACTCATGTCCTTCACTTGAGTATTCTGTCTCCTTGAATCCATCCTCCACCGAGCTATCACAATGATCTACACATACACACGCGCGCGCGCACACACACACACACACACACACACACACACACCCCAAATCAGGTTATATCTCACCCTTCTTCGATGCCTTGTTATTATGGAAAGGATAAAGTATAAACTCCTTTTAGACACAATGATGTCTAAAATCCAGCACATCCAGTTTGCTAGGGCTGCCATCACAAAATACCACTGACTGGATGGCTTAAAAAACAGGAATTTGTTGGCTCACAGTCTGGAGACTAGACATCCAAAATTAGGGTATAGGACGACTTGATTCCTTCTGAAGGCTATGAGGGAAGGATCTGTTCCAGGCCCCGGTCCTTGGCTTCTAGACGGTAGCTTTCTCCCTGTGTCAACCTATCTCTAGGAGTATCTGTCTCTATGTCCAAATTTTCCATTTTATAAGGACACCAATCATATTGGACATGGGCCCACCCTAATGACCTCATTTCATCTTCCTCCTCCTCCTCCCATCCCCTCCTTCTACTTCTCCCTCCTCCTTCTTCTCCTCCCCTTCTTCTTCTCCTTCTCCTTTTCCTCCTCCTTCTTCTTTAATAGAGAGCAGAGAACACAAGTGAGGGGTGAGTAGAGGGAGAGAGGGAGAGACAGAATTCCAAGCAGGTTCCACAATCTCAGCACAGAGCCTGACGTAGTGCCCAACCTCACAAAGGTCACGTGAGGTCATGAGATCATGTCCTGAGCTGAAATCAAGAATCACATGCTTAACCCACTGAGCCACCCAGTTGCCCCCTAATGCCCTCATTTTAACTTGATGACCACTGTAGTAAAAAATCTATCTCCACGTTAGGTCACACTTAGAGGTACTAGAGGTTAGGACTTTAATGTATGAATGGGGGAGGGGCATAATTCAGTTTATCCCAATGGCCTTGACCTCTCAGAATTTCCTGCCTTCACCTCTTTCTCTAGCAATCCTGAAGCACTTGTAGTCCTCACACACACCACTCACCACCATCACCATTCTGTTTTCACTATCTGATGAGACTGAATTTTCAGTCAGCCCTGCACTATGTAGCAGTCAGTCCTCCATCATCCCTTTGATCTGCTCAACTCCTATAAATTCCTAACAAGACTTTCTTGAGGCTTAGGATACCTGAACGCCCCTGTAAAGCTCAGGGCTTGTGTCTGTCACAGCATGTCCCACATCTAGGAATTAGGGGCTAACATTTATTTGCTAAAATCCTAAGTTTGGTGTATAAAAAGCAAATACTCAGTTTATGTATGAAAATAGAGCTTCTCAAGATATTAATTGGCCTGAGCACAGCAATTCTTCCCTCAAAGCAGGCCTGTGTACAAAGACAGCAAAAGAAGGTTGCTTCATGAGCAAAGAGTCAGAACTGAGTGAATCAGATGATTCAAAGTTAGATGGCTCTGGGCTTGGATGGTCTGATAATCCTTTTCTGTAACAGAGATAAGGACACCAAATTTGATAGGAGTGGTAGAAATAATAATTGTAAAAAGTATTAACATTTTACATTAATTAGGTACCATAGGCATTTTATGTAAAATGAATTATGTTATATAATCCCTACAGTAACCTAGTAAAATCGATGCTGTTATCTCCAAATTAGATCTAAAGAAATTAACATCCAGAAAAGTTAAGCAAATTCTCCAGAATTTGAACAAGTAGTGTCTGACTTCAGATTCCTCAATCTTACCACCTCACTCTGCTACTGGAAGCTCACTGGAACTCTCTTTCTACTGATCAGAGTTTACATGGAAACTTCCAACTACTTCTTTTACGGATCTACTCCTCTAATACCGATCAACACATCTTTTGACAAATGCATGTTTTTTTAGTTTTCAGTTATGTCTTAATGGCACAGAAGCTGTCCTTTGTCTATCATACATAGTTGCATATCTGTGCTATTGTCTCTTAAGTTTTGGGTTTAAATTTCAGACAGCAATTCAGGGACGCCTGGGTGGCTCAGTTGGTTGAGCCTCTGACTTCAAATCAGGTCATGATCTCATGGTCTGTGAGTTCGAGCCCTGTGTCGACAGCACAGAGCCTGGAGCCTGCTTCTGATTCTCTCTCTCTGTCCCCTCCCCTGCTCATGCTCTGTCTCTCTCTGTGTGTCAAAAATAAACAAACATTAAAAAATTTAAAAAATAAATAAATTTCAGACAGCTATTTAGAAAGTAGAAATTTTAGAAAGACGCCTAACAGTTGCCTGCGGGGTCTGGCACCATCACATTGTATTATAATGATATCTTTTATTTATGTCTATCTCCTCACTAACATGACAGTTGTGTATTCAGAGGACTGTAAAGTATTCATTTTTATGCCCCTAAGTCTAACAGAATTCCCATTGCATGGTAGATATTAAATAAACAATAGTTGAGAATATTAGTTATGTGTGCATTCATGTGTGTGTGTGTGTGTATTTGTTTGCAAGGAACATAAACACTCTGGCTGGCATAAGAAGAAGAGGATTGATTGGAAGAATACAGAGGAGTCTGCAGACTCAGAGGGGAGATGTGAAACAGGAGGCTTAGAAAAGACATGGGCCAGTGTAGCTCGAGGGGTCTATAGGTATTGATGGACTATCTTTCTCAGATAAAGTATCTGGAAGGAATCAACTCCTACTATTTCTAAGCTTTGTGTCAATCAGATCAAAATGGATGAATAGGGGTCATGCAGCAACCATCTGGCCACAACAGGGCTGACTATATGGACAGACATCCTGCCAGACTGTAGCCAGTGGAGACAGAATTAGTTTCCTCAAAGCTGGAGCTATTCTGCCTAAAGGTGAGGGAATGTACACTGACTACCAAAGGAAAAACAAAAACGAACACCACTATTCTAACTTATTTAATGATATGAAACTTTCAGAAACCTGAGCTTGGCTGGCATTCTTAGAAGTTATTAGGCATTTGGGGGATTAGAGATATGAATCCAAGAATTATTTATCTATGATTGCTACTTAAGGTTTTGACAAAAAGGAAAATCACAGAAGAACTTTAAAAAATAAAAATACAGAAAGTGAGGAAACCACTAATTTTTAGGGGAAAAGAACAGAAGGTAGGAAACCTTCAGAAAATGATATAACCTTTCTAAACCCCAGTTTATTTTGTTTGGTTTGGTTTTGTCTTTAGCAAAATGCAGATTACAATATGGTCTACTTCTTTGGTGAGTTATGAGGATGAAATGAGATAATTCATGTAAAGCTCTCACCAAACTGTGCACCTGGTCAATAGATGATAACTCTCCTCCTATCAGTAAAAGGAGAAAACAGAATGCCATGTGTTAGAAACTAAGGAAGTTGGGGAGCTCAGGAGGTTTCATGCTTCAGAGCAATTGAGAAGAATAAGACTGGGCATCTGATGGTTACCTAGTCATTGGAAATATTTAGGAAATATTTTCAGGAAATGAGAAAGTATTAAAAATTGAAAGAGTGGTAAGACAAAGAAAGCATGGTTAGGGCAGACTTTCTTCCAGAAGGCTGAAATCAAAGGAAAAAAACTGGTAATTAGTCAGATTCTCCTGGCCCGCTGCCAATTTGAAATCTGTCCTGTGATCTGTACCAGGCATTTGGAATATGGATGTCCCCCCTCTCTTTCTGTGCTAGAGCCTTGGAGAGGACAATTCTGAAATAAACTCAGACTTTAATTATCTGCAAACAGGTGTCTATTTTTGGGTCTCAGGAGAGATCTTTCTAACTGAAAATTCATATTCAGGCCTAGTTTTTTTTAAGTGTTTTTATTTATTTTTGAGAGAGAGAGAGAGAGAGAGACAGAGCACAAGCAGGGGAGGGGCAGATAGAGAGGGGGACACAGAATCAGAAGTAGGCTCCAGGCTCTGAGTTGTCAACATAGGGCCCTATGTGGGGCTCAAACTCATGAACTGCAAGATCATGACCTGAGCTGAAGTTGGGCACGTAACTGAATGAGCCACCCAGGTGCCCCTCAAGCCTAGTTTTTAAAAAATGAAACAAAACAATTACAGTAATAAAAAAAGACAGCTGACAGAAAATAATATTCTCCTCTCCCCCAACACATGCGCCTCTGAAACATCTACTCACAGAGCTCAGGGAGCTTCATCAGTACTTCCTGGTTGCAAGCCAACATAGAATCAGTATGTTGCTTGAATTTCCTTCAAAACAGTTCATCTAGGGCCCCCACCATCCAAATTTTTATTAAAGTGTGTGTGTGTGTATGTGTGCATGTGTGTGTGTGCGTGTGTGTGTGTGTGTGTGTGTGTGTGTGTATGTGTTTACTGAATTTGCATAGAGATCAAAACCACTAATTGGAAAAAAAGAAATCTTTCCTATTCCTACTACATTTTTGGTGACATAGGGGAGTTTTTAAGCATAGATTATTACAGACACCCCATTATTTAAGCTGAGCTCTATGTATACATTAATGATAAGTGTGGTTTCCTTTTGTGCTTACTACTCTCCTACTGAAATTCTATACATTTTTATCAACTACTCAAATACTTTCTTTCCTTAAATTCTGCCCAAGTCTTCCATTTGCAATTAATCTCTTCCACATAATGTTTTTTTTTCCCTCCAAGTCTACATTATCTTCTAGTGAATTTCTCTACACTCCACCAGCTAAAAGTTCCTTGGGGGAAGGTACTTACTTATATTTAGGTTAGTCTTTACAACAGAATCTAGCATTCAACCTAGCAAAGAATCTAGCAACATCAAACCCTTGCTCTTAGTACAAATTCAATAAACACACATGGAATTGAATTTTACTGATGTGTATATTCTTTCTAGATCAAGGACATACTGTTGTATTTATTTTGTTAAGTTCATTTTCCTGAATACTCAAAATTCTATTTACACATCAACTGATGGTAGGGGTGTTGAGGAAATATTCTCCTACAACTCAAGTGACTTCAAATCATTGAAGATGTAAAGCACATGCCTATAGTTATTCCTTCCTTTTTTTCTTCTTCCTCACACCTATTCAATCTAACTACAGTTTGTTGAGCAAGAAAGACCTCCCCCTCCCACCGAAAGCTAAAGTACTGTGCAAATTAACTTCAGTAGCAGTCAACATAGAATACAAAAAGGCTACTGGAATTATGTTTCTAACAAACTCAAACATGGTTTTAGTGAAAGCCCTTTGTTTCTGTGTTGAAGAAGGGCTACCATATCTCAAAATGTAGTAAAAGCTCTTTATCTTACCATTTTGCCATGGCCTCTGGGACTCATAAACTTTGAGAACACAAAAGAATACTAATTCTCACTAGATCTCTTGCCCATTTTACAGATGATGAAACTGACATACATAAATATTATGTAACTGTCTACACACATAACTACTTATCAAGGATATATTTGACATAATAGCTGCAGTAGCAGAAAACTCACAAACACATTCACAATGTCTGCCCTTAATGAAGGGCACTGATCAAGCTATCTCCCTTAAAAGTGATGGAATTACTTCTGCTTCCCATGGCCAAGTGTCTACTGCTCATCTAGTGTAGTTTCTGCATCATTCATCAACACTAGACTGAAATGGCCACCACCTCCCTGAGAGCTGTAAAACCAGAAAAAGTCAACTGGCCCAATCATTGACCTAACTCAAGTTGTACTCATGCCCCTATATCTTCTGTCTATATTGATGAGAAGATTAAACAGTACCTTTTGCTAGGAGAATTATGTCTCCCAGATCCCTTGTCATTGTTTTACTGGTTTTGGAGTGTCAATCTATTTTTGCTGGAATTTCAGGTCAATTATGGTTGCATATCACAATTTTCACATCCTATAAATGGTTTTTTTGCTGACAATTGCTGCCTCTGATGTTTGTTTTATGAAATGGGTCAATGCAGTAGGATTGAGATATCAGGGTATCAATAGCTGATAGCACAATTACGTATAGCGCTGAAAATTCCATGTTTCATGTAATTCACTACACGTTATCAATGCATCTCAACTCAGCTTGAAATAGTCAACAAGTGGAGAGTGACAGTGCCCATTGTGATACTCTGTCACTGGAACCATTTACATTTTTCCAGAGGTAGTTACCACTTGCCTCATTAGACATTTGTTTAACCAGAATCATCAGTTCTCTGTCTCCAACTTAGCATCGGAAACTAAGGCTTTAATAATGAACACAAAGTGGTTGAAGACTGGCCCAATCTATACTGATCACTAATGAAATACTGATGCTTTCAAAAACTCTTCAATACTTAAATTGGGGAACACACAAACCACGTTTAGTTTACAGAGTACTTAAAACAATTGAGTAGGATAATTGATGATTAAAATACAAAGGATCTGTAATTTGTTTCCTAGAATGGAAATTAGAACAGTAAAGACAATGCACAGATTCCTAAATGAATGATACAGTACACATGAGAATGGGTTTTTCAAAAAATCATAAAGGCAATTCATAGCACAGATAATCCAGCAAAAGGTTATAAAAGAATCAGGACTTTCTTCCCTCTCCATTGGGAAGAGTACCATAGAAGAGAAACATTAGTCATCTCAAAAAGCTATGTAATACCACCAAAAGAAACTGAAAACTGTGTGAGACTCTTAAGAGTAACCACGGAATACAGTTTCCAGTCATATTTCCCTCCCATGTGCATTAGATCTTAGTTTAATAGAGTATCATGACTCTGTGATATTTCTGGAGCTGGCTTCCTCAGGCAATCACATAATTTAGCTTTTTGAGAAACTCCATATGGGACAGGAGGCAGCTAAGGGAGTAGAAGGACATGAGAATGGCACTCCATGGCATTTCCACAATGGAAGAAGCCATTAACTACCACTAACATAAGGATAAAATCCCTTGCACATGAAACATAAATACAACAGCCTTGATAGAAGACTGCAAACTTACAGTGCTGAACATAATAACAATAGAAGAAAACGAAACTTGTTTTGCTCACTAAGATGACACTACTAAACCATTAATAGGTCAGATACTTATATTTTCTTAATGGAAATGGTGATAAGACTGGACTCAGCTATATAAACCCTGTATCCCATCTTCCTTGTGATAAACAACAATTATTTGTAAGATAATAGCCACCACTAGGTAAAATGCTAACTGGAACATCCAGAGACTAAATTCACAACTGTGTTCTCTTTACCATCGGGCACTTAATAGATTAAGCTATTTCATAACTCCAACATACACATGTATTTTACCTGAAGCAAACTTACTTTCATGCAAAACAGGTCCCACTATTCTCCTCTGTTACCACTCCTGTTTTAATTAATTGATTACATATGTATTTACTTGTTCTATTGTCTTTCTAATCTTCACTAGGTGATAAACTCTGAAGGCAGAAGCTACAATTCTTTTGGTCATCACTCCTTAGTGCCTAGAAGAGTGTCTGCTATAGGGTAAGAGTTAATAGATAATTGTTGAATCAACCAATCTGTAATCAAAAGAAAAATAAATGGTGAAGAGGTTAATTCTAAAATTATTTCCCAGAGGATAATGACACATGAAAAATTTGGTATTTTAGCAATAGATCTAAAACTGAAAAAGAAATAAAAGGAAGTCAGTAAACTCTTTAGCAGAGAAAACAAATTTTCTAACTGTAAGCCAGGGAAACCTTGGTTAAGTTTCAAACTAGAAATCACCTTTATACTTTATCTGCAGCATTGGGCTGCATATCATGATGATCGGTAGCCTCCAAAGGCTTTTGAAATATATACCAGCTCCAAACTCCTCAGCACAGCAAACCCCAAATTTATGTCCACTTCAGTCTTTGCCATTTCAGTGATAATTTACTACGTGGTCTGGAGATAATAAGCAAATCCTATATATTTCTACTCACTTACATGGACAAGTGCCTTCAATGACTAGCAAATCATTTATTTTATAATACTGTAGCTCTAGCCAAACATGCTTATTCTCTCATACCACATTTGCATTTGGTGACTTGGTATAATCAATATTTTTTTCATTGCCCATTACTTTTGAATTAGAGTGCTTACTGATGATTTTATTTTTCTGGAGGGAGGTTGAAAGTTGAAAAGTATATGTGTTGAAGTATGAGACGCATGTTTGGAAAATGGAATGTGAAGGTGAAGATAGGTAAAATGAAGAGCTTTTGACTTGGCCTTATAGATTACAGAAAGTATGTCACTTGATACACATTGCTTCCCTAATAGTTCATGCTGTTAAATGAATAATATTCCTTAAAATGTCCCATCTACAAATCATTTGGTGGATGCTTCTTTGGAGGTGATATCACTCCAATATGCAAACAGACCAAGGCAGGAAAACTTTTATAAAAGCCACAGGAAGTTGTCACCTAACCTTAGGTTGAAAACCTCCAGTAAGGAAAAGTGAAGGAACAAAATGTTGTTGTTTCATCTGCAACACATTCCATCCCTTAGCAAGTTCCTCCCATCCTAGCCCCAAACCATACCTCTAACTTACTTCATCTCCATTGTTCATGGCACCCTCTGTCCTTACCAAGCCACTACCAAGCCTCACCAAGCCCACTGTATTTATCTCCTAACTTGTTTATTTACTCCTTTATCCAGCAATTAATTGCAAGTCAAACTAACATTTTCAGAACATAAACTGTCATATCCCTTCCCTGCTTAAAGGTTTCCAGCAGCTTTCCATCTCACCCATAATCAAATTCAAATTACTAAGGACCAACATATCGGTCCTGACCACAGGCTTTGCATGTTTAGTTTCTTCAGCCTGCAAAGTTCTCCCCCTTTCTTCCATTGGCTGAACCCACTATTCCACCAGCATCATCAGCTCTGTCTAGTGAAGAAGAGCATTCATTCACTACCTATTAACACTTGTCTTGCTTGAGAAAATCACATGTGAACCAATGAAATTTAGCATAATACTGACACCCCCCTACTTATCAATCATATATGAGCTAATTTGAGTTACCAAAACACGCAGAATGGCAGAAGAGGCATGGTGGTAGTTGAAACAGTGATTTGGATGACAAACATATTTTGGCTTAAAGGGCATCTTCACAAGTTTTCTTTGGCAGTCAACACTATTTGGAAAAGAAGAATATTAATTGCTTTACCTCAGGATAATGAAGCATGGTAATGGACTTATGATCTATTTCACTTGGAGGATGCATAACATACTATCTATCTTTCAGGGGGCCTTTTTCTCTATCGTGTTGACATTCTCATGAAAAAGTTTGGACCCCATAGAGGCTTGCATTTGATTTTACACTTCTAAAGCCTAATCTTAGTGATGTTAATATTTAAGGAGTTTTGTTCTTCCTTTAGAAAATGGCATACTTCTAGGTAATTAATGCCATGAACACTATGGCTAGTGATGGTCTTAGAATACAAGCTTAAATGTTAGGAACTAATCCTTTTGTGAATGTACTCACTTGTTTTTGAGTAGCTCTTAATAAAAGATGACTGATGAAATCATGATGGCTGCTGGCCCTTTATTGTTGACCTTTCAAATTATGAATCGGTTTCACATTCAACACGTTGATTAAACATCATTCTCCATTGTTAAACATTCCTTTTTAAAGTCTATGCTATATTAAATCAATACCTAAGCTTTATAATTTAATAAATGAATTGTCTATAAGCTAATTAAATATGTGAAAACCTACATAGGAAAAATAAGATTAAAAAAAATTAGGTGTAGGTTTATAAATAGCCACTACTCATTCTTCTAGGCTGAGTGATTAATATTAACAAGTGGTAGGGATGGTACTTGAGCAAAACTTGTCAATCATTGCTGTGTTTTAGATGAGAGATTATGAACTAATAGAAAACTAAATGAGGATGATGGCATTTTCTCTTCATCATCTTGAAGAAAGCTACGTACAGTCAGGTGTTTGGAGATATAAATGTTGAAGTCACCAATGATGTACCATTGAATCATAGATTCTCTGAGTTGAAGGAAATCTTTGAGAATCCACTTATTGGAACTCTATATCTGATAAATCACACCCATTTATAAACCAGCTAATATATTTGTTTTTCAGTTCTACTTGGACATCTCTTGAAACAGGATATTGATTATAAAGCAGCATATTCCATCTCTGAATACCTCCATCTGTTAGAAACATTTTTCTAAAGCTGACCAGAATCTGTGAATCCACAATTTCCATCCACTAGCAGAGTCACAAAAATAAACTGAATTTCACTGAAGTATAACAATTCTTTTTATGAGTATTTATCCCAGTTAGGAAGTACCCACTGATTTTTCATTTTTCTCACACATAAATATGAGGTCTCTATTTTTTCCCAACTATAGCACTTGGTGGTTTACTAAGTCTCCAAAGTCTTCCTGGGGATTTTCACCCAAGTATACTCAATTTTTATGTATTTTACTTATGTCCTCCCTAGAGCTAAACTCAGTACAGTCTACTTTCATTAAGCTAGAAAGTTTTAGTTCTGGGAATCACTGTATATATAATTGTATATAAAAGGGAACACATATAAAATGTATTTCTCTACTTTTTACACTGTCAAAAATAACAACATCACCAATTATCAACAGCCACATGAGACCAGAGAGTAAGAAAAACATAAATTAGAAGAGAGAACACTATAAGCACATGATGAATGAGCAAATGCAGTAGTGCCCAAACTCTCAACATTGAGTTGCAATTGCATCCAGGTGAAGCTTAATCAAAGGCATGGAAAATGAAAACATATATTGCTCAAGCTGACTGCACTCCCGGGCATGAACTCTCCAGTCTGGACCGGAGTACGGCTAGTAGAAGATCTCACCTATATTTCTCAGAGGAAGGCAAGATTCAAAATGTTCACATTCATGCTCTTTGTAGTCTTGTCCCAATAATGACTCATGAAGAGCTTGAAGCCAACCAAAGCCGTTTTTCACACAGAGTGCTATCACTATTTGATCCTATCTGCCTCTTCCTGGATTTTAATTTTTTTGTACTTAATTAGGATCAAATTATCATTTCAATAGGCTGATATGGAATTGGATCTCAACACTTCCAAATTTTTATTACCTTGTTTTGAACCATTTAGGATATAACATTGGTCTTAGGAAAACAGGTAAAATTAGAATTACATAGGAAAAAGGAGAGATCTTCAGTCAGCAACTGTATTTTAAAGTGATCAATTTCAATTAATCACATCACATTTAAGTACATGATGTTGATATTTCTAAAAAATGGGGTCATCTGGAGAACGATAAATCAAGGTAAGGTCAAATGTAATCTGTTAATTATCCACTAGTGATAGTGCCATTATGAACCTTATATCATTTTATGTCTAATGTTGCCCAAATTTTGTAGACACATTTGTTGCTTAAAGGATTAAAAATAATACCAGTCCTCTCATTTGTTCCCACACACAAAAATCTTCATATGTGGTTTCCTATATGAGGTCATGATTCTCACACCTTTACCCAGTGTACCACAGTGTATCAGAGACTGCTGACCATCACTGGCTGTCACACAAATTATGCATTCTTATACACACTTCCCAATGAAACCATTTGCTGTATGCTTTTCACCAGGCATGTTAGAAATAAATGCTTTTGTAAGCTTTTAAATGAAGCAAAGAGAGAATTCCTGAAGGGTAAGATGGTTTTGACAGTGTGATTCATTTTTTTGAAGCCATAAGCACCAAAAGAATAAATAAACAAATAAACAAAACCTGTCAGGTTGGCTGTCAAATATAATTAGACTGTAATGGCTGCTATGAGACCTCCGTTTATTTCTAGCACAATGAGCTGGAATAGAACTTCACTGTGCCTGTGCCGGTGGTGGATTTAAAAGGCCAGGCACAGACACGTGATGAATGGGATAGTCCTTTCTTTTCACACCCAAGGAATGTATCAAAGACTCCCCTGATAAAGATGGTCCAGAATTAAGGTTTGGTATAGAGCAATGTGAAAAGCATGACCTTCCAGTCAGGAGGCTAGAGTTCTTATCTTTTCTCTGTCATTACCTGGTAACTTGAGACAAGGTAACCAAACATGAGGTATGTCCATTTTCAGGCATATAACGGGACTTGGAATGAATTATCTCCTTGCAGGACAACTTTATTTTTTTTTATTCCATTCATTATCTAGGAGGCTTAAAATCAATTAGGCATTAAAAAGAGAATTCAATTGACTCCACTTTTGTTTTGCCTTTCATTGACATTTTGTCTGTGTTGGAAATCAATATTATATTTGCTCTTAATCTATGGAGGTAAGGAAGTGGTAGGAAAAGTTGGTGAGAAAAAAAAAAAGATTCAAAGATGTCCTTTTCCTTATTGAATCTAAAAATTTGGAGGTGCCCATTTAAGTAACAGATCTCTAATTATTATACATAATTGGGAGTGAAAATACTCCTACTGTTGTACTTTAGTGAATTATGATGTTTTAAATCTGTTCTTCACAGATCTAGAAAAAATAATCCTAAAATTTATATGGAACCCCAAAAGACCCCGAATAGCCAAAGCAATCTTGAAAAAGAAAACCAAAGCAGGAGGCATCACAATCCCAGACTTCAAGCTCTACTACAAAGCTGTAATCAAGATAGGATGGTACTGGCACAAGAACAGACACTCAGATCAATGGAACAGAATAGAGAACCCAGAAATGGACCCACAAACATATGGCCAACTAATCATTGACAAAGCAGGAAAGAATATCCAATGGAATAAAGACAGTCTCTTCAGCAAGTGGTGCTGGGAAAACTGGACAGTGACATGCAGAAGAATGAACCTGGACCACTTTCTTACACCATACACAAAAATAAACTCAAAATGGACGACAGACCTCAATGTAAGACAGGAAGCCATCAAAATCCTTGAGGAGAAAGCAGGAAAAAACCTCTTTGATCTTGGCCACAGCAACTTCTTACTCAACACATCTCTGGAGGCAAGGGAAACAAAAGCAAAAATGAACTACTGGGACCTCATCAAAATAAAAAGCTTCTGCACAGCAAAGGAAAAAATCATCAAAACTAAAAGGCAACTAACAAAATGGGAGAATATATTTGTTAATGACATATCAGATAAAGGGTTAGTAACCAAAATCTACAAAGAACTTATCCAACTCAACACCCAAAAAACAAATAATCCAGTGATGAAATGGGCAAAAGACATGAATAGACACTTCTCCAAGGAAGACATCCAGATGGCCAACTGACACATGAAAACATGCTCAACATCACTCCTCATAAATACAAATCAAAACCACAATGAGATATCATCTTACACCTGTCAGAATGGCTAACATTAACAACTCAGGCAACAACAGATGTTGGTGAGGATGTGGAGAAAGAGGATCTCTTTTGCACTGGTGGGAATGCAAGCTGGGGCAGCCACTCTGTAAAACAGTATGGAGGTTCCTCAAAAAACTAAAAATAGAATTACCCTATGACCCAGCAATTGCACTACTAGGCATTTATCCAAGGGATACAGGTGTGCTGTTTCGAAGGGACACATGCACCCCCATGTTTATAGCAGCACTATCAACAATAGCCAAAGTATGGAAAGAGCCCAAATGTCCATTGATGGATGAATGAATAAAGAAGATGCGGTGTGTGTGTATATATATATATATATATATATATATATATATATATATACACACACACATATATATATGTATATATATATGTATACATATATATACGTATATATATATACACATATATATGTGTATATATATACATATATATATATATATGTGTATATATATATATACATATATATACATACATATATATATATAAAATGGAGAATTACTTGGCAACCAAAAAGAATGAAATCTTGCCATTTGCAACTACGTGGATAGAACTAGAGGGTATGATGCTAAGTGAAATTAGTCAGAGATAGACAAGTATCATATGACTTCACTCATATAAGGACTTTAAGGCACAGAACAGATGAACATAGGGAAGGGAAACAAAAATAATATAAAAACAGGGAGGGGGACAAAACAGATGAGACTCATAAATATGGAGAACAAACTGATGGTTACGGGAGGGGTTGTGGGGGGGGTGGGCTAAATGGGTAAGGGGCATTAAGGAATATACTCCTGAAATCATTGTGGCACTATATGCTAACTAATTTGGATGTAAATTTTAAAAAATAAACAATAAAACAAGTTAAAAAATAAAAAAAATTAAATAAAAATAAATGTTTAAAAACTGCAAACTCTACAACATCCCCTTCCTCCTTCCTTACTGGTGTTATGTCTTGGTTGTGGACCTGATCCAAAGAGGCCTGTGAGAGCCAAGTGTTCAATTTCCAGGAATCTTGCAAACTGGTTATTAAACACAGACATCAAAAATCAAACTCCATAAACTCACAATTAAATTAATTGCATTAAAAGCATTATAGTAAAAGCTCAAAACTTCTAATTATCTTACCAGTGAGTACTATTATCTATTATCTTGAGTTTATTTACATTTATTGCATGTGTAGAGTAGAAATTCTACAGAATGGTATGTCACTGCACACCTCAACTCTATATTTGGGGTTGTCATGTTGGTAGCATGAAACTGGCAATGTTGAGAATAGTTCCACCAAAAAAAACCCAGGCAAATGCTACAACTCAAAACATGATTTGTTGTTTTGCCAATTATCTAGGAGTAATGTAAAAATGTTAATAATGTAGATTAAGTCACAAGTATGTCACATCAGTGCTGTTGCGTTATGAAAAGAACACACATTGTGAACTATTTTTCTGGTATTCGAAGATCTAGCAAAGCAGCACCACAGAGGGTAACAGCCTCCATGCCTGCTTCATGCAGACATGGCAAAAATGCCCAACCTTGCCGAGACTGAGCAGTGCATCGAGTCTCTGATTGCTATTTTCCAGAAATATGCTGGAAAGGAGGGTAACAATGGCATGCTCTCCAAGGCAGAGTTCCTAACCTTCAGGAACACAGAACTGGCTGCCTTCAGAAAGAACCAGAAGGACCCTACTATCCTTGACCACATGAGGAAGAACCTGGACTTCAATTCTGATCACAGATAGATTTCCAAAAATTTCTTAATCTTCTTGGCAGCATGGCCAAACCTTGCCATGACTCGTTTACAAAGTCTACCCAATTATGGAAGTGAATCTGAGGGGCTCCTGGGCCTGGCCTCCAGATCACTCCCTTTCCTTCAAAGCAAACTCCCACTGCTCATCTCCTCCTCACATCCTACGCATACACTGAGCCCAGAGCATCCAATGCCCCATGCAGGCCAGTCCTGCTGGTAGGTAATAAAGCAATAGTGTTTTTCAAAGTGCAGACACACACACACACAACACACACACACACACACACACGCACACACACAAGATCTAGCAAAGATGCCCTCACATTAATGATAAATAGGTAAAATTCTGACATGCATCTTCACTGTTGTTTGACTTTTGTATCACTCATTAACTCATATGAAATTATCAATTGACATTCATGCTGAACTATGCTTATGAGCTGCAAAAACAGTGTGATACAAAGCTACAGATGCAAAGTTAAGAAAACGCTTGTTGGACATATTATGTATAAATAAATAAGATATAGGAAAGTTATCATAAAGAATACTATATATACTATGGTTATTTGTGAATATTGTGCTACATATCCCTTACAGCAATGAAATTTATAACACCCTTATAAATGTACAAACATGTGGCCCCTCCCAACAGCCATTTGTTAAATATTTACCAACACACGACAATTTTGCCTTCAAACTTGAATCTCAAATCATCTGAAACGTGGATTTCCAACTTCCATTGCAGCTAGGAAGGGCCAGTGATCCTAGTTCTGATCAGGTACGCTGAAGTGAACTTGGCTGAAAGCCGCTGAGAAATATTTTATTAGTTGATAGAAAGGAAGAAATATGTGAGAAGAAAGTCCTTGCTTCTTTCTTGCCTTAGAAATTTTTTGTAGCGGTTGCCACTATGAGCTGCAGCAGCCGACTAGTGAATGTGGAGGGGGAGATTAAGAGGGTCCCTATAGAAGTGATGTCGAACTCTAATATCATGAAGTCACTACAAACTTCCTTGGAATTACCTCTCACTGCACTTATTTTTGAGATTTATTAATCAACTCCTAGTCTGTAAGTCACATTTTTATTCAGTAACTTTCTTACATGCAGCCAAAAGCATCCTACCTGATACAATGGGGTGCACTTCTCATCTTTGGTGGTTCTCAAGAATCTCCTCCTAAACATACACAATCCTGTATATAAGGTGCCACACACATATACTGTGTGTGTGTCTGTGTGTGTGCATGTGTGCAACCTTCTTCATCCTTCATCACCTCAAGATCATTTCCTTGGAGGATTCCTGACCCTATGTCTTCTGCTGTCTCTATTGTTATTATTCATTGTTATAAAATATCATCTTTTCTTTTCCAGCATTTATCTTAGTTTTATATTTTACTGTGATTTGTGTAAGTATGAATAGTTAATAATTGGGCTTAACCATTCTTTTTATTAGTAATTGTATTCATTTTATTAATAATATGTCTAATCGTATGTTCTCTCCACTTATCTCTGAACTTACTGATCACTCTGCCATCCCTGAAACAACTTTTGACTTGCCTTCCAGAACACCATCTATTCTTCATTTTTTCACCAACTGACCACTCCTTTTCAACCTCCTTTGGTGGCTTCATTTCAGCTCCTTGACTTCTTAATATTAGTGTCTCATTCATCGCACAATACTTTCATCTCCTCATTGCTTATTATGACACCCATTCCCTGTGGGATCTCATCCTACATAATTTCTTCAAATAGTATCTATGATGACAACAGCCCAGACTTTTCCTTCCAACCATAGCCTAATGGAAATCTCCACCAGGAACTCAAAATCAACATACTCAAACACAATTCCCAATCTATTCCCACTCCCCACCCAACAAAGCCTTCTACATCTACACTCGTTCCCAACCCAAGTAAGGGCAGTTTCATTTGTCCAGTTTTTCAGGCCAAGTCCATTTGACTTAACCTTAACTCATCTCTTACTGGCTCATTCTAGGGCCTATTGATAAGGAAAATCTATAAGTCTTACCTTTTTTTTTAATTTTTAAAAAAATTTTTTAACATTTATTTTATTTTTGAGACAGAGAGAGACAGAGCATGAATGGGGGAGGGTCAGAGAGAGGGAGACACAGAATCTGAAACAGGCTCCAGGGTCTGGGCTGTCAGCACAGAGCCTGACGCGGGGCTTGAACTCACGGACCGCAAGATCATGACCTGAGCCGAAGTCAGCCGCTTAACCGACTGAGCCACCCAGGCGCCCCTACAAGTCTTACCTTTAAACCAGTCAAGAATGCACCCACATCTCCCCAACTCCATCATTACTATCCTATTCCAGTCCTCCATTATCTCTCCCCTGGATTACTGCAACTGTCTTACAACCAGTTTCCCTTCTTCCTCTTTACATGTCTTTAGGCTCTTCTCGACATAATAACATTTGGCTTTTACTTTTCTTGAGAAAGGAAGGCTTTAGGGCATTATGACAAACTTTTACAATAACCTTGATTAACTGCTGCATTGTTCTCTTTGACTGTCCAAGGTGATTCTGATGTAGGTTGAGGATGGTACACTGGGTGAAAATCAGAGAGGAAATAAAGTTAAAAGAGAGGCAATCCCCTTTGTGATTTTTGTCATCTCTCTTTTATTCTAGAGTTTCAACTTGAGTTGCAACTCAAACACATTATGACTATATACATCAGCAACATGTGTTTTATATCTTGCATATTATTTCTTAGCAACATATATGACACATGGCACACAAATGCATGGTGTCTTCCCTACAAAACAACAGAAAACCACTTGAAGCTTTTTATCTACCATCATTCATGTCCAGGGCCAGTTCAATACAGCATCAGTTCTAATGTCAGAACAAGAATTTGTGTTTTGTTTTATATAACTATATTTAAAGGATACTGATTTTATATTTGAGTATGCCGTACGCATTTCCTTAAATTGTCAAAATAACAACGGGGTATCATAAAATATCTACACTTTTCTTGTTGAATTATAATCTTTCCCTCCCTTCTTTCCCCATTTTCCTTTGCTTTTTTCCTCCCATCTCTCCCCCGCCCTTAACTCTCTGTTTGCTCCCCTCACCCCTGCCTTTCTTTCTTTCCTCTCTTGTTCTCTTGTGAAGCTGTGGACATGAGAGTGCACAGATGACAGCAGGAGCCAGCATCTTCCCTGTTATACATGGGGTTCTGAGCACAGCATGCCTTTGGCCCAGGCAGGTGGGGGAACTGAGAGAAGCAGGCTAGCCATCTGGAGACGAACATATGGGTGGCGTGGCATACGTTCTCACGATTGGCGGCTGGGAGGATCAGAAATAGAACGAGGAGGTTTTACTCCTCTTAATCAAAGAAACAACAACAACAACAAAAACTTGGAAATCAAAGGGGCTACTAATACAGAGGGATCCCAGCTTAAAGGAAAAACATAGTTTTCCTAAATGTTCATACAGTGCTACCTACATAATTAAACTTTTTAAAAATTAGCAGTGTTTCATTTTTATATAAGTATTGAATGGCATTTCTCTCTTGCATCTAATTATTAGCAACAGCACCATTATCATTATTTTAATAGCAACTATAATAGCAGGTTACTAAAATACTAACCATTGGGGCACCTGGGAGGCTCAGTAGGTTGAGTGTCTGACTATTGATTTCAGCTCAGGTCATGATCCCAGGGTTGTGGGATCAAGTCCCGCATCAGGCTCCATGCTGAGTGTGGAACCTGCTTAAGAGTATCCCTGCCCCTCTCCCCCACTCATGCTTTCTCTTCCTCTAAAAATTAAAAAATAATAATAAAAATAAATACTAGTTGTTTAATACATTAGCTACATAAATTGTAAGATTAAAAGAATCACCATGGGATTTTTTTCTTCCTTCCTGCTGATAGCCAAATTCCATTCAGATAAAATGAAACAGAATCTTGAATAGTGGGTATAAAATAGGTACATAATAATGCAAAAAATAGAGTTTTCTTTAAAAGGCTCTCCCAAGATGTTATTCCAATCATTAATCAACATTGGTATATCTTTACATTTTTCCTAGGCTAAGAGTCAGGAAAGCTGTATTCCAGTTCTAACTTTGATGTTTCCCAGGGCCTTGGGCACATAATTTTGTTTTGGATTCCATTTCCTCATCTCAAAAACAAAGTCATCAAAATAAAAAATCTTTACATTCAAATATTTATGATTCTAAGTTTACTATAGTTTAAAATGAATAAAGTGAATAAGAAAGAACTATTGTCTTGTACACTAAACCGAATCGGGAATTATGTCAAAAATATTAAATAAGTTGCCTCAAAAACAGATTAGGGTGGCTAGTCTAATGGTTCCATGATGGCTACTTTATGAGCTAATCTTCGATTCTCTATAAAACTGAATGAACAGGGAAGGTGAGAGACATATGTACAGGAAAAAAATGTTACATAGAATATTGGGTTCATTTCTGGGCATACCACTTCCAGAGTTATCCATATTTCATCTAGACAGTGAAAGGAATACTCAGGGAGGGATGATCAAGATTGTAAGGGGTCACAAAAGCATTTAATATAAAGACTGATTAAATAAATGAAGGAAATTCTTCCTGAAGAAGGTTCAAGTCAGAATGAGAAGCATGGTGGTTCTCTTCAAATACATGAAGAAATGTTAGATAGAAAATGAGTTGCACTTCTTTTATGTGTACTAAACAAAGGCTAGTTTTTTTCCATACATATTTATGGAGTAGATATTATGTCAGACAGTAAGCCAGATGTCAAGGATCAGATATTAAATGAAAACAAATATGGAGCCTACCGTCATAGAAATTTCAGCCACAACCTAATTAATCCTAGAAATAAATGTAAAATGAAACATGAGCTAAGTATCACATAGGAGATAACTGATCTAGTTAGTAAGGTTAGGAAGTGTTGTCCATGGAAGAAAGCATTGTAACTACAATCTAAAACATGAATAAATAAGAAGGAAATAATTTTGCAAAAACTGATTTTATGTATGTACATATGTATGTGTGTCAGAGGGTACCGATGAAGATAAGAGTTTTCAGTAGAAGGAACAGTATGTGCTAAAGTCTTATAATAGAAGGGACATGGTCTAATTGAAAAACCAAAAAGGTGTTTGGGACATATAGGTTGAAATGAAGCTGTAAAAAGGAGCGAAAACAAACAGGATTTTATAGATCATATTAGTTGTAACGAGAATCCATGGAAGTGTTTCATGTACGAGATGAAGCATGTGATATCATTAAATATTTATTCAGATAAATTCAATGTTATGGCAATTAAAAAAGACCCAAAAGTGACTATGGATTAATCAGTTAGGAAGTTTCCCCCTCCAGACAAGAGATAGTAAACACTTGTTCTAAACTAGTGGTGATGGCCATGGAGATGGACAGAACTGGGAAGAAATGTGGCGTGTTTAGGAATGAACAGCGACAGAATTTTTTGTTGAACTTTACAGTGAGAGAAAAGAAGGATAGCAAGGATGACTGCTGGTTTTCTGGCTTGTACAAGGAATAGATGGTGATGTTCTTGTCTTTCAATGAGAAGATTACAATAGGGAGACCAGGTTTGGGGACTTGCCCATAGAGATTATGGGTTGAATCCTGTCATAGTGAATTTCTGTGTCATGTTTAAATGTTTAAAACCACTGAGTCCTTACACACACAGAGTGTAGAGAGTTAAGACACAGCTCAGTATTCATGAAAGCGAGAGTGGTGAAAAAGTCTGGGAGAGAAAGGGCAAATGAGAAAAGACCTTTTTGAAAGCAGTTTGGCGATCCTTTCTCCTGACGTTGTTTTAAACCAAGGCTGAGACAAGCATAAAAGAAGCCCTCAGCAAATATTCAGCAAGAATCCCATGTGACATTACCCAGAGGTCTGTATTCAAGGTTAAAAGTGGTACTGGATAAAAAATAAGCTCGTCTGTGTGTTCTTTACTTGGCACTAAACCTCAGTGCCTGCTGATAATTCAAGCTGTTAATAAAAAGAGGTCAATCTTTCCCCCCACATCAACAGTGAAATAAATAAATAAATAAATAAATAAATAAATAAATAAATAAATAAACAAACCGCCATGTGAAGAAATACATTAAGCAAAATAAGTAAAGAAAGAGCTGAGAAAGGAGAAAACAAAGTCAATGAAAGCTATCGATCAGCGATGCTTAAAGAATGTAAACATTCAATAGTGAAAAGAAAACAGAAACATAATTGTAGAGGCTGTTTAATATTTGCACAGCCATCATTAGAATGCTCACTACAGTTAACATTTCTTGGAGAACCTTCTTCATAAACACAGTATGCCTACAATTTAAACGATGCTTTTTCCAGTTGTCTGAATCACTGAATAAAATAGTTCTGAATTCCCATTGACTGCTAGGACGTTTAAAAGTTATTTTATTCAAAATAGAAACCATAGGACATTGGTGAAGTTTTACTGTTGGTACACAATTCTCCTTTTAATACCTTCAAGTTTTTAAGATGTTGCTATCTGGCAGTTCACTATGCTGTGGAAAAATTATAACATGTCTTTCTCAAATATCTTGGGTTTATGACAGGAAGATATCACTAAGAAATCAATCATTCTCCAAGTTGAATCTTTTCCAATTTTCCTTCAGAAAGAGTCAGCAACATCAAGCTTTTAAAACGATTATTTCTCTGGTAGCCTATGGGCTGTTAAGTCATGCAAATAATTAAATGATGTAATTAAACACATAAAGCAACACTGGCAAAATTTTGTACAGTGAAAATTAACTAGACTTTTACAATAAATAGGCAATTAATGCAAAAGAAAATAGAAATAAAGAAGTACATACTGAGATTCTGTTTTATGTGTGATATTACCACCACCAGGGAGAATTTTTTTAATTGTCCTTCTTGGTGGAAATGAGAACAAAGTAACATAAATATTTATATTACTAACTGATCAGTTTGGTATACTTGATGCTGAACAAAATTATTAAGTCCATTTTCTGACACATCTTCCATTAAGAAAAGACACCCACAATGGACTGCACAGAGAAAGAGGGGGGATTTCATTGGCAAAATAAAGGACAATCACAGAGCTGAAAACCTTGGCTTTAGGCAAACTCTTTTTCAACCTCTGAGCACTGGGAGATAAACTAATTGTTACCTGTCCTAGATCTTCCCCTGACCTCCTGTCAAAAGTAGCTCAGCAACCCTATTTGTTTCTATCACTATTTTACTATCCTCCATTCTTTTTTTAATCTATTTTTTAATGTTTAGTTTTGAGAGAGAGACAGACAGAGACCAAGTAGGGAGGGGCAGAGAGAGAGGGAGACACAGAATCCAAAGCAGGCTCCAGGCTCTGAGCTGTCAGCACAGAACCTGACATGGAGCTGGAACTAACGAACCACAGGATCATGACCTGAGCCAAAGTCGGATGCTTAACGGACTGAGCCACCCAGGTCCCCCCTTATCCTCCATTCTTAGTAGCAGCCGTCCTGGTTGATATTAAACTATGTGTTCAAGATCCCTTTCCTCCAAAAGAACTACATTCTTGTCATGTTTATGATATGTCCTGTTTCCTAGAAAAATGATCACACTTTGTAGGAATCAAGTATTTCCGAAAACAAAACAAACAACAACAACAACAACAAAAAACCCACTCATTATGTGCCATGCACTGGGCAAAGTGCTTTATAT
This sequence comes from Panthera tigris, assembly GCF_018350195.1. Taxonomy (NCBI): domain Eukaryota; kingdom Metazoa; phylum Chordata; class Mammalia; order Carnivora; family Felidae; genus Panthera; species Panthera tigris. The sequence goes on along the minus strand of NC_056661.1, from coordinate 42,969,239 downwards.
GCATTTTTTTCTTATAATCTTTTAATATGCTTAGCTTATAATAAAACACCCAACAAGACTCATTGCATTCGAATGAAACACTCTTCTACTATAAAGCTTTGTTTATATCCCAAATAAGTCCACTTAACTCTACTGGTTGAAATAGTTCCAAATGACTAAATTATCAATAAATGGCTATTTGACCAAATTATTTGACTGTTTTTACTGCTGAATCTGATCAAACACATTAGCAAGAGAATAGAGAAGCAAATATATTTTGATTATACATAAGAAATATGTGTTAAATTAAAAAATAGCTATCACTGCTTTACATTTGTGGTTGTAGGTATATAATTACTCAGCCCCATGAGAAGAAAAATATCTAAATTATACTTGTGCTTATTGCTTATGTCTGGAATCAGAACTCTGCATAGATGCTCATTAAATGAGTCAGTGAAAAAAATGTACAGCATGCCAAAAACAGAAGTGACACAAATAAATAAATATTTCAAATGACAAAGCAGGGGTTATAGACTAGATTGTGTACTTTTCAAATTTATGTATTGAGCCCAAACCTTCATTGTATTTGAAGACAGGGAATTTAGCAGACAATTAAGGTTAAATAATGTTTTTGTAAGGGGAGATTGGTAATTCTATAGGATTGACGTCCTTATATGAGAAAAAACATGAATAGAATATCTCTCTCTTATCATACCCACCCTGGGATGCCCTGGGAGAACACAGCAAGAAAGGGGCTATCTGCAAGGATATCTGTAAGGAGGTCTCACCAAGAACAAAATCAGTGGACATCTTGATCTTGTACATCCAAGCTCCAGAAGTGTGAGAAAGAAATCTCTGAAGTTTAAGTCGCTCACTCTGGCATTTTGTTATGGCAGCCCAAGTAGACTAATACAGTTGGTAGTATAATCTTCCCCCTCATATTGATGAGACAATTGAGGCACAGAGAAGTTAAGTATTTTTCCTGAGGTCACAAAGCTAGAAGTGGCAAGGCCAGGACTTGAATTTAGGAGACTATAACTCCAGAGCCTGTGCTATTAACTATTTAGCATGCTTTCAGGCAGCAAGTAGATAAAGGGATGCAGATACAATGAAAACATGCCATGAGGAAGAATCATAAAAAAAAAAAAAATGAGTATGAACCTGGAGAGGTAAGTAAAAGCCAAATCAGGCAGAAACTTTTTTTTTTAAAGTGTCCTATTGTCCTAACAGCACAAGGAAGCCATTGAAAGGGTTTAAGCAAGAAGGACGGTGGGGAAGGATGGGGAAATGGGACCTTGGATGAGATGTGGATTCTGAAAAGGTCACTTTGGTTACAGTACACTAGTTAAAAATATTTAAAACACTTAATCTTGACAGTAAAATAAAAATGGTCATTTAGAGTCTACTTGGCTTTTTTTTTTTTCTTTTCAATGAGTCGGTTCACTGCCTGACACATCGCTAAAAAGGTAGAACTGTGCTAATAAGGCGAAGAGGTGAAACTTCTCCAAAGTGAGTTAGCAATGTGAGGTTTGCCTACTTAAGAATCTCGGGTGCAGGTAAACACAGTGCATTCTCCCCCCATTGTTATCAAAACAAATCACCACAAAATTAGTGGCTTAAAACAAAAGAAATTTATGAGCTGACTGTTCTGTAGCATCCCAAGGCCAGTAAAGTATGTCTGGGCTAACTGCATTAGTGCCATACGGTCATAGGAATGAAGTCCCTACTTCACTGCTGGCTGTCTGACATGGGTCATTCTCACCTTCTAAAGACCTTATTTCCAGGCTACTTACTGACTCCCTTAAAAGCCAATAATGATGAATCTTTGAATCTCCGGATTCTTTTCTCTCTGCCTCATCTTTCTTCCCTGTGGGGAATAAGCTTAGGAATCCCCTGGACTTACACCAATGGGTTGTTAACAAGGCACCTTTTCTTTTGTTAATCATCTCTGCTCTAGGCAGCATACAGCCCTATTTGCCTGCTTACCTAATTTGGTCCTTCCTTCCTGTGAAAGCCCCTTTCTATAGTACTAAATTGGGGGGCGTTTTCACCCTGAACGCCTAATCTTGCTTACCTCATATATGTTTGTATTGGGGGACTTTGCCCTGTCTCTATCCTGGGTGTCTTTGCACCCCCTCTCTAGCCTGGGTGCCTTTGCACACCCCTGTCCATCCTGGGTGCCTTTTCACCCCTCTGCTGTATCTTGGGGTCCTGATCTTGTTTACCCAAAATCAGGTGTGAGCATCCTATGGCTTTGTACTTCTTTATGCCTTGTTAACCACTGGTGTAAGCCTGGGACATTCCTAAGCTTATTCCCCACACTACCCCACTCTTCTGCCTAAATATTCTGCAGTGGTCCTTTGCTTTTAGGGTCCCCATGTGATTACAGTGGACCCACCCTGATAATCTAAAATTACCTCCCCAAATTGAGATGAGTTGGCCAGTAATCTTAGTTCCGTCTGCAAAATCGCTATACAGCAGTACCTAGATTAGTGTTTGATTGAGTAAACAGAAAAATAAATCTAGGGGGACATCTTTAGGATTCTGAATATCATACATGGTCCCCGTTTTCTATACACGTATACCTTAGAATTAATCATATAAGCATGGAGGATGTTCTTGGACTGACCTTTTGCTTAATTTTAGTTATTCTAAATACATATATTTTTTTATTCTTTCTTTAGTCATAAAACGAGAGTCATAGAAAAACATATTCCCTTGAAAGAAATCTAATGCTAGGGGTGTATATGTCATTACATTTGGAGCCAGTATATATGAATACAGATTGAAAGCATAGAAATAAATTTCTTAATATGATAAATTAAGATATTCTACTCATTCCAATTATCTTTCCAGCAACTCATCATTCCTCAGGATTTCATTTTGCTATTTCAGATACAAATGACATATTTTAATTCAGTCAAACCAGCATTAATAATATCTTAGCAAAATATGACAAAAATCAAATACACTTTAGATGATGGATGATGGAGCCTGGCAGTACAAACAAATTCTGATTTCACTTATTTTACTATCTATGGCAATACCTCTAGCAATGAAGGGAACAAGGGTATGTCATGGTAAACATCTGTGTCCTAAAGGAAGGAATAATTAGTCAGTATTGGTATTTTGTGTGAGTATTCATGCTTCATCTAAATCAATCTTTGCAAAAATATTCGGTGCTTCAGAGATGCCCTTAAGGCAGCTACCACACGATATCTCTGATTTTTGAAGGAGTTAATGTGTATCCCTTAGAAAATGGCTTATCTGAAGGTAACTGAGGTATTTGAGAAAACATTGCTCTCAAATAGAATAAATATGGATAAAAACCAAAAGTGACATTTAATCCTAAATTCAGATAAAAGAATAAATTAAGTATTATTTAATGGACTTCAAATCTATACTACTTTCCCCCTAGGAAAAAAATAATCAGGTAAGATTTAGTAAACAACTAAATATCTTTCTAATTTCAAGCGACTTTGAAAAATAAGTGAACACTACAACAACTAATAGGAAACTCATTTTTCTTTCCAAAAACAGAAACAATAAATCTAGGAGCCAGTATGAATTGTAATTTTTCAATTTGCCCTATCGTGCTCCCAAAGTCATATGTCTCCATGTTCAAAGCAATCAACATCTCTATGCTCTCTGTAAGGGGTCAGAAATAATGCAGAGGGCATGCTAATTACATGGTCATTATAGAATGTACAACATGTTGATTGATTACTAGACACTATTGTCTATGCAAATAAGGAGCTGAAGGCCAGAAGTTATGAAACACAAGAATGAAAATGAGGTCAAGAATCCCACATGAGTCTCCTTAACTCTGACTCTTTAACCAGTAAGTGGGGAGGTTATGGATTGAGATGTGTTTCATTTTTGAGTTCATGTTAAATACACAGTGTAACTAAGAGAGCACCAACTTGTTTCTTACATATTATTATGAACATTGTATTTAAGAATAAATATTTAGAAAGCAGTTAGTGGTAGCATAGGAGGAAAATGTCTTTATCCTCAGCCAAATCCTTGTTACTTCTATGTTGCTTTAGAAAAAAATCTGTAACTTCAACCATCAACTCCAAAGTCTATTTCCAAAACAGCAGGTGGTTTCTGAGCATACATTGCCTACAATTCTTTTAGAAAGTCCAAATGCAGTCACATCTACCTTGCATTTACAGACTCACTCATCTTGCATAATACAACTACTTAACACTGAGAAATGCAAGGATAACTGACAATATATGTTTCCTGATACACACTGAAGTTTATATTTTTGAACTTAAAAAATGTAGGTCAATTTACCAATATTTTGATGAACAGTGTACATCCAATATACCTCACAGACTCTATCTATTAGGTGTAACGGAAGTTGTTTGTTCCAAGTCTTACCCATGAGGCTGAAATTATACATAAACATATATATGCGTGTCATTTAAATGAAACTCAAACACAAGAAGACCCAATGAGCAATGCTTGCATCCTACAAAGAATTTAATAACACCACTGGAGCCAACCACTTTATAATGTATATGGGCCTCAGTTGTCTCAGAGTTCAGAATAAATCAAGGGAGTAGACTGCTATTTATGCCTTCTTCAATCTTCAGCCACGCTGAGGAGAATAGCTACCTTTACTCAGACCATTTCTCAAGCTGTTAATTCCCTTAAAAAACAGGACTGTGAAAAATGATACAGCACGTGAATAAGCACAATCCTGCAACACCATTTTCTAAAATAGGACTGCATTTAAGGAGTAAAAAAGTTACAGTGTGTAAGTCTCCTCTAACGTTTCCAAATATGACATCATTGCTTATTAGTGGATTAAATAAATTTATGGCTATATCACTAACTGGGCAAAATTTTGTAGGAAATTATACAAAGGGGAGGTAAAGGTGTACTTGTTAGAAGAAAATGAAAAGAAATGTGTTTTCTTAGTTTTAGTGTAAAATAACTCAGATTCCTAAACATTCTCTGTCAAAGTTTGGGGATATATTCTATATATGCTAACAATTCTAAAGATAGTTTGATGATGTCATTAAGCAAAACCTCTTTAGAGAAAATCATTTTTTGATTTAAATCCTGGCTTTACCATTTACTAAGAATGTGATATAAAGCTGTAAATATGGATAATAAAATATTTGTTTGTGGAACTCTTTAGGGAATTAAATTAGGTAATATACAAGGAGAATTTAATAGAATGCTTGCTATATATTAGGCATGCAATAGTGTTAGCTAGTCATATTGAGAGACGTAGAAACAAAGCAATTTTAAGACAATAATAGCTAGGTACTAGAGTCGACAGCAAAATTTCACATTGATGCTATTTTGTGTGTGTGTATTTTATATTTATTTCATTTAGGAATTATAAGCTGTATACCCTTGAAAGGACTTTAGACAAATGAGAAAATAAAACAGGAGAAGATAGACTCAATATTACTAAAATTACAATGGACTATTCTTTCTTTCCTACTTACCTTTGCACATAGTATATAAGTGTATAGTGTATAAGTAATCCTTGATTAATAAATAAAGGGATGAAAAAGTGAGTGGATGTATGTATGCATAAATTAAAAACATTCTGGATCATCTGAAAGACACAGAAGGATTGTACTTTCAAGAACTAGTGAGCAGATCGTCATATTCTGGCAATAATTCTAAAGGTAAAGAAAAGTAGAACAACAACAACAACAAAAATGTTTAGTTATCTGCTTTTCTTTTCTTTTCTGCTACAGGAAAGAAAACAGTTAATTTCCCCTGGCATTAAATGTGAACCGAATTTAGAGAGCAAAAGGCTTCTAGTTTCTTCTCCTGGTTTTGCCACTACATAACCATGTGACTTCAATCTCCTCCCAGTTTTAGATTCCTCAGTTGTAAAATGAAAGGGTAGGACAAGGGTACTCCTACAGTTCCTTTTACCTTCAATTTTAAGTAACTTAGATGAAAAAAACCAAAACTGTCTAAAGCCATTGTATCCGGTAGTAGGAGTGGATTGTCTTGTTAAAAATGCCACCTAACTAAGTCAAATCTATTGTACGCTAATGGGATATAACTTGTGATTCTGAGACCCTGGCCACAGCTAATGACACAGGATTATTCACTCATTGGTTAACTGCAGGCAATGGAACTCAGACTGGATACAATCAGACTGACTTCAAATCCCAGCTCTTGCTACTTACTAGCTGTGGTCAGATAATCTATCTGTTCCTCCTCATCCTCATCTCTTAATAAGAGAATAATAATAGCATATATTTCTTAAGTTTGTTTTAAGGGTTTAATGAGTCATTGTCATGTGTTCAGGAATTAGCACGTTACAATAGTTATGTGGCATAAGTTAGCACCAACAGATGCTACTAGTAAGGAAGCTCAGAGTTCATTAGAGGAGTATTCCAGAAAATGGATGGACAGCTGATTTGTGTCTTTAAGCTTATCCTATTGGACAACTCCCTTGATGGCATGAACTATGCCTTTATTTGCTTTTCAACACTAATTCACAACAGATATTTTCAATGCTACATCTGTGTCCCAGGAATGTAAAAGCACAGATGATGGGTTAGTAAGCAAATTAAATATGGACCCTGCCCTCAAAGATCTTGAGCTGGATAGAAATGAACAAAATAGTCTATGGCCATACCACCCCGAATGCGCCCAATCTTGTCTGATATCGGAAGCTAAGCAGGGTTGGGCCTGGTTAGTACTTGGATGGGAGAAATGCACAAAATAATCCAACAGGTAAATGCCTTAATTACATTAGATTACTTCATTTGTTTTACATGAGTAGTAAATACAGGAGATTATAACCAATTTTCTGCTTATAAATATTTAAGAAGATACACAGTAAAAACAAATTAATTCTTTAATATGGATACACGTGTCACTTAAACTAATACAATGCATGGCTCTGCCCTCTGCCTTCATATTTTTTCTAAGGAAGTTAACTTGGGCTACCTCCTTCAAGATGGCCTGGGAAAACCATTTTGGAATACTAAAGTTGGGTATTTTTCCATTCAAACAATACTACTCAGCACTGTTCTATATACTAGGGATACTTAAATGAACAAGTCAGAAAAGATTCTTATTCTTGAGAAACTTATGTACTATTTTGGAAAGACAGACAATTAAGTAGTAAATAAATAAATACATAAATATGAAGAGCTACTTATAGTAAACATACTTTGCAATTTAAAAATAGGTCATTGATGATACAGAATCATGTGCATTGGTAGCTGTATTAGGTTGAGTGGTTAAGAAATAAGTCTCTTGAAGGAAATGACGTTTAAAATGGAAGCTGACTGATGAAAAGCAGCTATTAGTGAGAGGCACTCAATGAGGAAGAAAATCCCAGACAGAGAAAGAAGCTAGTGCAAAGGCCTGGAAGTAGAAATAGCATGTTGTAGCAAGAGAAAACTCAGTGAGGCTGGAATGCACTAGTCAAGAAGTAGGAAGAAAGCGGTTTCTGGTTGTGCCACCTGCTCCTTGCCAGGTCTGGTCCCCTCTCTGCCTGGACAAAGGTAGGACAAGTGCTAGGACCCAGCACCCAAGCACCGCTCCCACCGTTAGCATGTTCCCCACTACTGCCTCTGGAACTTCGCCCAATCTCCTAACCACCCCCATTCTTTTAGGGTCCTATCTCCCTGAACCCACTGCAGTGCCTATATCCCCTGCACCCCCAAAGGCCTTGCCTACCGCTGGTGACTTCCCAGTGGAAGTTCTTTCCCTCCCTCCATGTCCCACACAGTGATGAGGGTCTCCCCTGGGAGTGCTAGACACTGAAATAACCAAAGGACAGTAGGGTCCCCTAGACTGACCCCTGAAAATGTCACTGGCAAATGGCAGGGGAGATATGCCAAATGTCCTGCTTTCCCTATGCTTTGTTATCTTCCAATGGCCAATTGCCAAATGGCCTCCAACTAGACTACTTAAACAGCTGAGTTTGACTTTCATCAACAGAGATTTCCTGTAGAGATCCCCAAATCAAACTCAGGAAGGCCCTCCTGAAAAGATACCAGCTTAAGACCTAAACAACACTGGGAAATGTGACTTTCGTCACAATTTTTCCAACTATCATCAACATTTGCGATCACTGCCAAGACCACAGTGGTATGTACAGTGTGGAGATCCCCCAGAGACATACAACATCAGCAGGCATCAACCTTAGGAACAGACCGCAGTAACAGTGGGTGTGGGGAGAAGAGAGCTTCTTTCTACCTCATGGCTCCAGGTCTTGCTTCTTAGTACTATGGGGACCTCAGGATAAGGTGTCATTTGTATTCTGCACAGTGTCCTCTGGCTGACTTCGAGATCTTCAATTCAAGGTGAAGATACAGCCTAAGCTGCAAAGAACCACCCCATGCCCGAGGTGATGGTTTCAGAGGGAGTGGTAGTTTCTAATGCACACAAAAGCCTTGGCATCAGTAGCCTGAGACTGGGCTCAGTTCTTCCTCTCCTACCACCTGCAGCTGTATAACAAGCACACGCTGCCTTGTGGAGGAAGAGGGTAAGGAGACAATGTGCAAAAGAATGGACCAACTACTTTTGCAACATGGAGAAGAAATATGCCTTGGGCTTTATAGAAGCAAGAGACTGTGGTCCTTCCTGGAGCAAACATGAAGATCAGAGAAGAGACTCGCTGAAAGAAAGAGGGGGAGAGAGAGAAAGACAGAAAGAGAGAGTGAGAGAGTGAGAGAGCGAGAGAGAAAGAAAGAAAGAAAGAAAGAAAGAAAGAAAGAAAGAAAGAAAGAGGAAAGGAAGAAATAGATGATAGATATAGATATATAGATATAGATATTGATATAGATTTTTTTGAGAGAGAGAGGGAGAGAGGAGGAGGGGCAGGGGAGAGAGAGAATAATCTCAAGCAGGCTCCACAAACAGCACAGAGTCCACTGCAGAGCCCTACTCTGGGTGAGATCTCAAGACTGTGAGATCAGGACCTGAGCCAAAATCAAGAGTCAGAGACTTAACAGACTGAACCACCCAGGCACCCTAGGAAATACCTTCCTATTATTATAAACTCCTAGATAATCAGGATTATTATGTGTAATAAGTACCCCACTCAAAGTGACTTAAGAAAACCTACAGTGGAACAGGCTCATATGCTTAAAATCCCAGAAGTAGATTTGGGGGCGGGCGGGGGAGGAGAAGGAGAATAAGAAGAGGAGGAGGAAGATGAAGAAGTTGTTTTTTAAATCTTTTTTTTTTCTCCAGATGCTCAAAGAATGGTAAGCCTCCATTTCTCTCCATATTGTGGCTGTGCTTTCATTGTATTGGTTTTCTTTTCTCTAATCAGGGCCTAGACTGACAGCTGCAGCCTTACTTTCTGCTCCAACCTCCTTAGCAACTGATCCCATTAGCAAGGAATGAGTTATTGGACTAACTTGGATCCTACACTCATCTCTGAACTAAGCATTATAACTGTGGGTTCAAATATGCCCTTCAGATTGGGGTCACTCGACTCTGTCTGAAAAAGATCAAGAGAACATTCTGCCCCCCCAACACACATCTACATCACATGAAGTGAGTGGAAGAAAGGAGGTTGAATGTTGAGTAGGTAAAGACCACAGATGATCCACTCCCCACAGCCCCCCATTCCCGACCACACACATACACTCACACGCTCACAGCCCCATAGGAAATGACTACCTCTCTGGGTCCTTCAATAGTCTCAGGACCAGAAGAATGCGATTTGACCTCAGAAGCGTTGTGAAAGTGCTTGGTGACGTTTAACAACCACTTGCAAACAAATGGTGTCTAAGGAGCAGGAAGAGAGCTGGTAGCAATAGAAGGAAAAATAAAAATGATACAAAAGCTGTATGAGGTAGGGACACCTGGGTGGCTCTGTCAGTTAAGCATCAGACATTGGCTCAGGCCATGATCTCATGGTTCATGAGTTTGAGCCCTGCCTTTGGCCCTGTGCTGACAGCTCAGAGCCTAGAGACTGCTTCGGATTCTATGTCTCCCTCTTTCTCTTCCCCCTCCTGACTGGTGCTCTGTCTCTCTCTCTCTCAAAAATAAAGAAACATTTAATAAATAAATAAATAAATAAATAAATAAATAAATAGATAAATAAATAAATAAAAGTTATATGAGGTAGAGAGTGTAGATTTATTCTAAGTGAAATGCATAGCCACCAAAAGTTTTTAAGCAGAGAAAGGACTATCTGATATGTGATTCATGAACACCTTTCTGTGAATTAAGAAAGGATTACAAAGTAGGAAGGAAACCATTAGCAAGTTGTTTTGGTGCTTTAGGCAACTTATGGTAGTGATTGTATTGGAAATTTTGAAAACAGAAAGATTCGGGATTTATTTTAAAGGTAAAGTCCATAGGAATTGCTGATGCATTGAATGCATGTGGTAAGAAAAAAAAAAAGAAATTAAGTGTAATTATGAGAATTCTGCTTAAGAAATGAAACAGAAGATGTTTTTATCCAATTAGATAATGACTTACTTGGAGAGGAACAGATTGGATATATAGACCAGCTGCTGACAAGCTTTCTGTAAAGGACCAGACAATAAATATTGCAATATTTGCAGACCATACAGTCTTGGTGCAACTATTAATTCTACACTTCAGTGTGAAATTGTCTGTAGACAACATGTAAACAAACGGTGTGATCATATTCCAATTTTTTTTTTCTTAGAATTATTTGGAAGGTCAGATTTTATTAAAACTGTAGTTTGCCAAAACCTGATATAGACAAAAAAAATTGTTCAGGTCATATTAAGTTTGAAATGCCCACCAGACTTCCAAATGGAAGTGCAAGGCTGGGTATATAATTTTAGAGTTCTGAGGAGAGGTCAAGAATTGAGGCCAATAATTGGGATGTAGCAGCATTTCAATGTATTGAATTAGAGCCCCAATGGTGAACATACAGATGAGAAAAAAAGAGAGCGAGAGAGACTCAAGGATAAAGGAAACCCTCCAATATTTGAAATGTTGAGGTCAAGAAGAAGAGATCAGGGGCACCTGGGTGGCTCAATTGGTTAAGCATCCAACTTCAGCTCAGGTCATGATCTCGCGGTCTGTGATTTCGAGCCCCTCATTAGGCTCTGTGCTGACAGCTCAGAGCCTAGAGCCTGCTTTGGATTCTGTGTCTCCCACTCTCTCTGCCCCATTCCCATTCATGCTCTGTCTCTCTCACTCTCAAGAATGGCTAAATGTTAAAAAAAATTTTTTTAAGAAGAAGAGATCAAAGAGATAGGAAGAAAACCATCATTAAGTGTAGCGTCCATTAAACAATGGGAAGAAGTGATTTCCAGAAGATGGTGTAGTTGACCATGTTGAGAACTGCTAAAAGCTTTGGTAAAATAAGAATAAAGATGAGACTACTCATTTTGGCATATGGAGGATATTGATTACTAATAAATGAATCTCTGGAATATGGGAAATGGATATAGCAATAAAAGACAATTTTTTCACAAAGTTCGGCTAGGAAAGGAAGTAGAAAATTTGGGTCACGGCAAAATGTGGGATCAAAGGAAGCCTTTTATTTAAGAATGAATGATGGCATGTGCTAAAGTCCACTTGAGTCAGCTAGAAAGCACCAAGGTAAAATATTAAGGAGTTTTAACTTTTGATAACTTGAAATTGGCCATGCTGTATTCTCTGCAGAGAAGTAGGTAAATCCTACAAATTGGGACTTTTTTTTTCCCCAAAGAATACGAGGTGCTGTTATAACTGTTGGTGGCCTGAGGCTATTATAATGCTAAGAAACTGTTATAGTAATCCCTTCAAGATGTCCTCATACTTAAGTTTTTCTGTCCAAATCCCACTATCCAACCACTGTGGGCTATTGCTGGAAACTGGTACAGAAGGAAACTCTGATACCAACACAAGAACTAGTTCTTGGAGCACTGACTCTTCATGGTTAATGGGAATGTTTTGATACAATGTGGACCTAGAACCTTAAAAACAAGTCAGGACTATAAAAATCTGTGTAGAATGGGAATTAATCAGATGCTTACTCTCATGACCATCTAACTTTCACTCAGTGTCTGGGCTTATGACCTCCAGTTGGTTCATGGATACTAGGTTTCCTGCTTGTGTTGTTCAAATATGACACTTCTCATTGGTTGCTGATGCTGATGCCTTCCCTGGCCCTACCTCCATTTGGCTTTCCCAGTGGAGGTGGGGCAATATGATCATTTTTTTCCCCAACAGTGATCCCTGGTTTCATCTCTTGGTGGGCTTTGCAATTCTCATCTTGATGTTGATGACCTGTTAGGGACTGAATATGTATGTCCCTTCAAAACTTTTATGTTAAAATCCTAACCCTTAATATGATGGTATTAGGAACTGGGGCCTTTGGTAGTAAATTAGGTCACAAGGGTAGAGTAGTCATGAATGGGATTAGTGTCCTTATAAGAAGAGACAGAGAAGAGCATGCTTCTACTCTCTGCTCTTCATCATACAGGGATTCAAAGAGAAGATGGTTGTCTATAAAACAGAAAAAGTCCTTGCCACACAACGAATCTGTCAGAACCTTCATCATAGACTTCCCAGACTCTAGAAATGTTAGAAATAAATGTTTGTTGTTTAAGCCACCCAAGCTATGTTATTTTTGTTAGAACAGCCCAAAATGACTAAGATTCAACCTATATCAACAGTGTTTGAGCCACAATTACCCCAGAGAACTTCTGTTTTACAAATGAAAATAATGGTATATACGTGAGACAAACAGAAAATCAAGCTCATTTTCATTTTTAATTACTAGAAAACAGACTAAAACAAATTGCTACCAAGTCTTCAAACTCTATAAATGAAACTCATGCCAGAATAAACAGATGGCCTCCAAGCCTCCTTTAAGAAGCACATCCCAACACAGGCAAGACTCTGTAGCATCCAAGTATGTGCCATAAGGAAGCTTCAAAGAAAACATTTAGGTCTGTGATCCTACCCATTATGGGCTTGTAGGTTTAATGAGTTTGGCATGACCTGTGCATCAAGTCAATTATACTTCTAATAGGGTAGTGGGGAGAAACAGGAGAGGCAAATTAATTTTCCTGAAAGAGCCATACTCCTCTAATTTTTAATGGGTTTCCATAAAATTTCACCCTCACTAAATACCTGGTTGAAATAGAGAATAGAGCAATTTAGGAAGACAGATATGTTATCTCTTTTCTCCAAAAGATCTTTCGATTTCAGGTGAAAGAAAAACCTGCAATGCAAACCTAAGTAATTACCATTATATGTTAATGATTCTAATGGTCAGACACTGTGATTGGATAATGAATAAATTTTCCTTGCCCATTAACCACATCACTCTAATAACTAACAGTAATCTTCAAAAGTGGTAAAAAAAAAATGAGCGGGGGAGGGAACCTGTTTTCTTTAATTTTATTTTTACTCTTTCCATACGTTTTCTCATTAACCAAGTGCACTAAGTTTATATTGCAATTTCATGTTCTTTAAACTATTGGGGAAATATGAAAATTAAGAGGAATGGCAAGAAAGACATTACCAAGGTGAGATGTAAAGAGGAAAATAAAAACAGATCACAAAGAGTATATTTATTTTCATTGATTTGATCTTGTATATCCTCTTGGTGAAGGATTAGAAGTCTACTAAAAAATGTGAGGATCTAGGAAATTACCTGTTTTTAAAAATGTAATCGGTTGTTATAAATCATGACACTTTGTATTTGTACATGACTTACATCATACAATATGCATGCATTCAATGCATTACAGTTCACATGCATTACATTTCCATTATTTATATTTCACAAACGAGGGATGATATCCAGAGATATAGAACTTACGTTGGATAGAAAACAACAATGGCAAAATCAAGACGAGAAAGATCTTCTCAACCTGTTATCACTGCTCTTTCCATTAATTCAACTACCAGTTAGAGATTCTAAGCACTCATACCGGCACATATTTATTTATTCAGTTTATACTTAAGAAAAGTTTGAGGCGTTTCTTGGATCCATTCTGTGCTAGTACTGGGTATATGGTGGTGAATAAAACACGAATGGTCCTTCCCTTAGGGGGACTTAGAGCCTCCGTACCTGGAGAGAAAGCAATGACGAATAAAAAAGCATCCAAAAAATAACAAAATATTTAAGATAAATGTCATTTAAAAGTGACCAAGGTGCTCTTAGACAATGAACAGGAGCAGGTCTTATTTGAGGTGGCCAGTAATAAGGGTAGGTTTCTCAGACGATGTAAAATTTAAGTAGAGAGCTGGAAAATGCAAAGAGCCAGGTATGTGAAAAGTGGGTAAAAAATACTCCAGGCGGAGGGAATGTGTGACAAGGAGAGGGTCTGGTATGTCTGAAAAGCCAAAAGTTGTCCCTCGTGACAAGAATGGAAAGTATGAGAGGGAGACTGTTAGGAGAATTTGGAAAGGCTGTCAGGGGCCAGAAGAAAAATAGTGCTGGATATGGTAAGGAGTTTACATGTTACTGTAGGTTCATTGGGAAGTCAGGGCACGGTTTCCAGGGAGAATGGTGTCATTATTTTATGTCACCATCTTAACATTGCTATGAGGTAAGTAGGACAGGTATTAGAATAGCTACTGGACCAGGGCAGGAACAGATGCAGAGAGCTTTCACTCATATGCTAAAATGGCACGGCCATTTATTCATGAACACTCATCCAGGTTTCCCCGCCTAGCCTGGTAGAAGCAGCCAAAATAAACTTTGAGAAGAGAATGAACACCTTCTGGTTTAAAAATAACTAAATGCTTTCTGAAACTCCACTGTCAAAATACATAAGTCCCAAGCAACAGAGAAAAAGTCAACTTTCAGCAGTGGATTCACAGTGCTCTTAGCTTTAGGGAATTTAAAACCAAAATACTTATGTGGATTTCTGGCAACGGACACATCGTTTACAAGGATTGTCATTGCTTTAAAAAGAGCATGCAATGTTTAATACATAAGCTTTATCCACTGCTTAGTATCATGAGGATTAATTAGTTAAAGCTACACAAATACATTGAGGATAAAGAGCGCTAACATGTCAATACATCATGTTCCTGCTGCTGTAAATCAGACACTCTAAGATTGGAATTTGTTTAGAACCTTTCACTTCCCTGAAGTCAAATTTAAGTTTTGTCTGCTTTTGTTTGCTGTTGTATTCTGAAAGCCTGTAACAATGTCTGACTTGAAATAAATTGCTGGTGCTCAATAAATTTGTGTTCGAGGAAATAAATTAAAATGTGGCTCTAAAAATCCTTTGAAAAAGTGACATTAAGATACTTATTATTTTGAATTTAATTGCTTTCTTATATCACTGATTGTCATTTACACGGCTAGTCCTCTGCATATAAACTAGTGAAAATTAACTGAGTACATATGGATAAATGTGTGCGTGCATGTGTGTGTCATTTATTCAGCACATCGTGAAACAGTGGTAGCATGGCTGGGGAGGAAGGTGTCAAAATGTCAGTGTTTTATTCATGGTCCTTTCTCACCGCACACGAACTTGTAAGGCCAAAGAGAGAAACTCCTTAGAACATGCTTTAGAAATTTAGGATGCATGTTCTAATGTTTATTAAACAGAAATCTTATAAGGATCCTCTTCCTGAAACCTTGATAATTCTATGCAGGATGGTTTTCCCATTTATTGTCTAATTCCTGTGACCGTTTACCTCACGGCAGTGTTGTAAGCTATAAGTAAATTATTTATTTGTCTCCTTTCTGTCTGCCCCAGCAGAATGTAAGCTTATCTTAAAACTAGCACAGATGCTTATGCTCAAGGTGCTGAGGAATATTTGGAGAATGAGTAGACTAGGTTCAGATATGTAACTAAGGATTCTATTGTATAAATCCTCATACCCTTTCCATTTAATATTTACATCATTCATTCTTCAAGGCTTCATGTGTAAGATACTGTATTAGGGTTATGTATCAGGATGCAAATCAATGTGGTTCTTGGAGGAAGCAGCCTGTTAGGGAGGCAGGTCAAAAATAAGAAAACACACATGAGCACAATAATTATAAATTTTACAAATAGCGTATGGGAATCACACTAAATAGGACAGAGGAGGACCTGGGAGTCAGGAAAGATTTGGAAGAAGACAAAAACTCAGTTACGAGGAGATCCTGAAAACAAGGTCAGGGGTAAATGAGAGGCTCCAAAAAGAGAATCCTGAGATTTCAGAGAAATATAAAGAAGGAAATGAGTTTGAAGTTATTAATCAATCAATACACAAAGCAAAGCATGGTAAGCCTGGCTAGGCAAAAAGCTATCAGATAGGGATGCCTAATAAAATATAGGAAAATCAGTTGATTTCAGATAAACAGTGATTTTTTAATACAAGTACATCCCAAATATTTTGTGAGACATATTTATACTAAAGATTTGACATTTATCTGCAATTCAAGTGGACATTCCTTTGTTATTTTCATACATACACTTGACCCTCATCATCTATGGATTCCATATTTATAAATTCACCTTGCTAACATTTAATTGTAATACCCCAAATCAGTATCTGCGGTGCTGTCACTGTCACTGGTGATAATCAAAAAGTTTAACTCCCGAAACAGGCACTTTCCTAGCTAGAGTTAAACGAGGCAGTGCTCTGGTTGGAACTCTCATACTGTACATGTGTCCTTCTCATCGTCTATCTAGTGTCACTCTTATTTTTGCATTTTTGCATTTAGTGCTCTTGCTGGTGATCTTGCTATTTAACACAGTCCTCAAGCTGAAGTGCTGTCAAGTGTTGCTAAGTCCAAGAAGGCTGTAACATACCTGAGGAGAAAAATATTTGTGCTAGATAAGCTTCCTTCAGGGATGAATTATAATGCTATTGACTATGAGTTCAAATATTGATGAATCAAGAATATATTTAATAAATATGGATATTTATAGGTAATGCTATAAAATTTTATATTTAATTAATATATAAATAATATAATATATAATTCATAAATGTATAAAATATAGCATTATGTATGTATGTTATATATATTCACATATGCATATATATTTATAATTCATAAATGTATAAAATATAAGTTTTATAGCATTATATATAAATATACATATTATATATATGGTATATGGGGTTTTTTTGCTTCATCTGACACCCTGACATATCCTGTAGAGCTTCGGAGAGCATGGTAAGGAGTTCAGGTGCCATTCTGTTTCTAGGTTTAATAAGAAGCTATTGAAGTCTAAATATGGAGAATATGTTGGGGAGGGGTCAAATTTGGAAGCTGAGAAAACAATTAATTGACTATTGTGATAGCCAAGAGAAAAAGTGATGATAAACTGACTTAAACAATTGTTGGCATAGATGGGAAATAATATACATTTTTAAAGTTTACTTTTAAGATAAAATAAAACTGCAGACATTGAATAACCATATTCATACATGGTCATAGACACACTGGAGTGAAGGTTCCAGATGGAGGCGGTAGTAGCTATTGTTTTAGCGCATCATCATGAGATCAAAATGAGATAATACACGGAAAAACAGCTGGTATAATATACACACATGGGAAATACACAGAAATGTTAGCTCATTCTCTCACTGTTGTTACCACTCCACAGACAAATCTTATATTTTGCCATAAATTATTAGCAGAGAGGATTTCTTTTTCATGAAAAGTGAGTTCCAGGATAGTTATTTTTAAAGAGCTCATCTGACATCTTTTTAGAATCAACATAGTTTTCCCATCCATGCAAAGCTATTTGCAAGTGCCTTGGATGTTCCCTCAGGTTTAGTGGTATAGGCGCATACTGTCAACTGTCCAAAGATTTCTTAAAATTCCACAGGAATAAACATATAAATATTCAGATGCTCCTGTTCTTGGCCAGCATCAGCAGCATAAGGCACTGAAGTCTGCTATGTGATCCAAACCTTGTAGTCTTTAATTCAACACTAATGGGTGAGATATAAGAACAAACACTTGTTCATGTTCCAGAGTCATCTGCTATGAAATCCACTTGGCAGGTCAAGTTGGAGAAATGTTGACACACAAAATGTTAAATAAAGGTTTGCTTTAAACCTCCATACTTCACAGGGCTCAAGTTGTTTCTGGTTTATGAGTGAAAAATACTACAGGATCAGATGTTATACAGACCCTCCCATTGCTAGCAGGCAAATGTTGCAAGAGTCCAAAGAATATAATATGATGGAACCCTTTCCAGATGTCAAAATAGGGGACAGAATGTCAGAAACTAGATTATTTCGGTTTGGAAATAGCTCTGTGTTAAATGAAATTATCTTAATCAACTAGTTCAGTAATTCAACAACTGAATACACATGAACACACACACACACACACACACACACACACACACACACGTGTGTGCACATACACACAGACCCAAATCCGTTGTATGCATGAAATAGGTAGCTTAATGTAAAGCAATTTTGGAACATTAAGAGGTGAAAGAAGACACAATGAAAAGGAGAAAGAAAACTCTCGGTTCTAAATATCTGCTCAAAGTTCCCAAAATAAGAAATCTATAACAACTCAAGGGGAAAAGAAAACATCAGTCATGTCTGCTAATCAAATTATATACTCAATTAGGAAAAGGAAGAAGGAAAAAGATTAAAATTCAATTTGACTTATGTGCATATGGGCACATGCACCTGCACATATAAAGGGAGTGAGAAATTGTGGATGGTAGGGAGGGTGACAGATTACATTCCTACTTGAGACATGGAATGCTACTTCGGGAGCCACCAGGGTCATAATCTAGTACCCACAGTGAGATAAAACGTCATGCAGAGTGACTCTATGTTCGTGAATAAGAGTATGTCAGTAGACTTAGAAGGGCAACATCATCCCCTTCAAGGTTTTTGCAAGGATGTTTAACATTTTTATTTAACCCAAATGGACATTATCAATAGATACAGTGTCACCTAGAGTAAATTTGTGTGGATTGAGGAAGCAGGGAGGAAACATGCAAGACAAAAGCTTTGTTAGGCACAACATCTATACCTCAAAGAGCTTCTGGGATTACAAACTTTTTAGCTTCTTCTGACCCTCTCCATCAAAGTGTTCATTCACACTCAAAAAGCTACTTTCTTCTCATTAAGTATTATTATTTTTGTGATCATTACATTTGAACAGAGTTTTGAGGTTTCCAAGAAATTCTTTCAGATACTGCCTCGTTTTATTTTTCTGCTCTAAATTCATACCACTAAGCATGACCGTAAGGTTCTTTATCACCTGACTTCTACTTTATCCCTCTCTATCTTTCCTCAACACTAATAGCATGTAATCCTTTACTCAACCTTTATTCTTTGCCAGTATTTAGAACATTTTTCTCTTTCATCTTCATCCACACGAAGCTTAGGAATTATAGAGGAACAGAAATCAATGTCTCTAAAATGGGACTTCTCAAACTTGGCACTAATGACATTTGGGGCCAGCTAGGTTTGTTTGTTTTGGTTGGGGGCTGTCCTGTGTATTGTAAGATGCTTAGCAACATCTCTGGCTTCTACCTACCTAATGCCAATAGCAATCCCATCACAGTTGCCAATCAGTCAATATGCCAAATTGCCAAATATGTCTGCAGACATTACATTATACAGCCCTTTTCTCTCATCCACTCACCTCGCAGTTATAATCTATACAGAAATGTTGAAAATCCCTTTACAACAATTAGAGTATGCTATAAAAACTGAAAGCCAAGAAACATCTCCCAGAGAATAAAACCATAAGTGTCAAAAATTATTATAAGACTTTTAAATAAAGTTAAATAATTCTCTTAAACCATGAAGAAAGCAAAAATCATTAAAAAAAAAAAAAAGACAAAAACAGGTTAGAGAGGGAGAGAGCCAAAGCATAAGAGACTCTTAAAAAATGAGAACAAACTGAGGGTTGATGGGGGGTGGGAGGGAGGGGAGGGTGGGTGATGGGTATTGAGGAGGGCACCTTTTGGGATGAGCACTGGGTGTTGTATGGAAACCAATTTGACAATAAATTTCATATATTGAAAAAAAAAACAAGACAAACTCAGAAGATCCACTATGTCTGAGATAATGGAAATAAAGAATAAAAGAAGATAATGAACCCAGACATAGTTTGAAATTTCTACACAGTAAAAATAGAAAGATACTCCCACAAGTATCCTGAGAGAAGAAAATCAAGTTTATGACTAATGAAAAGAATATTAGGTTGCTCATCATCTATTCTGTATGCACAAAGGCAATGGACAGATACTACTTTTGGGAAGACTGAGAAGGAAATGAAAGGTCAAGGAAGGGAGGAAAGAAGGAAAAGATATTTTCAGAGACATGACTAAAAAGAAAAGAATCTCCTGTTTGCCCAATCATTTATGGAGGTAACACTCATAAAAACTAATATCGGAAGACTTTGTTTCTGGGGAGAAAAATCAGTGGGAAAGAAATTATGGTTACAGTGAGTGTTATTTTATTAACAACCCCACTGCAACCAATGAATTTGCAACCAGTGTGAAATGTGTCTTGATTCAAGGAAATAATCATTTAACTAATTTGACTAAAAATTAATTTTACCTGAAAATGTTCAACCTAATAGAAGCAACTGATTTTGACTCATATTTATGCAATTTAGACGCATTTTGATGGACCATTTAATTGTGTTACTCTCTCTTGGTTGTCTCTAATGCCAGTTCTGATATAAAAGACTCAGAGTAGTTAGTATGGTTCATAATAAATCCTTTTCTGGTTTGGCATAAATTCTTTCCTGTGGGATACAGTTTCCCTCTCAAAACTGTATCCTAAAGATACCCTTTTCATCATATCTGATGTGTGGCATCCATGGCTAGTATGAGAAGACCACAAACAAAATATGCATAATAAAGCTTGTGGGGAAAAATTTTATTTGAAAAAAATATATTTTATCTTCGCAGGTGGCTGGTTATTGCATCTTGCCATAAAATCTAAATGATGCGCCTGGTGTTAGAGTGTATTTGAAACGATAAATGGACTTGTACAGCCATCAAATACCATGTTTTGCTTCCTCATTTAACTGACTTCCAGAGTGACTGGTAACAATCTAAACAAACATGTTAATATGCTGTTGTTATATAAAAGTACCTCTAATGGAGCACAATTACAGTTTTCTTATTTAATCTTGGATAGGCCATTGGGATTATATAATCCAATTAATTTATGTATCTCTTGCCTAAACAACTGACTACAGAATCAGACTTAGACTTTTGAAAAAGAGCATTAAATACAATGCTGCCCAAGCTGAGAATAACCAGCTTGGAGCTCCTGGGTGGCTCAGTTGGTTAAGTGTCAGACTTTGGCTCAGGTCATGATCTTACGGTTCATGGGTTCAAGTCCCATATCGGGCTCTGTGCCCATAGCTCAGAGCCTGGAGCCTGCTTCAGATGCTGTGTCTCCATTCCTCTCTGCCCCTCCCCCACTCATGCTCACTTGCTCTCTCTCTCTCTCTCTCTCAAAAATAAATATTTAAAAAAACAGCTTAATTATTATTTGAGCTGTGTACGAGGCATATTTTTGGCTCCCAGGATACAGCAGTGAACAATATAGATAAAGTACCTTCCTTCATGGAGGTTTCAAATTCTACTATTTTGGTTTTGCAGAATAACAAAAACAGAAGAGGAAAACAAGAGCAGGGTGTAAAAGTAGCCCGTGTTCAAAAACTAAACGCATCTCATTTGTATTTTTGAAAAAGAGCATTAATCAGGTTAAAAGAAAAAGGATCTCAACTCCTGATTTTACTTAAAGAACACATTCAGGTTTATCCTCCAGAAAGAAAAAAATATACTTGGGAAAATATTTCTCTGAACAATGTCATCAGTCTTAAGTCTCCCCTTCAATCTCTAGAGGGGAAAGTAATTCATGAGAAATCCTCTCTGTTTCTTTCCACTATATTCAGAGATGGAAAAATGTGTCACAAAGCCTTGAGAAGATGAAGAGTATGTCAGGAGGAAAGAGGATAAACAGAGATGCCCTAAAAGATGAAGGAAAGTAGCTTTAACAAGAAAGAGGCAAGACAAAGTATTTACTCCAGATATCCAAATTCAACAAGAAGCCAACAGGAAGCTGCTGCACGTCTGTGGAGACAATGACAACTCCTTTTTCCTTGACGCCTTCAGGCTACCTATGCCTCACTGTAACTACGAGCCTTAACCTCACTTTACTTTCAGATGTCCATCTAGAGCTGAAGCACTTCATTCCCTTCTCAATTCCTTTTATGTTGATGGACTCTTCCAATCATCAGAATGGTTTTGTACAATTTCTTGCTCATGTCCTTTCTTCTGCTCTGAGAGTCTAAAGCTAAGATGCCTAGGCACTGAAATCCTAAACATTCATGGGTCTCAGATCAAATTCCACTTCGTCTTTCCATTTTCCTCTTTGTGCCCTTGATCCCTCCAGCTTAAAGGATTCGTCACTCATCCTCATGCTTATGTCTTGTCCCCGACAGCAATATCTAGTAGGTATTACTAACAACTTTTCATCTCTTTAAGCTATCATCAAATTTTCTTGAAGTTCAGAAGTATGTTTTGTTCAGAATGAAAGAGGCCAGATAGAGTTTCAGGAGTTCTGGACTAGACTATGAATGTTAATTGTCATTAACTATCTTTATGCTCGTAGTTAAAACTCTTAATGAATCTAATTCTCAATTTCCAATCTATAAAAGGTGGTTCATCAAAATAACCACATGATCCTACTTCTAGTCTATATGATATAGTGCCTAATATCATACTTTTATTACAGTAGGCTTTTATAAACATTTGTAGAATACTGAATGAATTTATTTCAGAAATAAAAACTACAGGATGATAAAATGGAAAGGACTATATAAAATATTGTCCCAGAAGCATGTGTTTCCAAGTCTGGCACTGACACTAACAGCCTCTGTGGATTTCATCAAGTTCCGATGTATTTTTCTGTAAAGTAGGGTAGGGGAAGACCTAATTACATTCCACTGTGTAAATCAAATGAAGTTATCTATGGTGGGATTACATTAATGTATGTGTGTGTGTATATATATATATATATATATATATATACACACACACATACACACACACACACACACACACCCCTTATAGATATAGATATCTTATTTTTCTCTCTCTGTATATTGCACTTGTCCACTCAATGAGCTTGTGCTTGCTGGCTTAGTAGATGGATGTAGCTGAGAACAAATCTGACATAGCCCAAATGGTTTCCTGGCTCTTTCTAAGCCTAACTGAACAGAGGCAATGCACTGGGCATAGACAAAGTGCTTGTCTCTGAAATAACGACATAGCAAAAACTATTGGAAATGTTGAAATCACATAATAGTAGGGCCAGGGAAGAGACTCAAAAAAGGCATGAAGACCTGACAAAAAGGGTAGATAGTGCATAAAGATAGGTAAAGGCAGAAGCCATAGATAACTCAGAGAACCAGAAGCCCTGATGTTATTTCTCATATTTAACTGGTGCCAATGACTCACTGACCAGAGCCCACGGTTAATCTCGGCACTATTTAACATTCCATACATATTCACAACATATTTTAAGTTTGGAGAAACCCTGGAAAAAAAATGAGGTTAAATTTTCCAAATTCTTGGTGGGATTTAGATATGAGTAATATAAAAAAGTATGTCACTGTTTTTGCTTGTTTGTTTGCTTTTTGCACATCAATGTACATGAACTTGTTGTGATTCACATCTTCAAAACATGTGAAACGTCTTTATAAACTGCAAATTGCTACTGAGCAAGAGTTACTCATAAAAACTATGACTAGATGGGTACACTGGATGTAACTAGAACACTACCTGAATTAAGGCAAGCAATTAATAATTATTTTTGCTTTTATTGTCACCCCACTACCACTAAACACACACTGTAGATGGAGAGGCTGCACAGACACAAGAAATGATAAAATCAATGAAACATGTATTTCTGGTACATGCCCGTGTAAAGCTAAATCATAGTATCACTGATTTGAATGTTAATTACATTCCATCCTTACTTGCAAAGAACTAATGAGTCCTAGATTGAAATAAAAGTGGCATTAAAGTAGAAATCAGTCTGGGGCAAACTGTAACCTGAACGACTTTTCTAGAATTACTGTAAGTTTACTGGGGTAAAAACATGCTCCAAATTTGTATAAATAACTTATTTATAAAATGCTTTAAGAAGTGCTGTAGCCTCATTTGGGTGCACATCATGTCCAACTCCAAATTAACATTGGTAGAGACCAAAAATTTCAGTGACAATGACTTGCTGATTAATTTCAAGTTTAATAAGCAATGACTCAACTCATGAAAAACACTTGCTCTATAATATGGCACCCTACTGTTTGGCACAATTTAATTCCAAATTAAATACTGAATTTAACAAAGGAATGTTATAGTCTAATAGATTTCTGACATTCATAGACTAAAAAAGGAAATTCTTCTGTTGAATTCTATTGAATTATATTAAATATATAACAGGCATTTAGAATTTCTTACCCACCCACCTGTGCCCTATGAGGAACACCATAAATCCATAACAGCTTCTCCCTAGGCATTTGTATTTTATTTTTATTTGCCCCTCAGTTATAGTGTCCTTACATCAAAGGTTCCTAGCAACTCTAGCTCTTTAGATCTGTCAGTGGGATCTTTTTGAGTTTTGCTAATCTGAACTGCTTCACCCCATGCCTAACATGATTCTGAGGTATGTGAAAGACTCCCTGTCTACTGACTTATTCAATTCTTATTCTTTATATTGCATTTCTATCAGCAATCCTATGGATAAGCAATGTTGAGATTTGTAGTCAATTCTCTGTAAATCATGCTTACTAATCTTTAGGTATGTTTCCAAAATATCACATTTGCATGGTGGCTTCCCACTTAGTGTGGTTTAACAATGACTCACTTTCTAATTTAACAAGAGGGTGAATTAGTATTTAATTTTGCTTTTAAGTACACCCAGGCATTAATAGTATTTCCAGTGCACACACAAGTAACATGAGGCTGATGCTACTGCTGGTGAATGGCAAAACTTAGTCGACCAGAAACCCTAAACTAGGCTTTTGTCTGTTAATCCTAGGCTCCTTTTAACTGCATATTATAGCTTAGAAACCAGTCATAGTTTCTCATCTCTTTTTTATTGTGCTTTTAAGAATGGAGTATTCCAGAAGCCATCTAAACTATCCCTAATAGTCAATGCCAGAATGATTTAACATTATAATCCTAATTATAACAAATATTCATGGATACATAATGAAATAAGTGTAGTAAGGAGAAATTTAACTATATTTAATAGATCAATCAATGAATAAAGAGAATAAACATAATCTACATAATTTATGTAGATACTTTCCGCCTACACCTCAAGAAGGTGGCGCATAATGCCCTACTCCTTAAATGTGGGTTGTGTATAGTAACTTCCTTCCAAAGTGTGCAGTGAGTACGGGGGGAGGGGGGAAGTAACTTCACCGTGCAGAAACCTGACAAACATTACCTCAGTCAAGTGACCAAAGTCAAGATAAAGAGTGATGTCACACTGATAGCATTTAACCTTGGGATGAGGTGATGAGAATGGCATTTTTATCTTTATCTATCTCAAAAACCTGGATCTCCGTTTAATCATGTGGAAAACATTACATATACCTCAAATAAGTAATATTCTACAAAATACTTAACCATTCTTACTCAAAAATGTTAAGGTCATAAAAAACAGGGGAGGTACGAGAAATACAGTCAAGAGGAGCTTAAGAAGCATGACAATGAAGGGGTGCAGGACAGCCTCCCCCAGACTGTGTCACTTTGACATGTGGGTTATTTTAAGCTGATGGCATTTGAGACCCTATTGGCTCAAGATAAATTTTTGTCCCTCCTTTAACCACACAGAAGAATCAAATTGGGGGCCTTTCCCAGAATAGGGGTTATTAAGAGAGATAAATTTTATCTGAGTGACCCGTCTGTAATGGCAGGGCTAACATCTAATTACCAAACATCTGCTCTTATCAACCTGTGAAGTATATTCCTTTCCTCTGAAATCCCAGACCACTACTCCCTTCTCCTTAGTTCAGGATGGCATATATACCTCATCTTGCGTGACTATCTTTGGAATTTCCATGTCTACGTGGATTCCCCATACATACATGTATTAAATTTGATTTTTTCTTGTTAATCTGTCTCATGACAATTTGATTCTTAGTTCAGCTAAAAGGACCTTTGAGGGAACAGGAATTTTTGCTTCCCAACAACAAAATGTAACATATCCTGAAAGAGAAAAATGACTAGGTTAAAACCAAAGAAATATGAATAAACTACAGCCTTTGTTTACTAATAATGTACCAACACTATTTTATTAATTGTTAACAAAAGTGCCATTCTAATGTCAGATGTTAATAATAGGGGGAACTGGTTGGGGGAGAGGTACTCTCTGTATGATCTTTGTAATTTTTCTAAAAATCTAAAACTACTCCACAGGATGCCTAGGTGGTTCAGCCAGGTAAGCATCTGACTCGGGATTTCAGCTCATGTCATGATCTCGTGGTTTGTCAACTCAAGCCCTGTGGAATGTTCTCTCCTTCTCTCTGGTCCTCCCCTGCTCATGCTCACTCTCTCTCTCTCTCTCTCAAAATAAATAAACATTAAAAAAAACCCTATCCCAAACATGAAAAAAATATTAATATGGGACATTCCTTTTGTGCAAGGGTCTTCACATCCTCTTTCCACTCTTATGTCTGCTTGGTATTCTATACAACACTTCCTAAATTTTCATTCTTACTTTACTCTTCCTTGTCCTTTTTCTTCATTTCCTTTAGTCGTGACATGCCATGAAAGCCAAAGAATCAATTCATTTTTTAAAAGATGTTGAATATGTGAGGAAAGGACCTCGGGTCCATCTTGCTTTCCTTCCAAGCAATAAAATGCCACATCTTGACAATCACCAAGTACAACAGCGACTCCCCAAAGCAAAAGCAAATCCTTTTAAAACCTTACATATTTGTTTACAAAGCAGAAACCCAAATCCCCTTCTTTCTAACTGCTCCAAGCCACAGAGCATTACCAACAGAGGGCTTAATCCCCTAGCAATCTAATCAATTCCAAACTGAAAACTTCATTTTGCTCTCAAGAGATTAGCTCTGCCCAATTGTGCTTTCTGCCTACACAGATTTAAAATAGATACTACATGTCCATGTCATTCAATTGATTATTAAATTAATCCATGTAAAGGGGACAGGAAAGTGAGTTTGAATGTACTTTTTGCTTTTTAGAGGAAACTCTGGATATAAGATAAAAACAACATCCTCAGAGATTTGAAAATGTATTCAACGGGGCAGAGAGTGGCACAAAATATTATGATCTCAAGAAGCATGAACAGCCTCCTTTTAACACGTTTTCAGAATATACTTTTGCCTCTGGGAAGACAAGTCTTGGTTATATTCAATCCTGTCCCAGCCCTATTTTAGAAATGTAAATTCCATGTGGAAGTGCAATAATAAATGGAGTGTCTTGAAAGATTTGATGATCAGTGTCAAGTCATCGGCTGTTTTGCACAGTTTTGAGTCCCCTCTGATCAAGTAGATGGGGGAGCAGGTAACCAAAGAGATGGGCTGGGATGGCCGGGCTCACAGCCTGTCAGCCAGCACAGCTCAATCATGCAGGAGGGAGTTTTTGAGATCCTCTCACAAGTTGCACTACAAAGATTCAACTGCCAGAGAGAAATGGGTTTTAAAGAACAGCTTTCTAACATTTTTAAAAATTGTGAAAAGAGGTGAGAGTTCAAGAACTGCCAGTTTTCCTGTCCTCTTTGCCAGCTTCCTTCAGTGTGCTCTTTATGTAAAACTGCTATTATCCAGGCTTCAGGGTTCTTTTTGTCCACAGTCAATATTGACAGAAAATAAAATGGTGAGGATAGTCAGCAGTACTGTGTCTTGGGCCAAAAAGTCTATATTTAGACCTGTAGGTTAGCTCTCTATAGTCTAGCTTAAGGCTTCTCCAATTTAATGTGCACAAGGATTACCTGGCATCTTCTTAAAATGAAGATTTAAATTCAGTAAGTATGGGAAAGGGCCCAATAGTCCGCAATTCTAACAAGCTCCAAAGTAACACTAATGCTGATGGTTTACAAATCACACTTTGAGTGACAAGGGTCTAGATAACATATTTTTATGCACCAAATAAAGACACAGAGTTTACTATTTAACGTTTGGCCATGTGTGGAGAGCATCCCTCAGCGACAACTTGTCTTCTCCACCACACACACACACACACACACACACACACACACACACACAGAGCTTGTCTTTTTTGTGAATCTCTTCTCTTCTCGAGGTCCGTCATTTTTTTTTTTTAATCCGCTCCTCAATGTTGCTTTCTTTTCTCCTGGCCTGAGCAGTTAATGCATCCCTAGCTTCTTCTTTTATTTTAGAAAAGTGCTTTCATTTCATTTGAATTGTTAAAAAGAAAACTACAGGCCCAAAGTGGAGTCACCTGCCCCCAGGACCGCACACCTATCTTAATTTCAGTGAGTGGGACTTTATACCAATTAATCTGGAATTTCTGTTCTGTACCAATGAGGTAATCATGGGCCTTTTCCATCCCCCAAAGGAAATGAGGTAATTTGCATGATATGACCTCTATCTTTTCCCCTAGGGAAAGGTGACTGTCTGCAACAATCCTTTCTTTTCTTTCAGTGATAATGTCTTGCCCCATCCTCCTTTCTATAAAATGCTTGTTTCGTACAGCTCCATAGATCACCCCCCTCTACTTGCTAGGTAGGATGTTGATTCCATGAATCATGTAATAAAGCCAATGAGATCTTCAAATTTACTTACTTACTGTATCTTATCTTCTACCTAATATCAGGGCTGTATTACAAAGTATTCTTCCATGAGTCAAACATCAGTAGGTGCCCCTCCTAATTTTCCCTTCCCGCAGTTACTATAATGGCTATCAGAGCAACACAAACATGGTAAGTAACTGAGAGCTACACACACACACACACACACACACACACACACACACACACACTTTCTGGAAAGCATTTATAAATAGGTGGCTAGGTCAGCTTTTAAAATTTTTTCATTTAACATTTAAAAATTAAGGCAATGGGAGGTGTAAATGCGTAGGTATATGGAAGAGGGTGAGAAGAGATAAACAGATTTTACTCTGAAAATATAATGAGTAACTTCAACAAAATTATTTTAAGAAAGAAACATTTAAATTTTTTTGCCCTAATATTTTGCTCTTGGAAATGAGAATAGGCAAGTATAACTGAAGGATAAGTAAATACCCTCTTCTTAATGGCCTATTCCTGTTTTTCATGACTTTATGGGACAAAAGATTTGAAATCATACTGAGAACATACACTTCTATATTCTGAAGAATAAGATACAATTTCCCTCATAGCATATAAAGAAAGAATGAGAAAACCTCACTACTTTGTGACGTCTGCTTCCATGCAATGACTCCTCATGAATAGTAAAATAAAATAGCCAATCATATCAATTCTGGTCTTATTTCCATTGTTTTAAGTGGTTCCTTCTTTGTGGAAGTTATTCAAATAATGGAAAGATCCCACAGGTAGAATGGATTGTTCTGCATTGTGAATGTACACAGACAAATCACTGTGCAGTGGTAGCTCTTTACCTGAAAAACTGGTCTCAAATAAACATGTAATCAAATCTGCATATTAACTGTATAAATAAATTAAATTCATGGATCTATTATTAGATATGGTTCTATTTGATGATGGTGTTTGAGGTCCTGCTAGTAAGTCAACTAACTCTTCTTACATGTGTTTACTGTTGAGTGGTTTTGTCTCTTAATTACATCTTGCAGCATTTCTTCTGAAGATGAGAGAGCTCACACTGCCTACTGATAGGATCTAAATAGGACCTCAAAGTTGCTTTGATTGGCTAGCACAATATTTTAGAGGTTGGGGGGAGAAAAAGGTTTTGAACACCATGAGAAGGAACTTCCTCTTTAGATCATCCCATTTTCCCCCATATGCCCCATTTTTTCAGATTCCCACATTTCTACTCCCCCATCCATCAAATTTATTCGTGTATCATAGCAGAACTGGTTTCAAGGTATTTCAAGTTGCATCTGTGTTCTGGAGTTGGTCTCAGGAAAGAAATGGAATAAACGCCAGCACATCTGCTGAATAGCATTTGCTGTCCTACCACGATGCACACCAGAGTTTTTAGTTTTTGTTTTTGCTTTTTAAAATTTTTTTTAACGTTTATTTATTTTTGAGACAGAGAGAGACAGAGCATGAACGGGGGAGGGTCAGAGAGAGAGAGGGAGACACAGAACCTGAAAGAGGCTCCAGGCTCTGAGCTGTCAGCACACAGACCGACGCGGGGCACGAACCGCGAGATGATAACCTGAGCTGAAGTCGGACGCTTAACCGACTGAGCCACCTAGGTGCCCCAGAGTTTCTAGTTTTAACTATTTTTCAGTATAAATGTCTATTGTGTTATTCAAGCAATTTGCCCAAAGCCACATAGTAACTTTTCAGTGGTAATGAGAACACCTGATAGAAAAACTGATAATTCAGTTTGGTTTTTTATCTTGTTAATTTAAAATGAAAACACATACTTAGTTAAAAATTTCTTCATATATCTAAAAGATAGGGCAAAACCAATCTCTGAAATATCCTAAAAGACAGAAATTTGTTTAGCTTATCTCTCTTTTCATCCACATATGGACACATTAACCGAGATATACTTAGTACTAGCAAGTTCCACTTTATTTTGACAATTAGTCAAATAACAGTAAAAATGTTCTTTCCTAATTTTTGATATGAGAAATTTCTTTCTAAACTGAAACTGTCTGTATCAGACTCATCTTAATAATTTTATAAAGGAAGGCAAGATGGTGGAAAATCTACATGACATTTCATATTCCAAGTAGCTAACATTCATTCAACAAATGCCTATTACCTGCTCTGTAAAATGCAGTGTGAGAGGTTCTAAACAGCAGTCACCTCTTTTGCTATGGACTTATTACTTGTTTAGTAGGTTTTTCTTTACTTACATTAGGCAGTGACTCCACACTCAAGCAACAGAAAACTGTTACCAGCTGCAAAGAGTGAAACGAGTAACTCATCTTTGCTTGGTATTCCGGAGATGGAATTTTGTTTAAATACTGGCTCTGTTACTTGCAATACTATGCAAATGACTCAATATATACACATTTCTTCTCTGAAAAATGTGAGTGATAACAATTTCATACAGTTTTATTGGCTGAATTTTGTCCTCTCCAAAAAAGGTATTTTGAAGTCCTAACCCACAGTACTATAGAATGTGACCTTATTTGGAAACATGGTTGCTGTATATATAATTAGTTAAGATGAAGTCATGCTGCAGTAGGGAGGATTCCTAACCTGAAATGACTGGAGTCCTTATTTAAAAAAAGGGGGGGAGGGAGGGGGGCACCTGGGTGGCTCAGCCAGTTAAGCATCTGGCTTCGGCTCAGGTCATGATCTCACATTCCTGGGTTGGAGCCCTGAGTTGGGCTCTGTGCTGACAGCTCAGAGCCTGGAGCCTGCTTCGAATTCAGTGTCTCTCTCTCTCTCTCTACCCCTACCCTGCTCATGCTCTGTCTCTATCACTCAAGAATAAACTTAAAAATTAATTTTTTAAAAAAATGTGGTGACAAGGAGACAAAGACACCCAGGCAGAACTCCAGGAGATGCTGATGGTAGAGAATGGAGCTACCAGCTTCAAGAAATGCCAAGGATTGCAGAGCTTCATTCAAAAGCTATAGCGATCGAAGGATGTGCTCCCCGAAGGATTTCAGAGGAACCACGGCCCCAAAGACACCTTGATTTTGCACTCAAAGCCTCCAGAAACATGATACAATAAATTTCTCTTGTAAGTGGCCCAGTTTGTGGTACTCTGTTATACCAGTCCTAAGAACCCAATATATATACAGTTAAATCAGATAATGTTTTCAGGGTGTTAGGCAAAGAACCTGACACTAACTCTCAATAGAAAATTGCTACTTTATATTTGTAGTTATTTTATCTTTCACAAGAGAAACATAATTAACCAGAGAGATATGCCTTATGATTTGAGAAGATTGTGCTAAGTATTTAAAAAAAATCAATTTAAGAAAAGCAAATGTTCTGTTCAAAATGTAATTGGAAGGAGAACGCAAAAAAATAGTAAAAATAGATTAAGAAACAGCTTTTACTTTCTCTGTAGCACAGTTTTTAAACTGTAGGTTGTTAATTTTCTCTGAAGAGAATCTACTTCTAATGTTGACCAAGTGACTGACTACTGATTGATTGAATAAATGAATAGATATACCCAAGGTCCCTGCCTTTGGAAAAATCTCCTCTCTCCCATTTCATATAATTCATGACATTGACTCTGCCCCATGTATAGTCATGTTACCTAATTTGACTTTACAGGCCATGAGCAGTCTTAGACTAAGAGCCACGAAGACAGGAGAGGTGACTGGTCACCTCCAACCACATGCAGAAAATTATTTATAAAACAGAATGTAGTCAACATGCAGAGGGAAATGAATCATAAAAGAAGATAAAACATTCTAACATCATGATTGAAGGACTGGATCTAGTTAGGCCTGAAACCAACTGGATCATCGCTGGAACATTTTCATCATTATGGCAGGAAATACAATTAATTTCTTAAGCTAAATCATTGGTTGTTTTGCATCAGAATCACCTGGAATTTGTTTCCAGATTTTATTTTTGTAAGGCATTGTGACTTGGGAACCTCCCCTAGTAATTCAAATATGCAACAAGGTTAAGAATCACTAAACTAGTTAAGGAGCATTGCTCTTACTGGGAACCTACACAATCCTGAATAATTAAACATCTTTATAAACGGCCAAGTGTAATGTAGTAAAATGTAGTGAAAATCACCAAATCACACGAAAAGAATTCAAAAGTTTTAAATCTTTATATACCCACCTACCCCTCAACCTCCAAAAATTAGATTCCTCACAAAAATTGGATTCTACAAACAACTTTTGGTAAGAGGGGCATTTAGAAGTTTTTAAAGACTACAACTCGTACCCTATTCACATAGCTGCATAGTGATATTATATTGTGACTTTAATTTGCATTTCTCGGGACGCCTGGGTGGCTCAGTCGGTTAAACGGCCGACTTCGGCTCAGGTCATGATCTCACGGTCAGTGAGTTCAAGCCCCGCGTCGGGCTCTGTGCTGACAGCTCAGAGCCTGGTGGAGCCTGTTTCAGATTCTGTGTCTCCCTCTCTCTGACCCTCCCCCGTTCATGCTCTGTCTCTCTCTGTCTCAAAAATAAATAAACGTTAAAAAAAAATTTTAAAAATAATAATTTGCATTTCTCTAATGGCTGACGATAGTAAACATTCTTTAATGTGCTTATTATATATATCATATACTCAAGAAATATTTCTTCAAATGTAATCAAATGCTTTAATAAAAATGTAAAGAGACTTCTCTAAGAGGATTTTACTTCCCTAAGCATGAAGCAGAGGGAACAATAACCTAGACCTTCTAGAGTTTTTTTCTAGAATAAACATATATGTCACTGATACTATAATGGAATGAAGGGCATGCAAAAGGTGGGGTGAAGAAGGAGATAAAGAAAAAGAAAGGAAGGGAGAGAGGGAAGGCGAGCAGAGGGGAGAGGAGGGAACAGAAGAGAGAAAGGAAGAAAAAACCTGTTACCTTAGTTAAGCTCAGTACCTGCATTTTGACCAAATTTTTGAAGTTCAAGTTTCATGTTGTATTAGATTGACCTTTGAAAATTATGCAAATGCAATCTTCTTTTTTGAGTACATTTCTTGTTCATTTTCCTAACAAACACTTTTTTTTTTGATTTATGATAACCCTTCATGGTATGATAAATAGGCATGGTACATTTTGCAAAAATTCTTATCTGAACAGCACCTTTGATTTTTTCAGAAATCTTTGCACAATAGGCAAACTGTTTAGAAGATCAAAAAAAAAAAAAAAAGGAAAAGTAATCACATTTTGTTGTGAAAGGTCAGAAAATGTACTGCAAATCTGGTTAAACAATAGCTTTTGAAACTTAGAAGTCAGGCAGATATAGACGATGTCGGAGAAGATTAATTATTTTTTAAAAAAATTTAATGTTTATTTTTGAGAGAGAAAGAACGTGAATGGGGAAGGGCAGAGAGAGAGGGAGACACAGAATCTGAAACAGGCTCCAGGCTCTGAGCTGTCAGCACAGAGCCCGATGCACAGCTCGACCTCACAAACTGTTGAGATCATGACCTGAGCCAAAGTAGGATAGGTAACCTACTGAACCACCCAGGCGCCCCGTGGCTAATTATTTTTTTTAAAAAGGACTCAGACTAGCCTCAGGCCTCACTCTAGCCTGTTAATGTAAATTAATTCCTATCATTTATATATACGATTTTGAGCTTGTGTCTCTAATAGCTAAATTTTCTAATCCTGATAGAAAAAGAGGGCTACCTGTAAACCGTTTGTTACTTGTGACCAGACTGGCTACATAATTTGTGCAGCCCACTGTAATAAAAATGTGCACACATTGTTCAAATATTCTTAAGAACTTCACCATGGAGCCGGAGAGCACTAAGCCAAGCACAGACTCCTAGTGTGTGACCCTGTATATCACATAATCATGAAGCCTAATTATAGCTAGTAAAAATTTAAATGTAGGGGATAAAAATAAAAAAGTGCTAGTGAGAAACCCTGGTTTTAGTGTTTTTTTTTTAATTAAACTTTTTTTTTTTTTGATCATTCATATGCAGTTCTAAGAATGAATACAGAGAGCTCTTCTGTATCCTTTAGACCGTTTCCCCCAGTGGTAACATGTTGAAAAACTAGACTGCATTATCACCATCAGGATCTTGGTACTGATACAGTCAGCATACAGAGCATTTCCATCACCGGAAGGAGGCTTCATTTTGCCTTTTTATAGCCACACCCACTTCTGTCATGGCAGTCACTTACCTGGTCTTCTTTTCTATAATTCTGTCACTTCAAAAATATTACATAAATGGAATCCTACAGCATGTAACTTATGTGATTGGCTTTTTTTCCATTAGCATAATTCATACTACTGAGTAGTATTCGAAATTAATGGATGTACCAGTTTGTTTAGCCACTCACCAGATGAAGAACAGGTTGTTCCCAGTTTGGGGCCATTATGAATAAAGCAGCTATGAACATTCCCATACACATTTCCAAACGAAAATAAACCTTCATTCCTCCCGGATAAATGGTGAGTTATATAGTAGTAGTATGTTTACCTAAGAAACTGCCACACTGCTTTCTTGAGTGGCTTTCCTTTTTAAAATTCTCATTAGCCATGTAAGAGTGATTCATTTTCTGTGCATATTTCCCAGCATTTGGTTATCTACCTATCTATCTACCTACCTACCTACCTACCAATCTACCTATCTAAATTTTAGCTATTCCCATAGTTGTGTAGTGATATTACGTGACTTTAATTTGCACTTCTCTAATGGCTGATATTAAACATCCTTTCATGTGCTTATTTATCATATATATCATATAATCAGTGAAATATTTCATATCTTTTGCTCATTTTAATTGGATTATATGCTATTTGAGATGTGAGTACTCCATAGTATTCCATCATTTGATATATGATTTGTAAATATTTTCTTCCCATCTGTAACTTTTCTTTTTATTTTTATTTTT
This sequence comes from Panthera tigris, assembly GCF_018350195.1. NCBI lineage: Eukaryota > Metazoa > Chordata > Mammalia > Carnivora > Felidae > Panthera > Panthera tigris. The sequence goes on along the minus strand of NC_056661.1, from coordinate 42,933,728 downwards.
TTTTATTTTTTATTTTTTTTTATTTTTTATTTTTTAATATATGAAATTTACTGTCAAATTGGTTTCCATACAACACCCAGTGCTCATCCCAAAAGGTGCCCTCCTCAATACCCATCACCCACCCTGCCCTCCCTCCCACCCTGCCCTCCCTCCCACCCCCCATCAACCCTCAATTTGTTCTCAGTTTTTAACAGTCTCTTATGCTTTGGCTCTCTCCCACTCTAACCTCTTTTTTTTTTTTTTTTTTTTTTTTTTCCTTCCCCTCCCCCATGGGTTTCTGTTATGTTTCTCAGGATCCACATAAGAGTGAAACCATATGGTATCTGTCTTTCTCTGTATGGCTTATTTAACTTAGCATCACACTCTCCAGTTCCATCCATGTTGCTACAAAAGGCTGCTAGAACTGATACATGAATTCAGCAAAGTTGCAGGATCCAAAATCAATGTGCAGAAATCAGTTGCATTCTTATACACTAACAATGAAGCAACAGAAAGACAAATGAAGAAACTGATCCCATTCACAATTGCACCAAGAAGCATAAAATACCTAGGAATAGATCTAACCAAAGATGTAAAAGATCTGTATGCTGAAAACTATAGAAAGCTTATGCAGGTAATTGAAGAAGATATAAAGAAATGGAAAGACATTCCCTGCTCATGGATTGGAAGAATAAATATTGTCAAAATGTCAATACTACCCAAAGCTATCTACACATTCAATGCAATCCCAATCAAAATTGCACCAGCATTCTTCTCGAAACTAGAACAAGCAATCCTAAAATTCATATGGAACCACAAAAGGCCCCGAATAGCCAAAGTAATTTTGAAGAAGAAGACCAAAGCAGGAGGCATCACAATCCCAGACTTTAGCCTCTACTACAAAGCTGTCATCATCAAGTCAGCATGGTATTGGCATAAAAACAGACACATAGACCAATGGAATAGAATAGAAACCCCAGAACTAGACCCACAAACGTATGGCCAACTCATCTTTGACAAAGCAGGAAAGAACATCCAATGGAAAAAAGACAGTCTCTTTAACAAATGGTGCTGGGAGAACTGGACAGCAACATGCAGAAGGTTGAAACTAGACCACTTTCTCACACCATTCACAAAAATAAACTCAAAATGGATAAAGGACCTGAATGTGAGACAGGAAACCATCAAAACCTTAGAGGAGAAAGCAGGAAAAGACCTCTCTGACCTCAGCCGTAGCAATCTCTTACTGGGCACATCCCCAAAGGCAAGGGAATTAAAAGCAAAAGTGAATTACTGGGACCTTATGAAGATAAAAAGCTTCTGCACAGCAAAGGAAACAACCAACAAAACTAAAAGGCAACCAACGGAATGGGAAAAGATATTTGCAAATGACACATCGGACAAAGGGCTAGTATCCAAAATCTATAAAGAGCTCATCAAACTCCACACCCGAAAAACAAATAACCCAGTGAAGAAATGGGCAGAAAACATGAATAGACACTTCTCTAAAGAAGACATCCGGATGGCCAACAGGCACATGAAAAGATGTTCAACGTCGCTCCTTATCAGGGAAATGCAAATCAAAACCACACTCAGATATCACCTCACGCCAGTCAGAGTGGCCAAAATGAAGAAATCAGGAGACTATAGATGCTGGAGAGGATGTGGAGAAACAGGAACCCTCTTGCACTGTTGGTGGGAATGCAAATTGGTGCAGCCGCTCTGGAAAGCAGTGTGGAGGTTCCTCAGAAAATTAAAAATAGACCTACCCTATGACCCAGCAATAGCACTGCTAGGAATTTATCCAAGGGATACAGGAGTACTGATGCATAGGGGCACCTGTACCCCAATGTTTATAGCGGCACTCTCAACAATAGCCAAATTATGGAAAGAGCCTAAATGTCCATCAACTGATGAAACCATCTGTAACTTTTCTACCTTATTAACAAGAACTTTTGCAAAGAAAACTTTTTTAATTTATCTATTTTATCTTTTATGGATCATAATTTGGTATCAAGTCTCAGAATTCTTGGCCTAGTTCTAGATCCCCAAGAATTTTTGCTATATGTCTTCTAAAAGCTTTATCATTTTATATTTACAATGAAGTCTATGATCCACTGTGAGTTAATTTTTGTAGTGTAAGACTTAGGTAGAGACTTTTTTTTTTGTCTGTGAATGTTCTATTTTTCTAGCACCCTTTGTTGAAAAGGCTGTCTTCTCTCCTTCAAACTGATTTGCACATCTGTATAAGGTCAGTTGGATATGTGAGGGTGATTCAGACTCCAGGTTTTCTATTTGATTCCACTGACCTATGTGTCTACTGCTCTGCAAATACCAAACCAATGTGGTTATTAAGTCCTGAAATTGAGTAAACTGATTCCTCCCACTTTATTCTTCTTTTACACAATTGTTTTGTTCATTTGTCTTTTCACATAAATTTTAAATCATGTTGTTGTATCTACAAAAATCTTGCTGGGATTTTGATAGGAATTCTATTAACTGATATATATCTTTTTGAAAAAGTGACAACTTTCCTATGCTGATTCTTTAAATCTATCAATACAGTATTTCTCCATTTTATTTAGATTGTCTTTGATTACTTTTACCAGTATTGTGTAGCTTTCACATATAATTCCTGTATATGTTTCATCAGATTTACACCTAATATTTAATTTTTTTAAATTTTTTTTTAACATTTATTTATTTTTGAGACAGAGAGAGACAGAGTATGAACAGGGGAGGGGCAGAGAGAGAGGAAGACACAGAATCGGAAGCAGGCTCCAGGCTCTGAGCTGTCAGCCCAGAGCCCGATACGGGGCTCGAACTCACAGACCGTGAGATCGTGACCTGAGCTGAAGTCAGACGCTCAACCGACTGAGCCACCCAGGCGCCCCCTTAATATTTAATTTTTAATAGATGTAAGTGATATTAAACTTCTAATGTTGGTGTGCATATGTTCTTTGTTAATTTTTTATTATTTTCGAAGAAACAGTTATTTCATTGATTTCCTCTACTCTTTTTTCTGTTTTCAATTTCATATAGTTATTTTCTTGATTTTATTATTCCCTTCCTTCTGCCTGCTTTGGGTTAATTTTGTTTTCTTTTTCTAGGTTCTTGAGTTTGTGATCTTAGATCATTGATAGGAGACTTTTATTCTGTCTCTAATACATGTATTTAGTGTTGTTCCAACAAATTTTGATATGTTGTATTTTGATATTTATTTAGTTCATTGTTTTGTTTTGTTTAAATATTCTTTACAACCTCCTCTTTAACCTATGGATTATTTAGAAGTGTGCGGTTTAGGGGCGCCTGGGGGTCTCCGTCAGTTAAGCGACCGACTTTGGCTCAGGTCATGATCTCGCCATCCCTGAGTTTGAGTCCTGCTTCAGGCTTTGTGCTGACAGCTCAGACCCTGGATCCTGCTTCAGATTCTGTACCTCCCACTCTCTCTCTGCCCCTCCCCACACACACTCTCTCTCTCCCAAAAATAAATAAACTTAAAAAAAAAAAAAGAAGTGTGCTATTTAGTTTCCATGTGTTCAGAAATTTTTCTTTTACATTTCTGTTATGGACTTCTACTGTGATTTCATTTTTTTGTCAGGGATCATTTCCTATGATTTCAATTCTTTTAATGTTGTGGAAGTTTGTTACATGATCCAGCATATAATTTATCATGTATATTTTATGGACAATGGAAAAGAAACTTTACCTCACATGCTATTGTTGGGTTGAGTTTTTCGTATAGATCCGGTTGGTTGATGTTTTTGCTGAATTCTTCTATATCTTTGCTAATTTTACCTGGAGTTGTTCAATTGATGAAAAAAGGAAATTAAAATCTCTGATTATTATGTGGATTTACCTAATTTTCCTTTCAGCTCTACTGGTTTTTGAATCATATATTTTGTAGTCCTGTTGTTTCATGCATACACAGTTTTGGATTGGTAGGCCTTTTCTGTAGGTTGACACGTATATCACCCTGTGTAATAATTTTCTTTTCTCTGTAATCTATTTTGTCTGATATTGATTTAGCCACTTACACCTTCCTTTGATTAATGTTTGTATAGTGTAAAATACTCCTTCTTTATGTTTTCAATCTACTTCTGCTATATTTTAAATTATTTTTTTGTAGACAGAATATAGCAAGGTGATGTTTTTTTTTCAATATATGAAATTTATTGTCGAATTGGTTTCCATACAACACCCAGTGCTCATCCCAAAAGGTGCCCTCCTCAATACCCATCACCCACCCTCCCCTCCCTCCCACCCCCCATCAACTCTCAGTTTGTTCTCAGTTTTTAAGAGTCTCTTATGCTTTGGCTCTCTCCCACTCTAGCCTATTTTTTTTTTCCTTCCCCTCCCTCATGGGTTTCTGTTAAGTTTCTCAGGATCCACATAAGAGTGAAAACATATGGTATCTGTCTTTCTCTGTATGGCTTATTTCACTTAGCATCACACTCTCCAGTTCCATCCACGTTGCTACAAAGGGCCATATTTCGTTCTTTCTCATTGCCATGTAGTACTCCATTGAAGGTGATGTTTTTAAATTGACTTTGGTATTCTTTTAATTGGTATTAGACCATCTATATTTAATGCCATTACTGGTATGTTAGGACTTATGTCTGCCATTTTATTTTTAGTTGTCTATTTTTTCTGTGTACAACAGGGTATAAAATTCTTGGTTAAAACACCTTTTCTTTCAGTACTTCAAATTTTTGCATCACTTCTTTCTGGCTCTCATCATTTCTAATAAGATATCTGTTGTCATTTGCACTGTTCTTCCTAAAAGTAAGGTGTTAGTTTTTTATGGATGCTTCCAAAATTATTTTTCCTTATCTTTAGTTATCAGTGTCCTAAGTGTGATGTTTCTTGGCATAGATTTTTTGGTTTTATCCTGCTCAAGTTTCACTCAGTGTATATGTGTGTTTATAAAATATTATTATGGTATTATTAGAGTAGCTGGGGAAATATTTACTTCATTTGTCCAAGGACTGATTATTTAACCAAATGAGAATTGCTCTGTAATATTGTATATAAAGGGCCCATGCAAATACAGAAAAAATTTAAATGTCTATTCAATGAGGAAAAAAAAGGGGTTATTTATGGCCTATGTTATTCAAAATAAAAGAACAAGTGGCAAATTAACTGTATATAAAATTATTAATCCTAGTTAGTACTATGGTGTTTTTTTTCTATTAAATTGGAAAAATTGGGAACATTTAAAAGTAAATAGGAAAGAAAGTGATACTGTCTAGTTTAGTGAAGGGTATACATTTTATGATAATATTGTGAATGTAAAATAAATTTGGGTCATGATCTCACCATTCGTGAGCTCAAGCCCCACAAAAATAAAATCTTAAAATAAAATAAAATCTCAAAAATAAAATCTTAAAAAAAATTTAAAAAGGAAAAGAAAATAATTTTAAATAAAATTACACTTTATAAATGTACAGTGAAAGTTAATGCAAAACTCATCCATTAAAAGTGCATTAAGGATCACAGAACTTCAAAGTTCCTGGGCTGAGTGAATTATAAATGGTTTGAATATAACTCCTACATAGCTCTGGCTCCTTAATGAGTGAAAACTAATAGCTACCATTTTTATCAGCGTTAGCCTTGAACAACACAAAGATTGAATTACGGCAGTCTTTCAGAAAGTCCCCTTGGGCCGCCTGGGTGGCTCATTCGGTTGAGCATTCGGCTTCGGCTCAGGTCATGATCTCACGGTTTGTGAGTTCGAGCCCTGCGTCAGGCTCTGTGCTGACAGCTCAGAGCCCGGAGCCTGCTTCAGATTATGTGTCCCCCTCTCTCTCCGCCCTAACCCTGATGTGCTCTGTCTCTGTCTTTCAAAAATGAATAAACATAAATTTTTTTTAAAAAAGAAAGAAAGTCCCCTTAAACATTCACACACACACACACACACACACACACACACACACACACACACATCGTATCTGTTATACTATGACATAGGTCTTCATAAAAACTGCCATAAGTATACAAAGTCATGAAATAAAAACTGCAGAGCTTATGGGAAACATGGAGTTTCAACAACAAAATACTTACGAACTATGTGAGATAGGAAACTAATAAAAGTGTTAGCATATGTATGCATGTTAAATGGCTAAGAAATACATAATTAAAAAAATAAATAGGTACTTCACCTTAAAAAAAAACACAGAAATTTTCTTGTGTCAGGTTTCAGCTTATGAGGAACTATGAAATGGTGGGAAAAGGATGATCTGAAAAAAAGATAGAAACACTAGATATTTAAGCACATACCACTTGTGCTGAACTGAAGTAGCTGGTAGATGTTTGAGCCATGTAAGGTTTATGTTGTGTATATTCCCACAGATCTTCAACCAGATGCTGTTTTGTACATCCACATAGTATTTTCCAATGACAAAGTAGCACATAGAAAAATGTGGAATTTATGTTATGTTCAAATTGTCCCTTAATGGGTCAAAAGAAAGGGAATAAATTCACTTCTTCAAAATAAGTGATTAAGGAGAACTGACTGGACCTATGTTCATAATCAGATACATGTGTTTGCAAAGGCTCAAGCGTCATAGACATTCTGTAGTGTAATTTAAAACAATTCCCTTTAATATCAAGTAAATCCCATAAAAATCTGTATTTCATTTGATCCAACATAGTAACTTGTGAAACTTGATAAAGGAAGTTAGAAACAACTTATTTCAAATATATTTACTATGACGCATAAGTGGAAAGACATATGTTTATGGATTGGGAGAATCAATATTATCAAAATGTATATACTATCCAAAATAATCTACAGATTCAATGCAATACCTATCAAAATACCAACAGCAAATTTTCACAGAACCAGAACAAATAATCCTAAAATTTATATGGAACCACAAAACACCCCAATAGCCAAAGCTACCTTGAGAAAGAAGAACAAAGCAGGAGGTATCACAATCCCACATTTCAAGATATACTATAAATCTCTAATAATAAAATCGGTATGGAACTAGCACACAAATAGATACATAGATCAAAAGAAGAGAGAGCCCCAAAATAAAACCAGGCTTGTATGATCATTTAATCTATGACAAAGGAGACAAGAATATCCAATGGGGAAAAGACTATCTCTTCAATAAGTGGTGCTGGGAAAACTGGACAGCTATGCAAAACACGAAACTAGACCACTTTCTTACATCGTATACAAAAGTAAACTCAAAGTGGATTAAGTACTAAATGTGAGACCTAAAACCATAAAAATCCGAGAATAAAACATAGGCAGGAATCTCTGCGACATTGGTCTTAGCAACATATTTATTGATATGTCTCCTCAGGCAAGGGAAACAAAAGCAAAAATAAACTACTGAAACTACAGCAAAATGAAAAGCTTTTGCACAGTGAAGGAAACAATCAACACAACAAAAGGGAAACTTCATAAATGAGAGAAGATATTTGTATATGATATATCTGATAAGGGGTTAGTATAAAAAATATATGAAGAACTTATAAAATTCAACCCCCAAAAACCAATGATCTGATTAAAAATGGGCAGAAGATCTGAACAGGATCTGACATTTTTCCAAAGAAGACATACAGATGAACAACAGACACATAAAAAGATGTTCAATGTGACTAATCGTTAGGGAAAGGCAAATCAAAACCACAATGAGATATCACCTTACACGTGTCAGAATGGCCAGTATCAAAAAGGCAAGAAATAATAAATGCTGGTGAATATGTGGAGAAAAAGGAAACCTCTGCACTGCTGATGAAAATGTAAACGGGTGGTGCCATTGTGGCAAACAGTATGTAGGTTCCTCAAGTAATGAAAAATAGAAATACCATACAATCCAATAGTCTTACTGCTGGGTATTTACCCAAAGGAAACAAAAACACTAAGTTAAAAAGATATATGTGGGGTGCCTGGGTGGCTCAGTCGGTTAAGAGTCCAAATTCAGCTCAGGTCATGATCTTTCAATCCGGTCCATGAGTTTGAGCCCTGCATCGAGCTCTGGGCTGACAGCTCAGAGCCTGGATCCTGCTTTGGATTCTGTGTCTCCTCCTCTCTCTCTCTGCCCCTCTCCTTTTCACACTCTGTCTCTCTCTCTCTCAAAAATAAATAAACATTAAAAATAAAAGGCATATGCATCCCTATGTTTATTGCAGCATTATTTACAAAAGCCAAGATAGAGAAGGAATTTAAGTATCCATCAACAGAAGAATGGATAAAGAAGGTTTGGTATATATATGTACATACAATGAGATACTTCTCAGCCATAAAAAAGAATGATATTTTGCCATTTGCAACAGTATGGATGCACGGAGAGGGTATTATGCTTATTTCTGACTTACTTCACTTCAGTCAGACAAAAAAAGAATTCCATATGGTTTAAGTTATATGTGAAATAAAAAAAATGAATAAACAAAAAACAGAAACAGACCCATAAATACAGAGAACAAATTGATGGTTCAAAGGCAGGGGAAAACAGGCAAAATGGGTGAAGGGTAGTGGAAGATACAGGCTTCCAGTGATCAAACAAGTAAGTCATGGTGGAGAAAGGTACAATATAGGGAATATGGTCAATGGTATTATGTACTGTTGTATGGTGACAGATGATAGCTACACTTGTAGCGAGCACAGCATAAGGTGTAGAGTTGTCCAATCACTACACTGTATACCTGAACCAAATGCAACACTGTGTGTTGACAGTTCTTTCTTTTTTTCTTTTTCTCTTTCTTTCTTTCTTTCTTTCTTTCTTTCTTTCTTTTTTCTTTCTTTCTTCCGTCTTTCCTTCCTTCCTTCCTATTATCTATCTGTCTTTAGTGTTAGTATAATTTAAATACACAAGAGTTAGACCCTCCTTTAATGTCTAAATAAGTCTTTGGTTTAGTAAATTATGGTAAACTCATATAACTGCCATGCAAATATTAAAATACCTTTGTAAAAATTATCTTCTGATTTTTAAATATCCATGGCACACAAGTAGAAAGGAAAAATATTAAAATAATACATATGGTGACATATAAGTTGATAATATACACAAAGGTATGTAAAAGAATATCAATAAATTGCTGCCTTGGTGGGATTATAGATTTTACCTAAGTTTTTTGTTGTTGTTCCTTTTGTTTCTAAATGTATAGTGATTGTTTTCATTCTGTAATCCATATACAATTAGCAGTATAATAAAAACATATTATATGATATGTAACTTACAGTGTGATTTCAAAATATTCAATGATTCATTTTTATTAAGTGATTTGCCCATGGCCCAACATTTTGCCATGTACGATCCCTGTATTAGAGTCAGGCCCTGTGACTCTACCTCATTCCCCTCCACCAGACAGCATATCACATGTCTCTACTTGAGTCCCTGGCAGACATTGCTAAATGATCTTTGACTCATAACTTTTATCAACAAAATATTGATATGACTGTCCCTGAGCAATCAGAACTGGGACATAAAATGAAATCTATTGGCTTCCTCTTTATTTCCCCACACTGGTCAAGAGCACAAGTATTATATATTCCCACTGGAACACCCATCATCAGGGTCAGTTGTAAGAAATTTGGTTTGGTTATTTTTAGAGATGGCTAAAATGCACTATATATACACTGCACTGTAATATGTATATTTTTGAAACAAATGTGTCCTACAGAAACATCAGGAAATGATGTCTTTTTTCCAACATATAATACTTATATTGATCCTAATGTATCCTCAGAGTATTCATGTTTAGACTCCACTCATAGATAAAATATTGTGATTGTGGTGCTCTTCTTCACTGATGACATTGAAATAAAACTGATATGAATCAAGGGGTAGAGAAATAAATGCAGTATATTTTAAAGAAGCTACTTTGACAGCAACTGGGAGGAAACACTACTATGCCAATGTCAAAAGCAGTCCTTCCTCAAATCCCATCCTTTTTGCAGTGCAGAACAACCTTCATGAGTTATACTTTTCTCAAGTCCCAAGCCAAACTTAAAAGTTTAATCCCACATGAGCTAGAATGAAATCCTTTATAAAAATAGCTCCTGGCCAAAAAGCTCTACTTAAAGGAAGAAAGAAAGAAAGAAAAGAAAAAGAAAGAAAAGCAGGCAGCAAATGGGATAATAAGCCAACATAATTCTAGCACGGTAACCTTACCACCTAGCATTCAAAGACTCTGGGCAGCCAAGTGTCAAGCTATGTTGAGAAGAAGCATGAGTTTCTGGCTCTTACAAACTCAACTTCATTAAACAAATATTTATTGAGTGTCTTCCATGTGCTCCGTAATGTTTTAGACCCCATGGAAGAAACAAAGGAAATATAAGACAGTTACTACCCTGAAGGTGTTTGCAAACTTGTTGAAGAGCTGCCTCTAAAAAAAAAAAAAAAATTGCTGCTAATGAGTAAGAAATACACAATTCAAAACACCCTGTGGACAGAAAACCCATTCACATGTCATACAGATATCATTTTAGTGGAAGTTCAACCACCTCATTTTCAGTTTACCAAAGGAATCAACCCAGAGCACACGTACATCTTTAGCCTTGTCCGCATTTCAAGTGGATTATTCCAGACAAACAAACTCACTTCCAGGCCCAGAATGTTCCTCATGAGCTGTGTTGGAGCTGCCTGAATTTGCTCCTTGACCTTGTCTGTCAAGTATGCTAGCCATTTTTTTTCTGGGTAATGCATTATCACTGCATCCCATTTTGATGATGTATTATACTTACACATCATTGAAGAGGCAATTTGCTTTGATGATGTACGGACATGCAATATATCACAATGCTGAAAAAGCAAGAGGAGAGCACCCTGGAGTCTATAACTCAAGTAGTGATGCCCTCCGTGGAAGAACAGGGAGACGATTAATTTAAATTATCTGGACAGGAACTGGGCTGACAAAAAGACTTTTGACCCTTCCCTAAATGTAAAATGTAAAAATAGTTACACTAAAAATGCTATCACATGGTTATAAAATAACAAGATCAGACATCTTGTGTTTATGGAATTTTTCAATGTATTAACTATGATGGTTGGTACACAAACCTATACAGGTGACAAAAATGCATAAAATTTAACACACACGTAGAGTACAAATCAAACTGAAGTAATGTGAGTAAGATGAAGGAATGTCAGTGGATTGTCAAAGTCAATGTCCTGATTGTAATATTATACCATAGTTTTACAAAATACTACCATTGAGGAGAACTGGGTAAAATATTTACATGATTTATATTATTTCTTACAAATTATTCTATAATTTTCTCAAGAATTTTGGTGAAATGTCTTAAAATGTTTTCTCCAAGACAAGAACAACATTACATATGTTTACAGAATTGATTTAAAAAGCTCACTTACCTTTTTGTTAAAAAAATACATTTTAAAGGGAGTTACAAATATTTAATATTTAACTGTGACTCTTCTATTCACATTAAAAACTAATGTTCAATTTATGGAAAACGTTTTATTAATGAAAGAAACTAATAGTGTTTAAATGATTTCAGAAAGGTACATGTATAAACGCAGGAAATTTTAGTGACATATTTTATTATAAAATAATCAACTTATGTGAATCAGGCCTATGAAGGCACATTTAATTAATAAGTTTATATAAAGGGATGAAGGTGAGATCCATGTATAAGCTCTTCTAGAAGTAGGGATCTTTAGATAGAGCATGTATCTACTTGACATCAGAAATGCCCTTTGGTAAGGAGATGTTTCCATTGTTAGTCACATTTAGCTGCAATGAAATTTATTTTTGACTGAAATTGAAGACATGGTTATGCATAGCTGTTAACCTAAGGGAAGGGTTTGCCTACTAGGAATAGAACACAGATGCACAAATACAAGAGAAAGGAATATAAAAGGCAAAGTGAGGACTGTCATGGGACCCAATTGTAAACAGAACTTACTATAGGCAAATGGAGATGCTAAGCCTGTGAGGAAAGGAAGATACCAGGAGACAAAGACAGACACATTCTCATTAGTAGGAACACAAATGACATCACAGTTATGAATTATCCACAATGCTCAGAAAACCATTCAGAAAATAACAGTACAGATAAAAGTTGCTCACAAAAGAGCCCTTGGGAGTTAGTTGGTGGTAGTTATGAAGATCAGAGATAAGTATGTAAGTTAGTTAGGCTGCTTCCCCAGCTGTACTCTGTAGTAAAGGTGTTCTCTCATTCACTGAGGCCAGAGTAATAGCATATTCCAAAGAAAGTGATCTATAAACTTGAGGTAGGGACTCCCAGAGTGGGTGTTATATCACGGAAAAGAATCAACATCATTTTTACTTGAAGGAGAGAAGGCATGTGACTACTTATTCCCTGCTCATATCCCTAAAAATAGCAACTGCCAGTCATTGGTGACAATGTCTCTTCTTTTTTTTAATGTTTATTTTCAGAGACACAGAGAGGAAGATAGAGGCAGAGAGAGAAGGAGAGAGAATCTCAAGCAGGCTCTGCACTCTCAGTGCAGAGGCTGACACAGGACTCAATCCCACAAACCATGGGATCATGTACGTGACCCGAAATCAAGAGTCAGATGCTAAACCAACTGAGCCACTCAGGCGCCCTGACAATGTCTCTTCTTGTTTAGAGGTAGAGGCCACTATGTAAAGAGAAAACACACAATACCTTCCTAAATTTGTTCAGCTACTCATTCCTAAATATAAATAGAGAACTAACAGTAAATTTGAAAAAAGGCAGAGAAGAGTTACACAAATAAACTTAAACTGGGACAGTAAATTTCATATATTAAAAAATAAAATAAAAATAAAAATAAAAATGTAAAAAAAAATAAAATAAAATAAGGGTGATACAATTTCATTAGTTTGTAGCTTTCTAATAAATTAAAAGACTGTTGTTGAAAAAAAAAAAAATAAAATAAAATCGTTCATCCATCCATACATCTAAAATTGATATGGTGTTTTTCATTTTAGTTCCAGCAACTGGAGGTTTAAAAAATATACTACATGCTGTTACCATTAATGAGCATAAAAATGAGATACATTAATAACATCTCCCAAGATTCTGAGAGGCAATATGGCCTATAAAGGAAAGATAGACTGTGGTTAACTCAATCAGCATTCACAATAGGGCTTTACTGAAGATCTTTAATATTTGCTTTAGTATTTGAAAGGATAGCATAAATACATCCTTTGCTTGACACAATAAAATAAATGGAATTGAAAAGTATAAAACACAAGAATATTAAAAGCAAAATCATTTATAACATTAAATATTTTCAAAAATGTTATAGAGACTAGTTGGTCTAAATTTTGACTAGTGCTTTACTTTACTTGAATAAAGATTATTACACTAATAAATAAGAATATTCAAGTGGAACGAAGTGTAACTAAAGAGAAGGTTCATTAAAAAGGTTTTGTACAAATGTAAAGATGTGTGTACATAATATATGTGTATATGAATGTGTGTAAGAAACAGTGATTCTGCACGCATACCAAACTTTAGTTTATGCTGCTGTGGAGAAAATTATTAATGAATGATGCAAAGCATTTCATTTCTAAATCCAAATGCTATTGGAATTGACTGGAGTGAAGTAATTTTGCCAGGGACTATCAGAGGTAATAGGATGATACAACAATAGAGAGTATTTTTTTACAGTTTAGTAATAGCCAGGAGATCATATTTCTTGATTTTAGAAGTCATAATCAATTAACCAGGGAGACAGATTAAAGGCAAAACAGAAAGAAGAGTCAAGGAAAAGAAAGGAGAGGCCATTTCTACTAGAGGCTGATACAATTCAAGGTTTCCTTACAACTTCAAGAGGTACACTTTCAAAAAAAATAAGAATAAAAATAACACACAAAAGAGAGAAATATGCATCTGAAATGGCAACCAACGTGAACAGAGCCGACAGACTGTGTCAGGATATGAATGATTTATGAAGAACCCTGGAAAGGTCTAAATCTAGAGACAAATTAATCAATTCTTTCATCGATTCCCCAATGGAAAAACTCATCTGGGTTTTGTGCTTTACTTTACTTGGACTTTACATATTTGTTTCTTTCTCTTTGTTGTTGTTGTTATTTCTCACTCTTTTGCTCACTGAGTTTAATTTGCAGGTTAAATAAAGAAATATGGTGGCAGGCGCCTGGGTAGCTTAGTCGGTTAAGGGTCTGACTTCGCATCAGGTCATGATCTAGTGGTTCCTAAGTTTGAGTCTGGTGTCAGGCTCCTGTGCTGACAGCTGAGAGCCTAGAGCCTGCTTCAGATTCTGCGTGTGTGTCTCTCTCTGCCCCTCCCCGGCTCATGCTCTCTCTCAGAAATAAAGAAACATTAAAAAAAAAAAAAAGTATGGTGGCATTAATCCATGAAGACCACTGAATTCTGAGATATATTAATAGAAGTATAATTTTAGGAAGACATTTTCTCACTATAACCAACATTACTTGAAATTGGAAATCAACCACAAAATTGCCCAAAAGAACATATGTTCTAGGTAAGTTATAAATTTATGTTTACTGTTCAATCTTCATAATATAATTAGGGATTCTTTCCTCTCAATTCCTTCCCCTCAATGTCTAATAAAGACATTGTTAGCATTGGATTAATTGTTAAACAACATAAAATGGAAAAAAAAAAGAGAATTATTAGAGTCACAGAGGATGTGACATAAAATGCAAATTCTGGTTAAGATTTTTCCGAATAAAAATTAAAGACATGGTAAATTATTACTATCTGGTTCTACATTAAGAATCTCAATCTTAGGGCACCTGGGTGGCTCAGTCAGTTAAGCTTCTGACTTTGGCTCAGGTCACAATCTCACAGTGTGTAAGTTCAAGCCCCTTATTGGGCTCTGTGCTAACAGCTCAGAGCCTGGAGCCTGCTTTGGATTGTCTCCTCCTGTCTCTGCCCCTCCTATCCTCATGCTTTGTCTGTCTCTCAATAATAAATAAACGTTAAAAAAAATTCAAAAAAAAAAAGGATCTTAATCTTACAAAATAATACTCATTTTTAGAATTCATGATTTTTTTTTAATTTTTGTTTTTGAGAGTGAGCGAGCAAGCACGAGTGGGGGAGGGGCAGAAAGACAGGGAGACACAGAATCCAAAGCAGGCTCCAGGCTCTGAGCTGTCAGCACGGAACCTCAAGTAGGGCTCAAACTCATGAGCTATGAGATCATGACCAGAGCCAAAGTCACATGCTTAACCAAATTAGCCACCCACATGCCCCATGACATTTTTAAAAGTTTATTTATTCTGAGAAAGAAAGAGCACAAGGTGGAGGGAGAGGCAGAGAGAGAGGGAGAGAGAATTATAAGCAGGCTCCACAGTGTAAGCACAGAGTCTGATGCAAGGCTCAAATTCACAAACCATAAAATCATGACCAGAGCCGAAGTCAAATGCTTAGCCAACTGAGCCGCCCAGATGCTCCTAGAATTTATGACATTTTAAGATTGCATAATTTGGGAAAAGCTACAAAAACTGGAGTAGTCAAGTTTAGGCTAAGTGTCAGTGATTCTCAATCACTTTTGAATGAATGAATGAATGAATGAATGAATAAACAAACAAACAAATAAAATTATAGCAACAGATAATGCTAAAGACACAGGTTCTTTAAAATGGAAAAAAAATAACTGGCAAGAGAAGTAGAGGAAAGAGGAATCTGTTGTCAAATATTAAAAGCTTATTACATAGAAGACAGAGAACTCTAGTATAATCTCAGACACAAGAATTAGACCTAAGGATAGAAATGCAGGGAGGTAGTTCCTGAAGATCTTTTTTTTTTTTAAATGGAAAAGATTTTCTCAGATTTTGTTTAGTTTCTGGCCATGGAAGATCTGAGGGGAACTTTCTAAAGGTGCTTCAATCATTTTGTAGGTCATACACTTCCTTATAAATCTGAGACCTTATAATATGATAAGCAATGTTATATTGTTTATTTTTTTAATGTTCATTTATTTTTGAGACAGAGAGAGACAGCATGAGTGCAGGAGGAACAGAGAGGGAGACAAAGAATCCAAAGCAGGCTCCAGTCTCTGAACTGTCAGCACAGAGCCCAATGCGGGGCTCAAACTCATGAAGGGTGAGATTATGACCTGAGCTGAAGTCAGACCCTTAACTGACTGAGCCACCAAGGAGGCCCTGAGAATCATTGAAGAAGCACATATTTTACAAAAATGTAGATGACACAATTTAAAAAAACTGAAGATTAATATAAGGTTCCAGAATAGCTGGAGATAATTCTTTCAAAAATATTGTACTTTTTTTTAAGCATTCAAATTCCAGTTAGTTAACATACAGGATAATATTAGTTTTAGGTGTACAATTTAGTATTTCAACACTTCCATCCAACACCTGGTGCTCATCACAAGTGCACTCCTTAATCCTCATCACCTATTTCACCCATCCTCCCACCTACCTAACTCTAGTAACCATCAGTTGGCTTTCTATAGTTAAGAGTCTGTTTTTTGGTTTGCCTCTCTTTTTTTCCCCTTTGCTTCTTTATTTGTTTCTTAAATTCCACATATAAAAGAAATCAGAGGGTACTGGTCTTTCTCTAACTTATTTCACTTTGCATAATACTCACAAGCTCCATCCATGTCTTTGCAAATAGCAAGATTTTATGGCTGAGTGATATCCCTGTGTGTGTGTGTATACTTGTATACACTTGTATATACTTGTATACACACACACACATACACACACATGCACACCACCTTTTCTTTATCCATTCAATCCATTCATCAGTCAATGGATATTTGCTCTGTTTCCATAATTTGGGTATTGTAGATAATGCAGCTATAAACACCAGGGTGCATGTATCCCTTTGAGTAACTATTTTTGTATTATTTGGGTAAATACCTAGTAGTGCAATTGCACGATCATTTTATTTTTAACTTTTTGAGGAACCACCATAATGTTTTCCAGACTGGCTGCACCAGCTTGCATTCCCATCAACAGTGCAAGAAAGTTCCCCTATCTCCACATCCTCACCAACATCTGTGGTTTCGTGGGTTGTTGAATTTAGTGATTCTGAGAGGCGTGAGGTGATACCTCATTATAGTTTTGGTTTGTATTTCCCTGATGATAAGTGAGTGATATTGAGCATTTTTTCATGTGTCATTTGGCCATCTGGATGTCTTCTTTGGAGAAGTGTCTATTCATGTCTTTTGCCCATTTCTTCACTGGATTATTTGTTTTCTAGGGTTGAGTTTGATAAGGTCTTTATAGATTTTGGATACTAACCCTTTATCTGATATGTCATTTGCAAATATCTTCTCGCATTCTGTAGGATGCTATTCAGTTTTGTTGATTGTTTCCTTCACTGTGAAGAAGCTTTTGGTGTTTATGAAGTACCAATAGTTTATTTTTACTTTTATTTTCTGTGCCTCAGGAAACATATCTAGAAAGAAGCTGCTATGGCCAATATCAAACAGGTTGATGCCTATGTTGTCCTCTAGGATTTTTATGGTTTCAGGTCTCACATTTAGGTATTTAATCCACTTTGAATTTATTTTTGTGTTTTGTGTAAGAAAGTGGTCCAGATTCTTTTGCATGTTGCTGTCCAGTTTTCCCAACACCATTTGCTTTAGAGATGTTTTCTCCCCCACTGGATATTTTTCCCACTTTGTCAAACATTAATTGGACATACAGTTGTGGGTTCATTTCTAGATTTTCTATTCTACTATGTGTCTATTTTTGTGCCAGTACCATAGAGTATGATTACTACAGCTGTGTAATATCACCTGAAGTCCAGAATTATGATACCTCTAGCTTTGTTTTTCTTTTTCAAGGTTGCTTTGGCTATTTGGGGTCTTTTGTGGTTCCATACAAACTTGAGGATTGTTCTAGTTCTGTGAAAAATGCTGTTGGTATTTTGTTAGGGATTGCATTAAATGAGTAGACTGTTTTGGGTAGTAGTATAGACATTTTAACAATATGGAAAGTCTTTCCATTTCTTTAAGTCATCTTCAGTTTCTTCCTTCAGTGTTACACAGTTTTCGGAGTACAGTTCTTCCATGTCATGGGTTAGGTTTATTTCTAGGTATCTTACTGTTTTTGTTGCAATTGTCAATGGGATTGATTTCTTATTTTCTCCTTCTGCTTCTTCATTATTGGTGTATAGAAATGCAACACATTTCTGTACATTGATTGTTTTTATCCTGTAACTTCACTGTATTCATTTATCAGTTCTAGTCATTTTTTGGTGGTTTTTTCAGTTTCCTACATAGTGTATCATGTTATCTGCAAACAGTGTAAGTTTTACTTCTTCCTTATTGATTTAGAATCTCTTTATTTCTTTTTGTTATCTGATTGTTGTGGCTAGGCCTTCCGGTTCTAGATTAAATAACAGTGCTGAGAGTGGACATCCCTGTCTTGTTCCTGAATGCAGAGGAAAAGCTTTCAGTTTTCCCCTTTGAGGATAATAGCTGTAGGTTTTTCACATATGGCCTTTTTTTAGGTTAAGTTATATTCACACTAAACCTACTTTGTTAAGGGTTTTTATCATGAACGGGTGTCAAATTTGTCAAATACTTTTCCTGCCATCTATTAGAATGATCATATGGTTTTTATCCCTCCTTTCAATGTGGTGTATCACTATGATTGATTTATGAGTACTGAACCACTGATGCAACCCAGAAATGAATGAATGAATGAATGAATGAATGAATGAATGATGGAAGGAAGGAAGGAAGGAAGGAAGGAAGGAAGGAAGGAAGGAAGTTGATCGTCGTGAATGATTTTTTAAATGTTGGATTCACGTTGCTACTATTTTATTGAGAATTTTTGCATCTATATTCATAAGAGATATTTGCCTGCAGTTCTCCATTTTATTGGAATCTTTATTGGGTTTTGGTATCAGGGTAATGCTGGCCTCATAGAATGAATTTGGAAGTTTTCCTACCTTTTCTAATTTTTGGAATAGTTTGAGAAGAATATGTTTTAACTCTTTTTTAAATGTTTGGTAGAATTTGCCTCCGAAGCCATCTGGTGCTGGACTTTTGTTTATAAAGAATTTTGTGATTACTGATTCAATTTCTTTGTTGGCTATCAGTCTGTTCAAATTTTCTCTTTCTTCCTGTTTCAGTTTTGGTAGCTTATATGCCTCTAGGAACTAATCCATTTTTTTCCCAGAGTGCCCAATTTGTTGGCATAGAAGTTTTTATATTATTCTCTTATAATTGTTTGTATTTTTGTGGTGTTGGTTGTTATTTCCTCTCTTGTTTGTGATTTCATTTATTTGGGCCCTTTCTCTTTTATTTTTGATAACTCTGGCTAGAGGTTTATCAATTTTATTAATTTTTCAAATAACTGGCTCCTGGCTTCATTGATCTCTTCTGTTTTGTTTTTAGTTTCTATATCATTTATTTCTGCTCTAATCTTTATTATTTCCTCTCTTCTGCTGGCTTTAAACTTCATTTGTTGTTCTTTTTCTAGCTCTTTTAGGTGTCGGGTTAGATTGTTTATTTGAGATTTTTTTTTTTTTTTTTTTTTTGCTTCTTGAGGTAGACCTGTACTGCTATATACTTTCCTGTTAGGACTGCTTTTGCAGTATCCCAAAGGTTTTGGGTCAGTGTGTCTTCATTTTCATTTGTTTCCATGTTTTGTTTTTTTTTTATTTCTTCCTTTATTTCCTGGTTGACCCATTCATTGTTTCGTAGCATAGTATTTAACCTCCATTTATTTAACCTCCAATTTTTTTTGTGGTTCACTTCTACTTTCATAGCATTGTGGTCAGAAAAGATGCATAGTATGATTTGAAACTTTTTTTGGGGGGGGACTCTTTTGGGATATCATATGTGATCTATTCTGGAAAATGTTCCATGTACACTTTAAAAGAATGTGTATTCTGCTGTTTTAGGATGGAATGTTCTCAATTATTAGTATTTTAAATATATCATGCTGCTCTGGTCTGGCTTGCCGAGTCTCTGTTGAGAAATAGCCATTTAGCCTTATGGGTTTTCCCTGGTAAGTTAAAGACTTCATTTGTATGTTCCTTTTAAGATTTTTTTATCATTATATTTTGAAATTTTAATTACAATAGGTCTTGCGGTGGGCATGCCTTATGTTGATTTTGATGGGAGTTCTCTGTGCCTCCTGGATTTGCATGTCTGTTTCCTGCCCCAGATTAGGAAAGCTTTCTTCTATTATTTCTTGAAATAAATTTTCGGCCCCCTTTTCTCTCTCTCTTCTTCTGAGACTCCTATAATATGAATGTTACTACATTTGATAGAGTCACTGAGTTCCCGAAGTCTATTCTCACATTATATAATTTTTTCTTTCTCTCTTTTGTTCAGCTTCATTATTTTCCATTATTTTGTTTTCTAGGTCATTAATTCATTCCTTTGCTTTTTACACTCTGCTGTTTATTGCATCATGCCTATTTCCAATCTCCTTTATTGACCTCTTCACCTGATTCTTTTTTAACTCTTTTATCTCTGTGGTAAGGTTCTCATTGATATCTTCCATTCTTTTCTCAACCCCCCTCCCCTCCCCACCCCAGTATCCTTATGATTGCTGCTTTAAAGCCTCCATCAGGCATGTTACTTATATCTGTTTCACTTAGATTTCTGTCCTTGACCTTATCTTGTTCTTTCATCTGGGATAAATTCCTTTGTTTGGGCATTTTGTCTTATCTCTGCCTTCTTCTCTGTTTTAGAAAAGCCAGTTATATCTCCTGCTCCGGAAAGCAATGGCCTTATAAAGAAGCAGTTATGTAGTACCTAAGGCCTGGCACTTCAAGGAGTATCTCGAGTGTGTACTGCATGTCCTCTGCTATTTTGTTCTGGCTGCTCTATCCTTCAGGACAGTCATCTGCAGAGGCCCTCCTTACCTGCTGTGAGCAGTGTTTGGTCCCTGGCCTGAATGTGGGGAGTTTTAACTAGGTTTGCTCTGGTCTGCTTATGAAATGAGGTCTCACACCAATTCTGTAGAACTCTCTGGTCGGGAGACATGGTGTGGACAGGGGTTTGTGCTGGTCTTCCAGGGGAGGGGCCTGCCATGCTGGAACTGAGGCAAGCTTGACTGAGAGGGGCAGTCCCACCAGAGCACAGGGAGGTATGGCTTAATGTAAGCAAGTTAGTCAGCCAGTAACCATGCTAAGCTGCTTCCTTCAGGTGGCTGTGTGTTTAGGCTAAGGGCCAGGGAGTGGGGAGGTGTGGAAGGGAAATGGTACAGGCCAGCTCCTTTGTTCCCAGAGAAGTGTCTCTGTAAAAGCTGCATCTCAGAGACATACTATGAGAAAAATGAATAATCTCACTGTGTGCCCCAGGCATTCTTCAGTTAGTGGTTTTCATGCTGTCTGGTCCTGGGATGTTTGCCTACCTTCTATGAAGGGAAGCACAGTGTCCTCTAGGCTCTATGCCAGCCAAGTCCACTGAACTTTAAAACTCTATGCTTTAAGCTCTGCTGGTTGCAAGAACTCACAAAATTCAACCCCTCTCATTTTTCAAACCAACTGTTTTGGGGAAACGCTATCCTTGTGTGTTGCCCTGTGTGCTCCTCTTTCTCTCTGTCTTGTCCTTCTCTGCAACCATGGCTCCCCACCCTCTCCAGCCTCTTTCATTCTCTTCCCTACACCACATGCTTGAATTTCGCCCTTCTTCAACGTTGCCTCTTCCCTCCCTTCAGTTGTGGAGTTTCTGCTGTCAATCTTCAGGTTGATTTCTGGGATATGTAGGTTGATGTGATGGTTATCTAGTTGTGTTCCTGGGACCAGAAAAGCCTAGGGTCCTCCTATTCTGCCACCATATTCCTCTTCTCTGATTTTTCTAGACATTATTATTAACCACTGAATTTGAAGTCAACTACAAAAGCTAAACCTTGGTATTTAAGAAATCTAAATGCAGCTGGACAAGTCTTCAGTTAGGTCCACCTTTGCAAATCTGATATTACTAGGATAATGATAGGATTTTTAGGATAATGAATATATTAGCTTTTCTTTTTTTTTTAATTTTTGTTTTAACGTTTTTATTTATTTTTGAGACAGAGAGAGACAGAACATGAACGGGGGAGGGGCAGAGAGAGAGGGAGACACAGAATCGGAAGCAGGCTCCAGGTTCTGAGCCATCAGCCCAGAGCCCAACGCGGGGCTCAAACTCACAGACCGTGAGATCGTGACCTGAGCTGAAGTTGGACGCTTAACCGACTGAGCCACCCAGGCGCCCCTATATTAGCTTTTCTAATGAGAGAATCAGCATGAATTGCAGGAGAGATGGCTGAATCAACACTCCCATGTTCCAAAGAGTGAAACGGTTCTAGAGCTTATTTGGAATCCACCAGCTAAACCAACCCCAATTTACTGCGATTTAATTTAATGTGCCTTAAGCTCTCCCTTTCTCTTTAGTTTTCAGAATTTAGAAATATTTCCCTTCCTAAGTGTGATTCTCTACTTTTCTCACCGACATGCATGATAAATGCCAAGGCCAGGAAAACTCATCCTATTCAGAATGAAGAAGTTAAAGCAATGTTCGTCTGAGACCTATGATATACACAACAGGTTTCCAAGAGGAACTTATTTATTTATCCCTTCATTCCTCTCTTCCTCCCTTCCTTATTATTTTCATCTCAGCATGATTGTTTTGAGTGAAAAATTTAAGTACTTTCATGTAACATTAGCTTGCCTTCTGTAGATAAAGTCATAGTATACATAGAGATGAAAAAAAAATCTTTTTGCTAGCCAAAAGTGTTGCTTTAAACAATATGCTTTTAAAGGCCAGTGGCAGCAGCATTTATTCTAGTCTCAAGATGCTCATCAATTCAAAGAACAAAGGTCCCTATTTGTTGTTTCAGTAGTTCAACACAATAAAGTAGAGCACTATTTTAATAAAGCAAAGTAAGATTAAATATTTCTTCACTCTTGCCTCAAATTCAGTTAACAATAGCATTAAAACTCCCAATTTTTCTATATACACTAGAGATCATTTTTTAATTAAAAGATAATCTATGTTTAATAAGTCAAATAAATAATAACTATATATTCCCAGAAAAGCAGAAATTAAAACCCAAGTATCCATTTTATTATAGATTTACCTTTATTTTCCTATTGAAAAAACTGCTAAGTTGCAAAAGAATGGTATTATGATATGAATTCATACGATATATGTTAATGTCTTATGAGTGACATCTAAATTCTCAAATTTATTTTGAAATTAATCATACCTCAGTAGCTCCAGGATATTGAGAGTCACTGCATCTAAGAAAATCCTGAGGTTTTTTATCTCTTTAGAAAAAATAAAAATGGATTGAGCTCAAAGATGCCTATCATATGTATAAAGCGATAGACTTTTATACATGTTTTGTGTTGGGTATTTATCCTGGGTTTGTTAACAATGGGATGATGTCTACTTAGATTTAGTTTAGCTGGAGTAATCACTTAGGAGTTAGGCCATTCCAGTTTTGGTTTGTTGTTGCTGTTGTTGTTTATAGCACTGCAAGCTAAAGAAACTGATTATTGAAATTCAAGTATCTTGAAAAAATGTAATATTATACACAGAAATAATAGAATCACAAGTACCTAGATTATTCATATCAATTTTAACATGACAGTTTTTAAAGAGATAAAGACAAAATGGCAAATATTTCATTGTGGTAAGTAATAGGATGACAGAGGTTTCAGAGACTTGACATGTTAGTAACTGCTGAAAGAACTCAGGTTTTAACCTAGCATCCAGATGACTCTGGCATATATTTGAGTAATGTATACAGCACTGAAGAAAACAACTGGGCCAAATATTGAAAAGCTGCCTGAGGAACTTTTGGGCCCCTATAAAAATGGAAATACTAAACAAAGATATCATAGACTTCTCTAGAACATTTTTGCTTGTTTTATTTTTAAGTTAGAGTTACTTTAAAAACTTAGCAAGATAACAATTGTCAAGGAACATCTAGAAGAGCTGGTCCTTATAATTCTTCATATCCATGATTCTGAATAAAAATAAAACTGAATGATACCAGGTAGAGGAACGATTGTATATTAAGATAATGTAGCATCAAAATATAATTTGGCTCTAGGGAAACTGATTCCTTAAACTATACTTTCACAGATTTCAGCTAACATACTTAAGTATACATCGTGAATGAAGCTTCATACTAGATTCAATGGAATACACCACATCCTCAAACATAGTGAATATGTACTATATACATAGTACATGTACTCTTTTTGTTATTAGTCCTAATAATAAAATAAATGCAATTCTTATTGACTAATACTAATGCCCTATGTTCTCTTCTAAATACTTTCATCCAATAATGTATTGAATCATTTTAATCAGAGTATTAAAATTCAGGTGATTGTTTAAAGGTCACCCAGTGAATTATAAATGAAAACCCAAGGTTCAGTTTCTCTAAAATGCACAGGATATTTCTCTATTATTTGACAATTGCAACCATGTTTATGTTTTATTTCACTTACACCATTCCAATAATTATTTTCATATCTACTTTCTTCTGTACAGATAAAATATGAAGGGATTTATCTTAAATATATATATATATATATATAAAGTTTAATATATAAAGTAAAATTTTTATTATACACAATTTTATATGTACATTATATAATAATTTTTTCTTACAATAAAAATAACAATAACCGTTAAATAAGTTTAATCAAGTCTTATTGGGACACATGTAATTATTTTGTTAACTTTTGCTTTCCTTCATGCTTGAATGGGGCACATTTGAGTCACAGATATTTTGGCAAGGTCTATGATGCTTCAACTGGCATGATGAATGAGGCCTTTGAAGATAGGAGGCAATCGCCTCTGACTTTAGACCCAGGAAAATCTATGATCCCTGACACTGTCTGCCTTTTCTAGGAAGTGAGTTTTTCCTTGAGACCTTTGACCCCAGGTAAGTTAATTTGCTTCTCTTTCTTTGCTCCCTAGTGTCTTCTCTGGTCAGAAAACTAAGTCTTTCTCAGTCAAAAAACAGAAGACCATACATGATGTGAAAAGTTTGTTATAGTTTCATATAGGCACTGGATGATCCAGATAATGTAATCTTCTCTGCCTCCATCCATTTCCACACATAAAATGAAAGGGGATTATTGAGATCATTATCCAGGTAACTCAGGCAAATAGTTTTATTTGCAACAATTAGGGCTCTGTGTTAGTTAGCAAAACATATTTAAAGTGATGATTAAATTGGTCAGCAGATTAACCATCTGAGTTGCATAATCATAATTCTCTATCTCCCTCTTTTTTTTGCCTCTCTGCCTTATAGATGAAACTAGCTAAATTTTGACACAAAAAAGCAAAATAATAAGGTACTGATGGTGATGAAGAATTATTCCCTAGCTAGCAAGGGAGTTGCATAGGAGCATTAGCAAAATCTAGAAAAATTACAGTTTCCTGCAAAGAGAAATAGAGACAGTCAAGGAGCTGACACATGTACAGCCTAGACAGCTGAGTAGTGTTAGGGCAAAAGCTTGTCTATGTGATTTCCCTGAATTGGAATTCCCCAGGAATAATAGCTCAGTGATGTGCTGTTCATGGGAGACAAAATGCATATGTTTATTCCACCCTTTTAAACTTCTTCTGCCTGAGGTCAACCATAAATACTATAATTAAAGCAGTTTGAGAAATATAAACTCAGAGAGGTAAAAACAGAGGACTTGCACAGGTAGGGAAATGCCCATAAGGTCGTACTCCAAGAATTTGCAGCGTGACAGCTCAATGTATTGAGTCTTAGCCATCTGAGCAGCTCTGCACCTGCTGAAACATGCCAGACATACTAAATGAGGATGATTCTAGGTAATGCTGAAAACTTGTAGCTTTTGATAAGAAATGGATTTTGAGGTCTCATTTCATAATTTAAAAGTAGCTCAGAAATCAAGATATGCCTACCATCATAAATAATTTGTTATTAAGTTTTTATGTTGGCCACTTGTCTTTAACTCTTTATCAGGATGGCCTAGAAAAAGTACCAGGTGGTCAAAAAGATAAAGTTCATTCTGTTATGTGCTTTCTCTGTCCTAATCTATGTGTTGAACTAAAACAAACACACTAAAAATGTCCTATTTTGTAAACAGTTGTGATAGCTCTGCTGTATGTACACAAGTATGACTAGTATTCAGTATCTTCTCCCAAGTCTTGGTGTGAACTTTGCATTATTTGTATGGCTATCAAATAAAGGTATTATTTGTGTGCCTGCCTATTTTAGATCAAGTATTATTGTCATGAGTTAATATTTTTTGGTGTCATGTAAATTCATGGAATATAGGAAAGTATTTAATAAATGGTTTTCAAACAACTGAATAACTATTAGAAAATGAATATTTTTTAATATATATTTTGTCAAGTTTATTTCTTTTGAGAGAGAGAGAGAGAGAGACAGCATGAGCAGGGTAGGGGCGCAGAGAGAGAGAGAGAGAGAGAGAGAGAGAATCCCAAGCAGGCTCTGTGCTGTCAGCATGCAGCCCCAGCTGGGCTAGAACTCAAGAACTGTGAGATCATGGCCTGAGCCAAAACCAACAATTGGACGCTTAACTAACTGAGCCACCCAGTTGCCCATAGAAAATAATGAATCTTTATTCTTATCTCCCTCTATAGACAAAAATAAATTTGGGTCAAATCACAAGTCTACATGTAAAAGTTTAACGATAAACCTTCTAGAAGAAACTACAAAAGAATAGCTTAGTGACATTGAACTGTCAGAGTGAAATTTGACATTATATTATTAGTGACACTGAGGTGGACACAATTTCATATGACATAAAATACTATTCACAAAAGAAATTAATATGTATTCAGAATTTAACCAAACTAAAAATTACAGCTAAACAAAAGACAAGTAAATGAATAAGTAAGCCATAAGTTGGAAAAATATCTATAACACATATACCTCACAGAGAAACAGCATCAGAAATATATAAAAACTCCTGTTAATCAACAACAAAAGGAAAGCAAGATGAAAGGCTACTGAAGAGACTTCGAAAAATACTTCACTGAATAAGACAGACAAATAGTCAAAAAGTAAATGAAAACATGTTCGATGTTATGAGTCACTGGAGAAAATCAAGTTAAAGTGACAATGCCAAATCATTTCACACTCACTAGAATGGCAAAAATTCAAAGCACTGACAACATTAAAAGTTGGTAAGGATGCAGATTGTTATTAGTTTCTATTGCTCCTATAACAAACTACCACATACTTAGTGACCTAAAACAATATAAGCTTTTTATCCTGTAGTTCTAGAGGTTCAAAGTCCTAAATTCAGGGTATCAGAAGAATTGTGTTTATTTTGAAACCTGAGACAAATGTATTTCTGTGCCTTTTTCCATATTCTAGCGGCTACCTGCCTTCTTTGGTTCATGGCCTCTGCCTCCATCTACAAACCAGTAGTACAGCACCCCTACTTTCTCTCCCTCTGTTTTCCCATCCTCACCATCTCTGAATCCACCATCATATCACCTTCTCTGACTCCCCTCCTGCATCCCTTTTACAAGAACTCTGTGATTACGTTTCATTTACTGGACAAACCACGATAAGTTTCCTATCTCAAGATCCTTAAATTAAGACATCAAAGTCCTTTTATTATATCACCTAACATATTTATAGGTTTTGGGGATTAGGACATCTTTGGGGGGTCATTGTCTTGCCTTCCCCAAAGAGCAACTTGAGGTCTCAAAAACTGATGGTAGTAACATAAAATGGTACAACCTCATGGAGGAGCAGGATGGCAAATTCTTATACAGTTAAACATACAAAGTTAACCTTTATGACCAGGAATTCCAGTCAAGGTTATTTACTCCAATAAAAATAAAACATATGTCTACAAGTAGACTTACGTAAGAATGCTCATGCCAGTCTTGGGGCACCTGGGTGGCTCAGTCAGTCAGTTAAGCATCTGACTTTGGCTCAGGTCATGATCTCACAGTTCATGATTTCAAGCCCCGCATGGGGCTCTGTGCTGACAGCTCAGAGCCTGGAGCCTGCTTCGGATTCTGTGTCTCCCTCTATCTCTCTCTGCCCCTCCCCCCACTCATGCTCTTTCTCTGTCTCAAAAATCAATAAGACATAAAAAAAAATTTTTAATGCTCATGGTAGTCTTAATTACAGCAGGCAAAAATTAGAAACAATTCAAAATCTCTATTAATTGCAGTGAATAGATAAATACATTTTGGTATATTCCTACAATGGGATGTTGTTAAGTAATAAAAATGAACAAACTAATGATACATGAAACAATATGCATGGATCTTAAAAACATTACATTGAGTGAAAGAAGCTGGACAAGAGACTACACATTGCGTGATTCCATCGGTAAGAACCCAAAACAGGCAAAACAAACTGGTTTTAGTGGAAATCCAAAAGTAGCTGCTGTTTTCAAGTAGAAATTGAATACAAATACATAGGAAGGAACTCTTTAGGGTGATGAAAATGTTTTGTCTTGCTTAGGTTCTTGGTTACACGGACACGGAATTTTTTAAAACTCATCAAAATGAACAATTAAGATTTGTTCAATTTTTGAATGAAAATGATATGGCTATAAATAGCTATATTTATGGCTATGATATGGCTTAGTTTTAAAAAGTAAATATGTTCAAAAATTCTTGCCTTGACAAAACTTTAAGACTATGGTTCATTTTTCTTCTACAGGTCTTAATTCTGCCTAAAGATGGTATAAAAATTTCATGATACTGCATCTCTGTAAAGAAAACAACAAACACCATCATAAAACTTTATTAATTGTCAACACACATGTATGAATGGTCTATTTTCCTCTTTCTTGATTTCTTCTCTCCCTTTTCCTGGATAATTAACTATGAAAGTGAGCCATCTGACCTAATAGTAAACTGAGAATTTTTTTTATTTTAATATACCACTGAGTTCTCCATGGCTAAATATTTTTATTACAGCCAATAATAACAATATTTCAGTTCTGATATAATATTCCTTGCTTCCTTGACTGATGATTTTATGTTAACTCAAACAAAGACATGTGATAGACCTAGGATCAATCTTTAACTGGGTTCTCTGTATCTATTTACTTAGCTATCTTCCTATATATTTTTATGGAAATCATGGGTTATTATGTGTCCTCATTTTTATATTTTCACTAAAGTTTCTATTAGTTCCTCTTAAAATGTTCCTTTCAGTATTCTATTGATTGATCAGTATTCTATTTATTGATCAGAATGATTGATTCTGAACAAAGGAACACATGAGTAAAAATCACACCAACTGTTCTCTAGATCCTTGTTGAAAACAACATACAGAGATTTTGTTTCTCTTTAACCCACATGTGCTTCTTACACTGAAATTCTATGGCATTTTGTTCACTAAGGCAGGCAGCTGACATATTCATGTTCATCATTTCAATAAAACCAAAGCAAACATTGCAGTTTTCCAAAAAGACTTATTGGAAATACTGATAAAGGTAACAGTGATGTATAGGCTTTGCATGCAACTTCTTCTTAACTCAAAAACTGTCAAAGTAACAGTGGCTTTTACTTGTGTTTCAGCAAGCTACTCTAGATAATAGTGCCTTCATTGATTCTGAAATTATCTTTCAAAGATGATTTTCTGTGGCATCAGTATAAATCCAGAGAGCCAAATCACCTTGTGAATTATATCTACTTGTTCCCAAGGATTTAATTAAGAATATCAAAAGCTGGCTAATAAAAGAAAAAATGCCTTAAAATTTTTCACTAAGGGCAAGGTTTGCTTGATGCAGGTACCCTTATTAGGAGTACAAGGAAGATCACTTAATTGGTTAAGATTGATCCTAATATCACAACGCAAGAGAACAGAGAAAAGGGAAGGTACGTAGTAAAGGAAACGTAACTACTGCTGATGCCTCTTACATCTTTTAGACTAAAGATGTGTGGTCTACATTTCACTGGTGGACTGCAAGTGTTTTTCAGAGAACCTAAACTACTACATTTGCTCACAACCACAACTGTGGCCATAAGCTCATTTTATTCATAAATGACCTAATTTTAATCAAATTATTTGCACTAATTTTGGTGATTTTATTAAAAATTTAAAAACTGCAAAATCAAAGCAACTAGATTTCAGATATTTTACATTTTTAAGTTTATTTATTTTGAGAGAGAGAGAGAGAGAGTGCAAGATCAGGGGAGGGGCAGAGAGAGAAAGGAAGAGAGAGAGAGAAACCACAGAGCCCACACTGTCAGCACCGAGCCCAATGCAGGGCTTGAACTCACGAAGTGTGAGACCACAACCTGAGCCAAAACCAAGATGGATGCTCAAATGACTGAGCCACCCAGGTGTTCCCGGATATTTTATACTTTTATAGTGGGCCAGAGACATCAAAATATTATGCATATTAAATTATCATATTGACATCAAAACATAAAGATCTTCACAAATATTATTTTGAGTCCAATCCAAGCATTTTATAGTAAATACAATGTCTGTAATTATTCCTATCATATATTATAGGAAAAATAACAAAAATATACCATTGCTGAAAAAAAAGGTACAGAGTATTTACCAACTAATCAGATGATGTTACTTTGGTTAACTATTTAAAATGAATTAATAATCACTCAAATTCACCTGTTATTGAAAAGATTCAGCCTGACTGACAAAGTAATCCCTTGGGTTATGAAATGTGAAGATATAACTGATCCAGCTGAAGAATTAATTACCATTCAAGGCTAGATTTCCTAGCTGGTCCTAGTGAGGCCAAAAATCCCGGTTTTCAATCTATGCAGGTTTTGTTGTCTGCCTTAAGATTCTGTACGGTGAATTTAAATTACCTCATTCTTGAGAGCCCATTCATCAAAGACATTGTCCATGCCATTATCAAGATATTTCCCACACTGGCCATCTTTTTAATGAGGGCCTTAACCGCCAGAGGAATAGAAAAGGAAAATCTGGATAGATCAGTGAAACCCTTCACCATTAATGGAAAAAAAAGATAACAAAGATTGTTCTCTAGGCTGGGTCCAAAATAGCATGTTCATCCACTGAGGGCATTGCATGTTTAACAATAAATTGTATAAGCCATCATTATCCCTCAACTACAAAGCTGAAAGAGCCTTTTCTCTGGCCTACATAGCTATAGCTTTTCACCCTTCAAAATTATCATCTTCCCTACAACTCATGCTCTCTCTCATAAACAAATGTAAGAATGTAACTTCCTTAAATAAAAGAAAAAAAAAACCCTCTGTATTACTGTATGCTAAGAGCTTCTACTCCTTCACTTACAAGCACAAGAGCCATTTTAATCCGACTTTGTCTTTCCCCATAAGTTCTCCACCTGTTCTGACAACTCTAAACACCCTTTCTTAAGTGTGGTGCATTTGCTTCTTAGGGCTGCTCTTGCAAATGACCGCAAAACTGAGTTGTTTGATGCAATAGAGATTTATTCTCTCAACATTGGAGGCTAGACGTCTGAAACCTAAATGTCAGCAGGATCGGTTCCCTCTTGGAGGCGATAAGTGATAACCTGTTCCATGTCCCTCTCTTAGCTTCCCATGTATGCTTGCCATCTCTGATGTGTTTGGCTTACAGCAGCAGTCTCTGCCTCCACCATCATGTGACCATCTTCTCCCTGCATGTATGTGTCTTCACATGGTGTTCCTTTTGCCTCTGTGTCTCTCCCTTTTCTTATAAGGACACCAGTCACATTGCTTTGAGGGCCCACTCCACTCCACTATGACTCTATTTTCCCTTAAATCTTCATCATCTCTGCAAGATTTTATTACTAAGTCATTTTCATAGCTCCTTGGAGTTAGGTGACAACATATTGGATGGTGGGGTGGACACAATTCAATCCACAACAAATGGGATATACATCATGCCTCCCTGCTATTTTCATTACTCTATCAGGTCTTTCTCCTTTACTATTTGGAAAAGCTTCTTCTAATTTTAAAATATCAGTTCATATATCCATTCCCTTCATAGATGTCCATACCCTTCTTGAGGAAGCCTTGTTCTATACTCATAGTAATTTTCACTCAAGTCCTTAGAACAAGAGTCACAGCACCTTGTCTAGTACATGGCATGTCCTAAATAAATGGTTTTTAAATGAATAAGTGCTACTTAAATTTTGTTATACTTATAATAATCTATTAGGCTAAATATCTTTGAGCATATGAAACTATATATTATACATAAACTCATGCTAGTTTTTGATAATATTTATCCATCTGAATTAAATAATTTTGTAAAAAATAAATACTGAATCATTTAGCTGGATGTTAAATATTTCTGAATCATTTAGCCTCTTCCTCTCATTTCTAAAAATAGACCAAAATCACCTCTCACAAATAAAAAGGCATAATTTCTAGGATCTTTCCCTTTCCCCATTTGTTTTAATATATTTTCCTGAAGATACACAATGAACATAATGCCTATTGCAACAGAATATAATATGGAAAAATGCAAAATATTTTACAAGTATCTTAGCATGTGACAAATAGTATGATTACTGTTAAACACAGAAAATGATTAGAAGTTCATCAACAACAAAATATTATTCAGAAGCCATTATGGTCATTCCCTGGGTGTGTCATCCAAAGACCAATTCCATCATTAGTATGCCATTAGACATTTAGCAATTTATGAGGGAAGGTTAGAAGGTCCTGTTCAACAATTCTGTGAAAAATTTAAGTTCCACCACGCTTAAGTTTACAGAAATACCTTCTCTGACTGGTTTACATGTTGACACAAAATCAATTGGTTCCACTTACAATGCCTGGGAAGTGTGAAGGAATTAAATAACCAATAGTAATGTTTGTTATTTAAAAAAAAAAAATCACTACATTTGATATAAAAACAGGTAGCAGTGTTTTTCACATTAGTCTAATGGGCATGAATTCAGTTTCCAGCATCTTAGCCAGCTTTTCAAAATTGTAGGCAATAGCACTAGCCATATTTTCAGCCTACTGGTATACTACCTACTAGTACATATAGATACATTATACTATAATAACATCACTCTGACATGTAATTATACTTTATCTACAGGAATGGTTCAAGTGTTACTTTGGTGGCTACACTTGCCATAGAGTTTTTTTATATTTATATCACACTTGAAGATTCAAGGAACAGATTTCCTCCAAACTTTCTTCTCATTTAAATTATTAGCACACTATATGTATATAAATACATGCATATATATAGATATACATATACATATATATATATTAGTATATATGTATGTGTGTGTGCATTATTTTCTAAAAATATCTTTTTTTTTTCTTTCTAAAATCTGTTGACAATTTTTATTGGTCTTTAAGACTCCACAACTCACTTTATCATCTCCTATTCTCAGAATTGCACTCCATGCTTTACTTAAACAAACACTCCCTTTCCCATCTCCTTCACTTTGCATTCATATCCACCAAAGTTGAACTCATCCTCAACGGACCACTGCCAATGTTACCACTTCCCTGAAATTTTTATTAATCATCCTAATTAGAATCATTTTTTTTTTCTTTTAAATGGTCTCAATGCTTTCATCTCAGTGCATGAAAAACAGTATCTGCTTTAGATTGTATTAATGATCATAAAGACACATCTCGGCTGTTAAATTATAAACTTCAGGACAGCAATTTTCCAACTCATCTTTACGCTCTATATGGTAGCATATACCTGGCCCAGAATGGATACTGGATATTCAAAAAATATTTGTTGGATTGAACTGGATAGAATTATTTAATGCAAATTCTGAAGTTAGCACTTATTAGTAAAAAGCTGTGCCACAGAGAATCTGCCTTGAGTTAATGAGATATAATTTTATACACATGTCCAATAGTGAACACAAAAATTGCAATTAGAAATTAAAACAGTATTTAATAAAGAGTGACAATATAAATTATTTATCTTTCCCTAATTTACTTAACAGATAAAATCAGTATTTTATATTCTGGATTCTAAATTATTTTTAGTGTCATAATAGACAAATGTAGCTCTTATACTCTATAATTATGGTACTGGGGAGGCTTCACACAGGAAGAAGAAAGCAACACCAGCTCACAGATGTTAGATTTTCATAAAAATATAACATCTTAGATTATACTCTACTTACTCACCTACTATTCCCTTAGACTATAACCAGTAATTAGAATTACTAAATACTAAATCCAGAGACCTCAGAAAGGTATTTCTGACATATTTTTATTTTAGCAATAACAACAACAAAAAGTAGACCACAGCTTTTTAGTAGCTACTCTGACTTAGGATTTAACAAAGGCATAAAATCTGTGATTAAATCTACAGACACAGAGTTAGTGCCTTAGTTCTCCTTCATGGCAGAATTAACCACTCTGTTATCCAGATTATTTTTTTAAGCAAACAGATTATAATAATGAGGAATCCAAAGAGAACAACAAATCTTAAAAAGTACTTCCTCCTCATTTACCAGAAACAAGAGATATTTTACTAAGCTCATGTTAACACATGTTAGAGACATTTAGGTAATTAAGTATATAAAGCCTCTGGACAAAACAAAACCACCCAGGAATTTGGCCAATATTTAAGTAAAAGAAAGGCAAGAATATCTATAATGACAAGTCACTAGTAATGAATTATAATTCAAACAAAAGTGAATAACTGAAGCTATGCAAAGAAATTAATGGGCTAAATGTTTTTCTTAATATGTAGGTTATTTGAATGGCTAGTAACACTGTCCATTATTTAAGGAGGAAGTCTGGCTCAATTTGTAAAGTTGCTGATATTTCTTTTATCTTCCTCCATATAAAGTCACACATGTTACACATTTTCCATAGATGAATTGCAAGTAAACTGAATGATGATATCAATTAAAATGAATCTGATTTAAAGAATATATTTAAAAATTTTTAGAAAATGTAAAAATGGGGCACCTGAGTGGCTCAATCAGCTGAGTGTCCAACTCTTGATTTTGGTTCAGGTCATGATCCCGGGGTGGGATACAACCCCGTGTGATGCTCTGAACTGAACATGGAGCCTACTTGGGATTCTCTCTCTCTCTCTCTCTCTCTCTCTCTCCCTCTGTCCCTCTCCCCACTTATTCCCTCTCTTTCTCACAAAAATAAAAATAAAAATAATGTTCAAGCACAGTGTTCTTCTGCATAAGAAAAAGACATACACATTTATTTGAAGCAGAAATTTCTAAGTTTGTTTTTATTTTAATTCCACTTAGTTCACATACAGTGTTATATTAGTTTCAGGTGTACTATATAGTAATTTAACAATCCCACACATCACCTAGTGTTCATCAGAACAAGTGCACTACTTAATTCCCATCACCTATTTAACCCATTCCCCACTCACCTCCCCTCTAGTAACCATCAGTTTCTTGACTATAATTAAGGGTCTGTTTCTTGGTTTATCTTTGGCTCTTATTTTTTTACCCTTTGCTCCTTTGTTTTGTTGCTTAAATTCTACATAGGAGTGAAATTGTATGGTATTTATCTTTCTCTGACTTATTTCACTTAGCATAATACTTTCTAGCCCTATCATGTCATTGCAAATGTAAAGCAGAAAATTTTAATGATAGTGACATTCATTCACTTCAGTAACCTTGGCTCCCAGTTGGACACACAAAGCTTTTTTTTTTTTTTTCTCCTAGCAGAACTAGAGAAAAGTAGAAACACTTTTCACTTTTAGAAGGTAGATGATATACCAATGAATGCTCTTTTGAGAAACTTACTCATGTTGAAGATAATGGAATGATTAAGTATCTCACGATCATAATGTTAAACTATATTAACATTTGGTTTATTAGACATTATTTTTTCTTAAAAGGCCTTAATGTCACAAGTTGTTTTTTTACCATTTATTATGACTATATTTTAATGTACATAAAATAAAACTCATCTTCTGATGGTATCCAGACCTACAAGTTTAAACACATACATAGATTCTTGTAACCAGAACCAGTAAGAGGATAAAGACCAAATCCAACATTCTGGGGGATTTGAGGATGCTACCCCTCCCCCAGTCAGATGCTCCCTCTAAACCTATCTGTTTAGACAGATAGAACCAATCTGTTCCCTGTTCCTAATAGTTTTACTTTTTTCATACTGGCTCTATCTACACAGAAAACCAAGCATTGGAATTACATTAAATCTAAAAGCAAATTTGGAGAAAACTGCATCTTAACTTTATTGAGTCTTCAAATTCATAAGTATGGTATTATCTATCCATCGGTTTAGGTTTCTTTTGATTTCTTTCATCAGCAATGTGGTTTTTTATCACATAGATCTTGTACATATCTTGTATATTTATGCTTGAAGATTTCATTTTTGAGAAACTATGATGAATGGTATCTTTTAAGATTCTGGTTTTCAATTTTTCATTGTTGGTACATAGAAAAAGGTTTTTCTATGTTAATCTTGTATCTTGCAAACATGCTAAATTAGGTCTAAAAATGTTTTTGTAGATTCCTTGAAATTTCCTACATAGACAAGCATCTTGTCTATCACTAGGGATATTTTTATTCCTTGCTTTTGAAATTTCATGCCATTTATACATTTTTCTTGCCTCACTATACTGGCTAGAACTGAAAGCATTATGATACTGAGTGAAAGTAGTTGGGAATGTATATCCTTCACTTGTTCTAATGGGGAAAATCATTCAGTATTTGTCCACAAAGTATAATGTCAGCAATTTTTTAAATATATATTTTGTTTTTCAGATTGAGAGTGGCACCTTCTGCTCTTAGTATGCTTTTGTTTTTTGTTTTTCTCAGTCACAAAGGGATGTTGATTTTGTCTAATGCATTTTCTTCACTTATCAATATAATTATGTTTTATGTTTTTTTCTTATTTAGTCTGCTGATGTGATGAATTATTACAGTGATTGATTTTTGAAAGTTAAGTCAGTTTTGCTTGCCCCAGAATGTGGCCTATTTGGTGAGTACTGCAAGTGTGATTAAAAACCTTATGTATTGCTAGGTGGAGGGTTCTATAAATATTAATTAGGTCAAGTTGATGGATAGTGTTAACTCTTCTCTCTCTTTGCTGATTGTTCTGTTTGTTTGTTCTATCAATTCATGAGTGGAAATCATTGTACTTATCAAGACTAATTGCGTATTTATATATTTCTCCTTTTAGTTCCTTCAGTTTTTGTATCATGAACTGGAAAACTTTGTTGTTAGATGAGTACTCATATAATTACAATACAAAAAAAAAAACTGAAAAAGAAGAACCAAACTGGAGGATTCACACTAAATTATTTCAAGATTTACTAGCAAAAAAGCAGTCAAGGATATTAGTGGTACTGAATATAGACCTCAGGGATAGGCCCATCCTTTTATTATCAATTTGACAAAGATAGAAAGAAAAATCAGTAGAGGAAGGACAGTCACCCACCTTTGGTGCTGAAACAATTGTTCATGAAGATGCAAAAAAAAAAAAAAAAAAGGAAGAATAAAGGGAAGGGAAGGCAAGGCAAGGCAAGGCAGAGACAAGACGAGAAAATGGTGCTCCACACCTCACATTACATACCAAAATTAAGTCAAATAGACTGTAAACTTAAATATAAAAGCAAAAAATTATATAATTGCTAAGGAGAAAAGTTAGAGAAAAATCTTTGTGACCTCATTCCTGGCAAATAATTCATAAATATTACAGAAAGAGTATGAGTCATAAAAAAAACATTATTTTTTTTTATTAAAATTTAAACTTTCATTTCTTAAAAGACACTGTTAAAAAAAAGATGGCAAGTCACTAAAGAAAAATATATTTAAAAATTCACAGCTGATAAAAGACTTCTTCTACAAGGCATATTCAAAGAATTTTTAAACCTCAATAGTAAAAACATAAATAACCCAATTCTTAAAAATGAGCAAAATATTGGAATATATACCACACCAACTACATATATATATATATGTGTGTGTGTGTGTGTGTGTGTGTGTGTGTGTGTGTATGAATAAAGAAGCATATGAAAAGATCTTCAATGCAAACTATAATCACATTAATATCTAGGAGATACCCTTACAGACCTGCTGGAAAAGCTAGACACACACACACGCATACATACATTGGTGCAAATGGGTGTGTGTGTGTGTGTGTGTGTGTGTATGTGTGTGTGTGTGTGTTTATAATACCAAATTCTAGTGAAGATGTGGAGCAACTGGAAATCTCATACACTGTTGATAGAAACAGAAAATGGCAAAATGCTTTAGAAAAGAGTTTGGCAATATCTTAGTAGATATACATTTACTATACACTCCACAAATCACACACTTAGGTATTTTCTCGAGGGAAATGAAAACTTACATTTACAAAAAAATCCGCATATCATTTTTTATCAGTTTTATTCATAATTGTCAAAATCTGGAAAAAATAGTCTTTAATAAGTGAATGGATAAACAAACTATGGTCCATCCACACAAAATGGTATCACTCAGCAATAAAGTTTAAAAGCTCAAACTACTGAACAGGAAAAACATGGATAAACCTCAAATGCATTCTGATCAGTGTAAAACGCATATTCGGGGGCACCTGGGCTGCTCAGTCAGTTAGTCATCTGACTTCTGATTTTGGCCCAGGTCATGATCTCACTGTTGGGGCGATGGAGCCCCATGTCCGGCTCTGTGCTAAAGGCACGGAACCTGCTTGGGATTCTCTCTATGCTCCACTCTGTCAAAATAAGTAAATAAGCATTTAATAAAACGCATACTCAAAAGGCTACAACCTGTATGATTCCATTTACACGCACTTCTGGGACAGTCAAAATTAAAGGAACAAAAAAACCCAGATCAGTGGCTACAACTAGGAAGTGACCAGCTGTAAGAGATACAGAGGGCATTTTTAGGTGATGGAAGTATCCTGATTATAGCAGTGGTTCCTCATTATCAAACACATAAAACTATTCACCCAAAAGAATACATTTTATTTCATATTATACATGAAACAACCAATTGTAAAAATGAAAAGTGGTTGAGAAATGAGTTGCCAAAGAATTTGAGAAACAGAAAAACCTGTTTTGCTTTTTATTTTGTAAGTTCTGGCAACCACTTGGCAGATGTAAGGAAAAGTTAAATGAGTAGAAATGTGCTGAGTAATGGTTTCTCTGTATGAAGCATGTAGGATGGATCATTCTATAGATTAGAGGGAATGCCTGTTATAATTTTCCTGTGGTGCTGTTGCTAAGGAAACATCATGCCCGATAAAGCTATTTACTTTTCTGTTCTGGAAGAAAGTGGACTTATCAAGGAATGGATCTATCTATCACCTATCTATTTTAGCTTATACCATTTGCAATTTAGCAAATAAAGAAGGAGTATTTTATTTTTATTAACTATTTTTATTTACTCTATAAAATTTCAAATATAATACTACAGTGTATTATTATTACTGAAATTATCCCTTCATACCTAGAAATAGAACCATCTAATCAACATTTTAAGAATTCAGGTCTTAGAGGGAGGTAACTGGACTTATTGTACAAATTATGGACAAGGGAGCAAAATGACAGGTTAAATTAGAGTTCTTTTCTGCTCTACTGATTGATTTTGTGTAACTATATGTAGCTTATTTGTCCCACCCTATAAATAAATCATAATAATGTTAATAAATTTTCATCCCATAGGTTTGTCTCACTTTATCCACAAAACAAACCAGTGTGGTGAGAATTATTACTATATGCTAAATATGTATGTATATCAATAGAAACATGTGGAGAGACTACTCAATATACTATTTATCCTACATTACTCCTTATATGTCAACTCCTTCCCCATCTCCTAAGCCTCTTTGCTAACCAGGACAACTAAGAGGGTTTAATCCTATTATGTACTCTCAAAAGTCACTTATTTGACTCAATTCATTGCTAAGAAAGAAACTTAGTAATTAAAGTCTACATACTATGTTCCATATTTTTAGGAATTAAATTTTACATCTGGACTTTAATACATTCATTTATAGTACAACTTATCATAGATATTTGCAAATTTTATATCTAATAAGTGGTAAATGTTCAAAATACATGAAGAATTTATATAACTCAACACCAAAGACACCCAAATAATCTGATTAAAAAATGGGCAGAGAACCTGAATAGACATTTTTCCAAAGAATACAAACAGATGGTCAACAGACACATGAAAAGATACTCAACATCACTAATCCTCAAGTAACTACATATATAAACCACAATGAGATATCACATTACACCTGTCAGAATGGCTAGTATGAAAAAGACGAGAAATACCAAGTGTTGGCAAGGATGTGGAGAAAAAGGAACCCTCCTACACTGTTGAAGGGAATGTAGATGGTGCAGCCACTATGGAAACTATATGGAGGTTCCTCAAACCGTTAAACATAGAACTACCCTAGGATCCAGCAATCACACTACCATATGTTTCCCCAAAGAAAAAAAAACACTGATTTAAAAAGATATATACACCCTTATGTTTACTGTAGCATTATTTACAATAGCCACGATATAAAAACAACCTAAAAGTCTATTGACAGATGAATGGATAAAGAAGGTAAGGTATATGATGGAAACTTTTTGTAAGACTCCAGAAAGTGAGAGGTCAAGTCAATTACACTAAGCTGGATAGGCTGTGGATTGCCATGTCCTATCACTTACGATGTTGAAATTAAACCAACATAGAGGAAAACGGAACTTAGACACAATAAAAACTAGGTGATGATGACATTTTAAGCTCCTAAAACTAGTCCTGCCTGGAGTTATTTTACATAAGAATTGTTAAGTTCCATGCGGCAGTCCATATATATATATTTTTTTCAATAGATGAAATTTATTGTCAAATTGGTTTCCATACAACACCCAGTGCTCATCCCAACAGGTGCCCTCCTCTATACCCATCACCCACCCCCCCCTCCCTCCCACCCCCCATCAACCTTCAGTTTGTTCTCAGTTTTTAAGAGTCTCTTATGCTTTGGTTGTCTCCCACTCTAACCTATTTTTTTTTCCTTCCCCTCCCCCATGGGTTTCTGTTAAGTTTCTCAGGATCCACATAAGAGTGAAACCATATGGTATGTGTTTTTCTCTGTATGGCTTATTTCACTTAGCATCACACTCTCCAGTTCCATCCACGTTGCTACAAAGGGCCATATTTCGTTCTTTCTCATTGCCATGTAGTACTCCATTGTGTATATAACCACAATTTCTTTATCCATTCATCAGTGGATGGACATTTAGGCTCTTTCCATAACTTGCCTATTGTTGAGAGTGCTGCTATAAACATTGGGGTACAAGTGCCCCTACGCATCACCACTCCTGTATCCCTTGGGTAAATTCCTAGCAGTGCTATTGCTGGGTCATAGGGTAGGTCTATTTTTAATTTTCTGAGGAACCTCCACACTGTTTCCAGAGAGGCTGCACCAATTTGCATTCCCACCAACAGTGCAAGAGGGTTCCCGTTTCTCCACATCCTCTCCAGCATCTATAGTCTCCTGATTTGTTTCATTTTGGCCACTCTGACTGGCGTGAGGTGATATCTGAGTGTGGTTTTGATTTGTATTTCCCTGATAAGGAGCGACGTTGAGCATCTTTTCATGTGCCTGTTGGTCATCCGGATGTCTTCTTTCAAGAAGTGTCTATTCATGTTTTCTGCCCATTTCTTCACTAGGTTATTTGTTTTTCAGGTGTGGAGTTTGGTGAGCTCTTTATAGATTTTGGATACTAGCCCATTGTCCGATATGTCATTTGCAAATATCTTTTCCCATTCCGTTGGTTGCCTTTTAGTTTTGTTTGTTGTTTGCTTTGCTGTGCAGAAGATTTTTATCTTCATAGGGTCCCAGTAGTTCATTTTTGCTTTTAATTCCCTTGCCTTTGGGGATTTGTCGAGTAAGAGATTGCTACGGCTGAGGTCAGAGAGGTCTTTTCCTGCTTTCTCCTCTAGGGTTTTGATGGTTCCTGTCTCACATTCAGGTCCTTTATCCATTTTGACTTTATTTTTGTGAATGGTGTGAGAAAGTGGTCTAGTTTCAACCTTCTGCATGTTGCTGTCCAGTTCTCCCAGCACCATTTGTTAAAGAGACTGTCTTTTTTCCATTGGATGTTCTTTCCTGCTTTGTCAGAGATTAGTTGGCCATACGTTTGTGGGTCTAATTCTGGGGTTTCTATTCTATTCCATTGGTCTATGTGTCTATTTTTGTGCCAATACCATGCTGTCTTGATGATGACAGCTTTGTAGTAGAGGCTAAAGTCTGCGATTGTGATGTCTCCTGCTTTGGTCTTCTTCTTCAAAATTACTTTGGCTATTCAGGGCCTCTTGTGGTTCCTATGAATTTTAGGATTGCTTGTTCTAGTTTCGAGAAGAATGCTGGTGCAATTTTGATTGGGATTGCATTGAATATGTAGATAGCTTTGGGTAGTATTGACATTTTGACAATATTTATTCTTCCAATCCATGAGCAGGGAATGTCTTTCCATTTCTTTATATCTTCTTCAATTACCTTCATAAGCTTTCTATAGTTTTCAGCATACAGATCTTTTACATCTTTGATTAGATTTATTCCTAGGTATGTTATGGTTCTTGGTGCAATTGTGAATGGGATCAGTTTCTTTATTTGTCTTTCTGTTGCTTCATTGTTAGTGTATAAGAATGCAACTGATTTCTGTACATTGATTTTGTATCCTGCAACTTTGCTGAATTCATGTATCAGTTCTAGCAGACTTTTGGTGGAGTCTATTGGATTTTCCATGTATAATATCATGTCATCTGCAAAAAGCGAAAGCCTGACTTCATCTTTGCCAATTTTGATGCCTTTGATTTCCTTTTGTTGTCTGATTGCTGAAGCTAGAACTTCCAGCACTATGTTAAACAACAGCGGTGAGAGTGGGCATCCCTGTCGTGTTCCTGATCTCAGGGAAAAAGCTCTCAGTTTTTCCCCGTTGAGGATGATGTTAGCTGTGGGCTTTTCATAAATGGCTTTTATGATCTTTAAGTATGTTCCTTCTATCCCGACTTTCTCGAGGGTTTCTATTAAGAAAGGGTGCTGAATTTTGTCAAAGGCCTTTTCTGCATCGATTGACAGGATCATATGGTTCTTTTCTTTTCTTTTATTAATGTGATGTATCACGTTGATTGATTTGCAAATGTTGAACCAGCCCTACATCCCAGGAGTGAATCCCACTTGATCATGGTGAATAATTCTTTTTATATGCTGTTGAATTCGATTTGCTAGTATCTTATTGAGAATTTTTGCATCCATATTCATCAGGGATATTGGCCTATAGTTCTCTTTTTTTACTGGGTCTCTGGTTTAGGAATCAAAATAATACTGGCTTCATAGAATGAGTCTGGAAGTTTTCCTTCCCTTTCTATTTCTTGGAATAGCTTGAGAAGGATAGGTATTATCTCTGCTTTAATCGTCTGGTAGAACTCCCCTGGGAAGCCATCTGGTCCTGGACTCTTATTTGTTGGAGATTTTTGATAACCGATTCAATGTCTTCACTGGTTATGGGTCTGTTCAAGCTATTTCCTCCTGATTGAGTTTTGGAAGAGTGTGGGTGTTTAGGAATTTGTCCATTTCTTCCAGGTTGTCCAATTTGTTGGCATATAATTTTTCATAGTATTCCTTGATAATTGTATATCTGAGGGATTGGTTATACTAATTCCATTTTCATTCATGTTTTTATCTATTTGGGTCATCTCCCTTTTCTTTTTGAGAAGCCTGGCTAGAGGTTTATCAATTTTGTTTATTTTTTCAAAAAACCAACTCTTGGTTTCGTTGATCTGCTCTACAGTTTTTTAGATTCTATATTGTTTATTTCTGCTCTGATCTTTATGATTTCTCTTCTTCTGCTGGGTTTAGGCTGCCTTTGCTGTTCTGCTTCTATTTCCTTTAGGTGCGCTGTTAGATTTTGTATTTGGGATTTTTCTTGTTTCTTGAGATAGGCCTGGATTGCAATGTATTTTCCTCTCAGGACTGCCTTCACTGCATCCCAAAGCGTTTGGATTGTTGTATTTTCATTTTCGTTTGTTTCCATATATTTTTTAATTTCTTCTCTAATTGCCTGGTTGACCCATTCATTCTTTAGTAGGGTGTTCTTTAACCTCCATGCTTTTGGAAGTTTTCCAGACTTTTTCCTGTGGTTGATTTCAAGCTTCATAGCATTGTGGTCTGAAAGTATGCATGGTATAATTTCAATTCTTGTATACTTATGAAGGGCTGTTTTGTGACCCAGTATATGATCTATCTTGGAGAATGTTCCATGTGCATTCGAGAAGAAAGTATATTCCGTTGCTTTGGGATGCAGACTTCTAAATATATCTGTCAAGTCCATCTGACCCAATGTATCATTCAGGGCCCTCGTTTCTTTATTGACCGTGTGTCTAGCTGATCTATCCATTTCTGTAAGTGGAGTGTTAAAGTCCCCTGCAATTACCACATTCTTATCAATAAGGTTGCTTATGTTTATGAGTAATTGTTTTATATATTTGGGGGCTCCAGTATTCGGCACAT
Organism: Panthera tigris; assembly: GCF_018350195.1. NCBI lineage: Eukaryota > Metazoa > Chordata > Mammalia > Carnivora > Felidae > Panthera > Panthera tigris. The sequence continues at coordinate 42,889,446 of NC_056661.1, read as the reverse complement.
AGACATTTATAATTGTTAGCTCTTCCTGATGGATAGACCCTGTAATTATTATATAATGCCCTTCTTCATCTCTTGTTACAGCCTTTAACTTAAAGTCTAGTTTGTCTGATATAAGTATGGCTACTCCAGCTTTCTTTTGGCTTCCAGTAGCATGATAAATAGTTCTCCATCCCCTCACTCTCAATCTAAAGGTGTCCTCAGATCTAAAATGAGTCTCTTGTAGACAGCAAATAGATGGGTCTTGTTTTTTTATCCATTCTGATACCCTATGTCTTTTGGTTGGCGCATTTAATCCATTTACATTCAGTGTTATTATAGAAAGGTACGGGTTTAGAGTCATTGTGATGTCCATAGGTTTCATGCTTGTAGCGATGTCTCTGGTACTTTGTCTCACAGGATCCCCCTCAGGATCTCTTGTAGGGCTGGTTTAGTGGTGACAAATTCCTTCAGTTTTTGTTTGTTTGGGAAGACCTTTATCTCTCCTTCTATTCTAAATGACAGACTTGCTGGATAAAGGATTCTCGGCTGCATATTTTTTTTCTGTTCAACACATTGAAGATATCGTGCCAATCCTTTCTGGCCTGCCAAGTTTCAAAAGAGAGATCAGTCACGAGTCTTATAGGTCTCCCTTTATATGTTAGGGCACGTTTATCCCTCGCTGCATTCAGAATTTTCTCTTTATCCTTGTATTTTGCCAGTTTCACTATATGTTGTGCAGAAGATTGATGCAAGTTACATCTGAAGGGGGTTCTCTGTGCCTCTTGGATTTCAATGCCTTTTTCCTTCCCCAGATCAGGGACGTTCTCAGCTATTATTTCTTCAAGTATACCTTCAGCACCTTTCCCTCTCTCTTCCTCCTCTGGAATACCAATTATGCATATATTATTTCTTTTTAGTGTATCACTTAGTTCTCTAATTTTCCCCTCATACTCCTGGATTTTTTTATCTCTCTTTTTCTCAGCTTCCTCTTTCTCCATAATTTTATCTTCTAGTTCACCTATTCTCTCCTCTGCCTCTTTAATCCGAGCCGTGGTCGTTTCCATTTTATTTTTCATCTCGTTTAAAGTGTTTTTCAGCTCCTCCTGACTGTTTCTTAGTCCCTTGATCTCTGTAGCAAGAGATTCTCTGCTGTCCTCTATACTGTTTTCAAGCCCAGCGATTAATTTTATGACTATTATTCTAAATTCACTTTCTGTTATATTATTTAAATCCTTTTTGATCAGTTCATTGGCTGTTGTTATTTCCTGGAGATTCTTTTGAGGGGAATTCTTCTGTTTGGTCATTTTGGATAGTCCCTGGAGTGGTGGGGAACTGCAGGGCACTTCCCCTGTGCTGTGGTGTATAACTGGAGTTGGTGGGCGGGGCCGCAGTCAGACCTGATGTCTGCCCCCAGCCCACTGCTGGGGCCACAGTCAGACTGGTGTGTGCCTTCTCCTCCCCTCTCCTAGGGGCGGGATTCACTGTGGGGTGGCGAGGCCCGTCTGGGCCACTTGCACACTGCCAGGCTTGTGGTGCTGGGGATCTGGCGTATTAGCTGGGGTGGGTAGGCAAGGTGCACGGGGGCAGGAGGGGCAGGCTTAGCTCGCTTCTTCTTAGGTGATCCACTTCAGGAGGGGCCCTGTGGCAGCGGGAGGGACTCAGACCCGCTGCCGGAGGGGTGGCTCCACAGAAGCACAGCGTTAGGTGTTTTCGCGGAGCCAGCAAGTTCCCTGGCAGGAACTGGTTCCCTTTGGGATTTTGGCTGGGGGATGGGCGAGGGAGATAGAGCTGGCGAGCACCTTTTTCCCCGCCAAACTGAGCTCTGTCCTCCCGGGGCTCAGCAACTCTCCTTCCCTTTGTCCTCCAGCCATCCCGCTTTCTGAGCAGAGCTGTTAGCTTATAACCTTCCAGAAGTCAAGTCCTGCTTGCTGTTGGAACACACTCTGTCCGTCCCCTTGGCTTTTGCAAGTCAGACTCGGGGGCTCTGCTTGGCCGGCGGGCCGCCCCTCTGCCCCGGCTCCTTCCCGCCAGTCCCTGGAACGTGCACCGCCTCTCTGCCCTTCCTACCCTCTTCTGTGGGCCTCTCGTCCGCTCTTGGCTCCGGAGACTCCGTTCTGCTAGTCTTCTGGCAGTTTTCTGGGTTATTTAGGCAGGTGTAGGTGGAATCTAAGTGATCAGCAGGACGCACGGTGAGCCCAGCATCCTCCTACGCCGCCATCTTCTGCCGGTCTCTATATTTTTTTTTTCTTAGATTAATGTATTAGAGTAGTATGGAATATGTATATGTGTATATTTTTTATTCACAGCCGAGGTCCACTTTTGCAGGTTTGGACCAGACAATCATCCAGAACCCTTCCCACTCTAAAATTTTCTATTTTTTCTAAAATTTTCAATGAAATTCATCAATTAATAACCAAATGTTCATATGTATTAAATGAAAAGATGGAATGTCCTTTTAATGGCTAAGTTACCTAATATATTTAAAAACTTGTGCAGAGAAGGAATAGCTTCCCTTTGCAAATTTGACAATTAAAACAACAGGCTAGACATCTCACCAAAGAGGATCACAGAAGGCATATACACGTATGAAAAAATGTTCCACATTATATGTCATCAGGGAAATACAAACTTAAACAACAATGGGATACCACTACATACCCTGACACACACCTTGGCCAAAATCCAGAACTGTGACAACACCAAATGCTAGTGAGGATTTCAAACAACAGGAAGTCTCACTTATTGCTACTGAGACTATGAAATGATACAGTCACTTGGGAAGACAGTCTGACAGTTTCTTAGGAAATAAAACATACTCTTAACTATATTAACCCAGAAAACACACTACTTGGTATCTGCCCAAACTTGTTAAAAATTTATGTCCACATGCACAAAAAAAAATAAATAAATAAATAAAACAACCTGTACACCTTATTTTGTGGCAGTTTTTTTTCATAATGAAAAAAATGAGCTATCATGTCACAAAAAGACATGGAGAAACTTTAAATTCATATTACTAAGTGCAAGAAGCAAATTTAAAAGGCTACACATTGTATTATTGCAACTATATGACGTTTTGGAAAAGGCAAAAATATGGAGACAGTAAAAAGATCAGTGGAGTGGGGAGGAAGATGAATAGGCAGAACACAGAGGATTTTTAGGGCAGTGGAAACACTCTATATGATATTGCAATGATAGATATATGCCATTATACTTTTGTCCAACTGTACTGAATATAAAAGATTGAAAAAAGAACCCTAATGTAAACTACAGAGTTTGGGTTATTATATGTAAAAGTGTAGGTTCATTCTTGGGAAAAAAAAAAAAAAAGTATTCTGGTGAGTGAGGCTGATAATAAGGGAGACTATGTGTGTGTATGTGTGTGTGTGGGGGGGGGGCAAGAGACACATGGGAAATTTTTGTACCTTCCAGAATATTGTTGTAACCAAATTCTAAATACTTTTTAATTTTTAAAAAATACACTAAAAACATGTTTCCTTTAATTTACAATGTATTTTTCAAAACGGTAATCATACAAAAGGATTGCAAGATTCAAATCTCCAATATTATCTGAATTTAATAGGTGTTTCAATTGCTGGGAAATAATCATGGCATGTGTTAAGCCTATGACTTAAAGCAGTAATCTAAGGCATAATGATGGACTCTTTAAAGATCAGAAAATGTGTTTACTATGAGATTTTATGTCAGCTTTTATTCTCTCCTTATCCCTGTTTTGGAAATGTGTTGGAAGATTTTGGTGAAGGGGGAAGTGGTGGGAGGTCAAAGCCAAGATTTCTCACACAAGGCCATTTTGAAACGAATTCTAATATTTTTTCCTGAAAAACTTAAAAATGAGGAAATTAAATAATCTGGCATACCTTCACCCTTAATAAGCTTTTATATATTTTACCTATATCTCTCTGGGAGGTGGGGTGGGAACTAAGAGTCATTGTAGATACATGCATACATGATTGTTATTTCATATCCCAGAACAGGCATTTTGTGCTGAATTACTTGATTTTCTGGTCTGGCTGACTGAATTTGTTGCATCATTGTAAATTCATTTCCTTAGACAATGTTTAAATTATACTCTTGTAAAGCCTGATTGATTATAATGCTAAGCTCTCATGATGGGTTTAATAAATACATACTCAATTGAATAAATACTGACCTGCATAGCCCCACTGATGGGATAGTGACCTACATTATACACTTCATTAGGAGAGTGGCATGAGTAATCCTCCAATTATACAGGGGCCAGCAAACCACGGCCACATCAAGCCAAATCCCAATCTCACTTGTTTTTATAAAAACAGATTTATTGGAATAGTGACACATTTATACCCATTTCTTTATACGTTGTCTGTGGTTATTTCCACCCTACGGTAGTTGACAGAGTTGAAGAGTTGCAATAAAGACCATAAAGCCCAAAGAACTGAAAATATTTGCTATCTGGCCCTTTACAGAAACAAAAAATACTGTCCCTGCCCCAATATATTTATTTCTATATTGTCTATCACAATGAAAACTTAACATCATACTTTATCCATATAAGCTTAATTTTTAAAAAATCAGAACATAGGGACAAAGCATCAAATGACAGAGTAAACTACACAAATGGAAATTCTATGTGTTTATTTTTTTTACTTTAAAATCATATTATAATCACATTATAATTTAAAGTATGAATACCTAGTGGATTGTACAAGATTTTTTAAATTAAGTGGTGTTTTGCCTCGGCATTAAAATAATGATACCATCTTTTTTTTTTTTTTTTTTAATTTTTTTTTCAACGTTTTTAATTTATTTTTGGGACAGAGAGAGACAGAGCATGAACGGGGGAGGGGCAGAGAGAGAGGGAGACACAGAACCGGAAACAGGCTCCAGGCTCCGAGCCATCAGCCCAGAGCCTGACGCGGGGCTCGAACTCACGGACCGCGAGATCGTGACCTGGCTGAAGTCGGACGCCTAACCGACTGCGCCACCCAGGCGCCTCAATGATACCATCTTTAAAACACATGTAGTAAGGAATGAACCCCATATATTAAATGAGTTCTTTGTAGCTGGAAATAGTCAAACCCAGTGAGGTGTAGAAGGAGTATTAATGAAATCGTGCCCCATAGGGTTAACGAGATTGAAACTAGCACGAAGTTTAAAGCTTGTTTTCCATAGAATTGTTTCCCCCTCATCAGCTATTATGTCTTTTCAGACCCTGCTAACAAATCCACTAAACTCTTCTACAGAAGCTTGGACTCAAGGTTAACTGAAAGGTTCTAGCTTATGAACAAGCCAGGCCTGATACTCATCCAAGATAACTATAAGGAGCTCAAGAGCCCATCCAGTTTTTACTGGCTCTCAGAGCATACATATAGCCCCTTCCTTCTTGTCCTAAGATAACCTCCTGGTGTCAGGGGCTAAACACTCATTCTGGTGTCAAGTCTCCACCCCAAAGTGAACATGGGACATATGTTATGTATATGTTTGCTCAATGTACATGCTCCATCTTTCCTCATGAATAGTCATAAGGGATGCCTTTTTTTTTTTTTTTCAACGTTTTTTATTTATTTTTGGGACAGAGAGAGACAGAGCATGAATGGGGGAGGGGCAGAGAGAGAGGGAGACACAGAATCGGAAACAGGCTCCGGCTCCGAGCCATCAGCCCAGAGCCTGACGCAGGGCTCGAATTCACGGACCGCGAGATCGTGACCTGGCTGAAGTCGGACGCTTAACCGACTGCGCCACCCAGGCGCCCCATAAGGGATGCCTTTTGTATCATTACGTATGTGATCTCATTCCCTATAATTACAAAAAATTTGTTGTGTCCCTCTTCAAGGAGGTGGATTTGAAAGTTGTCCTCCCACCTTCTCTTGTGGAGGCCTCTTTTAGTAAACCCTTTCCTTGCTACAAGACTGATGTCTTAATGATTGGCTTTGCTGCATATCAGGCAAACAGATGTGGATGCAGCTACATTATGAGAAGATTACAAGGATTCTCTAGATTGCTTTCAATTGAGATTTAGTGATGTTTGGGCAAAATAAATAGGACTGAAGGGCCTCCACTTAAAATTAAAAGCTTGGGTGCCTGAGTGGCTCAGTTAGTTAAGTGCCCAACTCTTGATTTTGGCTCCGGTCATGATCTCACAATTTGTGAGTTTGAGCCTTGCATCAGGCTCTGTCCTGGGATTCTCTCCTCTCTCTCCATCTCTGCTCCTCCTGAACTCACTTGCATGCTCTCTCTCTTAAAATTAGTCAATAAAGTTAAATAAAACAAAATGAAATAAAATAAAAATAAAACAAAATAAAATAAAATAAAATAAAATAAAATAAAATAAAATAAAATAAAATAAAATCTTGTGTGGGGGCGCCTGGGTGGCTCAGTTGGTTAAGCGTTGGACTTCAGCTCAAGTCATGATCTCACAGTTCGTGAGTTTGAGCCCTGCTTCAGGCTCTGTGCTGATAGCTCACAGCCTGGAGCCTGCTTCAGATTCTGTCTCTCTCCCTCTCTCTCTCTCTGTCTCTTTCTCTCAAAAATAAAAATAAACATTAAAAAAATTAAATAAAACAAAAGGTCAGGCATGAAGAAAAAAAATCAGAATTCCTTAGAAGAACTAAGATTTACACAGGGAGAAATGGCACAGGAGTAAGAAAAGGTATATTACGTTTCTAGAAGAAAACAATTCAACCACTTGGGCTGAAATCAAAAGAATTGAACATGTGGGACACATGGAAAACTACCATGTAGTAAACAATCAGTAGTCATACTTTGGTATCTGAATTTCTGGTCTTTTCTTGTATCTGTACACTTCTACACAATCAAGGCTTACTGAATATACAATTAAGTCACTTGCTTTTTCCATTTAGTAATCAAAACAATGACCATTTTCCCGTAATATTAGATACTCTTTTTAATGGCATACTATTACATCTTGCCTCATTGAATCACAGTTTATTTAATACCAGCTTTTGCTATTTCCACTAAGATGGTCAAAGAGGAACATGATTTATTTTTTTTAATTTTTTTTAACGTTTATTCATTACAGAGACAGAGATAGAGACAGAGCATGAATGGGGGAAGGTCAGAGAGAGAGGAAGACACAGAATCTGAAACAGGCTCCAGGCTCTGAGCGGTCAGCACAGAAACGATGCAGGGCTCGAACTCACGGACCGCGAGATCATGACCTGAGCAGAAGTCGGTCGCCCAACCGACTGAGCCACCCAGGCGCCCCAAGAGGAACATGATTTAAACAAAATTCTGTTGCCAATAGATTAATCTGATATTTGAAATTTAGACGGTCACGGACAAATTTTGCAATGAAAAGGGAGAAGGGGCAATGCTATTTGTGAGACACTGATACCGCCTTTAAATTTATCTGATGGATTTGGTTAAGGAAAGAAACTAAGAAAGAGGATCCATAGACACATATACTATGCCGTGTTTTATATTTGAATACCAACTGTGGCATATTGTGTTAAATGATACCTTACAAGCATTAAGTTTTCCTTTTTGCTGTAAGGCTATGACAGAATTCACTTTTTTACTAATGTGTGTCAGAAGAGATGGCAGAGTCCATAATTAGCCAAGCTTTCTCTGATTATTTCTGGATATTGAGGGGATAGTTCACTTTTACATTTCCTTGTGCCATTAATATTATTTTTGTCTGAAGAGAAGGAAGATGAGTTGTATGCCTATAACTTTGTCCAAACTTGTCTCCTATGCCCCATTACTGGATTATCAGCTTTCCTTTCTCTTCTGTACTTTTCTGTGAAGATTTCATATCTTGTGTATTGGGAGAATAATATTTCTGGAAAGAGTTTTTTATTTCTATTTTGTATAAAGAAATACAAGAAGGATTATGTGTTGCTTAAATATGTATATCAATAACTTAACAGAGAATGATACAAGATAAAAGTACTTTTTTAAAGAATGTGGTGGTCCTCAAAAGAAAACAATTCAGAGTTAAAAAAAAAACACATTTTTTATTGAGTCTATTTCTGTAGCACTTCCATGTTCTTTAATCTCTTTTCCTTTCTTTTTATCACTTGGTTTTTGAAAACTTAATTCTCTGTGCTATACTTCGGGCAGTAAAAAGTATATCCAGAATGAGAAAACTTCTTAAATTTTGGTTTTTACTAGAGCAAAGATCCTTGAATGGAACAAGAGAGAAACAAACCCTATAAGATTGATGGAAAGAAAGAGAAAAAGAAGTTGAAGAAACAGAGGTGCTAGTAATGAGGATTTGTTTGGTCCCAAATGACAAACTATTCTACCAGGCAAGCACAAATATCTCATCCTCATATGCTAGGTCAAAGAGGCTCCTCTTTTTAAAAAAAAAAAATAATTATGTTTATTCATTTTTGAGAGCACGAGAGAGAGACAGCATCAGCAGGGGAGAGTCAGAGAGAGGGAGACACAGAATCTGAAGCGGGCTCCAGGCTCTGAGTTGTCAGCATAGAGCCTGACACAGGCTTTGAACCCATGGAATGCAAGATCATGACCTCAGCCAAAGTCAGATACTTAACTGACTGAGCCACCCAGGTGCCCCTTTAAAGGCACCTCCTAATCCTACTATTGGTTCTTGGCAGTTGTAAACACAGTGTTCTATCAGGAAATGGGAAAAAATGATTAAATTACAAGTGAAATTTCTGATCAGTTTTCCTGAACTCAAAAAGATGTTCCTGACACATGGCCTTTCTTAGTAAATTAATAACATGCGATCTTAATTTATTTTCTGGTATAACTCACCATATATGTGACAATTTGATTTAAAGTCAGTTTTTAAAAAAGTAGTAGGTTAATTATCTAGATAAAATTCACAGGGTAGTGATGTGCCAAATCAACGTTGACTAAGAATCACCATGCATATGTTTGGTGAACTGTATTAGATCAGAAAGCCATGCTCCGAGTCGTTCTCTTACAAATACAATGTTTTGGAATAACAGGTTCAGTGTGAATTCTTCTACTAAGAGTAAATCAGTGATAGTCGATATGAATTATTTAGTCAATTAGTCTATCTACTTGCTAATAGGTTGCTATTTCTTTCCTAAGCACACAAAATGGATTCTGAAAAGCACGCCTCTTTCTGTGGGTCTCCAATGCCCTGCTCTAGCTGCAGTGCTCTGTTAATGGTTGTGCAAAAGCAGAAGGATAATTCAGACCAGACATTAAGGACTTAATGCTTTAATTATGTGATTATTTAACATAGTGTTTTTAAAAGAGATTTTCTTTCTTATTGAGCAAATAAATCACAATTACTAGGCTAGTGTCAGAGGAGATATTGTAGCTTTGCGGTTTGGGGTTTGGATTCAGATTTTAAACCTGTGTTTGTGGATTAAGAATGTTGTTGTGTTGGGTAAGTCAATAACTTCTTCAACACCTGGTGCCTCATTTATAAAATGGAAATAATGATATCTAATGTATATAGTTGTTATTAGGAGTAAATTAGATAATACCATGAAGTAACTTAATCTACAGTAGCTTAATGCATAAGAGGTCTCAAAATCCCCTCTTAAAAGCTTCTCAAGACCATAAGTTCCAAATTTTTTCTTAGGTTTATTTATTTATTTTGAGAGAGAACATGCACAAGGAGGGGAGGGGCAGAGAGATGGAAAGACAGAATCCCAAGCAGGCTCCACACCATCAGCACAGAGTCCATTGCAGGGCTTGAACTCACAAACCATGAGACCATGACCCGGTATCATGAGTCGGATGCTTAACCTACTGTGCCACCCAGGTGCCCCAAGGGCGGAGGTTCTATCACACTCCTACAGAAGTATGTAAAGAAGAAGCTTCCTTTAGAAACTGCCCCATATAATGTCATATAGATTAAGGACAAGAAGGCTAATTTGTCAGTACGAACGCAAAGAAAATGGGAAGATAAAGATTTATTCACATCAGGTTCTGCTCATGTTCCAATCCTTAGTTTTATTTTAAATCCTTTAAGATTTTATTTATTTCAGGCCTCACAGCTGTTATCTTAGGTAGTACTGCAAAAACTTTTAAAAACATCATTAAATTAAGTTAAATTTAGAAACAGTTACACATAACACTTTTCCAGAGCTCACTTGCTCCTTCCTTCTTTTCCTTCCTCTCTCTTTTGCTCATGAAAATGTGCATATATATATGGAGAGTGTTTCTTTCTCTCAATCTTTATCTGGTATTAAGTATCTTCAAGTAAACAAAAATATATACGATTCTCATCAACCACTCTAAATATGTGACAAATTGCAGGATATGACACTTACAATTAAATCATACTTGAGACTTTCAAACAAAAGTAGAAAAGTAATACATATATTACTATTACTAATAGTCCATATATTGAAATGAAATCTGATCTGGTGAACAGTAATCCTGTGTGTCAAAATGTGGTATTTAGAAGATAAACAGACCAATAGAGTTGCTCTCCATATGTTTGTTAATTTGTTTTCTCTTGTATTACAAAAATTGAAGCAGCTTTTAAAACATATATGTCTAATACTCATGTTCTATATTGTTTAGCCAGTCAAATTACCTGTTTTTAATAAGCATGAAAGTCTAGTCTGCACTGAAAGAAACCATGGTGTAAAATCTAAATCTTGGGAAAATTATGTTTATGTCAAAATAATTTTAGATTATTTTTAAAACGTGCTTCCTAATGCAATGACAATTCCATAATTAAAAATAAAAATTATATCTATGGGTAATTTTCAGAAGATTTAGCAGGTTTTAAAATTGGTGATAAGCTAATGTAAGATAAGTATAAAATAATCATTTTCCAAATCCCAGCTAAGGATGAGTTACAAAGTTTTCATCTCTTTGCTAGGAAGCAGAATTATAATAGAACAAATTAAGATTATTTTAGGTCAAATTGATCAATCTCCCTTCTCTGTCACAGGTTGTATTTGGCATGCTCTATATTCTAGGTCTCTGTTGACTGGGCCATTTGTAGAAATCCCATTACATCCATTGATGTGTTCAACCAAGAGTTCCAGCTAAGACACAGCCTAGATCAACTAAACCATGATTTTGCAATATTCAGCTAATCTTAAAACTTATAAAACCTCTTGGATATTAATACAATGCTTCTGAATTCCTGACTCCCAACTTTTGCTTAAGGATTGTGTTGGAGGATAGGGAAAATCCTTTGGTACAACCTGGCTAACAAGTGTCCCAACCCGAATAGAAAGTTAATTGTCTGGCCCATGCTTCCTTTACCAGCAATGACAGTACAGTAAATATCAGCCAGGTTCCCTCATCATCATGGCAGCCATTCATGTAGCTACATCTTAGATTATAGTCTTTCCTTTGAGGAAGAAAGAGACTGTGGGTATGAACTTCTGTACTTTGAATCAAATATTCAGACTCCTTATAAGACTGCATGGCCTGACCCTTAGCATTCTGTCCAACTTCATTTTATACCACTTTTCCTTTTATTCAAACTCTCTCTGCCAGTGTTCTCTAGGTTCTTAGAAAAAAAACAGCATGTTCTTGCCTCAGGACTTTGCACATGATGCTAAGAGAGAAGAAACCAGCAAGAGTGCCATTTCAGGTCAAGGTCTATTGAAGATAGCTTCACCCTGATCTCACAGGATGTGGGGACTTCATACTCCCATGACCAAGGACCTCGGGTGACATGGGATGTAAACTCTAAAGGATTCTTGATCTCCATGTCTATGGACAAAGTGTCTCTGACAGCCTTAGGAGAGTCTGCCAAGTAAGATTGCAGGTGAAGGGGACTGAAATCAAAAGCACATTGAAGATGGAGGAGAGCCACTCAGAAACAAGAAGAAAGAGTCTGGACAGTGCACCAAAGGGGTCTTAATGACATTCATCACATCAACAGCGTTTTATCTCTAATAATGACCTATTCGTTTTTTGTGTTATAACTCTTCTAATCCATACTTATGATTCTGGGGCTAATTACTAAAAGGAAACGTGTTACACATCAATGACTTGTCCAAGTAGTATTGGAAATTGGCCTCAGAGTTCCAAATATGGAGTAGAAGGTAAAGGATTAAAATACAAAGGAGGAAGCAAAATATTATCAATTTCAACAACAAAAGCAAAAGGTTATATAAAGAACAGTGCAACTAAAGCTTCTTAAAAATCAAGGGTACAAGAAAACAGAACTGATGGGGGTAAATGGAAGAGCACACCACATTGATTCTCAGCTTAGCAGGCCTTTTCCTCTGCTAGAGGGAAAACTCCTTAATCATATTGATAGTCCTGCTAGCAAGACAGATATACTAATTGGATGTCTGGCCCAGTTGTGTAAGATTGAGGAAGTACTTCATTTCATAAACTTTTTCAAAAGAAGTCTCCATAAGCAAGAAGAAAAACGACACTATTATATATTCCAAGTAGGAACTTAGAATGTAATAGAGAATTGGTAACATATACTGCAAAAAGGTAGAGCCCTGGTTTAAGTAAATGGATGGGTGATTTGTTTTGTCATTCCACATTCATTCTGCCTTCTTTTGGTGACAGCACAGTAATTCCCTGTTAAAGAATTACTTCTCTTCCTTTGTAAGCAATATGGTGGAACTGCCAGTCAAGGTGATGCACTTTTCTTAACCAAGGAATGAATATGTGATGCCTATCAGGTCAATCCAACATTCTCTTCATATCCTGCTGGTCTACGAGTCAAGTAGAGGAACACAAGAATGAAGAATAACTCAAGTTGATACATTCTATTGTCAGTATTCAGGTAAGTTGGAATCCTGGTACCGGAATGAATGGAATAGTCATTGTTTTGTCTCATCTATGGTACCCTAGTCATTTGTTTGATTCTGTGACCAATGTAAACTTATAATAAAATTAATTGGCATGAGTAGCAAGGGATGCCCACCTCCTCTCTGCTAAGGTACAAACTTCAGTATCAAAGCTCTTTATAATTTGATGCAGTTTAACTTTAAATGGCTTGGATTCTATGTGACTCCCAGAATACGTGTTACTGGAAGTATTCTTTATGACTGCATTACTCTGTACCCAGAGCTTTATAGGCAACTGCTTTTTAGCAGGTGCTTAATAAGCATCACATTTTATAATAGTAGATTGTGAAGATAAATGAAAATTATATAAATTATCATGAATATGTCATTTAATGCTTTGGAAATTTTTTTCTCTCAGCAATGAGATGAAAAGACTGGATTTCAAGGTGTAAAATCCTATAGGCTTCTTTAAAATTTCTTCCTCTCCCCCATGTAACCAATAATTATTGCTTAGTATGTGCTGGTTTCTCATCTTAATTCTTTATACACATTATTTCATTTAATCTCTATGATAACCATATGAGAAAGACATCAATATCACTTGGGGAATTCATTTGGTCACAAGTTGCAGAAAACCATTTACAATGGTTTAGACCCAGTAATTTATTTACTTCAGACACACACAAAAATCTAAGCTTAGGCAGCTGGTGTCTTGTTGATGTCATAATTAGAACTTTTGAAATGCTCTTGGGTTTTCCGGACATGTTCACAAGACTGCCTACCCAGCTCCTTGCACTGTGATCCTGTTCCAGGCAAGTCAAACAGAGAAAGGCGGGAATGTCCAGAACTCAGATCTCTTTCTTCCTGCATCTAGAAGAAAAAACATACTTTCTTCACAACCCACAGCCAACTTCTACTTACATCATGCTAAGTAGAACTGTTATGAGGCAACTCTCAGCTTTAAGAGAACTAGATAAACAAAGTTTTTAGCTGGAACTATTTCCAGACCTCAAACTGAAGTCCTGCTGGCAATGAAAACAGAAAAATAAATGTTTGGAAGACAAATGATATTGTCAGCTGCAAAACTTTCTCCCCCTTTTATTTTTTCTTATTTTTTTATGTTTGTTGAGGTTTAGTTGACATATGTATTATATATGTTTCAGGTGGACGACATCATGATGCAACATTTGCATATATTGCAAAATAATCACCATAGTCAGGTTAGTTCACATCCGTCACAATACAGAGTTAGAATTTTTTTTCCAATGAGAACTTTTAGGATCTACTCATTTATCAACTTTCAAATATGCAATACTGTGCTATTAACTATAGTCACCGTGCTATATATTAGTTATTTATTTTATAACTGGAAGTCTGCACCTTTCGATCCCCTTCTTCCATACTTTTTGCAGAACCTTTTTAATTTCCATTTTACGCTTGAGGAATGAGGGCGCCAAAAGGAGAACAGCAATCTTTCACAGATAGTAAAAGGGGAAAAGAGGAATTGGAAGCTAAGAAGTCTGACAGAGAATCCAAACTCTAAATAATGGTTTTATCAATACAGTATAGAACCACAAAGAGGCAGCCAAAACTATTTAGAATGTCAAACTGTTTTAATAATTAAATGTTCAGAAACCAATTGGATCAATGAGGCCAGATTTTTAAATGATGACTTATAAGTCTGTGTTAATTACTGCAAAACTATTTTTTGTCACCTTCTTATTGTGTATATTGGGTCGTAAGCTTCCATTTAGGAAGCTGCATTAAATCTTTCAGGTTCTTATATTTTAAGAGCATATGCCACATCTTTTATCCACCTATCTATCTATCAATCAGTCATCTATCCATCCATCCATCCATCCATCTATTATCAAACTTTTGAAGAGAATGTGGGTTGATATAAACAGGTTCATTTGAGGAGACCAAAACGAAGGCTTAGAAGCATGACCCAAACTTATGTAAGCTAATAAATTATGAGACCCAGTTTATTCGTGTGTGAAACAAACTGATAGTAGATAAACCGTTTTTCAGAACAGATTAAATGCATATAAAACTTCTAGCAGAGTACAAGCCACAGTTAATGTCTATTAATTTATTTTGCAAGAAAAAAGGCATGAGCGGGGGAGGGGCAAAGAGCTAGGGAGAAAGAATCCCAAGCAGGCTCTGTGCTGTCAGCGTAAGGCCCAATGCGGGGCTCAATCTCATGAATCATGAGATCATCACTAGAGCTGAAATCAACAGTCAGAGGCTTAACCAACTGGGCCATCCAGGTGCCCTGGCACGTATTATTTTAATGATTTATGAATACTTTGGAGTTTCTCTTTTTTCCTTACCAAAAAATATGTATACATTATATCAAATGTTTTAAAAATAAGAAGTAAATCAAGAAAATACAATAAAGACCAACATGATCCTTACATATTCTATCACATTTTTCCTATTTGATTAGTTAATAGAGTAATACAAGTTCCTGGTAACTAATCACATCGTACAGAAAAGCCACGATCTATAGTCCCACTCCTCCTCAATCCTAGTTTCGCTTTTTAATGAAAACTCCCAGCATTTAGATAATATAAATCTTCAACTATTTCTTGACCTATCAACTGTAGAAAATTTCTATGGACTCCCCCAATGTGAATAATAAAGATTAAACTAAAACTACTGATACTATCCTTTATTTTCTCCTTCGATACTGCATAATAATTCTTCTATCGATTATATTTTCATCTTAAATAATATACTTAGACCTCAACTTCTTGTTCCATTAAAATTCAGCAGTATTTTCTGGCATTTTAAGATAGAATTTTCATTCCCTTAGTCTTGCTTCCACTTTTCTCTGTCCACTCTCTCTTCTAGGTTAATGTACTACCTTCTGTAAGTTAGGTTTTAATTTTAACATTGTTGACACTTTTAGTATTAATATTTTATATTGCACCTTCAACAAAATGTATCACACATTGTCCTTAGGGTGATGTTAAAAAGTAGTTTCGCATTTTATGATTATATAAATATGTTTTGGTTATCTAAAAAAGTACCATGGAAAGACTGTGTTTCAAATCTTTAATTATAAACTGGGTTATTTTAAGTTCTCTTCTGTTCTGTGAGTTACTTATATTTGCTCTTAGAATAGATTTTATATCTGAGTTTCTAATTCTTCTTTTTGATTCTGCTAGCTCTCCTCAGAAGCATGCTTTAAATTTAAGAAATAATGATGCAGGTAATGTGTTCTATTGTTGCCTGATCATTAGTACAGTTTCCTTTTGGTTTTCCCTACTGATTTGGGACTATGACCAGAATGTCTACATGGGGTAAAATAAGGTCCAACCTGCTGGCTGGCTGACTACAGAGCTCCTTCTACCAAATGCCAAATGACCATGATCTTGTTACTAATACTGACAGCCACATTTGGTGTCTTAACTTTCCTCAAACTGTTGCTTGGCAGAAAAACCCCACTTGGGGTCTTATCTCAGGGTAACTAACAGATGCCTATGGCCTGAAACTAAGCATAGGAATGCTACTTGGTTTAGTTCTGCATAATGACCATTTGGGATCCCATTTGCCCTTTGCCCTTGACTGTGCCTACTGTCTCTGACACCACAGCCTCTAGAGACCCATAAAACAGATTGGCTCAAAAATCCTCCACCTTCCATATTCTGGGATGTGCAGCTTTCTTTGTATTCATCCTCAACCCACTCCTTTGTGATTTTTAGCTCTTAGTCAGTTATAAATCACCTCCGTTTATCTTCCTTGTATATATTAACTTGAATCATAGGAAATAGCCCATGTTTAACCCTTTTTAACTAACAAAAATGGCAATATTCAACGGTTCAATCAAGGCACTACATTCTGTAAGCCATGCTGTTTCTTCAATTTTTTTATTTCACTAAGTTCTCACAGACGAGGCATAATGATACTAAAACCATCCAATATTGAATTAGAAGCTTATATTATTTTCATTTTTTATTTTTTTAATGTTTATTCATCGTTGAGAGAGAGAGACAAAGAGCGCAAGTGGGGGAGGGGCAGAGAAAGAGGGAGACAGAGAATCTGAAGCAGGCTTCAGGCTCTGAGCTATCAGCACAAGCCCAGACACAGGGCTGAAACTCATGAACTGTTAGATCATGACCTGGGATGAAGTCGGATGCTTAACTGACGGAGCCATTCAAGTGCCCTACGAAGCTTGTATTATTTTTAATAGGAATATTCACAGGGATGTAAATTAAGTCCTGCTGGATTATGGACCTGCCAGAGCCAATTCTTTCTAACCTAGGAAGGCTGAAATGGTTTACAATAAGAAAGAGGTCTTATTCTACTCAGCATTTTTCCACCTAAGACCCTGAACATTTTACAAATCTTACTTAAAATGATAATGGGTAATTTTGGTCTGGTAATCCTTCTTCACTGAAAACAAAGCAAAACAAGAAAGCCCCTCAAACACAACAAACAAAACTCTCATATACTTCCAATACATGATTTTTCCACCAAAACTTAAAATCAGATTAAGTCCAAGGTACAAAATATAGACTCTCTTCCTTGAAGGAGCGGCATAAACTTAGCTGAAGGTTCTCTTGAAAAGACACAGATAGGAAAACACACTACGATGTAACCGTGTGGTTAGAGGCCAGGAACACAAAGCAGACGGTCCCTGTTTCGCTTCCCTTTTCCACGTGCTGGACAAGCTGCAAAAGCAGTGAGACCAGCACTGACAGGCCAGAGTGTCAGATTTAGGATTCCCACACGAGGCTGCCCTGCCATCATCTCCAGATTGCTGTACAAGATTTGCAGCCCTGCTCTGCTTTCTGCTGCCAATAAGAGAGACATCAGGGAGGCAGCTCTGAAGAAGACAGGATATGTTTGCATGTTTACAACTTCAGATACTGCAGTGGCCTCTCGAGGGGCATAGCAACAAGGCCCGGATACTCCTCAGGATCCTCAACACTCGTGCCCTGGGAGTGCGAGGTGTCTGAAAGAATGCGACTGACTCCATGTGCCAGGAGAAGGATGAGATACTGTGCTCTCATTAATGCTTCATTTATGGACCAATTTATGTTTTGTATAGAGCTGATGTTTTCCCTTTCCTTTCAAATACATTCTGCAAGGTTCAACTCATTTTTTCTATTCTACTTGAGATGGCTTAATATCTCATTTTAACCTTTATTCTGCCAAAATAAAGGGATTGTCTTAAACTGATTAACTTCCTAAAGTGGGAACGGATATCATATTCTGATTTTTAAAAAGGTGTGGTGGAGTGTTGGATATGTAGATCTAACTTACACTACAACAGTGTTGTAGATTGAACGCCCTTTGTAATAGGCTATTTTTAAACTGCTTACCTTTATAATATAAATTTGCTGCTTTTGCCAATCCACATCAATTTTCCTGTATTCTGGTAACAACTCCCAATTTTACACTGATGGATTGGTTATTTTGTGCAATTGTCCATCATGGTATCCTGCAAGTATGTGGGCACATACTCCACAGTTGTCGTTTCTTGCTCACTAGAGAATCTCAACCTTGAGCACAGTGATCAAAAAACTGAAGATGGGTTTCACTGATTCATCCCAGGAGTAATGCCCTGAATAATCTGACCAAAATTTCCTGTTCCCCAGACCACTGGATCTGTCTCTATTTTGTCCATCCCCAGCCTTTTTCTTCAATACTTCTTCAATTTTCTGAACTACCCTTATATGTCAATAAATTTATCTATCCATCTATTTATCTATCCATCTATGTATGTATGTAGGTATGTATGTATATATGTATGTATGTGTCTGTCTGTCTATCTAGCTAGCTAGCTATTTTTGCTTAAGAAAACCAGAGTCAGTAACTGAGAAACTGTTAGGAAAAAAAATGTAATGATCTATTTAGATTAAAGACATGCAAAAATATCCAGAAAACATAGTGGCAGATCTGGTATACAAGTCTTTTAATTAGTAGAATCTTTTTTTGGCCAATTGTGACACTGTCAAATGAACCATGTGGTTCAACATTGCTAATTCAGGATTAATTCTTCCCCAAGAAACAGCCTGTTCTTAATGAATTGTGGCTCACTCAACTCAAATGCAACAGATTCAAATAAACCTGTGACAGGATTTTCACATCACATACATGGTCAGATTGACACAAGGTCAAGAGAAAAATAACAAGAAAAAACAAGGCTTCAGAACAATGTTACCCTATTTCTTCTTTCCTCACTCCCTGCATAAAAACATTATAGTGATATTGACAGTAAAAAAATGACATCATTATGCAAACGCTGCAGCTGAGGAAGGAACAATAATTTTAAAGAGGGCAGAGCTGAAGCAAGTGCATATGTGTTAAAGAAATGGGGAAGGAAAAGTATGTGTGCTTCTCCAGGGAATGAGAGTGCATCTGATTTAAAGCAGACCTTTAAAAAGAAAGCAAGACCTGTCCATCAGCTTTGGCTTCAGGAGAGGTATCCTCTCTGGAGAATATGTTCTCTGGTAGGAGAATGGTTAGGATGCCAGGTGCTATATAGACAAAACGAATAGTGTACAGATTCATCAGTTGTTTGGGGTAGGAAACTAAGATGGATTAAACACTGTGAAACATATAATTAATTGCATTATGAAAACAACCTGAGGATCTGACATTAACGAAGTGGGGAAAAAAGTTATATTCAGTGAATTTTGCTATTTAAAAAAATTTTTTAATGTTTATTTTAGAGAGAGAGAGAAAGACAGAGAGCAAGTGGGGGAGGAGAAGAAAGAGAGTAAGACATAGGATCCAAAGCAGGCTTCAGGCTCTGAGCTGTCAGCAGAGAGCCTAACACTGCACCTGAACTCACAAACAGTAAGATCATGTCCTGAGCAGAAGTCAGCACTTAACTGACTAAGCCATCCAGGAGCCCCAGTGATTTTTTTTAATCAAAATCTATCAATAAAATTTCATTGAGCTCCCTAAAACATATTCTTTATTGACATATATACATTACCATATTAACACACATATGATTATTCTGTATACATATAACATATACACATTAATATAACATATACCATAAATCTTAATACACATAAAATGTATACAGCTTGCAACTGTGTGACCTTGGGTAAATATTTTAACTGTTCTGATTCCTCATCTGCAAAATAAATTTAAGTATAATACCTACCACATCTAGTTATCTTGAGGATTAAATAGGGTAATATATGAAAAGTACTCAGAAAAATATACATGCTATTATATGAATGATAAATCTCATTTTACTTTGGTAGAAAATGTCTCTGATCCCTTTATTATCCTTGCAATATTGTGTGATAGAATTAGTGACAGGAAAATTATCTCATCAAAATTCTTCTGAGTTTAAGATGTAAAATTTTGGGGTTTTTTTAATTTGTTTTGTTTTTTGAGAGAGAGATAGAGAAAGAGAGAAAGAGAGAGTAGCACAGGAGCAAAGGGAGAGACAGAATTCAAGCAGGCTCCACACACAGCATGGAGCCTGATGAGAGGCTTGATCCCATGACTGTGCGATCATGACCTGAGCCGAAATCCAGAGTCTGATGTTTAACAAATTGAGCCACCTAGGTGCCCCCAAAACATGAAACTTTGTATTATATAGCTTTTGATATGGTAATGTGCTGACCTATTACTATAAGCTGTCAATCATTCTAATAAATAAGTTTAGGTAAATATTTTGTGCCCAATTCTGTGCTCTGTAAAGCAGATGCAAAGACGAAAACAAGTGCATCTGCTACAGAATCTCATGATCATACCCCCATTAGTTGAGAAAAAAGCTTAAAAGATAGAATTTAGATGAAAACTCTCTGTATGCTGTGTGAATATAATTTGTGTGTATGACATGTTGACAATGAACACATGAAGCTATCTATCCCAGGAATAGCTTTGGTTCTTTAAGATACACTTACTGCTCCTTTCTTTGTACCATTGTTCAATTATTTATATTAAGAATTGGCATTAGGGGCACCTGGGTAGCTCAGTCAGTTAAGTGTCCAAGTTCAGTTCATGTCATGATCTCATGGTTTGTGGGTTTGAGCTATGTATTGGGTTCTGTGTTGACGGCTCAGAGCCTGAAGCCTGCTTCGGATTCTGTGTCTCCCTCTCTCTGCCCCTCCCCCTCTCACACTCTGTATCTCTGTGTGTCAAAAATGAATAAACACTGTAAATATTTAAAAAAAGAATCAGCATTAAAAATAAAGCTTGACTATGTGAGTCAAATGAAGAACCATGGAGCCTGGGTGGCTCAGCCAGTGAATGTCTGACTCTTGATTTTGGCTCAGGCCAGTATCTCATCGTTCGTGGGTTTAAGTTCTGCATCAGGCTCCGTGTTGAAGGTGTGGAGCCTGCTTCAGATCCTCTGTCCTGTCTCTGCCCTTCTCCTACTTGCTTTCACTCTCACTCAAAGTAGATGAATCAACATTAAAAGAAAATCATGGCATTTGGTTCCCAAAATATTATAGGTAAGTTGTAAAGAACTTAAAATGAAGTGGGTCCACAGGTAAGACATTTGTACTAAACAAAAGCATTTCTATTGTCTTTCCAAAATATATTCATTATTCTTGTTAATAACCCTCTCCCTTTACCAGATAGAAGGTATTTAATTTTTCCTCTGTTGTCAATGACTTCCCTTTAGATTTCCTTTCTAATCCTAGAAAGCTGCTCACTTCAACAGAAGGGAACTACCAATCATCTTAGTCCAAAATGTTCAATAGAGAGAGTTTATTATTTTGATCAACAAAAGGTTTGCGTTCTCCAAATTGACTATTTATACTAACTAAAATAATCTTTGACCAGTCAAATTATATAAACCATATAATCATATCCTCTAATATTTAATGGATATTGATTAGTTCTTGTGGTTGCTGGATATCATTTTGTTTTTTTTGTCACCCCAACAAAATTGTATTCTTTCTGTGTTTGAGGATCACCAAAAATTTCTAAAGACTTGGTAAAAAAACTGATGTCACTGAGCTAAAAATATAACATACCTATTTACTGCCTGTTTCAGGAGCCACATTCTCCAGGCTTCCTAATAATTCCAAAAAGCACCTGTATCTATTTAATGAATTCCTCCTCCACCTAAATCAGCTAGAACATATTTTGTTTAGTCACAAATTTAAAAAAATAGGACTGATACTGAAAGAAACAGATGTATTCTAAGTCCCCACTATGAGTTAGGAACTGGTGAAATTCTTTTGAGGCCTATTAATGACAATAACCAGTAATACTTTGTTATTTGTAAAAATTGTTCATTTCCACAGCACAAACTGAAATGACAGGAACTTACTCTAAATCTTAAAAAAATGATTACAAATGATAGAATATCCCCTATCATCAAGCACAACAAAGCTTTTCTTTCTTTCCAAATGAATGAGAATATACCAAGCTTTGCCCAAGTTATACTAATGAGGAAGGGAATTTTTTTCCCCAATGAAGCCAAATCAAGTCCACTTGTTAATATTGCTACAAGTTTTTTTAGCCTTTTCAGCCAATTTCCACTTATGATTCTTCTTAAAATGATGGCTGGGAGGATGTGCCTAAGTGGCTTAGTCGGTTAAGCATCCTACTCTTGGTTTCAGCTCAGGTGATCTCATGGTTCATGGGTTCAAGCCAATGTGCTGACAGCAAGGAACCTGCTTGGAATTCTCTCTCAAAATAAGTAAATAAATATTTTAAAAAGAGAGAGAGAGAGAGATGACTGGCAAATTTTTGCAAGACTTCATCATTTTTTCATCTTTTTTGTACGTCTCAGTTATTCTGAAAAGTTAAAATAAAGTAGATCCTTGGGGTTGCTGCACAAATATCCAACCTGCAGTATTAGATGCGGAACAATTCTGGGCCGCTTGTGTTTTACATTTGTTACACATTTCCAGAGCCTGACCTCGGCTGATACGCTGATAAACATTTTTCACTTTTAGTTGAAAGTAAAGGAGCTAAAAGAAGGCTAGTCTCATTTGGGGGATGATACGGTCACAGCTACCTAATGTTCCCAGTGCCTTTCTTCACACCTAGAAATGTGTGAAGCTACCTTGAGAGTGTGCTAGATCCTTTCATTTACTTATTACTATTCTTAACCATGAGTTTTTCCGTCAATAAGAGAAAGAATTTTGCTTGGAAATCACCAATAAAACAGAAATCTCCTCCTAATCATCTCTTATGTTAAAGCGAGTCAGAGCTATGATTACAGGAAGCTGGTGATTTGTTCTTGAGATTTTTCTTCTTTTTATTTTATTTATTTTTTTTATTTTGGCTTCTTTGTAAAGGATTTCTGAATTAGGGCTTAGGTAACCTTTTCAAATTCAGAATCTAATTCCAAATACGGAGAAACCAAATCAAGTACCCGGCAGGGAGAAGAGAGAGTTTGTTTCTCAAGGCTAGGCCACTGACCCCCAACACCTCACTCCCATGTTTTTCTTGACCTATTACTTTCTGTTGATGGAGGAGCATCCTGAGAATAGAATGAGACATTCTTGGAAAGTGTCAATGTTTTTGCAACTGCAGTAGTAGTATAAGATTAAAAAAAAAAAAAAAAAAAAAAGGCCATCCTAGAAAACTTCAAATTATACCTGTGACTTGTTTAAAACTGTTATCATTCAATTTGTGGTGCTATTTAACACCTGCACTTAATCTCAGTTCATTCTGCAGTGAACCTATGCTTTCAGAAGGAAAAGCCTCTCAAGCAAGACAACAGAGAAGAGAGGTAAAATCGACAGCAAGCAGTTTGAGGAGCGTATATCTTCTTTGCAATATACAGGAACCATGTTTTAAAAGGCTATAAATCTCCAAATCACCCATGACATACTGCAGTATAAATCCATTCCAGAGTTAGCAGAGGTATCAATGTGAAGGTCAGCTTTTTTTCCTTCAATTTGTAAGTTTATTTTTTTGAGAGAGACAGAGAATGAGCAGAGGCAGAGAGAGAGAGAAACAGAGAGAACCCCAAGCAGGCTCCATGTTGCCCAATGCACGGCTCAAACCCACAAAACCATGAGATCATGACTTGAGCCAAAACCAAGAGTCAGGCATTTAACCAACTAAACCACCCAGGCACCCCTGTGGAAGTCAGTTTTTATCTAATATCAACTTGATGGGATGGGGAACACATGGCATTTAGAATTAACATACTTCTTTATGACCATGAGACCACAGAGGTGGACAATGAAGAACTAACAGCAGATTTCTCCACAGTGAAAAAAAAATATCATTTTGCTAATCAGTTCTAGACTTTGGGCAGTTCATCCTTTGAGCAACAAGAAAATAAATTTTTCATTATCTTAATTAGAGGGTGATCATTGCCAAAAACAAATGAATACTTGAGTCCAAAATAAGGTGACTTAAATCATTTCAAAACATAATTGTATAATAAAGAATGTAAGTTAAAGATATCTTGAAAAGTATAACGAGATATCACTATATCTCCACCATAATGGTAGTTTATGAATTTAAAAATTAAAAAGACTGACATCATCAAGTTTTAGTAAAACTCCACAGAAAATGTCAGCCTTATAATAGAAAGAGTAAAATAATCTCATGATTTTAGAATGTTAGCCATTTTTTTTTTACTGTATGACCCACGAATTCCACACAATATATAATGAAAATAAATACATATGTGTATGCATCAAAAGACATACACACACACATAAAATTCATGGTAGCATGATTTGTAATAGCCCCAAACTGACAACATCCAAAGTTTCATCAACAGTTGAATGGATTAAAAAATTTATATAATATTGTAAGGAAAAGGAAAACAGGTCCCAAAATAAAATATATTCATGTTTTCATTTATAAAAAGTTCAAATTGAATAAAAAATTAACTGGCTTAAAACAACAAAAATTTATTAATGGTTTTGGAAGTTAAAAGTCCAAAACCAAAGTGTCTTAAGGACCATACTCCCTATACCAAAGTGTCTTAAGGACCATACTCCCTATACCGCTCCTAGAATAGAATCCTTTGCCTTTTCTAGCTTCTGATATGTGCCAGGATTCCAACATATCTTTTTGGAGGGACACAACTAAACTCAGAACACACCGGAAATTCTTAGGGTAAAAATGTTGAAGTGAATTGAAAAATAGCTGGGATTGGATACAAAGCTTCATGCATCCCCATGTAATATATACCTACTGCCTTTATGATGCCATGTTGGTCAGTACTAAATCAGAGCCAGCGTTCAAGGTAGTTTCTCTGAATACAACCATATTTGGCTTTCCAACCGTCTATACTAGTGTATAAGGAGATAAAATGGCCCAAGTCTTTAACGTTATTAATATTCCTGGTTCAAGTATTAAACAGTACAGAGTCAACCCATGTTTTTTTTCTGTCACAGAACTGTAAGTGAGTCTATGATATCAAGAGTCAAACATCAAGCCATGGAAATGTTAACCTAGTGCAGGGGTAACACATATGTGGATCCTGTAGATTGTTATAGTCTACATCCATCACAGACCTTGATAAGGGAGAGGAGAGTATAAGTTGGTATGTGAGATGAAATATGATTAGCGCATACTAAATATGGAAAGACCAGCCCTAAGCTACACGATCAGGCCAGGCAAGTTTGACTTCTGCAACATCTTTCACTCCTTCCTTTTTGGCTCCTTTTTCTTCTCTTTTTATTCTCAGTGTTATCTGGATGTCTCTAGTTTTCCATGGCTCAATGGTTTGTAGTCTCAAAACAGACTGCTCACCTTGGTAATTAGCCACATGGACTATGTACATGCCTCCACTCTCAGCTGCTAACTTTTGCCACTTCTGGATTCAATTTTTCTGCTTATATGATAATGTGTACATAATAACCATGAATGCTAATGGAGTTGTTTAGGACTGCCACTATGGAAAATTGCCTTGACCTCAAGGCATTGCTCGATTTGATAACAGAGATGTTGTATTATAATGATTGTAATGGTTATGGGCTTTGACTCTTGATTCAATCAGTCTGACTCAGATGCTGATTGGGACTCATTCACTTTGGGCAAATAACCGTTCTGTCCTGTACCTTCGTTTCTACCTTTGTGTCATGTGGACAAATAAAAGTGCCTACCTCAAAGGGTTGCTGAAACGAATGAATGAATTTATACAGAAATCCTTTGGCATCCCTTTGGCATATGGGAAGCAGTTTACACAAGTTAGGTGTTTTAATTGTATAATTAGGCAAATCTGAGTTTTAGATTTGATGATTAAAATTTAAAGGTTAAAAACAAGAAGAATTTCTAATTGTTTTTCACCTATATATTGGGCATTGGGTTAGATTCTGGAGATATAGAGTTGTGTCTTTAAGGAAAATTTAATAAAGACACAAAAATAGAAATTAAAATGGAATATGGTAGGTGCTGTAATTATTTACTGCTTATTATGAGAACATGACGACATGATTTCATTTTTTCTGTTTTTTCTTTTTTTTTTTTTTGCAGGGTGGGGGAGCTATTTGCTGTTATTAGGTGTGATATTTTCTTTGATACTATACAGGAGAGAAATTGTCCACTTAAACCAATGAAGTACTTTTTACAAATGTCTGATTATCCTGTCTTCCTGTCTCCTCTCTATCCTATTCTTTCCTACTCTATGCTTTTCTACCCCAGATTACTACATATTCTTGGACTTATACACTTTATAGATGAGTGAAATTCTTTAATATTTGACATTTGGTTTCTAAGAAGCTTCCCTGTAATTCAAAGTTAGGTTTGTTTATGAGAATTTATGAGGTTTTGCATTAATTCATTTATACTTTGAAAAAAAATGCATGTATGTATATGTATCATTTTTATTTTGGTTTACAAAAAAAGGACATCTTATTAGACATTGTAGGTACTTTATTACAAGCATGATATATTTTTTCTCATGCTTTAGCTCTGAAACTCTATTTTTCATAGTTCCTAAATAAAAAACATCGGGTCAATTTTCAATGATTTTTTAAAATCCAAAATTGCTTTCTAGTCGGTGAAGAAAATATAAAGAAAAATATCACGAAGGTGTTTTTCATATTTAAACTTGCCTTTTTAACCTAATAATGAAATACATGCATTTTAAATTATCACTTGATAGTCAACCAGATCAAGAGGTCCAGGTAGAATAGCATGTCTTGGGCTCTAAAACTTGGGCTCTAACTCACATACACATCATCATTCATAAATAAATTTCAGAGCATCCAGTTGTGTGAACATTTTCTAGAAATATCTTTAAGTTTAAAGTCCACACTTCATTGCTTTAGGCATTAGCTAGAACTCTATGGTGACAAAAAAAAGTGTAAAATACTCACGGTATAAACTAATATCCGAAAATATTTTCCAAATACTCCACCAGGCCTAACACTATGTAAAATATTGATTTCAATTTCTTAACAACAGACCTATTTCTGTGATTAATATGAAAAGAACTTTAAACTTGCCATTTGCTCTCTCATTACTGGAAAGTCTTAAAGAGTTCAGGCTGGAGCCATGGATCTGTAAGTCACTCTAGTTTCATTCTATTGACAAAATTATTCATGCAAGTAGAGAATGAGTTCAGCACATTTCTTCCAAATATAATCTCTTTAGCATCCCTATGCTTGTCTAAACCCTTTAGCTATCTTTAAACTTAGCTCTCTATAAACTTTTTTATGCACAGTTCCAACAACAGATGTTGCCCTTTGAAATCTGCTTTGAAATCACTTCCAAGATGTAACCAAAAGTAAGCAAGTTAGGGAAGGAGGGCTGACCTTAGTTTGCTTTTTATTTTGCAATAGCATCAGACTATTATAAAAGCAAGGTTTCTTACCCTGTTTTGTTTGAGACACTGACCTCTCTGTAGCAATTAAAGCAGAGTATGTGGTTTGTATTGTGTAGAGTTTTAAATTCACTCTTTATGTGTGTTTGCTGAGTACTTTCAGGACTGGCCTGTGCTATTTTCAATTTTATTTCAAGTTAATGTAAGAAGGTCTTGAGTCAACCTTTAGAAATAAGGATGTGTTATAATAAACAATACAAAATGGTATTCAATAACCATTCGGAATGAAGAAATAAGTAACATTGAGCACAAATACCGTTTGTGAATAAAGGTTGTCAAATTTTTTAATCCTATGTAATGAAGGTAAGAATGTTATTATGTTGAACATAATAGTTTTCTTATACTGAAAATATTTGAATCCATCTTGGATTCACCTAAGCTTAGATCAGTTTTGTACTGTTGTCATCATTGAAGCCATGGTTTAAAAGCAACCAAAAATCAAACAGTGTCAAATAATGTCTACATGTAAATGTTATTTTTCATTACTAGTTAGAAATTTTGGACTAAACAATATATATTTCAGAAAGTATAATACTGTCATGAATCAATAGTTTGGCAGGGCTACCTTGGTAAAAGATTTTAAATATCTCAATATTTTTTCCAAATATAGTAATAATTCAGTACAACACAAAATTTCAGAAGTAAGGAAACACAAGCTATAAGGCTATTTATATGTTATACTATTCAGTATCAATATTATGAATACATATGTTTTATATAAGGTGATTTTTTTTTCTATTTGGATCCCTCTTAAAACTGTACAAAAGGGAAAATAATAGATTTTTGTTTTGGGATTTTGCTTTCTTTTCATGATTTTCATAAATGTGACTTTTCTTTACACATACTTTAAATGCCACCAGAGAATGAAATATGCGTGGAATAAATCCAAAGAGAAATCTTTTGAAAGGTCTGACATCATACAAATTGTATAGAGGATTGTGAATGTTTGGACAACAGAAAACAGAAAGGGATAGCAAAGGTTATCTTCAAAACTAAAAACTGCAAGAAAAGATTAGATTCCAGCTACCACAAGAGTTGCAGAAAGGGAATGAATGTATCTAAGAACGCTGTAATGATTAAAGCTCTCTGGAGATGCTATGTGCTGCCTCAGTAGGTAGTAAGTCCCTGTGACTCTAAGTATTCAAGTAGATATTGGATGGCAGTGATTAAAGCTATCTGATCTTCAAGGAGTCTTCCAGCTCTAATGACCTGTGTTTCCCTAAGTGAGTCTAAGATATATATGGCTTAATATTTCAAATGTTTCCAGTTTTAGTGAGATAACTGATGTATAGCATTGTATTAGGTGTATAAGGTGCACAACATAATGATTTGATATATGTATGGATCGTGAAATGACTACCACACAAAGTTTAGTTAAGACCCATTACCTCACATCATTACAAGTTCTTTTTGTGATGTGATCTTTTAAGATCTGCCATTAGGTATAAGTTGTACTTATTTACTGATGTCTGTTTCTCATTAACACTTTGAGGAGAGGAACCATGTCTGTTTCTTTCAACAATGCACACGCAAATGTAAGATAGTTCCTGACATATTGGGCACATATACATAAGCAGCTTTTAATGATTTTTAGTATTTTTACAGCTTCAATGAGATACTCACATACAGCATACATAAATTTAAAGTATACAATGTGATGAAGAGATAGTATATATATTGCAAAATGATTACCGGTTAGTTCACATCTCTCTCCCATCACATAATTATAATTGTGTGTATGTAGTGGAGGGGGGGATAACATTTAAAATCCATCCATAGTCTTAAAAACTTCCAAGTATATGATACAGTGTTATCAATTATAACTACCACATGTGCACTAGATCCCCAGATCTTATTTATCTTATACCAGGAAGTTTGTATCCATTAACCAACTTCTCCCCATTTTTCTCACCTCCTAGCTCCTGCTAACCACCAATATACTCTGTTTCTAAAGTATGGCTTTTTTAGATTCCACATATGTGAAAACATATAGTATTTGTCTTTTACTCTCTGATTTATTTCATTTAGCATAATGCCCTTGAGGCCTATCCATGTTCTCCCTAGAAAACACAACCAATTTAAGAAAATGACCAAATTTCATTAAATTGATTAAAATTAAGTTCTTAAAAAATATCTATTTTTGACAGAGAGAGAGAAAGAGAGAGCAAGAATGCAGGGGAGGGGCAGAAAAGGAGAGGGGGACAGAGAGAGATTGAATCCTGCAGAATCCACAAACCTTGAGATCATGACTTGAGCCAAAATCAAGAGTCTGATGCTCAACCACCTAAGCCACCCAGAGACCCCAAAACTAAATGTTTTTTTTTAAATATCATCCCATTTTGGTATCAAAAAGGCACAAAAGAGTAAAGCGATGTTAACTGGTCTCCCTCCTTCCCTCCCCCATCTCTATGGAAAAGAGAAAAGTTAGGTATACAGAGCAAATAAAAGACTGACCCTCACAATGCCCAGAGGTCCTTCAAGACCTGCTGTCTACCAGTTTTAAGCAACAGAATCATTCAGAAGCTTTTCTCATCCTCTGCTTCTCTTTGTTCCTGTAGACACAGACTTAGGAAACCCACACTGCACAACACTGCATCCAACTGAGAGAAGTCTGCCTTCCACCAAGGCATCGCCCATAAAAAGTGGCACATATGTGTATGATTTTATTAGCAGGAGATCTAAGTATTAAAATAAGCCTTTCATAGTGAGATCATACTCCCACATATAAAAAGCACTTTAATACATACAGCTTTTTGGTTTTACCTTCAGTCTCTATGAAGAACTAATGTGTGACAATGACATCATATGGTGTAGAAATCCACAAGGAGAATTTTGGCATTATTTATTTTCATGTCTTTTTGTGTTTTTCTAAAGGACCTAATCTGGAAAATAGTGAATCAAAGTACCCAGAAAAACCACCAGAAGACAATAATGCATTGTATGGAATGAATGATGAATAAAGTTCTTTTATCTCCTGACTTTTTAAAATGACACTCTATTCTCTATTGGCGATTCATTGAAATTCCCTACCTCTTCAGATCTTCTCAGAGATTTTTCATCAGTTAGAAAAGGAATAAATACCGGAAACAGTAAGGATTGAGCTAAAACACATTTAGAACCAACAGAGTCTAATATTTGCTTGTGTAAATTCACTATCTTTAATAGCAATAATGAGGTTCTTTCAACTTGTTTCAAGGAATTCTCTATATTCTAAGATTAATGACTATGTAGGCAGGAGCTGGTATATTCGTTAACTAATAATGTGCTTTATTGTGTTATGGGTTTAAACATGGTGCTTAATTTTTTTTAATGACAACATTGTTTCAAGAATTACAATTAAAAAGCCCTTCAAAACACGACAAAGAATTCATTAGTCTGGTACACTATATTTTTGTATAATTGATGATAACTGTGTAATGATGTGGTAAGCTGGTAATTAGGCATAATTTGCTTATGCAAGTGAGTCTAAAAAAATAGGGATCAATATTCAATTTACACCTATGTGAAAAGCAATTAGTTTAATTGATGGGGAAAAAACCCTCAACAATGGCTAATTATTCCAAAATGACCTGAAACACTCATACAAATTATTAGAATTAATTTTACATGAATGATTAGATTATATAAATCATTTTTAAAGACTTGAAGTTTCTTTAGTTAGTCATTCATAAAACATAGTAGAAGAGGTGATTTCCTAATATAATGGATGCAATTTAGAGAATAATCACCAGGTTTTCCCTACAATGCTGGCACGATGCCACCTCAAAGTAGACAATAATGAATATAAACAAAACAGGTGCCATTATTTCTCACTCAGGTATAACAGTTCAACAAAGAAACATTTACCCAATAAAACACTATTTTGTATAATTATTATTTCTCTCTCAAGTCCTACTGAATGTCTACGTGAATTCCTGAGACAGTTGTAACATTTTATATTCCTTTCAAAAGTAAAACTTAAGTATCATGGATTTACTTATCATCAATCCTGGTTTTTGTTTATGAAATAGATGATGATTTAATCTTCTTAGTCTGCATTCTATTCTTCACATAACCATGCCATTCTCATCATTACTTCTATGGAAGAAACAGTGTTTCATAAGTATCAGGAAACAGCATGTTTAATGTCCATCTGAAATTTCTTTCACTTTAGGATGGATTGTCATTATCAGCACATCAATCTATTATTGAAACACATATAGATTCATTACTGACCTTACTAATCTCCAAGTGACATGATCAAATTTAAATAAATTAGGGGCAGTGTCACAAAACAAAAGCGAGTACTTAGGTCTGATTTCATTCTTCAGGACAAAGTTATAAAACTGAAGTCCAGTTGACACAAGAAATTTGTTTCAGCTTAAGTTGTTTCTAGCTTATAAAGGTAATATTTTTGAGGAAGGAAAACACACACATATGGAAGATGGGTGATGTTCTAACTCACGCTGCCTATTTTAGTAGACACTTCACTTTTTGGAATATATACTGATTTCAATGTCTTTTCCTACAGCAAGTCAATAAACATCTCACACAATGTTTGTTTCTTGTTTTTGTTTTTGTTTTAAGCTTGCCTTGACAATGCAGCTTGAATATCATTCTAAGACAGGCCTAGACGTTTTTAATATTTTTAATTTTTATCACTCTACCCCCAAGTCATCAATGGCCTCTATTAAGCCTTGTTTTTTAACTTGCAGTTCTCGTCTTCATCTTTGACTTCGACATCATAGCTTTGTCCTTATGTAAGTGGGAAGTGTGGTGCTGCACGGCGGCATAATACAATGTTATTAGCATGCTATAAGGACTCTGCACACATTCTCACAAATGATAAAAAGGCATTAAGCATGAATCTCAGAATGCCCAAGTGGATTTTATAATGGCTCTGATAACACTCTGAGCTATATTACATTTTTGTTCTGAACAGGAACCCCTCAGAGAGGAGGTAAAAAGTTATCTGCTGTCAAAATGCCTTGATGTGTTTCCAGTCATGGAAGTTTCACACTTGAGAACTGAACACAGTTTTGTATAGAATATTCTGACCTTCTCTAGAGAATGAACAAGTATGAACACAAATAACAGAAGCTGTTGGGCTCTGAGCTCTGCTACTGGCTCCTGACCATTGCAGGCCTTTTCATAGCTAGTTATTGAACCCATAAAACTTGCAGTTATCAACCTTGTGATTCACCAGAGACATGTAATCTGGACCTTGGAGAGTGACTAGGGGCACAAGTTTCTTACTTAAGCATTGCAATAAGAATTTCAAATTTGTGACCACCTTTCTGAATTTGAAGTGGAAGTCATAAGCCCTTTTATGTTTTTATGGTAGGTTTTTATTTTTGTATACTTTTATTTTGATTTTCTGGTACTGTCTTTATCACAACTATCTGACATGAGTATCTCAATGTATGTATGTTCTGTTGAGTAATAGATGGAAAAAGAAAATGAGACCCAGAGTAAGAAAATGACTTTCCTGGGTTACATAAAATATTTGCCCTAGAAATAAGATTAATCTGTGATACTTTTTTAGATTGGGTAGACACCTAAAGAGTTGGTATGATTTGTTCAGCTCAGCAAGCAGAGGTACAAAATTAATGCTTCTGCATCAATCCCAGGTCCCCATATAAAATTACACACAATTTACTGAACCTCTCCAATCTTTAGGAGAATCAATGTGAGAATTCTAAGAATCTTAGAATTTATGAAACAGGAGGTATTTTAGAGAATATCTAAGCAGTGATCTTCAACAGGAGCTGTGCATCAAAATGCCATGGAAGATGTAAATGCTAACACCTGGGTTCCACCCTCTACTGTAATTGGTCTGAAGTGCAGCTGGGAGATTGAGATTTTTAAGATCTCCACAGAATTCATCTGTATATCCAAGGCTGGGATCTCATCAAGATAAAAAGCTTGCACTTATCCTTTGCACTGCAAAGGAAACAATCAACAAAACTAAAAGGCAACTGACAGAATGGCAAATGATATTTGCAAATGGCCTATCAGATAAAGGGTTAGTATCCAAAATCTATAAAGAACTCACCAAATTCCATACCTGAAGAACAATTAATCCAGTGAAGAAATGGGCAGAAGACATGAATAGACACTTTTCCAAAGACACCCAGATGGCCAACAGAAATATGAAAAGATGCTCAATGTCACTCGTCATCAGGCAAATAGAAATCTAAACCACACTGAGATACCACCTCATGCCAGTCAGAGTGGCTAAAATGAACAAATAAGGAGACTATAGATGCTGAAGAGGATGTGAAGAAATGGGAACCCTCTTGCACTGTTGGTGGGAATGCAAACTGGTACAGCCACTCTGGAAAACAGTGTGGAGGTTCCTCAAAAAACTAAAAACAGAACTACCCTATGACCCAGCAATAGCACTGCTAGGAATTTGCCGAAGAGATACAGGAGTGCTGATGCATAGTGGCACATGTACTCCAATGTTTAGAGCAGCAATTTCAACAATAGCCAATTTATGGAAAGAGCCTAAATGTCTAACAACTGATGAATGGATAAAGAAGATGTGGTTTATATATGCAATAGAATACTACGTGGCAATGAGAAAGATTGAAATCCTGCCATTTGCAGCAACGTGGATGGAAATGGAGGGTATTATGCTAAGCAAAATAAGTCAGGCAGAGAAAGACAGATACCATATGTTTTCACTCCTATGTGGATCTTGAGAAATTTAATAGAAGACCGAGGGGGAAGGGAAGAGGAAAACAAAAGATACAAACAGAGAGGGAAGGAGGCAAACCATAAGAGACTCTTAAATACAGACAATAAACTGTGGGTTGATGGGGGTTGGGGAAGAGAGAAAAATGGGTGATGGGCAGTGAGGAGAGCACTTGTTGGGATGAACAATGGGTGTTGTATAAAGGCCAATTTACTAATAAATTATATTTTAAAAATCTTTAAAAAAAATAAGAAAAAACCAAAAACCAGGAGATCTTTATGGTCCAAGTGACGTGTGGAAGGAAAACAAAGTAAATGAATATCTACTCCAGTCTTTTTTAAAACCACAGGTTTGCAGTGGAAGTCCGGGTTCCATGCATTGTCTCCACTGACTACAGTGGGAGAAAGAAGCTCATTACTGCCTGACATGGATGAGAGATTCAATTTCCTACTTTATCTCCTCTGACACTACCCTGGTGGGGGTCAGAGCACCTCATTACTACCTCATAAGTTAGTGGTCTGGGCTCCCTGCTTGGCTTTTGCTGGTGGGGGTGGGACTACAGTCTTTCTGGTGGTGTCTGACCAACTTAAAAGTTTTCTTTCTGGGGTGCCTGGGTGGCTTGGTCAGTTAAGCGTCTGACTTTGGCTCAGATCATGATCTCACGGTCCGTGAGTTCGAGCCCCACGTCGGGCTCTGTGCTGACAGCTCAGAGCCTGAAGCCTGTTTCAGATTCTGTGTCTCCCTCTCTCTGACCCTTCCCTGCTCATGCTCTGTCTCTCCCTGTCTCAAAAATAAAACATTAAAAAAAATTTAAAAAAAAAGTTTTCTTTCTCGTTAGGCTCTCCTTTTACTACTCCTCTGGCCAGAGAGAGAAGGATTCTAATTAGCTATTCCTCCCCCAGCCCCCTGGATTGCTGACCTTCCTGGATTGCTGGATTCTTTACCTCTAAGTCTCAGTGGTGAGATTCATAAAGAAAGCCCAAGGCTAAGCGAAATGAGTCAGTTAGAGAAAGACAAGTATGACATGATTTCATATGTGGAATTTGAGAAACACAACAGATAGGGGAAGAGAAGGAAAAACAAGATAAAAGCAGAGTAGGAGCAAACCATAAGAAACACTCAAATCCAGAGAACAAACGAAGGGTTGCTGAAGGAGAGGTGAGGTGAGGGAATGGGCTAAATGGCTGAAGGGCTTCAAGAAGGGCACTTTTTGGGATAAGCATTAGGTGTCATATGTAAGAGATGAATCACTGTGTTCTACTCTTGAAACCAAGACTACACTGTATGTTAACTTGAGTTTGAATTAAAAAAAAAAAGATGAAATAAACAAATAAACACAAATGTAATTTAAAAAAAAGAAAACCAAGGAATTCACCACCATGTTTTCCCCTGGGTCCCAAGATCCTCAGCCAGTCTGCCTTCTTCCCTCCACTTTCAGAGTCTGATGTTTATTTTGTATAAAATGTCCAGGGTTTTTGGCTTTACTTAAAGGGAAGAAAAGTAGAAAGTATGTCTATTCTATGTTTCTGGAAATGGAAGTCTGTTATAATATGATTTTTTTTAACTTTTTAAATGTTTATTTCTTTTTGAGAGAGAGACAGAGTGCAAGAAGGAAAGGGCAGAGAGGGAGACACTCTGAAGCAGACTCTAGGCTCTGAGCTGTCAACATAGAGCCTGATGCAGGGCTTGAACCCATGAACCATGAGATCATGACCTGAGCCACAGTCAACTGCTCAATTGACTGAGCCACCCAGATGCCCCTACAATATGATTTTTAAAGGGGATTCTAGAATAACATTTAGCAACTCTTATAATATCTAGTAGCTCTGTTAATAAAAAAAACATATCTTTTTTCCTAAACAAGTTGGTTTTTTTCCCATTAAAAACTATATTATCACTCCTGCTGGTGGCTATTATTTGGGGCTTATAAAATGCAATCCTTTTCAGTGCTTTGCTTTTAGTTCTATAGTATGAACCTAGTAGCCTCACCTCACTACTATGGTCCTTGAGAAATTTAGCATACACTACTTTCTGTTTACAAAGTTCAATGACAGGATTAGCCTGGCTCTACTCAGTTGGATTACATTAAAAGTTCTGCATTTCTATGACATTCTTACAGATTTCCCTTCCAGTGACATCTGAAATTTTACCCAGAGCAAAGAATCTGGAGGAGAACCAATTAGAGCAAGTAAAATATAAATTAGGGTCTAGTCGCTGGATGCAAACCCTAGAAAAGCTGGCAAATGCAAGTTCTCATTGGTATTTTTAAAGTTATAAAAAATGTACACCATAAAACAATCTCATAAAACTTTTATAATCATTATTATAAAATGTATTTTCTAGTCAATAAAATAGTTTAGATATAAAGCCCTCTTGGAACTTCAAAATCAGCATACTGTGCCTTCTTTATGATCATCGTAGTATTTTAATAAATTTGTGGTTATGCCATTGTCTAAAATTGTGCATTGTGTACCCAAAACACGCTACCAAAACATTTCCTGTCTCAAAAGAAGGAAGAGATAAATGCCTGGTGACTGAATGTTGGATGAATTAAACATGCATTGTTACCCCAGGTTCTCATTCAACTATTGAAGAAATGTCCCCAAAATGTCCCCAACATTCTCGAATAGTACTACTCGGATTCTTGTAACTGTAGAAGTTAGTAAATGCTTTTCAATACCAATATATGTGCATATATACTATTTAACTTACAGAGTCCCCATCTTAATTTCCTGTCTCATTTTGACATCACTCTGGATATGTCAATTCCTTAAAAAGCTACATTCTACACATGTGATTTGACTTTCCTCTTGATCTTATATTTTATGACTCTGCAAATCAACATCTGCCCTCATCAGTTTTCCATTACCATGCAAACTGTCAAGATTATTTCATTCAGCCATCCCCATGTGCCACCATGGGTTAAGAAGTATATTGTAGTAGAAGACTACCAAAATCTTTTGACTAAAGCTATCCCTTCAATGTCATTGGCACCAGGACCAAATCTCTCACGATATGTAAAAATACAGCAATCAAGCAGCTTCTTGATGTTGTAAGGGCACAAAGAATAAAAACAAAAACGAAAATATAATCCTGTCATAAGAAAATCAATGATAACCTGATTAAGCAAGTCAAAATATGATGGTATTCTTCAGTTTCATGAGGTGACTCCACTTACAAAAAGGCAAAAAGGTCTATCATAAATATGCAAAGGACTGTCTTGTGAAAAAGGAATGAGACTCAGGCTAAATGTTAACACAGGTAGAGTTTATGTCAACATTTAGAAACTCAGGTGGATAAACTGAGTCTCCAGTTGAGGAATAACTGACCATGTTGATTTGTTGTAGAAAGTCCTCCCTCAGATGGTAATGAGTTCTCTCACTAAAGCTATTTAAGTTCAGAAGAGGCTTCAAATTCCAGAAGTAAACCTCAATTGATTCAAAGGGGAAAAAAAGTCTTAAACAGAAATTGGCAAGGTTAGGTTAAAATTCCTCCTAACATGAGCATTCGGGGACTCTATCACAGATGAACTCAGACAGTGCTGTTTGACGGCAAACTCTCACAGAAAGAAAGAAACAACGAAAAAAGCCAAAGCATAAATAACTGAAAATAGATGCTAACATAGAAGTAACACCTACTCTACAACTAATTGCTGGTGTGATTCTCCTCTAATTGCATAGCTGTGAATGTGTCTTTTCTTTTTAAATCTTCTGCCAAGATGGCTAAATCCAAGCATAGTTTATAGCAGCTCTTATAGGGGAATATATTTTGGAGTAGAATTTGTAGAATTTCCATCACAATACCTGTCATTATTCTATTTGATCTTATTGACTTCAGTAGCATTCTCAGGTGATACTTTCCAGATTCATGAGTGGATTGTTTGCAGAGAGGAAAGTAAACACTTTTCTCTTAATGAAATGGGTTAAAGAATTAACTTTATGTCTGCCCATTTTATAGAAGTGGTATTTCTAAACCCTGTTAAAATTGTTTTATAGACTTCCTAACCGCTGTAACACATTAGGGGGTAATCACATTAGATGCTGCCTGCCGAGCCTGGCAAGACTTGGTCAGTAGTTTAAAGGGACTGTTCCAATAATACAGTCAGCTCACTAGTAGCTGGATGACTCTAATTGAAATAACTGGACTGTACCATTAGTCCAAATAAGCCCTTCAATACCATTTTTTGCTTCATTTGAAACCAAGATTAAGAAGATGCCACTTATAAAAATGATCTTCATTATAATGTTTTCCTCAAGTGTCAGGATAGTTGGAATATATTATAAGTGAAACCTTATATTGATACAGATTTTTAAATCATTTGTCTGTTAGTTTTGATTATAAGTACCAATTACCCACACAATCAAATTGCAGAAATTCCTATTACATAATAAATCTCAATGTATTCATTTCAACTGACCACTATTAGATGAAGATCCAGCAGACTTCATGTTGATAGTCTTGACAAAGCCAAATCGCTATGGTGTTGATGGAGATTATACCTTAATAGCTGTAGGAGCTAGACTCAAAGATTCCCTTATCCCACCTCTTGCTTCTAGACCCTTATGAAGTCATCTCCTACACGGTACTAGGATTTGTCTGTGTGACTATAGAATACAGCAGAGGTGATGGCATATCACTTGAAAATGACGTTAGGTCCTGTCTTTTGGATCATTCTTCCTGAGGGAAGCAAGCTAGCTGCCATGTTGTGAAGATACTCAGAGCCAACAGAGAGGGCCATATGACAAGGGAGTGAGTTATCCAACCCCAGCAAAATTATAAATGTTTGTTGTTTTAAGCTACTAAATTTGTGATCATTTTTTCATGAAATAATACGTAGCTAAATTCAGCAGTAAGAAATGGGATGCTACAATGACAAAAATTCTAAAATAGGAGAATGACTTTGGAAGCAAGCAGAATGCTGGTAAAACTTTAAAGTGCCTAGAACACAAAGACTTAAAGGAAAATGAAGAAAATCTTATGCAAAAATTGAGCTTAGCAATATGGTTGCCTGTAGTAATGTGTAAGACAAAAAATGTGCTAAAGAATTTTGCCTAAACATTTTCCATTCAAAGTGTTAAGAATATCCCTTGTTTCTCCTTGCTGTATATGAGAAAATTTATCAGGAAAGATAAGCTAAAGGAAGAACTGCTAAACAAAAAGAGGTCATTATCATTGCTACTGATATTCTATTAATAAATATGTAAAAACAAGATGACATAACAATTTCATCAAATATTCAAACAGAAACTTTGAACAGATTAATATAAAGTAAATTGGAATGGTAAAGGCATGTTTTCCATTGCAACATTCCACCCCACCCTACAATTAAATCATCATCATCTGTTGCAGACTGTTAGTCTGGAGTTCTCTCTTGTCCAGCAAGAGAGCAGATGCAAAATTAAATACGAGAGAGGCTAATGTCTGGGACAGCCCCAAACACGGATTTGTCTCCATATTTATTGAGCTCACAAGATCTGATACACATGGTGGACATGAAGAAAACAAGATCTTACACATGTGAATGTGGAGAAAACAATCAGACAGTAATCTTTAACTTGCATGTGTAAGTTATGTAATATGTATACTTATGTAAGTGTAAGGAATTCTTGAACCTATTTCCCAACAATCATCATTATCATCATCCTTAACATCATCATCATCATCATCATCATGACAGATATATTTGTAAGTGAGAATTACCAAACCATCCAGGATAACTTATCTATGCTTATTCTTAGTTTCCTAGGGCTACTATAACAAAACTATAAAAAAATAACACAAAATAGGTGGCCCAAAGAAAACTACAGAAATTTATCCTTTCAGAGTTCCAGAGCTAGAAGGCCAAAATCAAGGTGTTGACATGGCCATGCTCTCTCTTCTAGATTTGGCAGACTTTTGTTTTTAATGGACTTTATATTTAGAGCAGTTTTAAGTTCAAAGCAAAACAGAGTGGCAGGTACAGAGATTTTTCTATAAACTTCCTTCCCCCACACATGTATAGCCTCCCCCATTGCCAGCATTCTCCACCAAAGAGGTGCATTTATTACAAGTGATGAATTGTACATCATTATTATCCAAAGCCCATAGTTTACATTAGGGTTCACTTCTGGCATTGGGCAATGAGCATTCTTTGGGTTCAGACAAAGGCACATAACATGTATCTATTGTTATGGTATCAAACAGAATAGTTTCACTGAATTTTTAACACTCTATTTATGCCCCCCTCTTCTCTAACCCCTGGCAACCACTGATCATTTCACTGTCTCCATAGTTTTGCCTTACCCAGAATGTCATACAGTTAGTAACACACAGTATGTAGTCTTCTCAGGTTTGTTTCTTTTACCTAGTAATATATTTAATTTTCTTCTATGTCTTTTCATGGCTTGATGGCTCACTTCTCTTTTAGTGAGTAACATTCCATCATCTAGATGTACCTACTTTATCCATTCACTTACAAAGGGATGTCAATGTTGTTACAAGTTTTAGCAATTATGAATAGAAATAGTATAAACATTCAAGTGCAGGTTTTTGTGTGGACATAGGGTTTCAACTTCTTTTGGTAAATACCAAGCAGTATGACTGGTGGATTGTATGGTAACAATATGTTTAGTTTTTAAGAAACAACCAAATTGTTTGGCATAGTAGCTGTGCCATTTTACATTCCCAACAGTGATGAATCCAAGTTCCTGCTACCTCATATCCTTGCCAGTATTTGGTGTTGTCAGTGTTCTGGAGTTTGGCCATTCTACCAGGTATGCGGTGGTATCTCATTGCTGTCTGAACTTGCATTCCTTTAATTATACACAATGTGGAGCATCTTTTCTTATGCTTATTTGTCATCCATATATCTTCTTTGGTGAGGTATCTATTAAGGTCTCTGGCATGTTTTTATATCAGGATGCTTATTTTCTTATTGCTGAGGTTTGTTTTAATGTTTGAAAAAATTTTAATGTTTATTTGAGAAAGGGAGCATTGGGGGAGGGGCAGAGAGAGAGAGAGAGAGAGAGAGAGAGAGAGAGAGAATCTGAAGCAGGTTCCAGGCTCTAAGCTGTCAACATAGAGCCAGACACAGGGCATGAACTCATGAACGGTGAGATTATAATTTAAGCCAAAGTCGGATGCTCAACCAACTGAGCCATCCAGGTACCCCATTCTTATTGTTGAATTTTAAGAGTTCTTTGCATACTTTGTATAACAATCATTTATTAGACACATCCTTTGGAAAATTTTTCCCCCAGTCACTGTTCTTTTCATTCTCTTGACAATGTATTTTGCAAAGCAGAAATTTTTTTTTTTTTAATTTTTTTTTCAACGTTTTTTATTTATTTTTGGGACAGAGAGAGACAGAGCATGAACGGGGGAGGGGCAGAGAGAGAGGGAGACACAGAATCGGAAACAGGCTCCAGGCTCTGAGCCATCAGCCCAGAGCCTGACGCGGGGCTCGAACTCACAGACCGCGAGATCGTGACCTGGCTGAAGTCGGACGCTTAACCGACTGCGCCACCCAGGCGCCCCAGAAATTTTTAATTTTATTGAATTCCAGTTTACCAATTATTTTTTTTTTTTGCTTTCCTGGATTATGCTTTCATCCTTGAATTTAAAAAGTCATTGTCAAACTCAAAATCATCTATATTTTCCTGTATGTTAACTTCTAGGATTTTTATGTTGTTGCTGTTGTTGTTGTTGTTTACACTTAGGTCTTGAATCCATTGTGCGTTAATTTTTGTGAAAAGTCCTGCCTTTTCCACTGGATCCTCCTCTTCTGAGCTATATTCATTTATTGTTGTTGTTGTTGTTATTGTTTTTCCTGAAAATCCACCTGAGCTATTTTAGTCCCTATAATTTCTGGCCATGGTGGTCTGAACACTGATGGTGGTGAGGTTCTGTCACTGTAGGACCAGTCCAAGTCTTCACTGTCAAAGATGACCATTCCTCTGAGATAGATGAGATCACACTAAATCAAGTGCTTCCCCTGGAGGCTTTCAGGGTCACGGAGATCATTGCTGTATCTGTTGCTGGAGCATTATGAAAGGAAAATCATTTCTGAAAGAGTTCATGTTGAAATACATGTACAATCAGGTATTAGTTCATTGGATTGGACATTATAATGAACCACTGACTGGTTTTTCACAGAGAGGTCTAACGAGAGAGCAAAATAATTGAGATATGGAGTCGTCGTTTTCCTTTTCAATAAGCCTGATGGTAAAACGGTTGCAGTGT
Organism: Panthera tigris; assembly: GCF_018350195.1. Classification (NCBI taxonomy): domain Eukaryota; kingdom Metazoa; phylum Chordata; class Mammalia; order Carnivora; family Felidae; genus Panthera; species Panthera tigris. The sequence goes on along the minus strand of NC_056661.1, from coordinate 42,847,139 downwards.
TATTGATAGTTGCTCAGGGAACCTTTGACAGTCAATTTGAAAGATTCATCCACAGTATTTGCCCTCAGCAAAATGATCAGCTTCATACAGGTATATAGCCAATTCTAAAATGTCTAAGAGAATGATCTTCAGAATCTCCAGCTTTTTGATGAGTATGGCTGGGAAATATTCCTGACGGGGGAATATTCCTGAAGCCATTTCAAGGCCTGATATTATTTCTTTGAGAACTAAAGTTCCCCGCATGAATTTGGGGAAGCTGATGGTGGCACCAAATTTTTGGAAAACTTCCTCAAGTTTTCAGAGAACCAACATGAATAACTACAGAATGTTTGAAAACACATCTACTCTGTTTGAAAACATACTGTTTTCTGCTACCTCATCTTGGTTTAATAGCTACCAATCCATACTTTGATAGAAAATTTAAAGAAATAGATGATGAATTCATCAAAACTTGAAAACACAGATTTCTTGTATGCCTTAGTCCTGAGAGCCTAGATTTTAAAGAAATCAAAGGATGGAAAGATCCAACATGGTGGAGAAGTAGGGAGACCCAAAGTTCCCTTGTCCCCCAAACACAGCAGTGTTGAGGCCAAAGGACTTTGAATTCCAACAGTCCAGGCTTCCGAGGGACAAAGACATCTCAAGGGACCCACGGGGACAACCTGGTGGGCCACAGGTACGTGATTTTGAACTGGGAGAGATAAAATGGGCTGCATAGACACAGAGGGGAGAGATCCCCTTCTACAGAGAGACAAAGGGAATAGAAAGAGAGGCTGAGGAAGGGCAGGATTGTGTCTGCACAAGAGAAAAACCTCCTACCGGACAGAGAAAGATCCAATCTCTAACTGTGGGGCTTCCTCCATGTTGGGGCCAGCTGCCCAGTTCACACACCTGGGGAAGAGATAAGCCAGCCCCGAGCTCAGTAACCAGTTCAGAGGCACAGTCTGCAATGGGAAAAAGCGATCCCCTTCCTGGAGTGCTGTGGGAAGAAGGTATATATCTGTTCAAAGGACAAAGACTGCCTGCTCCTGCCAGCCAGATGCAAAATATCAGCCTTGTGGAGTGGCACTCCCCAGTACTGGGGCACACAGAATGGGATACTCTAAGACACTGGGGTTTAAACCCCACCCGATTGCCAGCGAGGTGCGAGAGTGGGTGGAGCAGGACAAACCACGCATGCAGCACTGTGAAATGGGATGGCTTTTCCCTGAAACCAGAAACCTACAGTGGGATTCTTTAAGACATTGGGGTTCAATTCTTTAAGACATTGGGGGAGTCAGCAAAGTGGGACAAACTGCCTCATTTGTGGCCATAGCACTGTGAAGACAGCCTAAACAGAGTAGTTTGGGACACGTGGTCCATGGAAGGGAGACTGGGGTGTCGCCATTTTTCTCCCCATCACCAACAAGGTGGGGCCTCAGGGCACCAGACAGGGAGCCCCCAGTGGAGGTGGAACCTGCCTACACCAAACCACACCCCTCCACGCCTGGTAAGAATGTGTTAATTGCAGGGGACAGATCATCCAGACAGAAAATCAATAAAGAAACAGTGACCCTGAATGATACACTGGACCAGATGGACTTGATAGATATATTCAGAACTTTTTATCCTAAAACAACCAAATACACATTCTTCTCGAGTGCACATGGAACATTCTCCAAGATAGATCACATACTAGGTCACAAAACAGCCCTCAATAAATATAAAAGAATTGAGACCAATACCATGGACATTTTCAGATCACAATGCTATGAAACTTGAAATCAACTAGAGCAAAGTTTATAAAACCTCCAAATGGATGGAGGTTGAAGAACATCCTACTGAAGAATGAATGAGTCAACCAGAAATTGAAGAATAAATTAAAAAAATATATGGAAACAAGTGAAAATGAAAACACAACAGTCCAAACCCTTTGGGATGCAGCAAAGCAGTCCTAAGACGAAAATACATTGTAATCCAGGCCTATCTCAAGAAGCAAGAAAACTCCCAAATACAAAATCTAACAGCACACCTGAAGGAACTAGAAGCAGAGCAACACAGAAACCCCAAGGATAGCAGCAGAAGAAAAATAATGAAGATCAGAGCAGAAATAAACAATACAGAATACAAAAAAAAGAGAGAAGGAAGGAAGGAAGGAAAGAAAGAAAGAAGAAAAACCAGAACAGATCAATGAAATTAAGAGCTGGTTTGTGAAAAAAAATAAACAAATTGATAAACCACTTGACAGAGTTTTCAAAAAGAAAATAGAGAAGGCCCAACTGATAAAAATCACGAATGAAAATGGATTTACCACAATCAATCCCTCAGAGAATACTATGAAAAATTATATGCCAACAAAGTGGCCAACCTGGAAGAAATGGACAAATTGCTAGACACCCACACACTACCAAAACTCAAATAAGAAGAAATAGAAAATTTGAACAGACCCATAACTAGTCAAGAAATTCAATCAGTTATCAGAAATCTCCCAACAAATAAGAGTACTGGCCCAGGTGGCTAACCTGGGGAATTCTACCAGACATTTAAAGCAGATTTAATACCTACCCTTCTCAAGTTATTCCAAAAATATAAATGGAAGAAAAAATGCTGGACTCATTCTATGAAGCCAGCATTACCTTGATTCCAAACCAGACAGAGACCCCACAAAAAAAGGAGAATTACAGTATCCCTCATGAACATGGATGCAAAATTTCTCAACAAGATACCAGCAAATAACATTCAAAAGCATAGAAAAAGAATTATTCACCATGATCAAGTGCGATTCATTCTGGGCTACAGGGCTAGTTCAATATTCACAAATCAAGCAATGTGATACATCACATTAGTAAAAGAAACCATAAAAAACATATTATCCTATCAATAGATGCAGAAAAAGCATTTGACAAAACCCAGCATCCTTTCTTGGTAAAAACCCTCAAGAAAGTTGGGACAGAAGGAACATATCTAAACATCATAAAAACCATATATGAAAAGCCCACAGTTAATATCATCCTCAATGAAGAAAAACTAACAGCTTTCCCCCTGAGATCAGGAACACGACAGGGATGTCTACTCTCACCAGTGTTGTTTAACATAGTGTTGGAATTCCTAGCATTAGCAATTAGACAAAAAAAAAGGAAATAAAAGGCATCAAAACTGGCAAAGAAGTCAAATTTTCACTTTTCACAGATGACATGATACTCTACATGGAAAACCCAAAAGACTCCACCAAAAGCCTGCTAGAACTGATATTTGAATTCAGCAAAATTGCAGGGTGCAAAATCAACATACAGAAATTTGTTGCATTTCTATACACAAATAATGAAACAACAGAAAGAGAAATCAAGAAATTGATGACATTTACAATTACACCAAGAACCAAAAAATACCTAGGAATAAACTTAACCAAATATGTAAAAGATCTGTATACTGAAAGCTATAGAAAATTTATGAAGAAAATTGAAGACACAAAGAAATGGAAAAATATTCCATGCTCATGGATTAGAATAAATATTGTTAAAATGTCGATACTACCCAAAGCAATCTACACATTCAATGCAATCCCAATCAAAATTGCAACAGCATTCTTCTCAAAGCTAGAATAAATGATCCTAAAATTTGTATGGAACCACAAAAGACCCTCAATAGCCAAAGTAATACCGAAAGAAAAAAACCAAAGCGGGAGGCATCACAATCCCAGACTTTAGCCTCTACTACAAAGCTGTAATCATCAAGATAGTATGGTACTGTCAGAAAAAAAGACCCATTGACCAATGGAATAGAATAGAGACTCCAGAATTGGACCCACAAATGTATGGCCAACTAATCTTTGACAAAATAGGAAAGAATATCCAATGGAAAAAAAGACAGTTTCTTTAGCAAATGGTTCTGGGAGAACTGGATAGCAACATGCAGAAGAATTAAACTAGACCACTTTCTTACACTATTCACAAAAATAAACTCAAAATGGATGAAAGACCTAAGTGTGAGACAGGAAGCCATCAAAACCCTAGAAGAGAAAGCAAGCAACAACCTCTCTGACCTCAGCTGCAGCAATTTCTTGCTTGACACATATCCAAAAGCAAGGGAATTAAAAGCAAAAATGAACTATTGGGACCTCATCAAGATGAAAATCTTCTGCACTGCAAGGGAAACAATCAACAAAAGTAAAAGGCAACTGACGGAACAGGAAAAGTTATTTGCAAATGACATATGAGATAAAGGGTTAGTATCCAGAATCTATAAAGAACTTCCTAAACTCAACACCTGAAAAACAAATAATCCAGTGAAGAAATGGGTGGAAGACATAAATAGACACTTTTCCAAAGAAGACATCCAGATGGCCAACAGGCACATGGAAAGATGCTCAATGTCACTCATCATCAGGGAAATACATATCTAAACCACACTAAGACACCACCTCACACCAGTCAGAGTGGCTACAATGAACAAATCAGGAAACTACAGATGCTGGCGAGAATGTAGAGAAATGGGAACTCTCTTGCACTGTTAGTGGGAATGCAAACTGGTGCAGTTGCTCTGGAAAACCGCGTGGAGCTTCCTCAAAAAATTAAAAAAAAAAAACAGAATTAACCCTATAACCCAGCAACAGCACTACTAGGAATTTATCCAAAGGATACAACAGTGCTAATGTATAGGGGCACATGTACCCAATGTTTATAGCAGTGCTTTCAACAATAGCCAAATTATGGAAAGAGCCTAAATGTCCATCAACTGACAAGTGGATAAAGAAGATGCGGTTTATATATATACAATGGAATACTACTTGGCAATGAGAAAGAATGTAATCTGGCCATTTGCAGCAACGTGGATGGAACTGGAAGGTATTACGCTGAGTGAAATAACTCAGTCAGAGAAAGAGAGATATCATATATTTTCGCTCACATGTGGATCTTGAGAAATTTAACAAAAGACCATGGGGGAAAGAGAAAGGGGAAAAAAAATGGTTACAAACAGAGATGGAGTGAGGCAAACCATAAGAGACTCTTAAATACAAAGAACAATTTGAGGGTTGATGGGGGGCTGGGGGAGAGGGGAAAATGGGTGATGAGCATTGATGGGGGCAATTGTTGGGATAAACATTCGGAGTTTTATGCAAGCGATAAACCACAGAAATCTACCCCAAAAACCAAGAGCACACTTTACACACTGTATGTTAGCAAATTTGATGATAAATTATATTTTAAAAAAAAAGAAAGAAAATGTAAATAAAGGGGAAAAAATATTCAAAGGGAATAAAATCACTTTCCAAGGTCTGGCAGACTACTTCAAGGTTCATATAAAAATCTACCAAGGTGAAGAATTACCAAATCCCAAATCCATGTAAAGGCCACAGCAGAAACTAACAATTTAGTGTCCATAGCAACTGGTAAAGGCACATACAACACAACAAGATTTGTGGTTACAAGAAACCATTTCTGGTCCCAACTGACTTGCAGACCAAATATCTGGAGCTTAAGGAAGAATTTGTAAAACTATATTGAAGGGTGAAAAAGATGTATGAAGAAGAATGTAGCTACTGTTATTAGCAGCAGTTAAGGAGTAAAACAGATAAACTCTACATCCAGTATATCAAGCATAATAATAGCAAAAATATCTTCCATACAGCTCATACCACACCACCCTGTTTATTGGCATCTTTATCATATGAGCGATTGCTGGTTTAACTAGATTCATTGGTTTGGACATTACAGCTCAACTATGCAATATGATAATGGAATTGACCCTTATCACCCTGTGCTCCAGGGCATATATTTGCTACTCTGGAGAATACCAACAGCTGGGTGCTGTAAGAGATCAGGTAGGTACACCCTTGTGGGACTTGGGCTTTTTACAAGCTTTATAGTATGGCAGCAACTGATAAAAAAATCTGTATCATCAATGTTTTCCTGCTCCAAAGTAAGATTCTACTAAACCACCAGCAAGGGAGAAAATTTAATTCAAATTTTTTAAAATGCAGATGTGTAACCATTTTTCAGTTCAATATTAAGTTTTTATATCTCTATGCAAACATTCAAATTGCTTTTATCAGAACAGAGTAAAACACCAAACACCTCTGAAGACTGCAAAATGTTACAGTTCTTTTACTTCAGTGTTTAATAAGCAGATGTATGTATACATGGTTGTATCATTTTGTTAGTATGTTATTTCCTGATTTTGTGTTCAAATAGGCTGTCATAACTTAAAGTATTTGTCAATCTACAACACTGGTACTTCTGTTCTCAAATTTACTAAATTCTATCACGGGGTTATAATTAAACCATATTTTTAAAGGTTGTGAAAGTTATTAAGTCTGTGTAGAAATTCATGTTTTTGCATATGGGTGATGAGTTGTTTCAGCACCATCCATTGAAAAGAAAATCCTTGCTCTATTGTCTTCTCTCTGTGCCTTGGTGAAAGATGAGTTGACTCTATTTACAGGGGTCTAATTCTGGGTCTCTATTCAGTTCCAGTGACCTATTTATTTTTTATTTTGCCAACATCACACTGTCTTGATTGCTATAACTTGTAGTAGGGAGTGTAGCTGGGAATGATGACATCCATGAACATAGAATATCTATTTATTGAGTTATTCTTTGATAGGTTCCATTAGAGTTGTGTAGTTTTCCTTATATGTATGTATACATATTTTGTTAGATTTATACCTAATTGTTTCATTTTTGTACATTAATGTAAATTATATTGTGATTTTTTTTATATTTCAAATACCACTTGTTCACTGCCACTATATAGGAACACAATTAACTTTTTTATATTAACCTAGCATCTTGCATCTGTGCTATAATCACTTATCAGCCCAAGAAGCTTTTTGTATATTTTTAAGATTTTCTACATAAATGATCATGTTATTTGCAAAGAAAAACAGCTTTATTTTCTTCTTTTAAATTCTGCATACATTTTGCTTGCTTTTCTTGTCTTACTACGTTATCTGGGACTTCTAGTATAATACTGAAAAACAGTGGTGAGAAGGAACATCCATACCTTGTTACTTCTGTTATTGGGAAAGTTTCAAGTCTCTCAAAATTTAATATGATACTAGCTGCAAGGTTTTTTTTAATCGATTTTTTCTTTATCAAGTTGAAGAAGTCCTCTTCTATTCCTAGTTTACTGAGAATTTTTAAGCATGAAGGAGTATTGGATTTTGTCAAAGGCTTTTTCTCCATCTAATGATATGATCATGTGATTTTTCTTCTTTAGACTGTGATGTGATGGATTACAATAATTTTCAATTGTTGAAAATTCATTGCACACCTGGGATAAATCCAAATGGTTGATCATGTAGAATTATTTTTATACATTTTTGGATACGATTTACCAGCATTTTATTGCAAATTTTTGCATCTATATTCATTAGAGATATTGTAGTTTTCTTGTAATGTCTTTGGTTTAGGTATTTGAGTAATGCTGTTCTTATAAAATGAGTTAGGAAGTATGCCCTCTGATTCTATACTCTAAAAATATTATAGAAAATTCATATAATGTTTTTTTCTTAAATGTGTGGTAAAATTCACCAGGGAACCTATCCAGGATTGGTGCTTTCTTTTTTGAAAGGTTATTAGTTATTATTTTGTATTTTTAATAGATATAGGGCTATTCACACTATGTATTATTTTTTGTGTAAACTTTAGTGAATTCTATCTTTGAAGGAACTGGTCCTTCTCATAAGTCATTAAACTTGTGGCCATAGAGTTGGTCTCAGTATTCTCTTATTATATTTTTTTAATGTCCATCGAATATGCCGTGCTGCCTTCTCCTTCATCTCTGATACTTACAGCTTCTTTTCCTTTTCTTTTTTTCTTAATTTGCCTGGCTAGAGTCTCCTCAAATTTATTAATCTTTTCAAAGAAACAGTGTTTGATATTGTTTTCTTTTTCTATTGATTTCTTGTTTTCAATTTCATTATTTTTTTGCTCTAGTTTTTACTACTTACTTGCTTCTGCCTATTTTGGATTTAATTTGCTCTTTTTTTTTCCCACTTTTGTAAGGTGGAAGGAAGTTCAGATTATTTATTTTAGATATTTCTTGTTTTCTATTAGATACATTCAATGCTACAAATTTCCCTTTAAGCACTGCTTTTACTGTACCCCATAAATTCTGAAAATCTATGTTTTCATTTTCATTTAGTTCAAATTATTTAAAAATTGCTCTTATAATTTCTTCTTTGACCCATGTGTTACTTAGAAGTGTGTTATTTAATCTTCACATATTTGGGGATTTTCCAGTTTTAATTCTGTTTTTTTATTTCTAGTTCAATTTCATTGTGGTCTGAGAGGAGACAGTCTGTGATTTCTATTCTTGCAAATTTGTTAAGATGTGTTCTACATTGGTCAATGTTCCATGTGCTGCTGAACTTTTGGGGTGACATAAACCAACCCATAATCATCCTCTTTGTGTCCACTTCCCCCAAACTGTAACTTGCCCATGTGCAAAATACATTTACCCCATTCCAACATCTTCCAAAGCATTAGCCTTTTCTCTTATTACCTCTAAACCTAAAATTTCACCTAAATATAGTTAACACAGAAAGTCCCAATCTCATCATCTAAAGCATCTAAATTATGTATAAGTGAGATGATGGATATCCTGGGGTAAAAGTCCTCTCCATCTCTGGACATTTAAAACAGAGAAAACAAATGATCAATTTTCAAAATGTAATGGTGGTCTAGACCTAAGAGTCACGTTCATATCCAAAAGGAACAAGTTTTAAGAAAAAAGAAAAAAGAAAAAAAAAAAAAAGCTTACAGGTCCCAAGCAAGCCTAAAACCTATCAAATTCCATTAAATTTCAAGGCCTGAGAGTAATCCACTGTGGCTCTGTCTATTGGGCCCTATGAGGACAGTCCCACACACTCAGTCCTCCATGGCACTATCTCCGCCCTCTGAGCTCACAGCAGTATCCACCCCACTGTCTCAACCTTTCAAGGTCTCTCTGGCCTCTGAGCTACTCTGTAAGTCTTTCTTCACTTTTCTTGAAGGTTAACATGTATTTGCAGCTGAGGAGCTCTGTGTGGAATATTCCAGAAGTCCAGCATCTTCCTTCTTTCTTTTCCATCTCTGTCCTCTTCAGTCCAAATGGAAGCATTTCTGCTGACCGTTGACTGGATCCCTGTCACGTACCCAATCCTTCTAGCAAAAGTGTAACCAGGAACACTTTTATAGTTTTTCTCCAGAGCACACATTTGGATTTTTAAAATATGGATAGGCTGTCAACTTTCTAAATCATCAAGCTCCCTGCCACTTTATAACAAGGATCATGTTTACATCATTGTCTGAAATCATGTTTTTTATTTCATTTTGAGATCATACGAGTAGTACCTTTAATTCATATTTTTACCAACAGTTTCTTCAAGGCAAACTTAACTTTTTCTAGTGTGCACCTCAAAAACTCTTCTACTCTCTACCCATTACCCAATTCCAAAGCCACTTTCAATTTTTTTTTTTTTTTTTTTTTTTGTTATTTGTTACAGCAGTGTGCCATTTTCCAGTACCAAAATCTTTATTAGTCCCTAGGGCTGTTACAATAAACTACGACATATTAGATGGCTTAAAACAACAGAAATTTATTCTCTCATCCCCCTGGGAGTTAGAAATCCCAAATCAAGAAGTTGGGAAGGCCACATCCTCCTCCCTAGCTTCTGCTGCTCGCAGTCCTTGCTGTTTTTTGGTTTACGGCTACATAATTTCAATTTTTTTCCTCTGTTGTCATGTGGCAAACATTCCTTTGTATGTCCGGGTCTTCACACAGCAATCTCCTGTCTGTGTGCTTGTATCTATGTCTTTTCTTCATTTTATAAGGTCACCACTTATATTGTATTAGAGACCACCCTAAAGACTTTGTCTTAATTTGATTATTATTATATTCACGGGTACTAAGGCTAGGACTTCAATATGTTCTTTGGTGGGGACACAATGCAAGCCAGAACATATGCATTTTATATTTTATTCTGGGAAATTAAATAAAAGAATGAAAGTTTCCAAGATTATTTTATTCAAAAATGTTTAAAAAACTATGTAAGACTGAATAAGAAAATATTAATTGTATGAGAAAATAAAAATTCAGCCATTTTGCTTATTAATAAAAATGCAAAAATCAACAGTATTAGCCAAATCAATCCAACAGCACACCTACACAATTTGCAATAGCATCTCAGGTATAGCACTGGGTTCTTAAGCTTAAGAGTTCCAGGGTAGCTTCTTTAGAGATTGTAGCTAAATTTTTGAAGTATTTGAATATCATTCTGGTGTCATTCCTGGAACCCCATCTTACACTTTTTTTCTGTATCCATTCAATGATTTTCTTGAAAGCACATAACTGCTTGTACTAAACCATTTCTCTTTTAAATACATAAATGAGGTATGCCTGGCTGGGTCAGTTGATAGAGCACGTGACTCTTAATCTCAAGATTGTGATTCCAAGCCCCCAAGTGGATGTGAAGCCTACTTAAAAAAATAAAAAAATTAATAAAATACATAAATGTATTTCCATTTCCTGCATTAGAATCTGATTGAAACCACTCGATAACGATGACTTTGTTAGATGGTGAGGGCAGAGGAATCTCATGGATTCCTCTTGTATACAAATAGGGTCATTCTGGAGAGGCATTCCTCAATCCCTAGTCAAATTCAGTATATAAACATCACATTCCAACTACATCAGGTCCTGAGTTTATAAGCTAAATACATGCTCACACAAGTCTACAAGACAATGTTGGCAGAAATTTGATGCAATGATACTGGTGATGGTGTAAAACTACAATCAAAATGAGAATCTATTAATGAGGAAGTGATTAAGAGGAGATACATGCTTATATTAGAGAATTGCACAACATTAAGAAGAAATGAACTGAGTATGTCTATACCAATATAGATGTCTCATGGAAACATACTGTTAAGTCCCAAAGTAAGAAATGGAATATGATCAACAGTACATTTATGCACATGTAAAACCAGAAAACAAATGTTATGAAACATGTATTCAAAAAACAGGTATCTATCAAATGCATTAAAAACTTTGCTTTCCTTTATTAGGGTAGAGATAAGAGAAAGTGAGTTATAAGGATAAAACCGAATGAAGTGATAGTTTTATTTATCTATCACATAGAAGTAAGCTTACATGTACTCAGTAGTACATTAATTTCACCCCTCTATGCCTGCAATCAAATGAACAGAATTCAACATACCTAACACAGAGCAGTTACACACTAACACTTAGTTGTAGTATATATTATGAATGTCTCCACAGAATTGATGGCACTCTCCCCCACTGTATAAGCTCTGTGAAGGAAGATTCAAAATGAAGTAAGCATTGCTAAGAGAGTCACTCAAAATAGAGCCAAAAGGACATCAAGGAAGTAGGGCATACATACAACTCCTGTTTCAATTCTCAGAACACCATGAACTTTCGACTTTTGTCAACTCTAACTTGTCAGTTGCCACTCTACCACCTCCAAGAACACATCCTCCTACTCAGCACTGAGATAACGTAACACCTTTTAGCCAAACAGCAAACCATGTATTAGTCAGTTTAAACTCTTCCAGCAACAATCATAATTCTTTCAAAAACAATTTATGTAACCTGGTGGGTTTTGCTTTTATAAACCTGCACTAGCAGCTCACGATTCTGAGTACATGTTCAATTTTGGTCTACTCTGGGTCTTTCAGGTTACATTCCCTCAAGCTTTTGGTTGCTTTACAGCATTTTCTTGATTGACAAATCCTTGTAGTTAGATAGAATTGACCATCACCCAGTAGAATGCCAGGGTATAACTAGCTAATTCCAAACAGGATATTCTGATTCACCTTTGCCATGACGATAACTTCAGCTAATCCAAGTCTGAATGTCCTACCCTTGGCTACAAGGATAGCTTCATGGCTGATCCAACGTGCAACAAAGTCAGGATTTACACTGGGTCACAGATCTCCCAAAACTGCCACTGACTTTTTGCAAACATGAGGGATATCTACAAGTAAATATGGTACACTTGAGGACAAACGTAGAGCCCTGGACTTCAAGTTTCCATCAGCCAATAAACCTTCTTCAATGTTTAAGCCATTGAGAGTTGAACTGCACAGGACAGAGGACATCTGCATTCACCCAGAAAATATGTGTTGCTTGATATCTAATTACTTATCTTCCCCTCTTGCTGTCTACTTGTGTATGCGCACACACAAATGTACCGACATATGCGCATGCATGCGCTTTATCGGCAGTAGTGAGACTGCATAGTACAGAGAGTACCAGCCATGACGTCTAAAGAAATGGCCCCAACATGCACCTACATTCCTATTTGTCTTGCAATTGTGAGGCAAGTACTATTAGATTCTCCAAGTCCTCTTTGGAAAACAAAGAGTAATACCTATTATGACAGGACTATTTTGAAGTTTAAACGGAATTTTGTAAGTGAATGCATTTTTTAAAACTCTTTATATTTGTTATTATTATTACTTTGTATATGGTGCATCTATAACAGCCTTAAAAAAATAAAATCTCCAATCTCCTTCAGTTTATCCTGTACTCTACTCAACTTCCTGCAGCACAACAGAAGGACAAAATGTCACTTTCAACTTTGAATTCCCTATCTTTTGTCAGTGTGTTTCACAACCTTAACTTCATTTAAACATAGTTCAGTGGTAAATGTCTCTATATATCTACACTTTCAAGTTGCTTAAAGATATAACATAATTGGGTGTACCTTTAACCCAATGGTTTCAAGTCCTAAAGGAATGGCATGCACACAACATCTTCCAGTATTAAACAGCCTGGGATCAAATAAAATGCAATGAACATGTCTGCTCCTACTGAACTGGAAATGTTGTTAGTGAGATACTGGACACAGATGACACTGCTACCTCAAGAAACATAATGAGGGAGTTTTATCAAGCCAGACCTTTTATAATGTTTGAACTCCATAAAAACCTGCAGGCATGACAGATTAAATGTAATGCTTACCTCTGATTCCGAGCTGCAGTTTGTATCGTCTAATTCCTGTAAATAAGAACAGATGTGCCGTTAGAAGTTTTGATTTGTGTTTTTATTTTTCAAAACCCATCTAGCATAGTGAGGTTTTTCCATTTGGGGGATGGTGGAGTAGCTTTGTTTTCTCGCTCAAGCATGTCAGAAATGGGAAAGCACGTCTCAACTCTATCCTATTAAAAGAGAAGCTTGCAACAGTTTACAGAGATAGCTGTGGGCTTTAAAGATGGATGAAAAGAGACTGATCCATCCAAACCTATCTTCAAATATTTAGAGCAGGAGAAAAACATTACTTTAGCAAGTTTAGAAACATAACAATTATGAGTTTCAACTTGCATTCACGTTATAGCAGCAGCTACTTGAGAAGTCAATAATCACCTAGAGCAAACCAACAGGGTAAAGATAATGCACAGCAACCCATCTCTAGGCAAGCTTGCTACTCCTATAAATCACACACCCTCCACTTGAAGGATACATGTTGTTATTTTTTAACAGAGCGATTTCTTTAGCAAAACCTAGAAGTCTCAGCTTTGGCACATATAAAAAAAGATAATTTACAAGTTTGGCATTTTCATTTCTGCTGATGACAGTTTCAGGAGAGCCTCAAAAAACTAATTAAACAGTTCACAGATACACAATTAAATGTGTTCACATGATGATGATATGGGAAGGATGATGATAATATCACTTACTTACACTGAACATCTTCCTCAAAAAACCCAGAATAATGCAGTAAAGATTGCATAGGGTCATAGAATAACATAGGCTCTATTAGGATTACACTTATATAGCTACATGTAATAAAATATTATGTGGGGGTCTTTCAAGTGTTCTTTTTCTGAATGATCATGTTTATATACAAACTATAATCTACATATCAATATTATAAGAAAATGAATCTTCAGCTCTCTTCATGTGATGCCACAAATGAAAAGCAAAACTATTCAACTTACGTGTCTTTCCCCACTATGAAATGAATCACTTTTTAACATTACATCTTTTTAACTTTTTTGAATGTTTATTTATTGAGAGAGCGAGAGAGTGAGAGAGAGCACAAGCAAAGGATGGGCAGAGGGTAAGAGGGAGAATAACAATCTTAAGCAGGTTCCATGCTCAGCACGGAGCCCTAAGCAGGGCTTGAACTCATGAACCGTGAGATCAAAACCTGAGCTGAAGTCAACAGTCAGATGCTTAACCGTTTGAGCCACCCAGGTGCCCCTAACATTATATTTAAACATAAAAAATTTTTTTCATGTTTATTTTTGACAGAGAGAGACACAGCACGATTGGGGGAAGGGCAGAGAGAGAAGGAGGCACAGAATCTGAAGCAGGCCCAGGCTCCGAGCTGTCAGCACAGAGCCCCACTGGGGGCTCAAACCCACACACCGTGAGATCACAACCTGAGCCAAAGTTGGACAGGGGCCGAAGTTGGACGCTTAACCGCCTGAGCCACCGAGATACCCCAAACATCACATTTTTAAAAGTCAAATCACCAGGGGTTTTTTTGGCACTATGCAAACACAACTCTTGTCCACATATATATATTATATTGAAAATTACATATTTTAACAATACTAAGCAACCAAGAATATAGGTAAAATAGAGCCAGAAAGGAAAAATCCATTTTGTGGTATTATTATTTCTGTTTGTGATTGTGGATTGTGAAGACTGTAAAGCAAATCATTCAGATCATCAATATTATATTTGGTTTTATTGTATTAATACCTAGTATCTTTGGGTAGCAGGTACTATAGAAAGGCATACAGTGCCATCATTTCAGATGATTAATTGGATGATTCATGCCATCTGTACATGAAATATGAGTCATATTTCTGCCATGTTTGAAGCCCTCATTTCATGCAAAGTGAAACAATTACTAAATATTCCAGAAATGTTGCTAAATAAATTTAAACGTATATCCAGAAATATAAATATATAATGAAGAGCTGCTTATACACAGTAGCATGACAGACAAGAGCATGGGCTTTGGCATTAAAATGATCGTAATCTGACACCACTTATCATGTATGTGATTTTTGGCAAATATTCTAAGTGCATAATTGTCAGTTTACCAATCTGCTACACTAGCATCATCTCCTATATAGGGTTGGCAGAGGAAATGAAATAAGACAATAATACACTTAAGGTGCTTTGCCCTATAGACACTAAGAAACGCTAGCTATAATTCAGAAAAATTCCTATTATTGGTAAGTCAGCTCTCAATCATCTGCTCGTAATCCTACTAAAGTATTATATTTCAGAACTATTAATAATCTATAATCCATGTAAGCATGGACTTCAACACAGAAAAGGTTTGTCTTGGAATGGGGACAGTTATGGGATCAAATTTTTAAAAAAGGAACAAAAAAAAGGCCTCATTAAGTACTTGCAAAGTCACCAGTTTTTGTTTAGATCCAGAAAACAGCAATTGCATGGGGTCAATAAAATAAGATTTTCCTTCAGAGGAACACATAACGGATTCCTCTTTGGTCTGTTATTCTAAAACTGGCGGTGCCCATATCAGGCCAGAAGTGACATATCAATTTTTCATACTTACTTTTAACCTTTCCTGAAAAATACATATTAGGCCCATCTGCTCATGACGCTAATAGACAAACAAGGTGCTGCTTCCTGCCTACTCTCTGTGAGTTCACAATCTGAAGAACCCCAACTCAACACAAGGGGCTCCTGGATGGCTCAGCTGGTTGAGCGTCTGACTCTTGATTTTGACTCTGGTCATGATCTCACCATTCATGAGATCGACCACTGTGTCGGGCTCTGTGCTGACAGCATAGGGCCTGCTTGGGATTCTCTCTCTCCTTCTCTCTCTCTTCCCTCCACCCCCCAAAAAAAGCATATACTCTTCAGAAAAACTGGGAAAGACAGAGCAAGGAAGATGCATTTTAGGATTTAAAGCAATTATCATTGGAAGCAACACCAAAATAACAAAAAGATCAGAAAACATTATATTTAACTTTCTAAGTAGACTATATAGTCATATGGATCAAAACCTCAAAATATAAAAAAGGTACACACAGAAAAATGTTACCCTATCCTTGTTCTCCATCTGCAATTTCTACCCTGCTTAAGAAAAACTACTATCGGTGTCCAATATTTAATCCCTGAGTTCCTTTAGATAAAAACACACAAATATGAACATATATCCTTATTTCTCCCTTCTGTGCACAAAATGTAATCTAATATCTATTGAATGGTTTCTATGTATTATGCAATTTGTCAGTAGTTTTAACTCCACCAACTCATTTCATCTTTACAGCAACCCAATGAGGCAATCTAAAATTTTACATAATCATGGAGTAAAATCTACTTGCATCAAAACCATACATGAATATCTAACTCTGTGTGAGATTACCTACTATGTCTAGCCACTAAGTACTAAAGTCCAACATGCATGGAATAAAATACACTGCCCTCTGCCCCCACATCTTACTAAATGGACAAGTGTATTCAGACTAAGGCCATTACGTTACAGCAGAAACATTATTGAAATTATCTTTAAAATATGCAAGAGATGTGTGCATGTAAGACCTATCTATCCTTCAGTTAGAGCCTAGTCTCTCAATAAGCATTTATTTCTCTGTGTTATGTGCAATACTCAATGATTGAGAAAGAGGAACCTATTAACCTGAAGAGGAAATGGAGATTGGATAGGGAAGCCTGATCTCTGCCTTCAGGCACACATTATAAGCAATGATCAGTAAAATTAAAGCTTACTCTATGCAAGAGAAATGATCATCAGCTTAAAGCAGTGTCTTACCATGTGTGGGGTGAAAATGAAAACGACGACTATTAGAATAGTATGAAAATAGTTCCATGGATCAAAAAAAAAAAAAAAAAGAAGAAAGAAAGAAAAGAAAAAAGAAGGTATCATCATGAAAAACTACACTGCAGCAATTTGCAAAAAGTTGCATTTTTAGTTAGGTTACAAACATTTCACAAAAATCATAATTAAATTTTCATCTTGAGATTACACACATAACACATTTTTCTCTACCCAAGACAGGCAGAATATTCCATCAAGATTCCTCCCAATTTCTCCCCTCAGGGCAAATTTGTGACAAGGAGACTGAAGACTGTATGGAATGCTCTCGTGTTTCTAGTTTGAGTTGATGGAGAATTGAATGTATTAACACTGTGTACACCCTCATGCTTTCAAAATTAGCCACTTTTATTTATGGTGTTATATTGCTTGAAGCAGTTTACATTTTTCAATAAATAATTAAAACATAACTCTTCCACAACTTATTCTGCTTCTGGGGGAAAATAATACTCAAAAACAAATGACACATATATTTTACCTTGGAGTCACGGGCGGGGGAAGTAAATAGAAGTTAAGGAAAACTAGGGCTTTGCCATCTTTAAAAAAGACAAAAAGTGTCATTTGCCCTAGTAATCCAATTTTCCTTTTTAAATGAACATTCTAAAATGTGTACTATGTGGTCTAGGATACCTGCTAAATGTATATCCATTTGCCATTTCATTAATCCCTTGAAATCTAACTTGAACACTATCATTCTCAACTCTTGTAGCTTTGTTGAGATATAACTGACATACAATAAAGTGCACATATTTAAAGTGTATAATTCAATGACTTTTGACATGTCATATACCTATGAAAACACCACAATTAATATAATGAACACATCCATCACCCCAACAGTCTTTTGTGCCCTGTTATAATCTATCTTCCTCTCTACAGTCAATCGTTGATCTGCCTTCAGTCAACAGAGATTAGCTAACTTTATAGAATACTTCATAAATGGCATCATAAAGTAAACGTTTTTATAGTCTGGAGTATTTCAGCACTATTATTATTTTTTTTTAATTAAAGGATTTTATTTTTTTTCCCAATATATGAAATTTATTGTCAAATTGGTTTCCATACAACACCCAGTTCAGCACTATTATTTTGAGACTGATCCATGCTGTTTCATGGTTCCAAGGTTGGTTAGTTCATTCCTTTTCATTGCAGGGTAATATTCCATTGTGTGGATATACCTCAGTTTGTTTTGCCTTTCACCTGTGAATAGCTATTTCAGCTGTCTTTTCCTTTGAAGGTAACTGGAAGCCAATGTTTTACAAAGTCTAACAGTCTTTTCCAGTTCTCCTATTCCTAGACTATAGTATTTGATGCTGTTAACCACACGCTGGAGCAGTGAGATTTCCCTTTCTCAGGTTTCAGTTCCCCCATGCTAGGGCTGTTCTGTTTCTTTCATTTCTGACCATCCCCCTATGCTCTTCCACACATGTATTATTTTTCTCACTTCCAAAGGAAGGCCGTCCTTTTCACTGCCTTCAGTTCTCACTCTGACCTCCCTCTCTGTAAAGAATCAAGTACTCCTACTATCTCACTCATTGAGTCATGTGGAACATTCCTTGAATCTGAACTTTGAGACTCAGACTTTTTAGTTTCAAACCAACATCTTATTTTCTCCCTAAAAATAGTCTTGATTTTTAAAAAATTGTTTATTTAATTTTGAGAGAGAAAGAGAGAGAGAGAGCGTGAGCAAGCAGGGGAGGGGCAGAGAGAGAGGGAGACACAGAATCCAAAGCAGGCTCCAGGCTCTGAGCTGTCAGCACAGAGCCCAAGGCAGGGCTCAAATTCACAAACCATGGAATTTCAGCTGAGCCGAAATTGGATGCTTAACCGACTCAGCCACCCAAGAGCCCCAGAATGGTCTTTAATTCACATCAGTCAACTGAAATTTCATTTGCTGAGGTAACTGATGGTGTTCTGGTTTGCAAATGGATTTACTCATTCCTCATCCTTTTAGGACTTTATTCCATCTGTAGATACTGAATTGCCCAAAGAATAGATCGTTTTAGTTTACTATCATTGTGACCAATTCAACCAAACTTACTACCTTCAATTCATAGTTGCTTCTTTAACTAAAATTTTTCAGGTTTTTTTTTTTGGGGGGGGGGGAATTACATCATGTTTGAAGTATCCCAAGCTCAGCATTTCAATTGATCTTGGGGGAGAGGGGACACTGTGTGATGGGCTTTGAGGAGGGCACTTGGGATGGATGTTGTATGTAAGTCAATTTAACAAAAAGTTATATTCATAAAAAAATTAATTAACCTTGACTCTACCCATTTCTTTATCTTCTATGACCAATCTCAGGTCATATTTTCTTTTGAAATTTGACTCACAATTCCTTTTCCCCAATATTTATATGCCCCATTCTTTCATGATTTGTTGATCCTCTCTTTCATGTTCCTTTCTGTTCTTCCCTGCTTACTACTAACTAACCAAACTCTCTGAACAAAACTTTATCTTGCATATTCTGACTCACAACAACTCTTTAGTGCTGCTCAATTACTTTCTTTATAAAACAAAACAGAACAAAAAACAAAAAATCCAACTGCCATTGTCTTTGTTAAGACTAGTTCTCTTGCTCTAAATATAAACAGTATTGGCTCTACAGTCAGACTCTCCAGGCTAGAATACTGACACTACTAATTGCTGCTTATGTCACTTTGGTTTGATACTGTGTCTTCATTTTCATACACAAAGTGGAGTCATGGAGATGAGAGATCATTTGTAAAAGGTTCTGGCATATATTAAGTGATCAAACGGTACCTATCATTAAGTAAATCTTGTTTTCACAGACAAGTGCAAATTTCAAAAATTGAAGTGACTTAAGCCTAAAGGCAGTCTAGGGCAATGGCTCCCGACTATCTGGATTATCTGGATTAAAATGGGTTAATCCATTAAACTATCTGGATTATAGACTATCTGGATTAAAAAATGTGGCACTCCCATTCTCTAGCTATGTAGCTAGGGAAAATTCTTCAGCTGTTCATGCCTCAGTTTCCCTATTTGTAAAATTGAGATGATGTAACTATTCACGTCATAGTCTTTCTCATCCTTTTTTCCCCCCACAATACTATTTATTGAAGAGACTCTCCTTTTCCCATTGCAGACTCTTGGCTTTTTTGATGTAAATTAATTAACCATATATCTGTGGGTTTATTTCTGGGCCTTCTATTCCGTTCCATTGACCTATGGAACAGATGATTTGGCCATGGCCATGCGGTTCCATAAAAATTTTTCTTTTGTGGTTCCATAAAAATTTTAGATATGTTTGCTCTATTTCTGTGAAAAATACCACTGAAATGTAGATAGGGATTGCCTTAAAACTGTAGATTGCTCCTGGCAGAATGAACATTTTAACAATATTAATTATTCCAATTCATGAGCATGGAATATCTTTCCATTTACTTCTGTATTCTTCAATTTACTGCATCAGTGTTGTTTTTTTCTTCTAGTTTTCAGTGTACAGGTCTTTCATCTCCTTGGTTAAATTTATCCCTAGGTATTTCATTCTCAGAAGGATTTTCTGAAGGAAAAAATAAGATTATCCATGGAGGTACCGAGAAAAGTATCTAGCACAATCCTCATTTGTTATTACAATTTTATGTTTCATGAAATTCAGCTCTATGGTAGTTTCTGGACTTATGTTTGTGTGGGATGTACTCGTCTTTAAATTGTATTCATCTTTAAGTTAAATTGATTTTTCTCTTTGCCCTTCAATATGAAAGATATATAAAAACAGAATTTTTGCTTACTATGAATTCAGCCCTGAGTTGGGAGGATCAGTACCGTAACGCACAGTTCTGGTCCCCGTATGGATTCCTGTGGATGGTTTAGAGTAAACATTTGGTAAATGTTCATCTTTATATGGTGGTGTCCTAGTTATGTAATAGTGTTCTTCAACTTCTCCCACACCTGTTCCTAGTAATCTTCTAGAACAGGTTCAGCAAATGAGTCAAATCTGGCCCACTTCCTGACCTCATAAATAAAGTTTCAATGGAAGGCATCTATGACCACTAATTTGTATACTGTCAATGGCTACATTCTCTCTGTAAAGGCAGAGTAGAGTACTTGTGGCAGAGACCACCTGGCTTACCAAGACCAGAATATGTACCACCAGACCCTTTAGGGAAAAATTTTGTTACCGCTACTTCTAAAAAACTAATTTCCTCCCTAGTGACAGAGGGATGTTCTACCAACAAACGCTGCCATATATGGAATGTCATTAGCTGAAATTTTATTATGTTGATAGCTGACCCTACTATGGTCGTATATACTCCAATACTAAGTGCATTTATACTTGCTTCAAATCAGCCAAGTAATTCTTTGTCACTAGCCATCTGATTTTAAAGATTAGAAAAAAAAAATCAAGAAAACGATTTGTCTGGGACCACGTAGTAAAATAAATGGTTGAATGAAAATGTTTTACTGGCAGCTCTCATGTGCAGAAACAACCTTAGAGTGAGCTATACCAGCTATCAGCATTTATACTAAATCATTTTTAATGACTCATAAAGTCAAATGGATAGTAAAGCAAATCAGAATTATTAGGCTGGTATTCATGTCCCACCAAGATATTTTTAACCACATCTCTCAATTCTCCCCAACTCAATGCATTCTCCCACTGTCTCAGACTCTTCCTTGAACATTAAAACAATCTGTCATTTTCATATCTTCACTGAAGTCACTTCTCTGCTTGAAATTCCCTTCCATCTAACACCATTTTTATCCCTGAAACACTCTATTTATAAAATTCCCACTCAAATGTCATTCACTCCATGATATTTTTCTATCACTTCAGCCAGTTTTATTTTCAATCTACTTACTTCTATTTTATGTTGTAGGAATTAGTGTACATGTTTCTCTTCGATGATTACACTGTAAATTCCTTGGGGGCAAAAATCCTACGTTTAGGCATCAATGGGATTCAAACACTAGGAGATTAATTCCAGAGTCCATGCCTATAATCCTCCCAATAACCCTGAAGACTGGAAAATAAATATGAGGGGCTGACCAGTTTCCAGATTAGACATAAGAAACATCTAAAAAATAAAAACTTTGAGGTAGGGACCAGTATTGGAGGGAATCACAAAACAGCTTCCATATTGTTAGAAATCTTCCTAAAACTATCCAGATACCATTGTAGAGAAGCTAAGTAAGACATCTGCTCACTGTTTAACAACTGACACATCAGTAAATATGACTGTTAGGTTCCATCCAGTGAGATTTCAACAACTTTATGTAAAATGATAAATTTCTCTATGAACATGGGTTTAGTATTAGCCAAGTAATTTGAAAAATACAGCTGGAATAAAATAGCAATATAAAAACTTATTCCTAAAAAAAAAAGAAGAAAAGAAATATTCAGAGCTTCTTCCATGTCTTCCCTCTTCTAGGCCAATATTTTTAAACATAGCTCAAAAATGAGAATATATAGGTTTATGTGTGGGATAGGATATACATATATACCTATGAGATATTATCAACACATACTCATTCCAATATTCCCTACTGCATAATTTCTATCAGCATATAAATTTGCTATAATATCTGTGATATGAAAGCAAAGATAAAAATCTTCCTTCACTCCACACATCATTCCATAGTATACATATATGTGTATATCCCGTAATACACATTCATTAAAAGTAATTAGTTAGGGGCACCTGGGTGGCCCAGTTGGTTAAGTGTCTGACTTCGGCTCAGGTCATGGTCTCACATTCCCGGGTTTGAGCCCCATGTCGGGCTCTGTTCTGATAATCTGGAACCTGGAGCCTGCTTCGGATTCTGCGTCTCCCTCTCTCCCTGCCCCTCCCCCACTTGTGTGCACGTGCACTCACTCTCTCTCTCTCTCTCTCTCTCTCTCAAAAATAAACATTAAAAAAAGTAATTACTTAAAATTAAGCGACGTGAGAAAATCAGTATCATGCATTATGCTACCATACTAATAACTACAGTTAATATTTTGTTAGATATATACAGAGTTCCCTGTTTCAGTAACACTGGCCCCTCCCAAAGCTTCCACACAAACCTAGGTAGGAATAAGAAAGGAGAGCCCAGAGTACCATGGTCTCCTAGTAACATCATCCTCTTTCTTCTGTAACACACGTTTGCCATTCCACCACAATCTGGCTCAAGACCAGAGTACATACAATCATGTCTCACATGTCTTTTTATGCCAGTGACTGCAAAAAGACTTTACCAATAGGGCTCTTTTCTCTGTAGGGCACTAGAGATCTCCGACTGACTCCATCTCCTATTTCCCTTGAACCCTAAAGCTCTTCTGCTTTTGTCAGCCCCTCTGGACTTCATGGGTCCAGTAAATTAATTCACATATTCAGCCTTTTTTTCTGAGTATCCCCTTAACATGTAGCAGTATTTGAGTCCTAGATCTTCTCTTCCATGGTTTCCCCACTGACCCTTTTCAAATTGTGACAGTTTTTTTTCCCCATGCCCTTGGCAACTCTGGGACTGAAGGTAGGATATATCCTCTTGGCGCTTTAAAGCCTCTTTCAGACCATGATTTCTCTCTGCTCTGTAAAATGCCTAGATTTGTAGCTCATGTCATAAGATTCTACCATCTGCCTTCTGTCTATGATCTAGGCAGTGATACCCTCTTGGTTTCCTTCTTTCACATCCCTGAAGATTTTAGCACATGGACCACTGTTACTCTTTCCAACCAAACTTCAGTCATAATCCTTGGAAATTTTAATAATAATCTGAACTGTCTTTCCAGAATTCTTGCTTCTCAGTTCCTTGACCCTCTGAGCTTCAATAATCTTGTCATCCACACTATCTCAAGCCATCTCCTCTCATGTTCACAATCTAGAGGTTTCCATCTCTAATAACTATGTATCCTCTATAATCTTAACTTCAATCATCTCATCTTCCAGCCATCAATTCTTTATCCATCCAGCAGCAATGGTCTTTCAACCCCACAGGATTTATTATATATTGATCTTAGTGTTTTTACTGTTACAAGGTAAAAACAATACAATCTCTCATTTGCATAAACCCTCGACTCCTTTATCAATCCCTCTTTCTCTGTTCTAACTCCTTTGCTCATCTTCAGCTGACAGACTTTCTTTCTATTCAGTTCTACTATGATTACAGATCATCTGTCTGAATTCAAAATAAAGACCACCTTCTTGCTTCTGCAAAGGAGCCCATCTCCTTTCATGCTCTCCCAATCATTGTTTCTTCTATCCTGAGTTTCCTTAATTTTTCCTCCCTATTGCCTTATCACCATCAGCATAAAAGCATGGTATATTATCTATTATGCAAAAGCAAAACTAAAAACCTTCCTTCACCCCACATACCTGGCTATCCATTGTTCCCAGTTTCTCCTCCTTCACAGAAAATCTTTTCTTACTCTTTCTACATCCTCTTTTTCCACCATTTTAAAACACCACAATTAGTGTTTCATTTTTACCACACCACCAAATGCTCACACACACACCAACACCGTGTGGCCAAATCAAGTTGTCAATTTTAGCCCTCTTACTTGCCTATAATCTTTGAGAGTTTATCAAACTCCCCACTCAAATACCCACTCTTGTGGTATTTGGGTGCCACTCACTCAGTTCTCTTTCAGTCTCACAATTGCTCCTTTTCTTTATTATTTGCTGGTAAACAATACCTCACGTCAGCAAGCTCTACATGTAGGAGTACTTCAGGATTCAGTTCTTGGATGCCTTCTTTATCTGTCTATATACCCTCTAGATGATCATCCAGAGTCATTACTTTAAAAACACTTCAATGCCATCTATTCACTGATGACTCCAGAATGTATAGTTTTAGTTACTCTCATACATTCAATTGCCTGACATATGCTTTTGATGCAAAATAAGTCTTAAAATGCCCCCAAATAAATTTCTAATTTTCTCATGATCCTATTCTTTCCTCAACCTTTTCCATGCACCCTTACACTTGGTCAGGTTAGAGACTTAGACTCAATGTTGCCTCCTTTCTTTCTCCCACTCACAGTATCCATTTTAATGATTCTGCCTTTAGGGGTGCCTGGGTGGCTCAAGTCTAAATCTTGATCTCTGCTCAGGTCATGATTTCATGGTCTGTGAGATCAAGCCCAAATTCTGCATCGGGCTCTGTGCTGACAGCACAGCATGGAGTCTGCTTGGGTTTCTCTCTCTCTCTCCATCTCTCTCTGCCCCTCCCGCACTTGCTCTCTCTCTCTCAAAATAGATAGATATTTTTAAAACTTTTTTGAGGGGCACCTGGGGGCTTAGTTGGTTAAGTGACTGATTTCAGCTCAGGTTATGATCTCCTAGTTTGTGGGTTCAAGTCCCACATTGGGCTCTGTGCTGACAGCTTGGAGCCTGGAGCCTGCTTCAGATTCTGTGTTTCCCTTTTTCTGTGCCCCTTCTCCAATTGTGCTCTCTCTCTCTAATTTTTCACCATTTCATCACCATTATTATACCTGTTTTAAGTGATCAACATCCCTTATTTTGCTTCAAAGAGGCACCTATATAGTCTTCTTGCCTCCCATCTTGCCATTTTAGTAAATTCACTATTTAATGGGCAAAGTGGCCCTTTTAATTCGTTATTTAGGTCACGTCACTCCTTTGATCACTTCATCAAACAGGTTTTGAATCTCACTCATAGTCAGTCTTAATTCATGGCCATCTATGATTTGGTCTGCATTATCTTGCCTTCCATTATCTTCTCTCTAGCTAACTCTATCACAGCCTTAACATTTTTTTTTTTCTTATATATATCCAACATTCTCCTACTGGGAGATCTTGTACTTATTCTGTTTTCTTTCTGTAACATAACTTGATTGTATGTGCACACCATAATTTACTAAAACTATTCCCTATTTATAAGGAGTTTATCTTCTCTAGTTTTACAAATGATGCTATAGTGGGGCACCTGGGTGGCTCAGTTGGTTAAAATCTGACTTTGGCTCAGGACAGGATCTCATAGTTCATAGTTGGTGAGTTTGAACCCTGCACCAGGCTGTCTTCTGTCAGCAGAGAGCCCACTTTAGATCCTCTGTCCCCCTCTTGCTCTGCCCCTCCCTGGCGTGGGCACTCTCTCTCCAGCATAAACAAACATTTAAAACAATACAAAACAAATGATGCTACAGTGATTATCTTCAAACATTTATCTTTGTACACTTTTTGAATGTTTCCCCAGGATATAGTTTCTATTTTTAATTTGCATTAATGTTTTTTAATTAATCTCCAAAATATTTGTATATATTTGAGTTAAATCAACTCCATTCAAGTCCACCTCTTCCACTAACCCCTCGTTAGTTTTTTATCATCTTTTAAAACATTATTTTGCAAGTTGGTAGGCAGATATACTTGACTTTTTTAATTTCCTTGAGGAAAATGTGAGTCAACATTTTTCTCAGAGGTTTGCTGGTGCTGTTTTTTTGTGTTTCTTTTTTCCTGGTTTATATTATGGCATTTACACTTTTTAAAAACTGATTTGTAAGAGTTCTTAATAAACTAAGGATGTTAACTCCTGTCATAATCTCTGCAAATTTATTTACCAGGCTTTCAACACAATATATTTGTGATTTTTTTCTTTTAATCATTTTTTTATCATAGGCATATTTATCTATTTTATTTTTACTTCTTGATTTTACGTAAAGTGTGGAAAGGTGTTCTCTTCCAACCAAGTTTTACATCATGGAAAATTTCCCAATAGCAAAAATTTCAGGTTTACACAATAATGTCTATCACATTACTAGTTTTCAATAATACCTAGTTTCTCTCCCGTACACCTCTCAAAAAACTGCAAGCTTATTAGCCTTACTGGAGTGTGTTTGAGTCCTACGACCAGCTCGGGCCAACAAGCTAAGAGGAGCTTAGTCAAGATAGTCCATATTATGCCAAAGTAACAGACAACTCCAACCATTTCAGAGGCTAAAACAACAAAAGTTTATTTTCCCTTGTTCAACACATCTTTGGTGGATCTCTAGTAAAGCTATGTTCATCACAGGGCCTCAGAGAGCCATGCTGAGGAACCAGTCATCATCATCTACATTGCTAGTTGCAAGGTCAAAGAGGTCAGGAGGTTTAATTCTGCAATTAAATGTTCTACTGTAAAGCCCTTCTTCTCACACAACTTTTGCTTACAAATCATAAAGAACTAGCCAATTTTCCAGTACAAACTAAAAAAAAAAAAAAATGCCTGTAAATATAATCTTACCGTGTTCTTAAGAGGAAAGTACTAAAAATATTTTCTGAATAGGACTAATAGCACTAGAATAAAGCAGGGCTTCTAAGCCAACCTGGACATGTAGCATGAGTGAAAAATTAAACTTTTGCTGCGATATGCCATCATGATCTTGGCGTGTTCATTTGTTACTGCAGCATAACCTGGCATATCTTGATCAATACAAATGGGAAAGACACAAATAAGAACAAAACAAGTAATGTTGAGTCTGGCACACCCAATCAGAAGTCATGAATAAAGAACTTTATCTCAAAAAAAAAAAATAGAAAAAATAGGAAGCAGACTGATTTTGCTGGAACAAAGTCTGTAAAAAAAAAAAAAAAAAAAAAAAAAAAAAAAAAAAAGGTGAGACAAAAACCTAAGGGGAAAAAATTGTGAAAATGCTAGTTTTAGCCTACCTATAGAAAAGGTTATTTATAAAGTGTAGTTTTCCACCAAGTATGTAGGATAAAAATAGAGGGATGAGGTTCATATCCTCTCTAGAGATTACCTTGAGAATAAAGATATCTAAGTTCTGATTCAAGTTCTGTTGTTAACTAGCTGTGGAATGCGGGTGGGGAGGATTATGTATCTTCTCAGGATCACAATTTTCTTATATGAAAAACACATCTTTTAAATGGAAAATGGTCCTCAAATTTTCATGTGTATAAGAATTACTTAGAAAGTTTATGAAAAATGCATAGCCTTGAATTGCACTCAACAAAGGTTCTTATTTAGTAATTCTGGATAATGTCAAGAAATGTCTTTAAATGAAATCACTATCCTCAAAAATATCTGTGCTCTCATTTTCATTTGCTGTAGTATCTAAAACAGCTAACATATGGAAGCAACATAAGTGTCCATCAACAGACGAATGGATAAAGAAAATGTTCACACACACACACACACACACACACACACACAGGAATATTACTCAGTCATAAAAAGAAGGAAATATCACCATTTGCAAAAACAGAGGAAAGTTGAGGGCATTATGCTAAGTGAAATAAGTCAGAGAAAGATAATACTGCGTGTTCTCATTTATATATTAAATCTAAAAAAATTTTTTTTTAAATCCAACTCATAGGAAGAGAGAAGAATGTTAGTTGCCAGGGGAAGAAGGGTGAAAGTGGTCAAGGGGTACAAACTTCCAGTTCCAAGACGAATGAGCTCTGGGTATCTAATATATAGCAGGGTGACCACACTTAACAATACTGTATTGAATACTTGAAAGTGGCTAAGAGAAGAGCTTTAACAACATCAACAAAATGAAGCTATGTTAGGTGATAGATGTGTTAACTAAATTTATTGTGGTAATCAGTCTGCAATATATACATATTTCATATCATCATGTTGTACACTTTAAACTTAACACAGGGTCATATGTTGTATATCTCAACAAAGCTAGGGAAAAAAGACACAGAAACTCTAAATCATCAGGCCAGTTGATTAAAAAAATAAATAAAAAACAACCTACCTTTTTAAGCTATTTTTCAATTTATTATGCAGGTAATCTGTGGATAACACTTTGAGGACTGCTGATAGAGATAATGTCTAAGAAGCATATGTCATGAAAAACAAGTGTTGATGTTTCAAACAATGGTAGTCTATTTCAAGAGGGAGGTCACTATTTTCTTCCTTTCAATGTGGGGTAACATTTTTTTATAAAAATTATAAACGGTTTACTATCATTATTTCTAAGGGCTATTATAAGGAATTGCAAAAATAAACATGCTATGGCGCTATAAATCACAAAAACCTTTGGTTAAAGTCACACAGCCAAAGGCTAAAATTCAACAGCTTTAAAAAGCAATAAAATAAATGTTTCTGTTTAAAATGAAATATCCAATTATCCTGCTGACCATAAAACTGATGGAAAAGAAAAGGAGAAAATTCTCAAGCAGGTAATAATATATTCCATAAATACATACTATCAAGGGAAAACAATACAAAACAACAAAGTATTCACAAATGAAATAAGCCCAATTGTTGACTCCTTCTCTACTACATAATTAGGCCAGGGGTGGGCCAACACTTAGCACTGAGTGAGTTAGCACTAAATTACAGAGCTTCATAAAAGCAGAGTCACCATAGAGGATCCCATCTCTCCAGGGTTTATAAATGCAACTTGTCAGGGCAAGCACTATTTGTTTTTGATGTAATATTTATATTACATGTCCAATGTTGTCTCTAAATTAGCACAGATCACTTCAGCTGGGGCCATGACCTCTAATTTCCACCTGCTTGTGTACATAAGTTCCACTGTGAATATGTAAACTTGTGAAAAGGCGGGGTTTTGCTGTCATAGGGAAATGTAAAGGCACAGAAACAGTTTCAATTGCACAATGACTTCTCATTCAAACATTTTAAAAAATTTAACGTTTTATTTATTTTTGAGAAAAAGAGAGTGTGAGCAGGGCAGGGGGAGGGGAGGGGGACAGAGGATCTGGAGCGGCTCCACACTGACAGCAGCAAGCCCAATGCGGGACTCGAACTCACTAACCACAAGACTGGGACCTGAGCTGAAGTCAGACGTTCAACTGACTGAGCCACCCAGGCACTCCTTCATTTAAACATTTTAAAATTTACTATTGTGTACTTTTGTTCTCCCAAGCATTTGTGATGTCTACTTTATATTCAGTTTATTAGTGCTACCAAAGTCTTTCCTATTACAGAAAAGAACAGTATTATTATTTATGGTAATCAGTATTTTGAAATGTATTATTTAATTAAATCTCACAATTCTTCACTTTATCGGTTATGTTGGCCCATTTCAGATTACTGTGGCTCATCTGTGACCCACAAAACAAGAAATACCCTGAGTTATCCCTAAATCTATACATTATTTAGCAAAAATGCAAACAAAAACAAAACATTTCACTGTAAAAATAATCAAATTTCACGGTGAGGCTAAATACACAAACTAGTCTCCATCTCAGGTAGAAACTATCCCCAACTACAAAGAGTGTTAAATAACATTAGCCCCATGACTGACTAGAATTCACACAATGAATCCTCTGATTTTACATGTGAGAAAACTAGGATTCAGGAAGCTAAGTGACACATGCTCATTAGTGACAAAGTTGGGGGGGAGAACCAAGGTTTCTTAAAACTCATTCTAATAACATTTCCAGTTTGCCATTCACAGCAATCAGTCTTGGTGTCCAGTTTCAGTATTTTTATCATGGCCACATAACCAAAAACATTCTAGCACCCAAGAAATACTAAAATATTCAGTAAAGGTTTTATGGTAGTATTCAGTGCAGAAAACTATGTAGATCTTAGAAAGTGAGTCTACTTCTTTCAGAAGAAATATCCTGAGTAAAAATGTTCAATTCACCAGCTAACATAGAAATATCCTTTAACCGCCCCCCCCAATCTCTTTGTTCACAAAATAAAATTCTAGTCTATAATTTGATAAGCCGAATGGATTTTCTCACCAGAAAGGTTATACCGCATGAAGACAAATAGTTCTGGATCACAGGCCACATATATCTCCAAATTTATATCAACTGCCATTCTTTATTTTTGAGATGGTCTCTGGTGGATCTGATTTGTTTCAAACCCCCAGATGACTGCTGAACAAACTGATAATACAGAACTTCTCAATTAAAAGTCATTTCACAAAGCCATGGAATGATTTACCACAATGTTGGGCAGGAAAACAGTAAAGACATTTTCTTATGCTTGAAAAGTTCACAAAAATAGTGAAAGCCTATCTCCTAGTAATAGTGCACATAATATGCCACAATGGGGAGAAGGTTAGATTTGGATTATTTTTTTTAGACTTCTTTGAATTCTGAGCTCTCAAGGACAGGAATTCCCTAAGGATTAGTGTTATTAATGTCACATTATGTAATGTATATAATCAAATCAGCTTGGTCACTGGGTCACTACTGTTGGATTTTATAAGACTTTCTTCTTGATTTAATCCACTTGGTGATTCTGTGGCAAATAAGGTCTACACATTATTATTTGTCAGATAAAAAATGGAGATAAAAACAAATGGTTTACTCAAAGAATACAATTCAGTCTGCAACTTTTTATTTGTAGTTTTCTACATGTTCTGAATGAAATGTCCCCTTGGCATTTTGAGAGATTTCAGTACAGATTATATTTCTTCCAATACTTTTTTGTGAATAGTACCGGTCTTTGCACTATAACAGAATTTTAATATGGGGGAAAGTTGCTCTATTTTTTTTGTTGTTGTTAAACAATCAAAACTATTGATTAAATATATATTTATATCTCACACTGGTAATATCAATTTCTTCTACTATACTATCAGCCCATGAAGCCAGACCTCATGTCCACTTGGGTCAGTATTATATACTCAGTCTATTATATTCTACATGATAGAACTCAGTAAATAGTTATCAATGAGTGAATGAAAGAACAAAGAGAACCTTAATATGTGGGTAATTAAAACCAGTTTGAAGTAACACACTCTGTGTCACAGAATTCCTTTTAGTTCATGTAAGTGAACAATTTATTTATGCTTTAACCATTCTATGTATGCTTTCAAGAGTGAAGAATCTTGCCCAAGTTGAGAAACAAAAAGTGTCATGAAAATGTAACAATTTGCATCTGCATTGCTTAACTGAATGTAAATGATATTCATTTAAGACATGACCAAAGACAAAACAATAAAACCCTTTAAAAGTTATGTCCAGTCAGACACATATATCAAAGGAAAAGAACAGAGAACCCAGAAAGGGACCCACAAATGCATGGCCAACTAATCTTTCACAAAGCAGAAAGAATATCCAATGGAAAAAAAGACAGCCTCTTCAGCAAATGGTGTTGGGAAAACTGGACAACGACTTGCAGAAGAATGAACCTAGACCACCTTCTTATACCACAAACAAAAATAAACTCAAATGAGTAAAAGACCAACACCTAAGACAAGGAAGCCATTGAAATCCTAGAGAAAAAAAAGGCAGCAACCTCTTTGACCTCAACCACAGCAACTTCTTACTTAACATGTCTCCAGAGGCAAGGGAAACAAAAGCAAAAATGAACTATTAGGACCTCATCAAGATAAAAAGCTTCTCTGTGTAGAAGGAAACAATCAACAAAACTAAAAGGCTATGGAAGGAATGGTAGAAGATATTTGCAAATAACATATCAGATAAAGGGTTAGTATCCAAAATCTATAAAGAACTTACCAAACTCAACACCCAAATGACAAATAATCCAATAAAGAAATGGGCAAAAGACATGAACAGACACTTTTCCAAATAAGACATCCAGATGGCTAACAGACACATGAAAAGAAGGTGAACATCACTCATCATCAGGGAAATACAAATCAAATCCATGATGAGATACCACCTCACACCTGTCACAATGGCTAAAATAAACAACTCAGGAAACAATAGATAGTGGTGAGGATGCAAAGAAAGAGGATCTCTTTCATACTGCTGGTGGGAATGCAAACTGGTACACTCTGGAAAATGGAAAACAGTATGGAGGTTCCTCAAAAAATTAAAAATAAAACTACCCTATGACCCAGCAATTGTATTGCTAGGTATTTATCCAAGGGATAGAGGAGTGCTGATTCAAAGGGGCACATGCACCCCAATGTTTATCGCAGCATTAACAATAATAGCCAAATTATGGAAAGAGCCCAAATGTCTATCGACTGATGAATGGTTAAAGAAGATGTACGTATACTTCTGATTGTCACACAAATAATTGTACTGTAGCCAGCTTGGGAAGTCAGGTGTTAGGATGCCAAGCACATTTTTTCCACTACCTCAAGACACCCAAGATACCAGCAGGTCTTGGTTCAAATTTTTTAATTCCCATTTCAAGAGTAATTGTATCACTTTCATGGTAAACAAATATATAATGTTCAAGTTCTTTCTCCTTCTATGGTCTATAAAAGCAACAGGGGATATGAATGAGATTTTCCTAATGTGGAAAATTAATTTTATTTGTAACTATAATACAGGTTTGAAGCTACAAAAAAAAATCTAAGAAATTACCAAAAAAAAAAAAAAATAAGAATGTTGCAAAGAAAAATGGAAGGAATAGTGGAAGGAAGCAAGGAAAAAAAGTGAGAGTGTGAGAGAGCATAAAAGAGTAAAGAACGAGTTCAGGACAGATGAAATAACTTAACATTCCCTAAAAGACTGCTACTCTTCACTGTTTATATGATAGTAAATTATAGATATTATAGATAGCTATATATTGTATTTTTATTTA
This sequence comes from Panthera tigris, assembly GCF_018350195.1. NCBI lineage: Eukaryota > Metazoa > Chordata > Mammalia > Carnivora > Felidae > Panthera > Panthera tigris. The sequence goes on along the minus strand of NC_056661.1, from coordinate 42,813,934 downwards.
TTAAAAATGAAAATGTGCCTGCCCTAAGGCCACCAGTGTTTGTAAAGTATGTTTGCTATAGTATTTTTGTTGTAGGAAAAAAACTGATAATAATTTGAATGTTTTTGAGTAAGATGTGGCTGAGAAAATTATAGCATATATTTCTCATGAAATATAAACTAATTATGACTTTAATAAGTTAGATTCATATGTGCTGATCTGGAAAACTGTAATAAAGTGACAAGCTAAAAAACAAAAGAAGTTGTAGAATAGTCATCTTAGTATATTCATATTTATGTGTACAAAAATCTTAAAGATAGAAAAATGCATTTGTGTTACCAGAAACACAGAGGAAAAACTGGCAGCACGTGTGCCAATATGTTAACAACAGTTATTTTAAGAAATTTAGTTTGGAACAAAGACAAGTATATTGTATTTTGTTCTCTTTATATACCTCTGTATTGTTTGAAATGTTTTAAGCCTATGTTACTTTAATATTAAAAAGTAAATTAAGTGCTCCAAACCAATTACTAACTTGAGACATTTAATTTATTTTAATCTTTTTTGAGACTGGGTGATTCCGTAGGTTAAGCGTCTAACTTAAGCTCAGGTCATTATCTCAAGGTTGTTGAGTTCAAGCCCCCCATTGAGCACTGTGCTGACAGTGGGGAGCCTGCCTGGGATTCTCTCTCTCTGCCCCTTACCCGCTCTCTTTCACTCAAAATTAATATAAATAAACTTCAAAGAAAAAAAAGAAAAGAAAACCTCTACATATTTAAGCTTCTACTGAAATCAAGCCTAGACTGTCACGGTAACATGATACACATTTATTATATAGTAATATAAATGAAATAAGACTCCAACTATCTTTTTCAAAAGTTCTAGGACAAGCTCCAAATAATGAGATGAAGACACGCACATATACAAAAGTGCAATTGTATCCCTTGGCCGTTTGTTTCTTTTTTAAATTTTTATTATTTAAGAGAGAGAGAAAGAGAATGGGAGGATGGGAGAGGGATAGAGGGAGGGAGGGAGAGAATCTTAAGCAGGCTCCACACTCAGCATAGACCTTGAGGCAGGGCTGGAACCCACTACGCTGGGATCATGACCTGAGCCCAAATCAAGAGCTGGACATTCAACTTCCTGAGCTACCCAGGTGCCTCAGTCATTTGTTTCTAATAATAAAACTATCTAAATACTTTCAGAATATGAACCAATGTTTTATTAGGGTTTTCACAACTGTCATTCAGTAGATGGAATTTATACCCAAACTTCATTTAATGTAGCTACACTACACATCAGTGCACAAGTTTTGGGGATATGTTGAAACAAAGATGATTTCAGATACATATACCATACAAGAGAGTAACATCTGTGATGAGCATAACCCCATCTCATAGGCTTGGGGAAATATTTGGATGCATTCTTCATTTTCCTTTCGAAAATTTTATTAATTGGGTTTCCTACTTTAAAATTAGCTAGAGATTGCAAAAAACTCATAACACCATATTGGGGGGGGGAAACATACATAATATTGCTCTTCAGATGTCTTCTATTATATTAAAAATACTCTAACATTTAAACCACTGTGAAAATATCCATATTCACCCATATTTCACTATCATCCCCTGAATATTTGCCTCATCTTGTGTATACTGAAAGTCCTCATACCACAATGCTACTTATGAGATAGAGAGTGAGAGCAAGAGAGACAATGATAAAAAGAGAACAAAAGAAAGAGACAGAGTCACAAGGGAGAGAAAGAGGAAGGGAATGAGGAAGATAGAATGAGTGTACTCATTTTAACACTCTTGCAAATAGGAAATGTCTTAAAGATATCATTCAACCCACTCATTAATGAGGAAACAAGTAATATGTTAAAACCATTTCCAAGAACATTTGAAGACATGGGTATTTATGGACAACTTAACAACAACAACAAAAATGTTAGGATAAAAAATACTTGGTTAAATACAGATCTGATTAATACTCAACAGAGTAATAAAAGGTAGCTTTCTATATTTACCACTGGTCATAGTTATGTGTCTCTACCACACAAACATTTACAATTTAACATGTCAATTCACTAAATGAACATGTCAATTCAGTTTCAGAGCCACAGGGGATATGTAAGAATGTATACATATGAGATGAGCACCTAGTAAATCAATTATTTTAGTTTAAATGCTTCATAGTATCTCCATTCTCTAAATTGGCAATTAAAACTTAAAAAAAAAAAAAAAGAACACTGAGAAGCTGAAAAGGAAGTCAAAATCCCACAGACAGTGAATGCTTAAACAACCAAAACAGAACTATAGTGCATCCATCCATTGAAAACAGTGTTACAGAAATGCATGGAAAGACATGAATGCATATTCAATATATCAAAGATTAAAAAGCACATTAAAAATATAAACAGTATCCTCTCAGTTTTGTTTAAATCTATGTTTCGAAGGACGGGAATAAAAATATTGATGGTAGTTATTGCTATGTGGTCATGTATCATGTTTTTTGCTTATGGCTCATCAGCATTTCTGGATGACTTACATTACTTATTAAAACAAAACAAAGTTACAACATTACCTTAAAAAAATGGGAAAATAAAATCTTCATGCGGATGTAATATCTGTGTAGTCTGATAAAAAACCAAGTTGGAAATGTGTGTATTTTGCACAGGGACAGATGAGAGATGGTGATGGAGATCTAGGAGCATTTAGATCACCATGTGCCCCTTGGCTGAATTTTGGAATGACTGAGAAAGATTTTAAGAAAACTGATGTCTAGGTCTCAACCTCCAGAGATTCTGATTTATTTCATCTTGAGCTGAGGCTTGAGAGTGAACCTTTTTAAAAGCTCTGCCAGAGACTCATGAGCAACCAAGGCTGAAAAACACTACCTTAATGTTTTCTTTTTTTTTTTTTTTAATAAACCTCATCCTGTATCAGGACCTTTTTTCTCATTTAAACAGATACCCAAGTAGTAACCACAGTCCAGTTATTCTAAGTCATGTCATCTCCTCCTCCAACACACCTTCATCTCATATATTCTTTTATTTCCTGACTCACACCTTGCCTTCCTTTCAAAATACAAATTCCTTTCTGCACCACTCCACAGTATCACAAAACCTTTCAAAGTGCTTCCCACAGTGTTAGTTTGCCAATTACTTTTCTCATATTATATTGATATCACTTGAGCCGCTCCCGCTCTCCCACACAAGTGAGCCTGCGCTAATGGCTTCTATAGCCCAAGCGTACCCACATCACCCAGTAATACCCAGAAACGCACATTTCTCCTCCAATGGGACTGAATATTCAAAGTTCACTTATCAGCTTCTTAAGTCTAAAATGTATACCCACATCAATCAGGTATAGATACCTAATTTTAGGTAGAACTACATTTGAGAGAAATACAAAAATTTCTTAAATTCTATCTGCCTTATACTACCCTCAAATCACCTAAACAGACATTTCTTAGCCACAAAGACCTTTCTGATAAAATAAGAATTCTGTAGCATACTAAGTGGTAGGGCTGAATGAAATTACCAATTTGCTGTCTCTTGCAATGCTTAGAACTCTGGTGTACAAAAACTGAGAACAATTAATCTACCCATTCACCTCACGAACAACAAAAATACCTAGTACTCAGGTAGCACTCTTTATCAAAACGGCTCCCAGCACTTTACACACACGTATTTCAGTAAAGCCTCAAGACAGCCTCAAGCATGAGAGACGCAGTTAGCATTACACCCATGATCCTTACTGAGAAACAACAGTATAGAGAGGTGAAGACACCCTCAAGCACACTAAGCATGTAAATGTTCTTTGTTGTTGTTGGTTGGTTTTTTTTCTCTCCAACCAAAGCTCATTATACTAAAATCTTTCTTTCTACTTTAAAAAAAGTCCAGCACGTCATCATCTGGAAAATGGTTCAAGAGTCTAGGAAAAATCACTTTTTATGTTCTCTAGAAGCCCTATCACTTAAGAGACTTTAGATGCAATCTGCAATTACTTTTTTCACTACTTATGTCTAATTTAAGATAGAGCATATCACACTGGCTGCCATTGTCTGATGTCACATTGTTGCTCTGCTGCCCTATGTGCATGTAAGTGATGCTTTACCTTGTCACAACGTGTTTTTCAAAATCATTTGTAGGATTAACTGTTTGCTTTACAGACTCCAAAATAATTATATTTATAGTAAGAATTTTCATTAAACTGTATCATGGAAGAAACTATTTCTTTTCTTTCCATAGAGGCAAAGGTTAATAACCAGCCATAAATAGCATCCAATGTCATTTTAGGGGTAATAAAAGCAATAAAGGAAAATGTGGGTATTCATTTGTCCAGTCTTTTAGAAGGAAAGTATACCATCCTAAATTCAAAGACATCAGCCTTCCAGCTTATACTTTTTCCATCTCAGTGAATACCTGCATTTGATTGGAGATAACTATGTGATTTTAAGTTCATTTGGTAGAGAGCTCTGATTGTATTTCAAAATGTCTGCAGGCCACTTAAAGTTAGAAATGTATTATTTCATTTATACTCATACACCATCTATATAAAATGTCCATATAGCATAATGCTCAGAGGAAAAAAAACTGTACTATAAGAAAAAAGTATATTTAATCACAACCCATTAATCAGATAAATGTAAAACTATACTTTTAATATCAAATCTAGTCTGTTATGTATTTTATTACCTTATTGTAACCATGGATATGCAAGTTCTATAAATCAAGGAATGCATCTAATTTATCTTTACAACACACACACCTGGATATTTTCTTTCATTCATTATTCATTCATTTACTAATTTATTCAAATATCCTCTGTGTGCCTAATATATGCTCATCAATCACTTTCTGTCCTCAAGGAACTTAGGATGTTCTTTAGGAAGCTATATCTGAATCAGATAACCATATAGGTGAAATGCAAAGTTTCAATTTTCATACATATCAAAAGGGATAAGTGATGCTTTAAGTGTATAAAGCTAATAAATTTGACATATTCTCAGTCTATATGACCCTAACGCAACATCCTTCAGGTCCCTTCCCAACCACCTCAGAGCTGGATAGGGTGGAAAATATCATGTGATTTTGTGACATTACACAAAGTGGACAAGATAAATGTGCTACTGTTACCTTGTCTCTTTTGTCCATTCACAAAAATAAATTTCCCGATATACAGATTTAAACACATAGAATTAAAAAAAGGGGGGATAGATTTGAAAGTACCTGAGGTGAAAGAGAAGACAAACAGCCCTTTAATAACAACTTTTATATTAACATGACAATCAATTTCCACTGGTTTCAGACTTTAACCAAAACTTAAAAGGCATAATAATTTAAAGTTGAGCTTCATAGATTCATTGGCTTTTTTTTAACTGGAGAAGTCAGTTCAAGTTTCCAAGTCATTGGAGGTAAGTTTTCTATTGTGCATCTATACAGAGATCCAAGAAAAAATGCAGTAGTGATTTCTTCGCATTATTTTTTTTAAATGTTCCAAAGATAATAAACAAAAGCTAATTATTAGTTATAGATAATAAAAAAGCTAATTATTCTGAGTTTGTAATTACTAGAACAGTATGAGAATCAATCTTAGTGATGATAAATATAATGTATTCCTTTATCCACAAACCTTATTTCTTAAAGAAGGGATATTATGGCCAGAGAGACTAACGATGTTAAGTAGATCTGAAAAGGATAAGAATGAGCAGGACATGACAAATAAAATAAAATAAAACAAAAAAAACTTAAAAAGTGTGGCTGGCAGTCAGGCAGATACAGGCTTAAGTCCTCGCTCTGTCACTCACGGTGCTTTTTGTCTCTATTTAGAAAGTCTTTCCAAATGACAGACTGCATTCTCATTTTTCAAGCTTCATCCCAAGTTTCACTTATAGAAAAACTTTGTGTTCACTGTTCCTACTCTGCTCTTAGAAACCATAGCATTTGTTTTTGCAGTTAGTCACATAAGCATTAGTTCTCCCTGTCAAGCACTCAAGGGCAAGGCGTTTGTGCTATTTATCTTATTATGCATGATTTGGCTTTGTATTCATTTTACCACTCCTGCAAATAGGAAATGTCTTAAAGATATTATTCAACCCACTAATTAATGAGGAAACAAGTAAGATGTTAAAACCAGTACCAAGAACATTTGAAAACATGGGTATTTATAGACAACAATAACAACAAAAATGTTAGGATAAAAAATACTTGGTTAAATACAGACCTGATTAACACCCAACAGAGTAATAAAAGGTAACTTTCTATATTTACTACTGGTCATAGTTATGTGTCTCTACCACACAAACATTTACAATTTAACATGTCAAATCACTAAGTACAAGCCTATATTTAAATAATAATATGAGTTAAACAAAATGCATTACTTAATACTTGGGTGAGTGTATATGTGTACATATAGAGACATAAAGATATGAATATATTAAATATAATGAAAACTATGCATCCACATTTTCCCTTATTTCAAGGGATGTTTTTTCTTAACATATAAGAAGGTGTGCCCATATAGTTATCAAATGGATAAATGTACAAATGAATCAACAAAGTTAGTGAATAATTAAATATATCTGAACATCAGTGTTCTTATCTTCAATGAGAAATTATAGATTTATCTTCTGGGGAAGATAAAAAGGATTATGAATGAATATCCTATGCCTAGTAACTTCTCTCAGTAAGTAACATTTTTTGTGCCCACTTCTTTCTCATCCTTTGTGAACTGTTATTTCCAGCATTCCTGTTGCTTCTCTATGAATTCTCCCTAATTCATGACATCTATTTTTCCATTTATAGATCAAGTCCAGCTTTACCATGCCTTTTCATGGTGGCAGAAACTCTCGAAGTATGAAATACATGAGGCAGAGCGAGCTGGAGGGATGCGTATCACAGCTGTAGATTATTAGCTCATTAGTGCAACATCATGGCACCTTGTTTCTTACTTCTTATATTATCTACTCAATGCTACCTATATTTTTCCCCTCAAGTTCTCTGTTAGTTTACTCACACATCCCACAGGATTTCATCTCAGCCATACACTACTTTTTCTTAATTTATTATGCTCCTAGCTGTGGAACAAAGATGGCCTGGAGCACTTTTAAATCAGGGGCATGTGATGGAAATTATTTTTTCCCTCATGTTTTGTCAGCGGCACAACTGAGCCTCCTGTTTGTTTCCCATTAAGCATATGGAAACGCTAGTCATCAATTCAGAGTACCTGTGTTTTCATGGGAGGGGGTGGTGACGGTGGTAACAATTAGCTGATCATTAACTCTTGCAATATGCCTCCTCAGCCTGCTTCTATTTGCATAATAAACGAATGGCTGCAAGGGTAGAGGGAAAGGGGCATGAAAGAAATCATTACCTTGGAATAAAAATGATGGCCTTGCTTCTTCAAGACATTAACACTTAGGATTTTTTTTGTAGTACATCAAAAAGAAGAAGAGGAAGAAAAAAAAAGGAATGGGGATCATGAAAGCAGGACATGGCAATGATGATCTCAAAAATAATCTAGGTATAGATTTGTTTTTCAATGTAAATCATTTGCCTGTTTAAGACTGATAATGCTGATTCAAAACTCAAAGAGCAAAAACTGAAAACTGTTACCCTCATTCCCATTAGTAGTTATACATAGGATTTTTTAAAATTTATTTATGAGAGAGAGAGAGAGAGAAAAAAAAAAGAGAGAAAACGTGCCTGCCAGGAAGGGAAGGGCAGAAAGACAGGGAGAGAAAGAGAATCCCAAGAAGGCTGAAACGCAACGGTGATCATGACCTGAGCCAAAATCAAGAGTCGGAAGCTTAACCAAGTGAGCCGCCCAGGAGCCCTAACAGGATATTTTAATTGGCCGTTCTTCAAAATGGTGCAGAGGTAGACACAGATACAAGGTGTTACTTTCAAGTAAATCTGTGATTAGCTATAATTATCATGGGCATGACAGTATTTAAACACCAGGATAGACAGACGTTAAGATGTGGATAAAACAAGAAAATAAAACCAACTGGCTACTTGGTGGGATTAAAGACTAGTATGAGTAAGGGCTGACTGCCCTTGGTCCATATCCTTTCAATCCTTTGGTAAAATTCAGGAGTGTAGATGTGAAGAACAGAGAATATAGGGTCATAAGAACTAAAAACACCAACAAAAGAAATATTTACTTTTCCTGTCCCAACAGTCTACAACAAATTACAATGCTTAGGTAAGATTTGTATCTTACATAAACTTTTACAGGTGGAATTTAAATTGATTTCCTTCTCTACTACAATAAACTGGTGAACAGTTGATTATCATACAATAAATATTTCAACTACTTGGAAACAGTTAAGTATCCCCTTAGCTTTCTTTCTGCAATATAAAATTACTTATAAACTAACTTATGAATCATGCACATACCTTCAGAACAAGAGCAGTACATAAATTAACAATTCCCCTTGAGGAATAAACTCATGTGTTCTTTGAAAATATATGCAACACTTTTCATTTGTATAACATTTTTCTGCCCAAGTGCATGGGGAGTTTCACATATATCATTCTAATAGCAAAGCTTTGTTTACATTTACCATTTTTATACAAAGAATGCATACCAGTTTGGGGACAAATTCACTCTTTACAACTTTTCTAGAAAACAGGGAAAATTCTCTGTAAATATAAGAAAAATATATTTTCTTTTGTATTAGATTTAGTGTTCGATTTCCATGAATCAAAATTCAGGGTCCACTGGGGAAAGAAGGTGGGGCGGGAAACAGGGACAGAAACAAAGAAAATAAAAAACACCACAACCACCCACAAACACTAGATCATTTTTTTTTCTTCACTGTCAATTCTTTCTTCTCATTCTCTCCCATTTTATCTTTCCATGTCAGTGGCTGTTCTGATTTTTCCTTGTCCTCAAAATTATCCTTTCTAAAACTTGGGCTCCCTCTCAGCTTATAGCCCACCCTTCTTTGCATTGTTTAATCTAGTGTAAACTCCACCTCTTCAATACTGACAGATTCCTTTTCATAAGTATTCCTGAGTTGCATGGCACATCAGAAGATAATTTCTCAACCCTGACCCTGTAAACACGCTTTTTCTTCAAACCCTTTCTGACTTCTTTATCGTAAGCATAATCCTTAATTCCCTGTACCTCGTTCAACGTTATTTTAATTTCTTCACCTACCTTCCAGGTCTCTCTACTCTTCTGTCATAGTAGGCCCTCTTCCATACCCCAGATTCCTTGGTTTTCCCGGAGGGCCTTGTCTCTTCTTTTTCTGTCTCTTTAATACAGATTTCATCGACTTTAACAGCTTTAATTTTCACCAAACATTAGACAATACAAGTCAAAATAATTCAAATATTGAAAAAAAAAACAGTAAAGAGGGATTCTTTCAATATGTAGTTATTATGTGTTCTGGTTGTAAGAATGGCACTTATCGATATTTAACACATAAATTAATAGACTAGAGAGCTGTTTCCAACTTCTGAAGGTGCCACCCACAATCCTTGGAATATGGTCCCTTCCTTTATTTCAAAGCCAAAAACAGTAGGTCAATTCCTTTCCATTTCTCATTTCTTTGATGTACTAAGGGTTTATCATTAGATTGGGTAGGTCATTAGATTGGGATCACCCAGATAATCTCTCCATATCAAAATATGTATATTTAATCACATTTGCAAGGTCCTTTGGACAGGAAAAGTATATATTTATAGGTTTTGTAGATTAGGGCATGGTCTCTGTATGTTAGGGGTTGAAAGGGCCATTATTCTCACATTCACACATTCATTCATCAACTATTTAAAAAGTTATTTATCACCAACTATCCATCTTATGTTTAAAAAAAATTGTCATATGAATGAGTTAAAAAACACAGATAGTTACATATATATTATACACACATATATGATTACATATGTGTGTGTATTCTATTTGGCCTCAGAGTAGACTTTCCAAATATGAAGCCAGCACTAAAAATCATAAAGGAAAAGATCAGTTGACTTCACTCCTGTAAGTTAGCATGATTTTCAATCCCTCTGTTCTCATAAAGGTTTTGAATCCTTATTCACCCCAGCTGGAAAATTTCACTTAGCCTTGAGTTGATACTAAGTTATTGAGCAATATCCAATCACATCTTTCTCAAGAAAGACAAAGGACTTGTGTTCATCTTCAAATCAAAAAAAAAATCCTGTTTTGCTGAATGTGCATGCAAGAATGAATTAAATTGTCTCTGCTTTCCATTCTCAGAATGACATCTATTTTTTGGTCACAGTGGGTCATACTTCAAAACTTTGTAAAATCTATTCCCTATAGAATTGATGAAACAATTTCTTTTTATACATCAGTTAATAAAAAGAACATGTACCTTCCTTCAGATTTGCTAATCTACTTCAAAACTACATGAATACTTATTTATGCATCAAAAACGACAAGCATACCAAGATAAGCAAGGCCTTTTCCTAATCTAATACCTCACTCTCCCAGAAAAAGAATATATATATATATGAAGAAAAATAAAACATAAATAAAAATTAGTAATAAAATTCACATCAAATATATATAAAGGTCAATACATAGATAAATTGTTATGGTAAAGTGCCTGGGTAAATGCACTTCCCCCCCCCCCCTTCGGTGGCAGGGGAAGGGGGGGAGGAACAAAGGGAAAAAAAGCCCAATGACCCACTTTAACAATGATTCCACTTGTAATCAAAGAAATTCAAATATAATCATCAACATTTATCTTTTAATGTAAGTGTTAAAAGTTGAAACACTGGTAATTCTCATGTTTTACAAGAATATAATGATCACTGCCATCTCATACATTGCTAGAAATTACCTGATCTTTCAGAGAAGAATATGGCAATATATATCTAGAAAAAATCTGTGAAACCATAATTTCATTTCTAGAAACGTATACTAGAGTTACCATCATAAATGAAAACCATGATTTATGTACAACATGTGCATTATAAGTAAAATATTGGCAGGCAAGGGTACGCAATGTTCAAAAAATAAGGCTTGACCTCTTGCAACCTTCCCTTGACGCATTTCTAAAAGCCAGTTTTTCATTTTTATGTATTTATTTTTAAATCTTAAGGGCATGCTCATTGTCCCAGGCACTTGGAATCAAAATTTCTAACACATCCCTGATTTCAACACTATATCAATGCTACCAAATTCTCCTGGTCACAAAATCACAACATTTAGCTCCTCACTCCCTCCCTTCCAATTTCCACAATGATCAAACTTGTTTAATCCGTGTTTCTTCCCACCTCGATAATAACAAATCTTAAATTGATGCCTGTTCAATTTGCCTTTCCCATTATCAAACTGTGCACAATCCTTCTCTATTAATTTCTTAGATTTGAAGATGAAATTCTTTTGATCCTTTAAGATTATGTATAAATTACTGACCCTGGCATGTATGACTTTTAATAGTATTTCCTTCCTTTATATCTTTAGGCATGAAGTACCCTCTATCAGAAAACTCTTCTCCCTTTGACAAGTCTAAACCCTCTATTACTAGTCCTTATCAACTTAAATGTGTTTTTTTTAATGTTTATTTTTGAGAGAGAAACAGCGAACAGGGGAGGGGCAGAAAGAAAAAGAGACACAGAATCTGAAGCAGGCTCCAGGCTCTGAGCATTCAGCACAGAGGACAACACAGGGCTCAAACTCATGAATTGTGAGATCATGACCTGAGCCACCCAGGCTCCCCAAGTCCTCATCCACTTAAATTCTAGCCTGTCTTTGCTTTTTAAAAGCATGATCATTCAATAAATGCTCAAAGTTTTCCTAATCCCCTTATTTTTTTTTCTTCACTTAAATACCCATACCATTAGGTTGGTACTTTTAAGAGGTACTTAATTTTACCGATCTGTCCTGTATTTTTGTGAACTTTTCTAATTCCCTTTATTAAATCTGAGAACCATTGAGAATAAGGATGTTGAGAAAATACTTGTTATTGAAGAAAATATCTGTAGTCTTGCGGTAAACCCTGTCACTCTCAAGCATACACACAGGAAGAAATACAGAAGATGGGAAAATGGGAAGCCCGTTTGGTTTTTGCTTTTTTAAAAAAAATGTATTCTGATATTGGGTTTAGAGTTGTGTGACTTCAACAAATGTATGAAAGCAAACAGTAAATCCTTCAGCAAAATGTTTTTTCAGCTAGAAAAGAGAAAGGCACACAGTATGGTCATTATAGTTTGGCTCAAAATCAAATCCATGGTCACCTCTGTGGTTTCACCCATGCATCAAATCATGCTTTTCAAGACAAAGCACTATTACACCTGTATTCATGTTTGCATACTAAGAACACATATCTAGTTATCAATCACGGAGGTTTGCCTCCACCATTTCCTTTGAATCCTGTTAAGACGGAGGAAGCCTACCTGACGGAATTCTCGAGGCAATTGTTTCTCTTTGCAGCCCAACATCATACTACAAACTACTTTAAAATGTTTCTGGAAGTAATAAATCATTAATTTAAAATGAACCTTCATTACAAAAGCTTGAATGTACTTGAAATATATGAGAAACCCTTGAAGTTATGAATATATAAAACCTCAAAGCTAGTCATTTTATAAATAAAAATCATTAATTTTTAATCAAAAGAAGATTTCTTCAGTGTAGGCTTCTAAATGTTTCATACCCGATATTCAGTGAAAGGTTTGCTCTTTTTGGATGCCTCATCCTCGATGCCCTGCTCATTCTATTTGCCTTAATCTCAGGTGCCTTTCCAGCATGTGTATATAATTGATTTTGTGGAACTTTGAGTCCAACCCAGCATCCAGTCTGACTTTTGTAGAAAATACTGCAGCCTGATCATTTTAATTATTTTGTTTTTATTTTATGTGGTTTCTGAACTATGTTAAAAACACTGACTTTGACTTCCAAAAGACAATTTCAGAAAGGATATTTTGAGATGAGATTTCTCTTTTAAATTCAAGCAGATTTCATGGTCTTCTAAGATTCCTCTGGTAGATGATAGCACTGAATTTGCTGGGGTTTTCTATTCCAGGTGACAAAATACTACATTAGCTCAGTATTTTCAAAAGAATGCCCTTTTATTAATAAGAACACATTTATTTAATTTCCATTAAGAATGCATTTTTAAACTCACATATTTGTAGTCCGTTTCTCAATTGATATTTGGGGTCCAGTTTAAAAATATATTTAATACCTTTTAAGTCCATGAAAAGATAAATAATAAGGAAAGTCCATAGAAGATAATTTTAAACATCATCCTACTATCAAACTCTGGTCTATAAATTCTACTTCTTTAAAAAAAATGTTTATTTTTGAGAGAGAGAGAGAGAGAGAGAGAGAGAGAGAGAGAAGGAGCAGGGGAGGGGGAGAGAGAGAGAGAGAGAGAGAGGGACACACAGAATCTGAAGCAGGCCACAGGCTCAGAGCTGTCAGTACAGAGCCCAAAGCAGGGCTCGAACCCACAGACCGGACCACACGATCATGACCTGAGATGAAGTCACATGCTTAACCGACTGAGCCACCTAGGGGCACCTATAGAATTCTATTTTTAATGAGGCATAGTCTAAAAAGAAAAAGAAAACCAAAACCTTAAACTAAGAAAAATGAATTTAAAAAGCAGGTACTACAATATTAGAATATTCAAAAGAATAGATCTAAAACTATTACATGACTGTACATCCATGATTACAAGCAACTTGGGAATTTTAAACTCTTCATAATGTAGTTATACATTAAATAAAACTTGTATTATTTTATCCTGACTTCAAATATTTTCTTGTAGAAAGGTCAGCCTATGTTGCCTAATTAACTCTGGAAGTGAGCAGAGGCTATAAGAACAAAAGCAAAATGAATTGCAAATATGGACTGTACTCTAATTGGTAAAGTTGTTTCCCATCAGGGTAAAGGTTAACAATTCAGAAACCCCTATCCATGTATCCTGGAATTGAACAAGTAAGTAAATGGATGGTGGATAGTGGGAGCCAGATTTCTAACTGTTGGCATGGAGTATTCTAGACAAGCAAGGGGGAAGGTTAGAATGACAGATACAGATGAATATATCTAGAATTATCTATAGTTAATTTATACACAACATGGGTTAGTATACACACATATATATTTCCTCCTCTATCAGCTCCAAACACTTAGAAGCACCACACTCAAATAGCAACAAGGACACCCTGCACCCACATCTTGGTTTCTCCTATAAAAGGAACTCCTTGGAGGAAGAGTTGATTCTAGAGCTTGAAAAGGGAATATAAAAAATTATCCTGGAATATCTTGTAGTGACAGAGATAAACCAACAAACAAACCAACCCTAAACCAAATTTGCTAAAAATAAAATGAATCCAAACAATGGGGATATGTCAAAGGGACATAGGAGTCAACTGAAAGAGCTCCTGATACCCAGAGCTGTAAGAACATGAGCAAAAAATTTGAAAATGCAGTATTAGATTATAACTTCATGTAAAAAAGAAATGTCTGGGGCATCTGGGTGGCTTAGTCGGTTAAGCTGACTTCGGCTCAGTTCATGATCTCATGGTCCATGAGTTCGAGCCCCATGTCGGGCTCTGTGGTGACAGCTCAGAGCCTGGAGCCTGCTTCAGATTCTGTGTCTTCCTCTCTCTCTGCCCCTCCCCTGCTCATGCTCTGTCTCTCTCTCTCAAAAATAAATTAAAAAAACATCAAAAAATTTTTAAAAAAAAGAAATGTCTGAGTCCATACTTATATAAATCAATGACTGAATAAATAAACAAATGGGAAAAGACAAATAACCTGCACAAAAGAATCCTAAATAATGTATGTGGATACATTCCCACTAAAAGAGGTGGAGCATAAGTTCCCACCCCTTAAACTTTGCATAATGCATAGTGACTTCCTTCTAAAGAATGCACAATGCTAAGTGGAGAAAAGAATAACTTTAGAGAGACATGACAAACACTATGTCAGCTAGGTGATAAAAGTCAGTATCAACAGTGATAAGTCATGTTGATGGTATGTGCTCTTGATGTGATGTGAGAAGGTCACTTTAACTCTTTATTCTTTCTCCTGAAAACCCATAACCCCAGTGTAATCATGAGAAAAATCATCAGACAAATCCCAACTGAGGGGCAGTCGACATATTATCTGACGAATAGTCCTCCAAACTGTCAAGGTCATTAAAACCAAGGAAAGAAAAGTCTACAAAACCGACATAGTCCAGAGGAGCCTGAAGGAGACATGATGACTAAATGTAATGTGGATCCAGGATCCAATGCTGGAGCAGAGAACGGTAACAAACGCCCACAGTTACTCAAGATGCTGACAACAGGGGAAACTGGGTGTGAGCTCTATGAAAACTGTCGGTACTACAATCAAAACTTTTCTGTAAGTATGAAAAGGATTCTAAATTGAAAGCTTATTTTAAAACTATATTGACAACACTCTTTGAGGTGACAGAAATGTTCTGTGTTTGACCTTAATGGTGTTGATACAAATGTGTCAGAATTCATAGAACTGTATGCACAAAAAAGGTGAAATTTACTTTATGTACATAATATCTTAATAAATTTAACTTTGAAAAATGTTCCATAGTTTAAGGCTGTCAGGAAATCTGTGTAAATGATAAGCTTCAGAGCATGTCTCTCTTTATTTAAACAGCAATGATGAACAAGAAAAAGATGTAACTGTATTGCATTATCTGGAGGCACATCAGTGATTATATTTGAGCACTTTTAATTGATTTAAAATACAGTGCATATAGAGTTCGATGTCTGGGACTAATTTCAGGCCCTCTCAACTTGTTTTAAATGCACTGCAATACAGAGTAATGCTGCAGCATAGGGTGTTAGAGTTAATCCGCCTGAGATTGGAATCCCAGTTCTTCCACTGACTAGGTGTACCAACCTGAGAAACTCATCTCACCAAACCCTCAATTTTCACATCAGTACAATGAGAATACTAAGTTGGATCATATTTTATGGTTATTATGAGTATTTTAAGGATTCAATAAGATAAATAAAATTTAGAGCTAAGTATCATATGCAAATTGGAGGAGGTGCTGTATTAGTGGTAGAACACCAACCATTATGTTTATTACACTGCAATTTATGTTTCTAGTAGTGTGCATGTGTATAATGGAGATGAATAGAGGGAACACTCTAATTATAAGGCAGGCCAAACACTTCCAATAGTTCTCAAAATACAGTCTATTTTTTACCCTGGCTTCTGATGCAATATTAAGCTAAAAACTAATGTTACATGCATGTTGATTAAGTTGTAACAATCCCATGTCAGTTTGAAGGAATAAACAGCCTAATTAGTGAACTTTTGCAATGACCAATTTGCTTCTTCTGGAAATCTAGGGTAAAGGGCTCACTTAGCAGTTTTTGCCCACACAAAAGAAACTATTTTTTCCTTTCTGATAAATTGTGTAACTCAAAGGTCAATAATGGTATCATGCATCACAAGTCCTTTCTCGTGCCTCACAGCGCCGCAGGGCACCCATTCTAATGTGACCTGTCAGCCCCTACCTAACAGATTTAGTACTTATTTGTAATATATTAATGGCTTCATTTTTAGATTTTGCTTTCTTCCCAGAGAGCACTAAGAAATTGATTGCCAGCTCACTGAGTTGAGAATGGAAACAGATTGTTGAGTATGAATTACGATCACGAAAATAGCATCAGGATTGCAGATTTGAATATGATAAATAAGAGATAAGTTACACAGGAATTAGGGAGCCAGCCAGGGTGGTTTTACCATTAGAAATGGATGAGATAGGACTTTGTAATATGTTTTAAGCTTCAGAAAGAGTTGCCAAGGCGTGCGATAAGACATTTCCATCAACCTCAAAAGATGTGAGCATTTATTTTGCTTTTGTTCTAAAACATGGTGGTTTGCACAGGTCTTTAAAAATGCACAGAAGACAAATGGTCCTTATTTAATCTACATTAAGTGAAAGAGTAGAAAATATATCAGATATGGAGTTAAAAGACGCATATTCTCACACTGCCATCATTACTCTACCAATATAACATCAAGGATGGTAAAGTCATTTCATCTGTCTAAATTATCAGATTTTCTACAGTCTGCATCATGAGATTTCTGTGAGCTCCCAGTCAGTTCATGAAAGAAAGAAATGATAAGCAGCCCTCACTAAAATATTCTGCTCTGCAAAAGACACCGTGAAGAGAATGAAAAGACAAGCCTCCGACTGGGAGAAAATATTTGCAAAAGACCTACCTGGTAAAGGACTATGATCCAAAATATACTGAAAAAAACAAAAACAAAACAAAACCCCCTTAATACTCAACAATAAGAACATGAACCTGATTACAAAGTGGGCAAAAACCCTGAACAGACATCTGACCAAAGAAAATATATGGACGACAATAAGCATATGAAAAGATGTTCCACAAATAAACCAAGAGCACAAACAGAACTGTAGATACAGAGAACAACCTCTGATGTTTGCCAGAAGAGAGCGGGGTAAAGGGATGGGCAAAATGTACGCAGTAGGAAATACAGGTCTTTAGTTATAGAATGAGTAAGTCATGATAATAAAATGTACAGCACAGGAAGGAAATAGAGTCAATAGTATAATAATGGGGTGGTATATGATAGTAGCTACACTTGCAGTAAGCACAGCATAAGTCCAAACACCGTGTTGTACACCTGAAAATAATGTAACAATATGTGTCAACTATACTTCAGTTTAAAATAAAATAGAAAAAAAATATAACTTCCATGGCATACGTCATTAGAAATTTGAAAATTGAAAAAACAATGGGATACTACTACACATCTATTAGAATGGAAAATCTAAACACTGAGAATAGCAAACCCTGATGAGATCATTTGGCCCAGACATACCAAGAGCTCCCAATAGCTTTTGGACTCTATGGAAATCGAAATATACTTTTAATACAGCACAACCAAAAAAAAAGCGACCAATTACCTCAGTCTTGGGTTGAAGAAGCATGAGTAACGTGAAGTACCCTTCCGGGATCAGAAAAGAACATCACGGAGCAAGGGCACAGATCCAGAAAGGCTTCCTTTACTGAAAAGAAGCACTTTTTCAGGCGCCTGGAAAGACGAGTGGCAAGAGAGGAGGAAGGGCTGTTGACTGAAGGCACCTAGTTAAAATGGATGCAAGAAGATATTCACAGCTGTGAATCCAGGTTCCTCCTGTAAGGGGTGGGCCTCACGAAGGGGTAGCTGGGAAAGAAGCGGTGGATGTTAGTGCCTCCAGGGGAAATGCATGCCCATTTTGTAAGGCCTCAATATGGGTTCTGGAGCCAGGAAGCACCCTGTCACTTGAGTGAAATCAGACACCATCAGCTCTGCTGTTAGGTTTGGTGATCACCCTCAGAAGTGGTCCTCAAGTTTCTAGTCCTTGACCTCTATTCTCCTAAGTAATATCCTCTTCATCTAATCTCTTTCGGGTCAATTCCTGGAAATCAGGCTAATGTCTTAAATTGTTAAGAAGGTTTCATGATGGCGAACAGAAAGGGCAAAAAGACTGGTCACAATACAATAGTATTAAGATGCACGTTTTGGAGACAAGCAAACGTAGGTTCAAATCTTGCCTCTACTAAGTATCAGCTGTGGAGTCTTTCCTTTGTTTTCTCATCTGCAAAATAAAAGACAAATACCTGCCATAGAGTTGTTGTGAACATTGAGAGAAGACGTGAAATTGAATGGCATCTTAGTTGCTTAAGCAAATTATTGGTATAGTTAGTACTATAATAAGAAAAAACTGTAGGAGTTTTGATACCTATTTAAGAAAACAGAAAGCCAAAGGGCAATCAAGCATGTAGAGAATAACCTGGCAAATGAGTGATCAAGAATACTGAGTAAACAGGAGCTCTCAATGCCCAAAGGTCTGTGCACAAGCAGGGCAGGGCATTAAAATAAGTGACTGATGGCAGCATTCTGTGACCATCTCAATTGAATTCAAAGAGTCAAGAACAGGAAGTTAATTAAGCAGGGGTATGCAAGCAGTAAGTTTAAACCATCAAATTTTGTAGAAACATAATGTATTAAAGTGATCTATGGGTCTTCCAGGTGCTTATGTGGTTATCAGTAAACCTTCATTTTAACAACTATAACAAATTATCCCTGTGACACAAAAGTATTTGGAGAGATGCTTGCAAGAACATGAACCTTTTCCCCCTTTTTAATATATAAAATCCATTGCAGCTAAAAATTTCAGGGCAATTCTTCACAGCAATCTTAAAGATTTTCTTGGGCTATATTCCCCAGGAAGACAAATAAAGCATTTACTAACAAATAAAGCATTTGCCAACCTACTCTGAAGCTGGTTTTCTTTCAGTTGACAGATCTGAACCAAAATCCCACAGAGGACTCTCTCAAATAGAAGATAATTAAGTGTTGATGACTAGATAACCAGGTGGTGAATTCAGAGCTAGGAAACAGAAAGATGTAGTTAACAGTCCAATATAACTCCAAAGGTCTACCAACAATGGAGGTTTAAAAAGAAGTAAAGATGATTCTTTTGAGCTTTCATTTTGTTTTAGGACTCTGATTTCATCTGTATACTGGTATTTGTGATTTGAGGGGTATAGGTGGTTTTGCGTAAACACTGACATTTGCATATTGATATTATAGGATTCCCAGGGAACAATAGTTTCAGTTATCAAAAAAAAAAAAAAAAAAAAACCTGGGGAAATGCTACATTTAGAATATTTCCTTAGGGAAATATTAGGGATTCATGTGTTAAAGATCTGTGAAGTCATAAAGCAAAGTTTAACGAGACATTTACCAAATATTTGGTCACAGGATATGTTATACAAGGAATGCTTGCATCTCCAGCACTAGAACAGGTTAGATGAAACCTGTATGTCATCTGGTCTAAATCATTCATTTACATGTAATTGACATTCAATCATTCAACTGAGTTCATTTACCTAGATTTAAAAAGGCATATTTTAAAACTGCATTATTAGCTGTAACAGTATAAAGATCAGAGGGTGTTTTACCAATGTTTTTATAATAGAAGTAGTTTTGCATAAAAATGGTTCACTTAGTTCAGCATTGTCCACAGCGGCATTTGGCTGACATAGTTACCTTTCTTCCTAAATGTTCCTAGACTTTCTCATAACAAACTTTTGTGAAAAGCCAGGTTGCCTTTCTGTATTATACAATGATTTTGTTGACAATTTCCCAGTCTTCTATTTTGCTTTGTGTATGCTTTGATTTAGCATACTTTTCTTTGTTTTTTTCTATAAATTCACTTAACATGTCACCATTATATTTTTTCTTTTAATATGTAAAATTGACATTTTTATGAAGTTGCCAGAATTTTTTCTTAAGTGTCTATTTTCATCCCATTCATAATTGGTAGTATTTCATATAATTTAGACATGATTTTTTTATATTCTTTACAGTAAATGAAACAGCTTTCTGTGAGTTTCTAGATCTCACTGCATCCATTAGTTTGGAAGATTTTCATTTGTTTGCTTTGACGATAATGTTCGTATGATCTTCTTAAGAAATGTTCTGAATACTTGCAAAGAAAGAACTATATATAATAGAGCTCCTTTCTTAAGCAATACTATTTCTATTTAATTAGATCCATTTGAATTTTTCTCCAATTAACAATTTCTCAGACCTTGCATCCTACTTCTCTTCTTTATTCCACTTGCCTAATTTGCTGAAAAAATAGGCTACACCTGCTGCTTCTATTTCTCATTTGTAACTCTGTAATAGATGGCTATATTTTTTACCAAAGCTCTATATGCATGTAAACAATACTCATCTGTATTAGTTTCCAACTGCTACTGTAACAAATTGGTACAAACTTGGTGGCTTACAACACAAATTTATTATCTGGAGATCATAATTTCAAAATGGGTCTCATTAAGCTAAAATCAAGGTGTCAGAAGGGCCTTGTTACTTTCTAAGAGAATTCATTTTCTTGTCCTTCCAGACTCTGGAGGATAACTGCTTTCTTTGGCTTATGGCCTCTTTTCAACCTCAAAGCCAGAAATAGCCAGATGAAATCTTTTTCATATTGTACCAGTCTGATACTCTTCTGGCTTCCAAATCCCTATATAAAACAGCCTTGTGATTACATTGGTCCTACTTGGATAATTCAGAAAAATCTCCTTATTTTAAGGTCAGCTGATTAGCAACCCTATTTCCATCCCCAACCTTAGTTCCTCCTTGCCATGTAACACAGCACATTCACAGGTTCCAAAGATTAGGATAGGGCATCTCTGGGGCCCGTTTATTCTGCCTAATACACCTTCCTATCCCTAAATTTAATGATCTTTCTTCTATTCGTCTTAGACATTTTTTACCTCAATTGACTTCCTCTCCCTTCAAAACCTCCACTGGAGGGGTGCCTGGGTGGCTCAGTTGGTTGAGCGTCCAACTTCGATTCAGGTCATGATCTCACGTTTTGTGAGTTTGAGCCCTATGTCGGGCTTTGTGCTGACAGCTCAGAGCCTGGAGTCTGCTTCAGATTCTGTGTCTCCCTCTCTCTCTGTCCCTCCCTCACCTGTGCTCATTGTTCTCTCGCTCTCTCTCTCTCAAAAGTAAATAAACATTAAAAAAATCATTTAATTCTCCACTGGATATGTCCACTTTGTTCTTACATTGTTCTATCTTAATCTCCATTGCTAATAATTCTTATTTTTTAGAACTCCATTGTGGAATGTTGTGTGAGATTTTCTGTAGCATACAACCTCCCCTGCTTATACTCTCCTTTTTTGAAAAACTCTCTATTTTTCATATAAAGATATAATTTTTAACCTATGTGGATGATTTCAAAATATACATGCTTAGCACTAATATCTCTCTCCTCCTTTCTTCCCTTCTTCTCTCTCTCAATTCAGCCCTATATCTTTTACATTTTATTGGAAAATTTCACTTGGTTAGTCTGCAACCCTCTCAAATTTATCTATCTGTTGCCAAGACTTCAGTTTCACAGCTGTGGCTTTTAAAACTGTGGAATAACTTTTTAAAAAGACAAGAAAAAGTTTAGACTCCTAGAAAAGATTATTGATAGAATTAAGTTTAGAGCAACATGAGATATGAATTTCTAACTCAAAGATTTATTAAGAATAAAGATTTTAATATTCCTTTCTTCCCTTGCACAATTCCATTCAAGCTTCATAACATTCCACAATGTAAGACACTGAATGAACAGGGATATTTCCATAAGGGTGAGAAAAATTGTTTGGCCCTAGATTATTTTTTGCCCATCTTTCAGGAACATTTGTCCTTGGAAGAACCCTAATTACTTTCTTTATATTGTGCCCTCACAGTATGTCATGTTATACCCCAAAGGACTAAAGGATTCATTGATCTTGTTGTTGAAGCATTCTTCCATGCCAATCATCAATTGACCAGACACATAGTAAGACATGCTTCTACATAACAAATAGGCAAAAGATGACACAATCCATGTCAGAAGAAGTGTTTATCATCTTTTAAGTCTCTTTACTAGATTAGAAAATGCAAGATAGAGAGCTGTTTCAATCCTTGACAAATTGTGACTCCAGAAAACTTAAGTGGAGACATCAGAATAAATCCTACAATTTTTAAGTTCCTAAAATATTCGCAACATTCTTCCACAAATAGCCATCCTCTGGATTTGATTACTTCAAGAACTACCTGATACATTGTATCCACTTCTCAAATTTGGACCCTTCTGCCAGTTTAAACTACTTTCAACTTGCTTTCTCCTTTCCCATCCACATCCATTAGTCACCAAATCCTGTGAAGTAATCTCTTCCATTCTACATTCAATGCCTTCATTCTAATTCTTAATTATTTTCCTAAAATTGAGATATTACAACAGCTTAATAATGGATTCCCTTGCCTCCATCTCTGTGCCCTTTTAAATAAAAAATATGTACCGTTGCCAATTAATCTTTCTAAGTCACTGATTCCTTTTATTCTACCTCAAAAATCTTCAATAGCTCTTCAGGGCCTAGAGGGTAAAGCTTCAAATATTTACACTGTTTTCTAGGAGTCTTCACAGTTCATCAGACTAACTTTTCCAGTTTCGTTTGTCATTACTGAATTGTATCTACCATATAACTTGGATCATCACAAAATGTTTGAAAACAAATCAAAACAAACTAAGGTAAAGAAATTAGGTTGCCCCAGATTGGGAAAAATAAAGGTTTTAGAAAACTGAGACCGGGTTGTTTACTCTGTGACTTTTCAGAATCTCTACTATTTTGCATGGTAAATAAATATTCAAGAAGTAATCCAGGTAAGTAGGGATGCTGATGTCCAGGTAAGTAGGAATGCTGACATTTTTGTTCATAAAATACTACTTCGAACGGTGCTAATGTCCCAAAAAACAAAGTTTGAGAAATCTGCCCTATATTCCACTGGGCTGGATTCACCTCTTTGTGCCCCTATATGATCTGTTGATTTTGAGATGCTCATAGTTTGGGGCAGCTGGTTTTTCTTCACACTCACTTGTTCCTCTTATTAGTTGCCTATAGACTCCTATCTCAGGAACAACATAAAATCCTACTTAAATGAACAGCAGTAACATGTTATTTGTTTGTTTACCAGAAGACTCCTAAAACTTGACTTAGTACCATCCTAATACACTCCAACATTTTTAAAGATCCAGTTTCACTCGCAATTTTAATCACTAGATGTTAAAGGCTACGTGCATATCATTTTAAAAGTGAGAACTCAGTTAACAGGCATAATTTTGAGAAAAGAAAAGCAAGAAAAACTAAGAGTCTAGCTGAAATTTAACAGTCAAGATTGGTAACTTGCACAGAGAACACAAATAATACTTGTAACATCACAGGCAATATTGAGACTATATAATTACTAATAATGATTACTATGCACTATACTGAATACCTACTATGAATAGCATGAAAACTGTATTAGGGTCTTTGCTAACATTACCTTTGCTAACATTAGGGTCTTATAACAATCCCGTAAAATTAGGAATATTGTCCCCAATTTACAGGTTCACTATGGAAAATAATGATTCACTGATTTACTAAAAGTCATGCAACTACTAAGTAGCAGAGTTAGGCTTTACATTTGTATCTTGATCTGATTTTAAACCACAAGGCTGTACCAAGTACTGAGTATTTTCCCCCTCCCCTATTGAAGAGAAACAAAGAGGTTCTGATGATGATTCAGAAGACAGTTAAAATTATGACATAAAGGCATAAGCCGTACGTGAAAGGCTACACAAGTATTTCTTAACTAGCAAATATACTGCACATCCATAAGTTGTGCCAAGGGAGTGTTGCTGTATTTGTGACAGCTCTCAGTTGTAAGCCACTTACTCTGTTGCCCCTGACACTCACATATTTGCGCTGCCCCTTCAGTAGATTCGCAGCCAGTCTCAATTTATTTGTCTATTTATTTATTTATTTATTTATTTATTTATTTATTTTAATTTTTGCATTATCACCTTCCAATGTTAAGACCCGGTTGGAAGCATCTCACTGATTGGCCATGTCCTAGTGGCAAGGGAGGATGAAAAAGTTAATACATGCTGTTTTCAACTTCTAAAGAAAGAAAGAATCTCTACCTTCTACTGAGACTCTTAAAATAGTGAATTATCCAAACTTAGGATGGATGGCACTAAAGATACTAAACTTTAAAAAAACAGCAATTACCCTTTACAGTCTATAATATCATATGACTTCTGTTTACTTAAAATGTAGTGTAGACTCCATGCCTCTGAGCCACAGCAACCACTTGACATGGGAAGTTCATTCTATTCAGTTAATTGGTAGTCACCTACTTTTTATTTAGCAATCAACTGTCTTGAACTGAGGATCATTTCATAAGTAGTTAAGAATAGACTTACCATTATGAGCACTGAAACATATGGAAGTGTTGAATCGCTGTATTGTACATCTGAAATCAATATAACATTGTGTGTAAACTATACTGAAATTAAAATTTAAAAACTTAATTAAAGAAATAAAAAAAGAATACATTTAAGGGAACACTAAGCATTGTACTAAAAGGCATTGTTGAGGTAAACATATAAATTAGTACAAATATAGTTTGAAACAAATTAAATATGACAGACTCTAATGAAATACTTAGGCAAATTTGCAGAAAATGTGTATGTGGCAAACTATATATAGAACTACAAAAATAATTCTGTAGACACTAAGAAAGCCTTTGACAAAAAATAACAGGCATTTGTGATAAAAGCACTCAAGGAAATCTGAATTAAGGGCTTCTTTCTGAACCTGATAAAAATGTATTTACCTTAGTCTTAAAGTCAGTATCTTATATGATGTGGAAATACTACAGATATTTCGAGTAAGATTAGGAACAAGGTAAGAATACCCATTATCACACTACTACTTCACATTCTTCCACAGTGTTCACCAACTCAATTAGAGGAGAGAAATCAATAGGACATAACACCTAAAGAAGAAGTAAAACTATCTCTATTTACTATTATTCAAGTATTACACCTGAAAATCCTAGAGGCTCTATATACTCTCTAACAATGAGATATTAGAGAACTTAGGAGTAGAGAAGTCCCACTTACCACAGTAACATTCATACTAAATATTTAGCAATAAATTTAATTTCAATATCATATAAATGTACGAGAAAAAGTTTAGCACTCCTAAAAGGCACTAAGGAAGACCTGAACAAATGTAAAGACACACTGTGTTCTTGAATAAAACGACTCAATGCTGCAAGAATGTCAAGTTCTCCAAAAATTGATTTATACATTCGATGCAAATCTAATTGTACCAAACAAATCATAAAGTTAGGTGAAATGATACTAAAGTTCAGATGAAAGAAGACATGCAGGAGTACCTAGAAAAACTCTGTAAGAGAAGAAATACACGGGACGACTGGCCTTCGTAGACACGAAAAGATACTGCAAAGTCTCTCTCTGTAAAACAGTGTGATACAAGGGCACCTGGCTGGCTCAGTCTGTTAAGCATCCAACTCTTGATTTCAGCTCGGGTCATGATCTCACAGTTTGTGACTTCAAGCCTAGCCGCGGGCTCTGCGCAGTCAGCTTGTAATTGATTCTCTCTCTCCCTCTCTTTGCGCTCCCCTTCTGTCTCTCAAATTAAATAAACATTTTTTTAAACTGCAGATAAATAAATAAATAAATAAACAAACAAACAAATAAATGAATAAAACAGTGTGGTACCCACACCTGAAACTAATATAACATTATGCGTCCACTTCAATAACAAAGAAACAAACAAGTGTGGTACCAGTGTATGAATACACACACGGACCAAGAGAATAAAATGCCCAGAATTAAATCTAAATACATATGGCAATTTCATATATGACAATAGTGGCATCTCAGACCACTGACATAAAAATGTACTTGTTAATAACAGGTACTGAAACAGCTGCAAAGCCATTTGGAAAGAGATAAACTTAGATCCACATCTCACACGTATGTGATAATAATCACCAAACAAACAAACAAACAAACAAATGGAAGTCTAATGAATGAAACCAAACGAGTACTTGAAAATACAAATAAATTTCTCTTTAACCTTGGTATTGGGAAAAACTTTCTATTACTCAAATTCACAAGCAATAAAAGGAAAAAGTTAACAAAATTTGACTATATATACATATATATGTATATACATGTATATATATATACATATATATGTATATATAGTCAAATTTATATATATTTTATATTTTATATATTTTATAATATTTAAATATATTATATATATTTATATTTTATATAAATATTTTATATAAATATTATATATATATATATATATATATATATATATTTTATTTCTGCAGAAAAAATCCACTATAGACAAAACAAAAAACTAACAACCCAGGGTGCCTGGGTGGCTCAGTTGGTTGAGCATCCGACTTTGGCTCAGGTCATGATTTAATAGTTTGTAAGTTTCAGCCCCCCCTCAGGCTCTGTCCTGAAAGCTTGATGGATCCTGGAGCGTGCTTCAGATTCTGTGTCTGCCTCTCTCTTTGTTCTACCCTTGCTCATTCTCTCTCTGTCTCTCTGTCTCTCTCTCTCTCAAAAATAAATATTAAAAATAATAATAATAAAAAAACTACAGGCTTGGAGAAAATAGTTGCAGCATATACCATAGACAAAGGACCAGTGGTATATACAGATGACCCTTGAACAATACAGGTTTGAAATGTGTGGGTCTACCTACACATGAATTTTTTACATTATAGTACTGTACATATATTTTCTGTTATGATTTTCTTAATAATATTTTCTTTTCTATAGCTTATTTTATTGAAAAAATACAGTATATAATATATACAACATACAGAACATGCATTCATTCACTTTGTTATCAGTAAGCCTTCTGGTCAATAGTACGTTATTAAGTTTTTAAAGAGTCAAAAATATATATACATTTTTTTACTATATGGTAGGTTATCATCCTAACCTCCTGCACTGTAATATTTATCATATTAAATACTAATTTTATGTATATATAAAAGTCTACTAACAACTGGTGGACAAAATAAAAAATAAAAGTGGGAAAATACATGAATACACAATTCACATGAAACTATATAAAAATAGCTCTCAACATATGAAAAATCCCATAAAAAATATCAAACTCACTCACGATTAAATAACTATAAATTAATGCCACAATGAAATACTATTTCTTTGGTAAATTATACATGACAACATATTGGTGAAACTGTGAATAAAATTTGTATATCCCTTCTGGAGGGAAGTTTAACAATAGCTAACAAATTTACCTATGCATTAGACCAAGGGAAGATGGTGGAATAGGAGGGTGCTGGGCTCACCTCGTCCTGCTGATCACTTAGATTCCACCCACACCTGCCTAAATAACCCAGAAAACCGCCAGAAGACTAGCAGAATGGACTGTCCAGAGCCAAGCGTAGACAAGAGGCCACAGAAGAGGGTACAAAGGGCAGAGAGGCGGTGCACGCTACATGGCAGGAGGGAGCCGGGGCAGTGGAGGGGCAGCCAGCCCACCTGGCAAGGCAGAGCCCCCGAGTCTGGCTTGCAAAAGCGGAGGGGCTGGACAGAGTGTGTTCTGACAGCAAGCGGGCCTTAACATCTGGAATGTTAAAAGTCAACAGCTCTGCTCGGAGAGCGGGAGGGTGAGAGGACACCTGGAGGGAGAGGTGTTGATCCCTGGAAGACAGAGCTCAGCTTGGCGGGAACAAAGGTGCTGGCCAGGGCCATCGCCCTCTCCCATCCCCCAGCTGAAACCCCAAAGGGAACCAATTCACCGAACTTGCCTGCCCCGTGCAAACACACAACGCTGTGCTTCTGTGGATTCCTCCCTCCAATGGGTCTGCCTGCTGCCCTCCCGGTGCTGCAGCCTACTGCAAAAGGAGCTAAGCCGGCCCCTGTGCACCTTGCTGATCCACCCCGGCTAACATGCCAGATTCCATCAAAGCAGCACCACAAGCCTGGCAGTGTGCAAGTAGCCTAGACAGGGGCCACACTGCTCCACAATGAGTCCTGCCCCTGGGAGAGGGGAAGATAAGAAACACACCAGTATGAATGTGGCCCCAGCAGTGGGCTGGGGGCAGACATCGGGTCTGACTGCGGCCCCACCCCCCAACACAAGTTACTCCAGACAGCACAGGGGAAGTGCCCTGCAGTTCAGCCCCAACCCAGGGACTACCCAAAATGACAAAACAGAAGAACTCTCCTCAAAAGAAACTCCAGGAAGTAGCAACAGCTAATGAACTGATCAAAAACGATTTAAGCAATATAACGGAACAAGAGTTTAGAATAACGGTCATAAAATAGATCGCTGGGCTTGAAAAAAGTATAGAGGACAGCAGAGAATCTATTGCTACAGAGATCAAGGGACTAAGAAAATAGTCATGAGGAACTAAAAAATACTATAAATGAGGTGCAAAATAAAATGGAGGTGATCACAGCTCGGATTGAAGAGTCAGAGGAGAGAATAGGTGAATTAGAAGATAAAATTATGGAAAAAAGGAAGCTGAGAAAAAGAGAGATAAAAAAATCCAGGAGTATGAGGGGAGAATTAGAGAACTAAGTGATGCAATCAAACGGAACAATATCCATATAATAGGAATTCCAGAAGAGGAAGAGAGAGAGAAAGAGGCTGAAGGTGTACTTGAACAAATCATAGCTGAGAACTTCCCTGGTGAAGGGAAGCAAAAAAAGCACTGAAATCCAAGAGGCACAGAGAACTCCCTTCAGACGTAACTTGAATCAATCTTCTGCACGACATATCATAGTAAAACTACCAAAATACAAGGATAAAGAGAAAATTCTGAAAGCAGCTAGGCATAAACACGCTCTAACATATAAAGGGAGACCCATAAGACTAGTGACAGATCTATCTACTGAAACTTGGCAGGCCAGAAAGGAATGGCAGGAAATCTTCAATGTGATGAACAGAAAAAATATGCAGCTGAGAATCCTTCATCGAGCAAGTCTGTCATTCAGAATAGAAGGAGAGATAAAGGTCTTCCCAAACAAACAAAAACTGAAGGAACTCCTCACCACTAAACCAGTCCTACAAGAGATCCTAAGGGGGATTCTGTGAGTGAAATGTTGCAAGGACCACAAAGTACCAGACATCACTACAAGCATGAAACCTACGGACATCACAATGAGTCTAAACCCATATCTTTCTATAATAACACTGAATGTAAATGGACTAAATGTGCCAACCAAAAGACATAGGGTATCAGAATGCATAAAAAAACAAGACCCATCTATTTGCTGTCTACAAGAGACTCATTTTAGACCTGAGGACACCTTCAGATTCAGAGTGAGGGGATGGAGAACTATATATCATGCTACTGGAAGTCAAAAGAAAGCTGGAGTAGCCATACATACATCACACAAACTACACTTTAAATTGAAGTCTGTAACAAGAGATGAAGAAGGGAATTGTATAATAATTACAGTGTCTATCCATCAGGAAGAGCTAACAATTATAAATGTCTATGTGCCGAATATGGGAGCCCCCAAATATATAAAGCAATTACTCACAAACATAAGCAACCTTATTGATAAGAATGTGGTAATGGCAGAGGACTTTAATACTCCACTTACAACAATGGATAGGTCATCTAGACACAGGATCAAAAAAGAAACAAGGGTCCTGAATGATACATTGGATCAGATGGACTTGACAGATATATTTAGAACTCTGCATACCAAAGCAACAGAATATATTTTCTTCTCGGGTGCACATGGAACATTCTACAAGACAGATCACACACTGGGTCACAAAACAGCCCTCCACAAATATAAAAGAATTGAGATCATACCATGCACACTGTCAGACCACAATGCTACAAAACTTGAAATCAACCACAGGAAAAGTCTGGAAAACCTCCAAAAGCATGGAGGTTAAAGAACACCCTACTAAAGAATGAATGGGTCAACCAGGAAATTAGAGAAGAAATTAAAAAATATATGGAAACAAACAAAAATGAAAATATAACAATCCAAAGGCTTTGGGATGCAGCAAAGGCAATCCTGAGAGGAAAAGACATTGCAATCCAGGCCTATCTCAAGAAACAAGAAAAATCCCAAATACAAAATCTAACAGCACATCTAAAGGAAATAGAAGCAGAACAGCAAAGACACCCCAAACCCAGTAGAAGAAGAGAAATAATAAAGATCAGAGCAGAAATAAACAATATAGAATCTAAAAAAAAAAAAAAAAAAACTGTAGAGCAGATCAATGAAACCAAGAGTTGGTTTTTTGAAAAAATAAACAAAATTGATAAACCTCTAGCCAGGCTTCTCAAAAAGAAAAGGGAGATGACCCACATAGATAAAATCGTGAATGAAAATGGAATTATTACATCTAATCCCTCAGAAATACAAGCAATTATCAGAGAATACTATGAAAAATTATATGCCAACAAACTGGACAACCTGGAAGAAATGGACAAATTCCTAAGCATCCATACACTTCCAAAACTCAATCAGGAGAAAAAAACAGAAAGCTTGACCAGACCCATAACCAGCAAATAAATTGAATCAGCTATCAAAAATCTCCCAATAAATAAGAGTCCAGGACCGATGGCTTCCCAGAGGAATTCTACCAGACATTTAAAGCAGAGATAATACCTATCCTTCTCAAGCTGTTCCAAAAAATAGAAAGGGAAGGAAAACTTCCAGACTCATTCTATGAAGCCAGTATTACTTTGATTCCAAAAACCAGACAGAGACCCATTAAAAAAAGAGAACTACAGGCCAATATCCCTGATGAATATGGATGCAAAAATTCTCAAGATACTAGCAAATCGAATTCAACAGCATATAAAAAGAATTATTCACCATGATCAAGTGGGATTCATTCCTGGGCTGCAGGGCTGGTTCAACATTCACAAATCAATCAATGTGATATATCACATTAATAAAAGAAAAGATAAGAACCATATGATCCTGTCAATCGATGCAGAAAAAGCATTTGACAAGATTCAGCATCCTTTCTTAATAAAAACCCCGAGAAAGTAGGGATAGAAGGGACATACTTAAACATCATAAAAGCCATTTATGAAAAGCCCACAGCTAATATCATCCTCAATGAAGAAAAACTGACAGCTTTCCCCCTGAGATGAGGAACACAACAGGGATGTCCACTCTCACTGCTGTTGTTTAACATAGTGTTGGAAGTGCTAGCATCAGCAATCAGACAACAAAAGGAAATCAAAGGCATCAAAATTGGCAAAGATGAAGTCAAGCTTTCACTTTTTGCAGATGACAGGATATTATACATGGAAAACCCGACAGACTCCACCAAAAGTCTGCTAGAACTGATACATGAATTCAGCAAAGTTGCAGGATACAAAATCAATGTGCAGAAATCAGTTGCATTCTTATACACTAACAATGAAGCAACAGAAAGACAAATAAAGAAACTGATCCCATTCACAATTGCACCAAGAAGCATAAAATACCTAGGAATAAACCTAACCAAAGATGTAAAAGATCTGTATGCTGAAAACTCTAGAAAGCTTATCAAGGAAATTGAAGAAGATATAAAGAAAAACATTCCATGCTAATGGATTGGAAGAATAAATGTTGTTAAAATGTCAATACTACCCAAAGCTATCTACACATTCAATGCAATCCCAATCAAAATTGCACCAGCATTCTTCTTGAAACTAGAACAAGCAATCCTAAAATTCATATGGAACCACAAAAGACCCTCAATAGCCAAAGTAATTTTGAAGAAGAAGACCAAAGCAGGAGGCATCACAATCCCAGACTTTAGCCTCTACTACAAAGCTGTTTTCATCAAGACAGCATGGTATTGGCACAAAAACAGACACATAGACCAATGGAATAGAATAGAAACCCCAGAACTAGACCCACAAAAGTAAGGCCAACTAACCTTTGACAAAGCAGGAAAGAACATCCAATGGAAGAAAGACAGTCTCTTTAACAAATGGTGCTGGGAGAACTGGACAGCAACATGCAGAAGAATGAAACTAGACCACCTTCTCAGACCATTCACAAAAATAAACTCAAAATGGATGAAGGACCTGAAGGTGAGACAGGAAACCATCAAAACCCTAGAGGAGAAAGCAGGAAAAGACCTCTCTGACCTCAGCCATAGCAATTTCTTACTTGACACATCCCCAAAGGCAAGGGAATTAAAAGCAAAAATGAACTACTGGGACCTCATGAAGATAAAAAGCTTCTGCACTGCAAAGGAAACAACCAACAAAACTAAAAGGCAACCAACGGAATGGGAAAAGATATTGGCAAATGACATATCGGACAAAGGGCTAGTATCCAAAATCTATAAAGAGCTCACCAAACTCCACACCTGAAAAACAAATAACCCAATGAAGAAATGGGCAGAAGACATGAATAGACACCTTTCTAAAGAAGACATCCAGGTGGCCAACAGGCACATGAAAAGATGCTCAACGTTGCTCCTCATCAGGGAAATACAAATCAAAACCACACTCAGATATCACCTCACGCCAGTCAGAGTGGTTAAAATGAACAAATCAGGAGACTATAGATGCTGGCGAGGATGTGGAGAAACAGGAACCCTCTTGCACGGTTGGTGGGAATGCAAACTGGTGCAGCTGCTCTGGAAAACAGTGTGGAGCTTCTTCAAAAAATTAAAAATAGACCTACCCTATGAGCCAGCAATAGCACTGCTAGGAATTGACCCTAGGGATACAGGAGTGGTGATCTATAGGGGCACTTGTACCCCAATGTTTATAGCAGCACTTTTAACAATAGCCAAATTATGGAAAGAGCCTAAATGTCCATCAACTGATGAATGGATAAAGAAATTGTGGTTTATATACACAATGGAATACTACGTGGCAATGAGAAAGAAATATGGCCTTTTATAGCAACGTGGATGGAACTGGAGAGTGTTATGCTAAGTGAAATAAGTCCTACAGAGAAAGACAGAAACCATATGTTTTCATTCTTATGTGGATCCTGAGAAACTTAACAGAAGACAATGGGGGAAGGAAAGAGAAAAAAAAAAAGGTTAGAGAGGGACAGAGCCAAAACGTAAGAGACTCTTAAAAACAGAACAAACTGAGGGTTGATGGGGCGTGAGAGGGAGGGGAGGGTGGGTGGTGGGTATAGAGGAGGGCACCTGTTGGGATGAGCACTGGGTGTTGTATGGAAACCAATTTGACAATAAATTTCATATTTAAAATATAAATAAAAGTAAAATAAAATACTTTTTAAAAAATTATGTATGTATTTACCCAGCAATACCACTCCTGTACCCTACCAGGTACCCCTTCCACAATACATAAGTACATACACATAAGGTAATCATTTGAACTGTTTTTTTTATTTTTTTATAATTTAAAACATTGGAAATAGCCTAAATACCCATACATGAGAATGGTAAAATAAACTGTGGTGCTTATACACAATGGAGTACTATACAGCTATAAAAAATATAAGATTGAAGATCGCTTTGAACCTAAATTGAGAGACTTTCAGAAAATACTGTTAAGTGAAAAAAGCCAAGCACCCAAAGCATCTGTAGCATACTGTCCTTCATGGAAGGAAAAGAGTATATTAAAACTATACAAGTATCTTCTCATTTGTGTCGAAGTGATTGCTTATTTACAGAACTGGTGGGAAAGGGGAAGAAGGGTGGCCAACAGGACAGGAATAAGAGTAAAGAAGTAAGGATGATGAGGTAATCACACTTCTTTGAACATATCTTTTTGTATAACTCTTAAAACTATAGTAGTGTTTCACATACCCTTTACACACATCCCAAATAAATCATTAAAACCAACCAGAATGTGAAGGGACAAGGAACCCTAATGGAAATCAAACACTAACAATTAAACTGTATTACACTGAAAATCATGACCACATGCTATAAAGATAAGGGCTAAAAGAACTTGACATAAATGTTGCAGTCTGGTTAGTAAAAGTGTTTGCTCCAGGAATATGGGTTAGCAATTCTGAAACTATTCTATGTGAAAATTAGATCTGATCAAACGACTGTTGGACATGAGACCTGTATTTATAGGCAAAGAGGAAAGGCTAGAATAAACCCGGTGTTGCTGTGTTGGAATCAAAGGTATCAGTATAAACTCATGCTTTTATATACTAAGTACAGATATACAGATTAAGAAACAGAGATACGTGTGTATGCATGGGCTACTATATACACATCCCTAATAACTATGAAGACATCCAACACCCATATCTATTTTCAAAAAGTCATGCTCCAATAAAAGAATCCCTAGCTCCTAAGAGAAGGGATTGATTCCAGTGCTGTGGTAGAAAATACTCAGAATGAGCCTAGAATATGTTGTGGTGCCAAAAAAGTATTTAAATACTCAAAAAAAAATATGGCAACTTATTCAATAAATATCAGTAGCTAAATGGCCAGCTCTTAATGGCCAGAGCTGGAATTATTGGAACAAAAAGAAGTGATGTTATATTGAATATTAATACATAGAATAAAATAAGCACCCATGGATCCATACTGGAGAATAAACAATTCTCCCTCACAAGAGAATTCTAATTACTAAATGTAGAAATAAAATAGAAGTATAAATTAATCATTAGCAAAACACAGCAATAATAGATATTACGGGCGAGATCCACTCAAGGATGATAAAATTGGTAAACAATGCTTAAAGAAAAAAATGTATTTTCTCAAGGTATCTCCCCCAAGATACTTAAAAACTATAAAGGGAAATATAATAAGTTGATAGTGGAGACACCCTGCAGATCCCATCATAACTAAGTATTCAAGGTAAACAAGTAAAATGAGTAAAAGACACATAATATCATGAGCCTCTAATATGCTGCATTGAAAAGGACACAAACTCATTTCTCTTCTATTCTTACAAAAAAAATGCATAACCTCACTTCAAACATGGGAAAACATCAAACCAACTCAGACTGAGGGACCTTTTATAAAAATGAAAAAATATATAAAAAAGGTCAGTAAACTTAAAAAGCGTCAAAGTCATGAAAGATAAAGGAAAAGAGGAATTATCAGATACCAAAAGAGACCAAATAAGTGTGACAACTAAATACAAGGCAGGATGTCATATAGAATTCTGTAATTAAAAATAAAAAAGATATTAAAGGAAGAAAAAGATATTAATACAAACTAGATGGCAATTTGAAAAATAAATGTGCTTTAGTTAATAATATTGTACCAATGTTAATTTCCTGTTCTTGATAATCATATGGTTATATGAGATGTTCATATTAAGGAAAGCATTATGAGAGATCTAAGGAAACTCTTTGTATCATTCTATTTTCTTGCAGCTCTTTAGTAAGTCTAATATGACAATTCAAAATAAATTATATGTTTATTAAAATATATATAATATTATATATATATTAAATTATATATATATATATTTTTTTAAAAATTATAAAATTTTCCTGGTCTCTAAATAGCCACATTACTAGAAGCTACCATATTGAACAGTGCCATAAAATAATAAAGGATAACTTTTGAGTTTTTTTTTTACCAGACACTATACTAAGCATTTTATGTGTATTATCACTTTAATCCACACAATAAGCTTTTAAGTATGTACTAGTGATAGACCAGTTTTACATGTACAGAAACTAAGGCACTGAAATTTTTATTAACTTGCCCAATATAGCATGGACAAGGTAACTAACAAAAAGTGACTAATGTTCAAATCAGAGAATTTAAATCATCTGACCAAGTCACAGATACAAGAAATGAAGTCAAGTTTGCACCCAGTTCACCCAGACATGAAAATATTTGTTTTACTCTAGCTTACCCAGCTATCAATCTAACAACAGTAAGAAAAGATGGAGAAGTGTTCATTAAAATTCCTGCCTACTTCTTTCACTAATTTCTGCACTGCAATTAATAATGAATAACACCTTCCATATATCACATACTATTAATATATCATAGGCTTGACTTTCATAAATCAGCAAAGTACTTAAAATGCCCTATCTCTACTGAGAAACAAAATGCAATTTAAACACATTACTACAAACCTTAGAATGTCACACAAATGGACCTTTGTTGAGTGCATTCTTATAACTCTTAATTGTGTGGTAGTTCAGCATATATATTATTCTGCATATATACAGCTCCGGGCTAGCTCACCTTTAGTGATGGAGGTCTCCTACCATTTCTTTGTTCCCAAAATGTCAGGGAATTTGAAAAATTATTTTACCCTATATATAAAATCATTTTAAGACCACTTTGCTTATAAAGGATGTAAACCCAAGATACCTAATAAGAACCGCCAGTAAATAACCAATAGGCAAGGGAAGGAGATAAGCATTAAGGTCTAGAGAAGTCAACATTCAACCAGGAGAAGAAATCCCTGGTTTCTGCTGCCTTCTCATCATATCATCTATAGTGTATGCCGCTGAAGTCTATATGTGAGGGTCTTCCAAAATAAAGGAAGTGAACATGAGATGACTATTAAAATTCCTAATAGTTTTAATATCTAGA
Source organism: Panthera tigris (assembly GCF_018350195.1). Lineage (NCBI taxonomy): Eukaryota > Metazoa > Chordata > Mammalia > Carnivora > Felidae > Panthera > Panthera tigris. The sequence goes on along the minus strand of NC_056661.1, from coordinate 42,777,057 downwards.
GCATTGTTTTGTTCTCAATACATACCAATAAAATTTAATACGAATTTTTGGAAAAAATCCAAAAAGCACAAAGAAGTAAATCCAGAATTGCATCACTGTCACCATTTCCGTTTCCTTCAACTCTTCTATTTCTTCCCTTTCTCCACCTATTTATCTATCTGCTTGTCTATATATCTACTCATATTTTCAACCACTTATTTTTGAAATTAGGATAAGTTTTAACCGACTCCATTTTCACCTAAAATATATTGTGAATATTTTTTCATGTGATTCTGTATTTTTACGAACATTTTCTATATGATTGCATATTATTCTATTATAGGAAATTCTTCATGGCTACATGGTATTTCACTGATTAGCTATCCCATGGCTATTTAGTCAATGCCTGTTTGTTAAATAGTTAGGCATCTCAAATTTTGACTTTTGATTTTACTTAGGGTGAAATTCTAGAACTCAAATTCAGTCATTTATATTTTACAATCAGGGCTTCATCTCTTTAAATTCGGTAGTTTGGGATCATATTTTGGATGTGAAATTTGACAGCTATGGCATCAAAATCCTTAGAAACCTGATAACATGCCTGACATATGTCTATGTAAAACCAAACTGAAGCTAAATCAATCTCAAACGATGGTTTTAACACCAAAGAAAAACAATGTGAGAGAATTTGCAACACAAAAGTCACATACTTCATGTACTAAATGTGGGTGTCATATTAAGGGAAACAGCTATCCTATTTTCTATTTCATGAGGATTGTGTTATACATTACAGATGCCATTGATTTTTCTTTTTAACAGCCATTTTAGAGAGATATTAGCTCCTAAGCTTAAAAGCACCTCAGTGAGCCACTGTTGAGATCCACAATGGTCAATTCAGCTGAAAAGATACATGCTAAATACCTTGACTTCTAATTCTATCAGTGACCTGTTATCTAACACTGATCTTTTTAAACAATAAGAGTGTGATCATAATGTAGTTGAAAACAAGTTATTTAAAGCCATTTAAATCTCTCCAGAAATTTTAGGCTTAAAATCTGTATGTCAAAGTAGGCAGTTCAATGAATTTATCTCAGTTTTATTTTAGGGCAATGGAAATTGCAAAAGTAAAGTAAATGAGAACCACTGTTAACATGAAATTTAGCCAAAGGGCACTCTTCTTATACAATATGAAATGATGGCAGAATGGCCCTTAATTCATTTTCTATATGCAACACCTATCAAATGCATCATTACAGTTTCCCTTAAAGCAGAATCTTACAAGTCCTCCTGTTTGCTGTCTCTGGAGCAAGGGTATTTCTAATTAGCATCACTGTGTTTAGAAACCTGTACAAATGACTGGTGTCTTGTTAATTCTTCAATGTCCAGTTACAAGAACATTTAATTCAGAGTAAATCTTTATGGCTGTTAAATTCATATATACAAAAGTGCTTCCAGGAAGATCTGCCTGCCATGATATCCTTATAAAATTTTCCATTTGCTTGTGAATTTTGTTATGCAATTATATCCTAGGAAATTAGTACAATGAAAATAGGAAACACTTGTATATTCCAACAGATCACAAATGGAAATCTTTTAATCATGTGTGTAATTCCATTCATATTCCATCAACAACAAAAACAACAACAAAACACAAAACAAGATAAAAAGACTTACCTACTTTCTATCATCCTCAATTATGAGTTGTTAAAAATCATCTTAGATGATATACTGAAGAGACAAAACTTTTTTTTTCATAGAGGACTTGACTCACGCAAACTATTTGAAATTTTCTAAATATAGATCTTGATATATTCTCAGATGACCAAGATATGTGAGTGCCTCAGTGTCTGAACCTTGAGTGGTTTGGGATGATCAGATTGGACCATGAAGTTGTTATTATATAGAAATTGAAATAAAAATCATTCACAACTAAAATTTTCATATGATGTGTTTTCTAAGTTTTACCGAATAAACTGCTTTAGCCTTAACATTTGAATATATAATACCAGTCTTATAATTATCACCAAATCCTTCTTGAATGAGGCCGGACTAAATTCCCTGAGCCATTATTTTAATGGTTTTGAATAGTTGAGAAAATTATCTAATTTCTCCGAGCCTCAGTGGTAGCTTAATAATATGTGCATTCTTAGAATATAGTGAATTTAATACCAATTAAATAATACATGGAAACCACCTAGAACTGTTCTTTTCACACTGTGAGAAATCAATAAATATTAGTTAAAACTGTTGTGTTAAAATATCTTCCTTAAACTAGTATACTGCCCACAAAAGTTATTTCCATAGTTAAATTATGCAGAAATTTAGGTCAGTCCTTTTAAACATGGATTTGAAGAAATGGAAAATTAGGCTTTTCTAAAATGTGTTTAGAAAATATTCAGAAACAGCATTATAAGATAAACATTAAGACAAATATAAAAAGTAAAGAAATGTGCAAAGAAATGTTTAAGTTACATATTTATTCCACTCTTAAAAAGGAGGTGCATAACTGGCCATTCCATAATTGTGGGCTGTGCCTATGACTGGCTTCCAAAGAGGACAATGTGGAAATGTGACCTAAAGAGTAACTGCACAGTAGAGACACCAGAGAAACACTAGTTTAGCCAGGTGATCAAGTTCAATATCAAGACATAGATAATATAGATGGTATGTACATTTGATATGATGCAACGAATGGCACTGTACCTCTGTGACCTTCCTCTCAAAAACCACACTGCAGCTTAATAATGAGAAAAACACCAGCCAAACTGCAATAGAGAAGAAGCCAACAAAATACCTAACCAGTAACCCCCTACCAAAACAAAACAAAACAAAAGGGCCTAGGTCATGTTAAAAAGAAAAAGAAAAAGAAAAGTATGAGAAACCAGGACAAAATGAAAGAATCTAGGGAGACAATGTAATTAAATAAAACTAATCGGGATCCAGGAACAGTAAAAGGGAATTAAGTAAAAATCAAGGTAGTTGAATGAACTCTGGAATTCACTTAATCACAACATATTCAGTAGTGGTTCATTAATTATAACAAATATACCAGACTAATGCAAAGCATTAATAATAGGGAAAACTGGGTGTGAGATATAGGGAAACTGTTTTATCTCTGTAAATTTTTGGTAAATCTAAAATTATTCTAAAAAATAGTATTAAAAATAATATCTGCTCAAAGCAAAATTGGAATCTGGGAAAGACTCCGGAAATGAAAGTATTCTCTATGCAGAGCAGTGTGCCAGGGATAGGTCCTAAAACTCCAGGGGCTCCTGCTGTAGAAAGATAAGTCCCTAAGTTAAATACTGTTTGTTTTGCCAAGTATAAAACTGTATAATCAGAAAAAATGCAATTAGGTGGGATTTAAGATATAAGACCAAAATTAACATTCAAAATCAGAAAGATAAATAACTGTTTAATTATGCTGTATACTCTAGGGCTTGTTTTAGGACTTTTTTTTCCTGGTAATATTTTGACTGTTTTACCTGCTAAAGAGTGACATACCCTTAACTCAAAAGCTACTAAACAGTATGAATTTGGAAGTTGCCAAAGAGATAAAAATGGTCATTGACTTGCATTAATCACTGGGTTGCACTGAGATGATTCATTCAGCTATTGAAAAAGTCATGATGAGAATTTAGAAATACACTTTACTGTATCTTACTTTGTGTCATTAAATGGGTGGGTTAAGTAAAAAGATGAAAATACAGTCAACTTTTGGATATCACCCGTACAATGGCAGTAATAATAAAAAGACAAAACAGGAGTCATTTTAAAAAGTAAGACTTTTTTTTTTTCTCACAGAGCAGTTCATAGGTTAGCAATCCAGAGTTGGTTTACTCATCTTTCATATATGGCTTCCTTATTTTTGGTTCCAACTTAGACACTCAAATTGTCACCATCTAGCAGGAGGCAGTGCATGGAGAAGACAAGGGCTCACTTGCACTCACTTACCAGGCATAACGTAGAAATCATAACAAAGATTCTAAGCACATTCCATTGGCCAGAAACTTTGTCCCATAGCTACACCACGGTGCAAGGAAAACTGAGAAATGTATTCTCTTGATGATTAACTTGGTAACCAACTAAAACTAAGAACTTAGACTATTAAAGCAAAAGATATTGGTAGATATCTAACTATCTTTGCCACAGTAATATCCATGTCTTACATGACCAAACTTTGCATACAAAGCAGTTAAGGAACTTAGTAAAATGTAGATTGTGATTTATTAGATCTGAGACAGTCTGAGGTTACCCTTCTAACAAGCCCCCAAGTGGTAACAGTGTTAATTATCAAAAAGCCAAACTTTGACTTTCAAGATAGTAGCTTATTTCTTACCTAAACAACAACAACAACAACAACAACAAACAACAAAACACTACTGTTGGCCAGATCTGGAATAATTTGGTATTTGGCTTAATTAATATTTTTACTTTTAGGGTTGCCTTTCATCCCCCTCCCCTTGCCTTGTATGTGGGGTAGTGATGAGGACAGAGAAATCACAAAAAAATGCACTAGTTTGTGAATAAATTAAAAAGAAGTGGACCTTATACAAGAAAAATTTGCAATAGAATTATTAAAATAGTGTACTTAATTTATCACTGTGATGGTTAATCTTAATAATGAAATGAGAAACAGGATGAGATTGTGGCAAGGTAGTATATGGGTGAATGTATGCTAGAAAGGGTGAGAATGAAAATTTAAATCTGTATATGAATTGAAAAAATATAGTATGTTTCAAGGGGCAAAAGATGAACTGTTAAGAGTGAGCTGCTACCCAATAATAACATATTAGATTTTATATTATACTTTTCTCTGTATGGCTGAAAACTCTTATTTTTGCACTCAGCATATAAATAATAGTAGAAATATCAGATATTTTCCTCTCTGTTTTGCAAATATATACCCTAGGCCCAATCAGTAAAAACTGAAATGGATACAAACACATAATACAAACACATCCACAGGATATGAATCCCCCCTTGGAGTGGGGGATAACTATTAGATAATGGCCATGGTGTGAGGACTACAAAAATTCCCTTAATATTCTACAATGTGAATGTAAACATTTCCAGTTCACCCAAATAATTAACCTAAAGAAAATGTATATTGCTATTTATTTACTAACATTGAAACTTCTAATATATGGTTTCTAGAAATAAGATAAACGAATGGGTTTTTATATGTATTTTCTGAGGGAAATATTCACTGATAGTAGGGACATGTAGTGCCATACGGCCTATGTTCATGGTCAATGGAGCTAGGTTCATCATATACTCGGTACCTGTTAGGTAGATGAAGAAAGTAAAATGAAACTTTGTGAAGGTCACTGAAAAATGTATGGACTTGTTTTAGATACTTATAGTTCTTCCTGTAAGCAAAATACTGGCACTCTGAGATACAGATTGAATTATGGTACATCTCTGCCTTTTGACAATTTATCATCTAGCAGAGGAGATGAGAAACATATGTATAAAATTTCCATAGAATATAAAAGTGCATGTGATTGGTTCTAAAATCCTAGTTAAAACTTTGTATGTCACAGGCACTTTCCAAAATGATCAATCCTAGCTGGACTAATTAGGAAGGAGTTTATAGAATCACAGAATAAGAAGACATTAGGAAGTCTGGATATTCAATACACTACTCAACGAGTCTCCCCTGGATAACTCCACCATACTTTTGCCAAACTTGAACTTAAAACCATACAGGAATGGCAAACTAATCACCTCCAAAGTAATCCACTTGGACAGCTCTAAGATTAAACTTTCTAATAACGAGGCTTAAATTTGAATGCTGTCTTAAAGAATAAATGAAAATTCAATAAGCCAAGATTATTCTAGGTAAAGGGGATCAAGGAAGCTATGTAGAATACACAAGAACATATCAAAGGAGAGAATCTGATAACGGGTGTCAAGAGAGGAGAAAAAGCATAATAAAACTAATCTATATGAAAGTAAGGAAAGACTATGGGCTGAATCTTATAATAAAGAATGCCCGAGAGATGGGAAAATGGAGGCAGAGTAGGAGGATACTGCGCTCACCTCATCTCATAAACACAACTAAGTAACTATCAAATCATCCTAAATACCCCAGACACTGACCTGAAGACTGACTGAACAAACTCCACAACTACAGAAAGAGAAGACGCTAGAAAATGGCTTAGAAAATGAGGGGGAGGGGATGAATTTCTTGAGTCCATGCAACCAGTGGGGTTTAAAGTCTGAAGATTTAAAAGTCAGCAGGCATGGCTGGAACACAGCCAGGAGGGCACTGAACTGCTGTTGGAGATAAGGCAGGCAAACAACCCAGGGATAGACAGCATGGAAACAGCAATCTGAAAAGTGTCTGAGAGATGCAGTGGGGAAATTATTTGATCTTCTTGGAGCATATTCCTGAGAACCAGAGTTCACACAGTGACCTCTCTCTGGGAACAAAGACGCTGACCAGTGCTATTCCCCTCGTGTTCCCCTCAGCATAAACACAGAGACACCTGCAGAAAGCAGCATGGCACAGGCACTGGCTGCCTAAGTTGCTTACACCAAGCCCGACCCCCCTGCAGTCCAGTGGAACTGTCCTTTTCAGTCATGCTTGCTCCAGTTCCAGGGCAGTGGGCCCCTCTCCTCAGAAGATCAGCACAAACCCTGCCCACACCTCAACACCATACCAGAGAGTTTTGTGGAGGTGGACGTGTAACAGGTCTTATTTCACAAGCAGACCGGAGCACACCTAGTTAAAACTTGCCACATATATGCCAGGGACCAAACACTGCAGGCAAGGAGAGCCTCTGAGATGAATGGCCTGAGAGATAGAGCAGCCAGAACATAACTGCAGAGTGCACACACACACAACCGGAGACACTCCCTGAAGGGCCAATTTCTGGGCACTACATGACTTCTTCATAAGGCCATTACGTTCACGAGCAGGAGACTTAAGCAGCTTTTCTAAGACAAAGAATCAGGGAGAGACTTAGATAAAATGAGAAGACAGAGGAATTTATCCCAGATGAAAGCACAAGATGAGGCCACAGCCAGAGATCAAAGTGAAACGATATAAGTAACATGCCTGATGGAAAATATAAAGCAACAATCATAAGGAAACTCACTGGACTTGAGAAGATAACAGAAGATATCACAGAGACCCTTACAACAGAGATAAAAGAGTGAAAAAAGATACGATCAAAAATGAAGAGTGCAATAACTGAGATTAGAAACACACTTCATACAATAAGCAGTAGGCCTGAAGAGTCAGAGAAATGAATTAATGACCTATAAGAAAAGTAATCGAAAGCAACAATGAAGCTAAAAAAAAAGACAGAAAGAAGAATTATGTAAAATAGGAATAGACTTAGAGGATTCAGTGACTGCATCATATGTAATAACATTTGTATGACAGGAATTCCAGAAGAAAAGAAAAAAGGAAGAAAATTTATTTGAAGAAATAATAGAAGTAAACTTCCTTAATCAGAGGAAGGAAACAGACATCCAATTCCACAGGCACAGAAAAGTCCCATCAAAATCAACAAAAGCAGGCCCACAGAAAGATGTATTATAATTTAATTTGCAAATACAGTGATAAAGAAAAAATCTTAAAAGGAGCAAGACAAAAGAAGTTTTTAACCTATAAGGGAAAACCCATAAGGCTAGCAGAAGATCTTTTCAACAGAAACTTTGCAAGCCAGAAGGGAGTGGCATGATATATTCAAAGTGCTGAATGGGAAAAATCTGCAGCCAAGAATACTCTATCCAGCATAGCTATCATTCAGAATAGAGGGAGAAATAAAAGAGTTTCCCAGAGAAACAAAACTAAAGGAGTTCATGATATTAAATGAGCCCTGCAAGAAATAATAAAGGGGAGTCTAAGTGGAAGGAGAGACCAAAAGTGACAGTCTAAAGGTAGAAAACACAAAAGTGGTAAAAAAAAAATGTATATTTTTGTAAAAAAAAAATCAGTCAAGGAACTCACACACACCAAAAAAAGAATATAAAATATAATATCATATACCTGAAACGTGGGGAGAAAAGGAAAAGAATGGTTTCAAACTTAAATGGCCATCAACTTAATATAGACTTCTATATACAGAAAGGTTATATACCAAACCAATAGTAACCATATATTAAAAACCACTAATAAACATGCAAAGAATAAAGAGAAAGAAATCTAAATATATCACTAAATAAAAATCAGATAAAGGCAAAATACAAAAGAAAGAGAAAAAAAGGATGAGAGAAAATCTCCAGAAACAATGACAAAACAAATAATAAAATGGTAATACACACATATCTATCATTAAATACTTTAAGGGCACCGGGATGGCTCAGTTAAGCATCCAACTTCAGCTCAGGTCATGACTTCACAGTTCATGAGTCTAAGCCCTCATCAAGCTCTCTGTTGTCAGCACAGAGCCTGCTTCAGATCTTCTTTCCCCTCTCTCTCTGCCCCTCCTCTCTCTCTCTCTCAAATATAAACACTTTATATAAATAAATAAAAATACATACATACATACATACATACATACTTCATAAATGGATGAAACACTCCAATCAAGACACAGAGTGTCAGAATGCATAAAAAATAAGACCTATCTATATACTGCCTACAAGAGACTTATTTTAGATCAAAAGACACCTGTAGGTGGAAAGTGAAGGGACAGAGATACATTTATTATGCTATTTATGTCAAAAGAAAGCTGGAGTACCGATTCTTACATTGGACAAACTAGATTTTAATAGAAAGATTGTAAAAAGAGACAAAGGCACTAAATAATAATAAAGAGGGCATTCCAACAAAAAGATATAACCGTTATAAACATTTATGCACCCAGATACATAAATAATTAATGACAAACATAAAGGAACTAATCAGTAATAATGCAATAATAGTAGAGGGCTTTAATACCCACTTTCATCAGTAGATAGATCAAATAAACAGAAAATAAACAAGAAAACAATAGCTTTGAGTGACATATTGGACCAGAAAGACTTAACAGATATATTCAAAACATGCCATACTAAAACAGCAGAATGAATATACATTCTTTTCAAGGTGCATGTGGAACATCCTCCACAATCACCTATGTGTCCACAAACCAGGCCTCACCAAATTCAAGATCAAAGTTACTCCATGGAACTTTTCTGAACACAACACTATGCAACTAGAAGTCAACCATAAGAATAAATCTGGAAAGACCACAAATACATGGAAGTTAAATAACATGCTACTAAACAATTAATGGGTCAACCAGGAAATCAAAGAAGAGATTTTAAAAAAATACACGGAAACAAATGAAAATGAAAGCACAACACTCCAAAACCTTTAAGATGCAGCAAAAGGAGTCCTAAGAGAGAAATATATAGCAATACAGGCCTAACCAAGATGCAAGAGGGGTGCTTGGATGGCTCAGCATCTCACTTTGGCTCAGGTCATGATCTCATGGTTCCCGAGTTCGAGCCCCGCGTCTAGCTCTGTGCTGACAGCTCGGAGCCTGAAGCCTGCTTCAGATTCTGTGTCTCCCTCTCCCTCTGCACCTCCCCTGCTCACACTCTGTGTCTGTCTCTCTCAAAAATAAATAACCCTGCTCATGCCATGTCTCTCTCTCTCAAAAATAAACATTAAAAAAATATATTTATTAAAAAAAAGCAAGAAAATTTTCAAATAAACAACCTAATCTTACACCTAAAGGAGGTAGAAAGAGAACAGCAAAGTGTAAAGCCACCAGAAGGAAGGAAATAATGATGATTAGAGCAGAAATAAATGATATAGAAACTATAAAAAACAATAGAACAGGTTGGTGAAACTAGGAGCTGGTTCTTTGAAAAAATTAATAAAATTGATAAGCCTCTAGCCATACTTATAAAAAAAAAGAGAGATGGCCCAAATAAATAAAATCATAAGTGAGAGAGGGAAATTAACAATCAATACCACAGAAATACAAATAATTATAAAAGTTTATGAAAAATTACATGCACACAAATTGATAACCTAAAAGAAATGGATAAATTCCTGGAAACATATAAACTACCAAAACTGAAACAGAAAGAAATAGAAAATATGAACAGCATAGATGCAGATGGGTGGCTCATTCAGTTAAGCATCTGACTTCAGCTCAGGTCATGATCTTGTGGTCCATGAGTTCGAGCCCTGCAATGAGCTCTGTGCTGAGAGCTTGGAGCCTGGAGCCTGCTTCAGATTCTGTGTCTCCTTCTCTCTCTGCCCCTCCCCTGCTCATGCTCTGTCTCTCACTCTCTCAAAACCAAAAAAAAAGATTAAAAAAAAAAAAGAAAGAAAATTTGAACAGCTTGATAACCAACAAAAAACTCAATCAGTCATCAGGGGCACATGATGAAAGCTCTCTCTCTCTCTCTCTCTCTCTCTCTCTCTCTCTCAAAAATAAATTAACATTAAAAAATTTAATCAGTAATGGAAAAATTCCCAATAAACACAACTCCAGGATAAGACACCTTCAGAAACAAATTCTCCCAAACATTTAAAGAAGGGTTATTACCCAACTCAGGAAACAACAGATGCTGGCAAGGATGTGGAGAAAGGGGAACCCTCTTGCACTGCTGGTGGGAATAAAAACTGTTGCAGCCACTCTGGAAAACAGTGTGGAGGTTCCTCAAAAAGTTAAAAATAGAATTAACCTAAGATCCATCAACAGCACTACTAACAGTTTATCCAAAGGATACAGAAGTGCTGACTCCTAGGGGCACATGTACCTCAATGTTTATAGCAGTGCTATCCACAATAGCCAAATTATGGAAAGAGCACAATGTCCTTCAACTGATGAATGGAGAAAGAAGATGAGGTATATATACAATGGGATACTACTCAGTGATGAAAAAGAATGAAATCTTGCCATTTGCAATAACGTGGATGGAAGTGGAGGGTATTATGCTAAGTGAAATAATTCACTCAGAGAAAGACAGATATCATACAAGTTCACTCATATGTGGAACTTGAGAAACTTAACAGAAGACCTAGGGGAAGGGAAGGGAAGGGAAAATAATTACAAACAGAAAGTAAGGCAAACCATAAGAGACTCTTAAATACAGAGGATAAACTGAGGGTTGATGGGAGTTGGGGGCTGGAGGGGTGGGGAAAATGGGAGATGGGCATTGAGGAGGGCACTTGTTGGGACAAGCACTGGGTGTTGTATATAAGGGATGAATCATGGGAATGTAATCCTGAAGCCAAGACTACAACTGTATACACTGTATGTTAGCTAACTTGACAATGTAATACTAAAATAAAAAATAAAGAAGAGTTATTACCTATTCTTTTCAAACTATTCCAAAAAATTGGAAAAGGAAAGTAAACTTCCAAATTCATTCTAGGAGGCCAGCATTACCCTAATACCAAAACCAGATAAGATGCCACAATAAAAGAGAACTTAAATCCAATATATCTTATAAACATGGATGCAAAAATCGTCAACAAAATACTAGCAAACCGAATCTAACAACACATTAAAAAAAAAAGCATTCACTATGATCAAGTGGGATTTATTCCTGGGCTCCAAATGTGGTTCAATCTTTGCAAATCAATCAACATGATATACCACATTAATAAAAGAAAGGACAAGAACTATATGATTATTTCAATAGATGCATAAAAAGCATTTGACAAAGTACAACATCCATTCATGATAAAAATCCTCAATATGTTTAGAGGAAACATACCTCAACATAATAAAGGCCACATATGAAAAACCCTTAATGGGGGAAAACTGAGAACTTTTCCTCTGTGGTCAGGAACAAGACAAGGATGTCTACTCTCACCATTTACTGAACATAGTACTGGAAGTCCTAGTTACAGCAGTCAGACAACAAAAATAAACAAAAGGCACCTAAATTGGCAGAAAAGAAGTAAAATTTTTATTATTTGCAGATGCAATGATATTGTATACAGAAAACCCAAAAGACTCCACCAAAAACCTGATAGAACTAATAAATTCAGTAAAGTCTCAGGATAAAAAAATAACATACAGAAATCTGTTGGATTTCTCTACACCAATAATGAAGCAGCATAAAGAGAAATTAAGAAATCAATGTCATTGACAATTGCACCCAAAATAATAAGATAGATAGGAATAAACCTAACCAAAGATGTGGAAAACCTGTATTCTGAAAACTATAAAACACTGATGAAAGAAATAGAAGATGACATAAAGAAATGGAAAGACAGGGGTGCCTGGGTGGCCCAGTCGGTTGAGTGGCTGACTTCGGCTCAGGTCATGATCTTGCGGTCCGTGAGTTCGAGCCCCCCGTCGGGTTCTGTGCTGATAGCTGGGAGCCTGGAGCCTGCTTCTGTTTCTGTGTCTCCCTCTCTCTCTGCCCCTCCCTCATTCATGCTCTGTCTCTCTCTGCCTTTCAAAAAGGAATAAATGTTAAACAAAAAAACAAACAAACAAAGAAATGGAAAGACATTCTATGCACATGGATTGGAAGAACAAATAGTGTTAAAATGTGTATATTACCCAAAGCAATGTACACATTTAATGCAATCCCTATATAAATACCAATATCTTTCTTCACAAGGCTAGAACAAACAATATTAACATTTGTGTGGAAATACAAAAGACCCTGAATAGTGAAAGCAATTTTGAAAAAGAAAAGCCAAGCTAGAGCATCACGATTCTGGACTTCAAGTTACATTACAAAGCTGTAGTGATCAAAACAATATGGTACTGGCACAAAAACAGACACAAAGATCAATAGTACAGAAGAGAAAACCCAGAAATGAATCCACAACTATATGGTTCATTAATCTTCTACAATGCAGGCAAGAATATTCAATGGGAAAAAAAAAATAGTCTCCAACAAATGGTGTTGGGAAAACTGGACAGAAATATGCAAAGGAAAAAAAAAGAAATATGCAGAGGAATGAAATTCCTTTCATAAATAAATTCAAAATGAATCATAGACCTAAATCTGAAGCCTGAATCATAAAAATCTCAGAAGAGAGCACAAGCAGTAACTTCTTTGATACTGGCCATAGCAGCTTCCTTCTAGATATGTCTGCTGAGGCAAGGGAAACAAAAATAAAATAAACTATTGGGGCTACATCAAAATCAAAAGCTTCTCCACAGCAAATAATTAATTAATTAATTAATTAATAATCAAAAAAATCAAAGGCAACCTGCAGATTTGAAGAAGAAATTTGGTAATGACCTACTCAGTAAAGGGTTAGTATCCACAATATATAAAGAACTTCTAAAACTCAATGCCCAGAAAGTGAATAATCGAATTAAAAATGGGTAGAAGACAGGATTACACATTTTTCCAAAGGAGACATACAGACAGTGAACAGACACATAAAAAGATGTAGGGAAATGTCAATCAAAACTACAATGAGATATGGCCTCAAACCTGTCAGAATGGCTAAAATCAACAACACAAGAAACAACAGGTGTTGGAGAGGATGTGGGAAAAGGGGAACCCTTTTGCACTGTTTGTGAGAACGCAAACTTGTGCAGCCACTCTGGAAACAAGTTAAAAACAGAACTACCCTACAATCCAGCAATTGCACTCTTAGGTATTTGCCCAAAGAATATAAAACTTCTAATTCAAATGCATGTACCTCGTTGTTTATAGCAGCATTATCTATAATAGCCAAACTATAGAAATGGCCCAAGTGTCCACTGACTAATGAATGGATAAAGAGGAAGTGGTGTATATATACAATGGAATTATCACTTGGTCAGAAACAGAATAAAATCATGCCATTTACAATGATATGGATGGAGCTAGAGAGTACTATGCTAAGCAGAATAAGTCAGTCAGAGAAAGGCAAATACGATTTAATTTCACTCATATGTGGAATTTAAGAAGCAAAACAAAGGAGTAATGTGAAAAAGAGAGACTTTTTAAACTAGAAACAGATTCTTTTTTTTTTCAATTTTTTTAATGTTTATTTTTGAGGAGAGAGAGAGAGAGACAGAGAGAGAGACAGAGCTCGAGAGGGGAAGGACGAGAGAGAGGGGGAGACACAGAATCTGAAGCAGGGTCCAGGCTGCGAGCTGTCAGCACAGAGCCCGATGTGGGGCTCGAACTCACGAACCGTGAGATCATGACCTGAGCCGAAGTCAGACGCTCAACCGACTGAGCCACCCAGGAGCCTCTAAAACGATTCTTAACTACAGAGAAGAAACTAGTATTACGGTAAAGGAGGAAGGTAGGGGATGGATTAAACAGATGATGGGGACTAAGGAGTGCGCTTGTTGTGATGAGCACAGGGTGATGTATGGAAGTGTTGAGTCACTATATTGTACACTTGAAACTAATATTACACTGTATGGTAACTAACTGGAATTTAAATAAAAACAGAAAAAAAGGGACAGAGTCATTGAGGACTGTTGAGAATGCACATTAACATGAGGGAGACATACTTTAGGAATACTCATCTGTCAGTGGTATTCCAGCAGGACTGTGGAGGAGCACAGGCTGATGACCAGTAAAACAACTATTAGACAAAGGTGAGAGAGAGAAAAAAGAAAAACAAACAAAAACAAACACTTGAGCTGCATGATTACAGTAGTACCAAGACTCAGGTAAACTGTAGCAGATGCTATAAATGTCTTGCCCTTATACCTTATATGTAAAATTTTTACATATGCCAGATCCATCTGCCAATATCTGCATATTGTTGTCCGGAACATTTTCTCAGAAGGCCACTCTGCTTGATGTATCTCTGCTAGAAAATCGACTCTCTTCCACATTAATCCTAAACTAATGATGAGGAAGAGTATATTGTTTTCCAGTCTTCTTAATGGGATTCAGCCATTAGAATTACTGGCTACCTACCCTTCCCTGTACCACTCTCCCTTTATGTTCCTCATACCTAGTAACAAAATACTTTCATCTGAATATTCAAATTAGGGTCTGCGTCTGAGGAAGCACGAGTTAGGCATTGACTCTTGATGAATATTTGCATTTAGAAGATCCTGGTAGCAGTTTAAAAGGTTTTGAAGAGTCTAGGTACATGGTAAAGTATAACTATGAGAATATACAGCAAAAGAAATGGGGGTCAGAAAGGCTGGGTAAGAATTTGAAAAACAAACAGCATTTAGATCCAAAAGAAAAAAGTAAAATGTGTACAAAAACTTTATGTTAAAAGGAAATATGTGGCATGACGGAGATAGAAAGAACAAAAGTATGAGCCAAAAAAGAAAAGAGTGTTTAAAAAGGCCAGGTTGGCAGAATCTTACATGGTATCTTAAGGGATGGGTTTGTAGCAGACAGTTAGCTGTCCACTTAAAATTGCATCTAACCATTCATAATGGCAAACTGTCCCCAGAAGTGGATTTGCAGTGAAGCAACATATCCCCAGACAAAATTCAGTAAGATCCAGATTATTTCTGGCCAATGGAAAATGTTAAAATTGATGTGCGTGCTTGGGATAACACGTTTAAGAAGCAATGTGACTTCTTCACCCTTCCTTTACTTTTCAATCAATATGCAGAGAAGTCTGAGTCATGAAGGGATGGAACCTGGATTCTTATATCATAATTGGGCTGAATCTTGCCTACCAGAAACACTTGTTTTGTTCTATTGCGTGAATGAAAATTATCCTTCCATTCTGTTAAAGTGAATAAAATCTGTTACAGTAGCTGCTCTTTAACTACCTAATACAGTATTTATTCCAAGAGAAATTCTAAGCCATTAAAGGGTTTTAAGCAATGGAATAGATGTCGGTATGGTTGGTTTTGGAAAAATATTCCTTTTACTACAGGCTGAGGATGCAATTTGAGAGGAGGCAGAGTTGGGGCAGGTTTTCTAATTGGGAACCTTTCAGAGTAGTTATGATAAGAGTTGATAATAACCTGGAACTTGTGTAAGACCAATTCTTGGTTAGCAACACCTACACTTAAGTTTTGCTTACAAAGGGAAGAAAACAATTCATGACTTACAACGTGTTCTTTCTTGATGCAAAACCCCTCATTATTCTTTTGCCATGATATGTGTACACTATAACTAATGGGAATACCATTAACTAATGAAAGCTGTTGGCAAAGAAGACTCATGAGTCTGTGTTTCACAGTTTGTAAAATGTAAAACATACATTCACTTATTCATCTCATTTCTTCATGTTATTGCAAACTGTCAATAAAGGCAATGTTTCTAAAAATCATTAATTTAATGAGATGGTATATGTGCTAGAAGTGATAAAATGTTTATTAAGATGATAAAGCATAGAATCATATTCTTTAAGCTTAAAATATACTTCAATTAGTCACTGATGTGGCAATTAGTAAAACTGACATCAAAATGACACAGTGCATGTTGACGATATTAAATTCAGGAAACGAATGCATACGGGTAATTCTAAATTTGCACTGGTTGATTGGAAATATTTTCAGAGACCTTTACTCCACAATGATATGAACGAGAATGTTGCTTCCTGTCATTTGGTAATATCACGAACAGTGTGATACTGTAGATCGACAGCATAGAATTCCTACCGCCTGGTGACTAAACATCCAAATGTCACTGCTTCTCACCAATGAGAGACAGATCTGACAGTTTTAAACTGTGCGAATTAACCTGTTTTCTATCTAAATCAACACATTTAATTACTTATCCATAAAAGCAATAGTTTTCTTGAGGCTTGTCCACACCGTCTGTTTAAAGGATTACCTCCAGGGGCACGTGGGTGGCTCAGTCAGTTAAACATCTGACATCAGCTCAGGTCATGATCTCGCAGGTCCGTGGGTTCGAGCCCCACGCTGGGCTCTGCTGACAGCTCAGAGGCAGAAGCCTTCTTAGGATTCTGTGTCCCCCCCTCTCTCTCTGCCCCTCCCGTGCTCACGCTCTTTCTCAAAAATAAATAAACATTAAAAAAAATGTAAAGGATTATGTCCAAATGCATAAAGATCAATTGAAAATTTTGGGAAACATGGCATGTTAAACAGTATACCCCATATGAACTAGTAGGTGCAAAGAAATACCACTTGTAAGAAGACCTGGAGTTAGTTATTTTTCCATTCATTCATGCATGCATGCATTCCACCAGTAGATAGAATTATCATCTCAACTCTTTTTCCAACTGTGTGATCTTGATTAAGTTCTTTAACCTCCCTGGGGTTAGTAACTGATCTGCCTAATTACAGGCTTTTACTAGCAACAACTAAATCAAAAAATATGTGAAAGTATTTTGTTAAACTGTAAAGATCTGTACTAACATGTTTGCATCTTAAATCATTATGTGAAGCACCAAAACTTACTTGCATGCCCTCTCATCTACAACATAATAATGGAAGACAGATTTCAAAGGGAATTCTTTCGTGAATCTTAGCCTACTAACAATTGAAAAAAATCTAACTGTATATAAACTCGCCATGAAGCTGTGAATGTAAACTCTGTATATTCTGAGTCATTCCCACCAGAGTAGTCCCTAATCCTGTAGAACTGTTATCTCCTGTGTTAGTAATAGAAAGCAATTCTTCCTAGTCTTTAAAGTGAATTAATTCCTGAGATTCATAATGAACACTGGACAACTTCTACATCATAGTATGTTGTAATACATTAACACATCAATGCACTTAATGTGATCGTGCATCTTCTGTTGCAGAACATCTACTTCAGTTCCATTATCTTGAAACAACAAATGAATGTGAAGGTGAGATTAACAAGATATGACAATGTAAATTAGCTGCCAGATCCACCCGCACATGGGAGGTACCCACGCAGAAACATTTTAACATATAATAAAGGGAGTTCTTCCCTCTCTCGTTGCTCTCCCATTTTGCCAACACACAGAAAAAGATATCATTCCTCTCGTTAAACATAAATTGATTTTTTGGCTTGGAAGGAGGATCTCCTAGTAAAAGCTGTGCATTCAAGAGTATAATGAGATTGATTCCATGCTTTGTGAATAAAAACACATGGCATTTAAAGTTGGCTACTTCAAGGATGAGTGAATGATTAAGATGAGCGCATATGTGGAAGAAGCCAGTTAAATGAGAAATTGTTAAAGAGGAATACCATGACATGTCAAACAATTGAAATGTCATTTAGAAATGACACTTAACATGCAAGGTTTAATCTAGAGCCCGATCTATATTGTGAGCCAGACAAGACCAGCTTCAATACTACACGAAGATCACCAGTGTTTCCTTCATACATAATAATTCTCACTGTCTGGTATCATATGTAACATGAGAATAGGTAGGCTATTTATTTTAAATAAAATTAATGATAAAGCCGTTGGGTTGTATTTCTCATATACTTTGGTGATTAGGTAACTATCAGTTGTTTGTTTTTTTTCCATCACTGGAATTTTCATATCTTGAGGAGAAAAAATTTGCCAAACAATGAAAGCACCCACACTTGGGATTAAAGGAAACATTTCTTTATACTCTACTGAATATCTTTAGTCTTCTTTCCTTTATATATGTTGTGTTATACATAGAGTGCACTTATTAATATTTATTTACTCTTTTCTCTTCACTAGGTACTAGGAGTTAAAAATTTAAGAATTAATATAAAGTATGGCCTAAATGCCAAAAGGGATAATATCAACTGCACAAACCACACTTCATGAAAAAATATATACAAATATGTGCATTTATTCATTTTTATTTATTTACTTTTATTTGGAGAGAGAGCGAGGGCACATGTACAAATGAGCAGGGCAGGGGCAGAAAGAGAGGGAGAAAGAATCTCAAGCAGGCTCCTGGAGCCAAACACAGGGCTCGAACTCACAAACCATGACATCATGACCTGAGCCAAAATCAAGAGTCAGATATTTAACTGACTGAACCACCCAGGCGCCCCTAAATATGTGTATTTAGTTTTATACAATTGCATCATGCACGTAGCTTTGTGTATTCACCACCACAGTCAGGATACAGAACAGTTGTATCAGCACAAGGATCCCTCATGCTGTTTTCTCCGTATCAACCATATCCACCTCTCCCCTTGTCACCTCTTCTTCCCTAAACCACTGGCAACCACTAATCTGTTCTCCGGTTCTAAAATTATCTTTTCAAAATAAAATCAAAACAGTTTTACACAGTATGAAACCTTTTTGTATTGTCCCTTTTTTTTTTTTTTTACTCAGCAGAATTACCTGGAGAGATATGCATCACTGCATATATCAACAGTTTATTTTCATTATTGAGTACTATTTCATGGTACGGATGTATAGCTGTTTGCTCATTCCCCAATTGAAAGATCTCTATAGGGGCACCTGAATGGCTCAGTTAGTTAAGCATCCCACTTCAGCTCAGGTTTGTGAGTTCAAGCCCCACGTCAGGCTCTGTGCTGACGGCTCAGAGCCTGGCGGCTGCTTTAGATTCTGTGTCTCCCTCTCTCTCTGCCCTTCCCCTGCTCATGATCTGTCTCTCTCTCTCAAAAATAAATAAGCATTTTAAAAAAATTTAAGATATCTATATTATTTCCAGTTTGGGACTATTATTAATAAACTGTATGAACATTTGTGTGCAGATGTTTGTGTTAATAAACATATAAGTTTCAGGGTACAATGGCTGTATTGTATTGTAACTGTATGCATGGTTTTATAGCAAACTGCCAATCTTTTCTCCAGATGTCTGTAACATTTTACATTCCTAAAATGTATAGATGATCCAATTTCTCTAATTCCTAAAATTCACATAGTCTCGTTACTATTTATTATTTTATCCATTTTGATAGGTGTGTAGTAATACTGCACGTTTTTAATCTGCATCTCTCAAATGGTTAACGATGTTGAACACCTCTTCATATGCACATTAATCATCTGTATATCCTATTTGGTAAAATGTCTCTTTACATCTTTCACCCATTTCCAAATTGGATTGTTTTTTTCCCCTGCAGAATTTGGAAGGTTCTTTATATACTTACACACTAGTCTTCTTACTGATATGGGGTTCACAAATATTTTCTCTCAGTCTGTATCTTATATTTTCATCTTTTAACAGGGTCATTCACAGAACACCATTTTTTAACTTTCATGTCAAATTTCTCAATCTTTTCTTTTATGGACTATGTTTTGATGTCAGTCTAAGAATTTTTTGCCTGTCACTAGATCCGGAAGATTTTTACCTGTGTGTGTGTGTGTGTGTGTGTGTGTGCATGCACGTGTGTGTCTTAAGTTTTATAATTTTTCTTATGTTAGTCTATGATAAATTTTTAGTTAATTTTTGTATAAGGCTTAGGTCAAGGTTCAATTTTTATTCCTTATGTTCAATCCTATTTGTTGAAAAGGCCATCCTCCCATTGAGTTGTGTTAGCACCTTCGCCAAAAACCAGTTGGACTTCATTGAGTGACTCTAATTCTGGTTTCTATTTAGCCATGGGTCTATACCTCTGTCAATACCACACTGTCTGGATAACTGTAGTTACAGAGCAGACTTGTTTTCAGGTAAAGTAATTCATCTCAATTCTTTTCTTTAAGATTGTTTTAGATGTGTAGTTTTATACCTTTCCATATAAACTTTAGAATCAGTATTTCTATGTCTATAAAAAAGTTGCCTGTATTTTTATTTTTCAATATATGAAGTTTATTGTCAAATTAGTTTCCATACAACACCCAGTGCTCATCCCAAAAGGTGCCCTCCTCAATACCCATCACCAGCCCTTGCGTCCCTCCCACCCCCCATCAACCCTCAGTTTGTCCTCAGTTTTTAAGAGTCTCTTATGCATTGGCTCTCTCCCATTCTAACCTCTTTTTTTTTTTCCCTTCCCCTCCCCTATGGTGTTCTGTTAAGTTTCTCAGGATCCACATAAGAATTGAAAACATATGGTATCTGTCTTTCTCTGTATGGCTTATTTCACTTAGCATAACACTCTCCAGTTCCATCCATGTTGCTACAAAGGGCCATATTTCATTCTTTCTCATTGCCATGTAGTACTCCATTGTGTATATAAACCACAATTTCTTTATCCATTCATCAGTTGATGGACATTTAGGCTCTTTCCATAATTTGGCTATTGTTGAAAGTGCGGCTATAAACATTGGGGTACAAGTGCCACTACGCATCACCACTCCTGTATCCCTTGGGTCAATTCCTAGCAGTGCTATTGCTGGGTCATAGGGTAGGTCTATTTTTAATTTTTTGAGGAAGCTCCACACTGTTTTCCAGAGCGGTTGCACCAGTTTGCATTTGAACCAACAGTGCAAGAGGGTTCCCGTTTCTCCCCATCCTCTCCAGCATCTATAGTCTCTTGATTTGCTCATTTTGGCCACTCTGACTGGCGTGAGGTGATTATCTGAGTGTGGTTTAGATTTGTATTTCCCTGATGAGGAGCAACGTTGAGCATCTTTTCATGTGCCTGTTGGCCATCCGGATGTCTTCTTTAGAGAAGTGTCTATTCATGTCTTCTGCCCATTTCTTCACTGGGTTATTTGTTTCTCGGGTGTGGAGTTTGATGAGCTCTTTATAGATTTTGGATACTAGCCCTTTGTCCGATATGTCATTTGCAAATATCTTTTCCCATTCTGTTGGTTGCCTTTTAGTTTTGTTGGTTGTTTCCTTTGCTGTGCAGAAGTTTTTATCTTCATAAGGTCCCAGTAGTTCATTTTTCCTTTTAATTCCCTTGCCTTTGGGGATGTGTCAAGTAAGAAACTGTTATGGCTGAGGTCAGAGAGGTCTTTTCCTGCTTTCTCCTCTAGGGTTTGGATGGTTTCCTGTCTCACATTCAGGTCCTTTATCTATTTTGAGTTTATTTTTGTGAATGGTGTGAGAAAGTGGTCTAGTTTCAACCTTCTGCATGTTGCTGTCCAGTTCTCCCAGCACCATTTGTTAAAGAGACTGTCTTTTTTCCATTGGATGTTCTTTCCTGCTTTGTCAGAGATTAGTTGGCCATACATTTGTGGGTCTAGTTCTGGGGTTTCTATTCTATTCCATTGGTCTATGTGTCTATTTTTGTGCCAATACCATGCTGTCTTGATGATGACAGCTTTGTAGTAGAGGCTAAAGTCTGGGATTGTGATGCCTCCTGCTTTGGTCTTCTTCTTCAAAATTACTTTGGCTATTTGGGACCTTTTGTGGTTCCTATGAATTTTAGGATTGCTTGTTCTAGTTTCGAGTACAATGCTGGTGCAATTTTGATTGGGATTGCATTGAATGTGTAGATAGCTTTGGGTAGTATTGACATTTTGACAATATTTATTCTTCCAACCTGTGAGCACGGAATGTTTTTCCATTTCTTTATATCTTCTTCAATTTCCTTGATAAGCTTTCTAGAGTTTTCAGCATACAGATCTTTTACATCTTTGGTTAGATGTATTCCTAGGTATTTTATGCTTCTTGGTGCAATTGTGAATGGGATCAGTTTCTTTATTTGTCTTTCTGTTGCTTCATTGTTAGTGTATAAGAATGCAACTGATTTCTGTACATTGATTTTGTATCCTGTGATTTTGCTGAATTCATGTATCAGTTCTAGCAGACTTTTGGTGGAGTCTATCGGATTTTCCATGTATAATATCATGTCATCTGCAAAAAGTGAAAGCTTAACTTTATCCTTGCCAATTTTGATGCCTTTGATATCCTTTTGTTATCTGATTGCTGATGCTAGAACTTCCAACACTTGTTAAATAACAGCGGTGAGAATGGACATCCCTGTTGTGTTCCTGATCTCGGAAAAAGCTCTCAGTTTTTCCCCATTGAGGATGATGTTAGCTGTGGGCTTTTCATAAATGGCTTTTATGATCTTTAAATATGTTCCTTCTATCCCGACTTTCTCGAGGGTTTTTATTAAGAAAGGTTGCTGAATTTTGTCAAAGGCCTTTTCTGCATCGATTGATAGGATCATATGGTTCTTATCTTTTCTTTTATTAATGTGATGTATCACATTGATTGATTTGCGAATGTTGAACCAGCCCTGCAGCCCAGGAATGAATCCGACTTGATCATGGTGAATAATTCTTTTTATATGCTGTTGAATTCTATTTGCTAGTATCTTGTTGAGAATTTTTGCATCCATATTCATCAGGGATATTGGCCTGTAGTTCTCTTTTTTTAATGGGTCTCTGTCTGGTTTAGGAATCAAAGTAATACTGGCTTCATAGAATGAGTCTGGAAGTTTTCCTTCCCTTTCTATTTTTTGGAATAGCTTGAGTAGGATAGGTATTATCTCTGCTTTAAACGTCTGGTAGAACTCCGCTAGGAAGCCATCATGTCCTGGACTCTCATTTGTTGGGAGATTTTTGATGACTGATTCAATTTCTTCGCTGGTTATGGGTCTGTTCAAGCTTTCTATTTCCTCCTGATTGAGTTTTAGAAGCGTGTGGGTGTTCAGGAATTTGTCCATTTCTTCCAGGTTGTCCAATTTGTTGGCATATAATTTTTCATAGTATTCCCTGATAATTGTTTGTATCTCTGAGGGATTGGTTGTAATCATTCCATTTTCATTCATGATTTTATCTATTTGGGTCATCTCCCTTTTCCTTTTGAGAAGCCTGGCTAGAAGTTTATCAATTTTGTTTATTTTTTCAAAAAACCAACTCTTGGTTCCGTTGATCTGCTCTACAGTTTTTTTAGATTCTATATTGTTTATTTCTGCTCTGATCTTTATGATTTCTCTTCTTCTGCTGGGTTTAGGCTGCCTTTGCTGTTTTGCTTCTATTTCCTTTAGGTGCGCTGTTAGATTTTGTGTTTGGGATTTTTCTTGTTTCTTGAGATAGGCCTGGATTGCAATATATTTTCCTCTCAGGTCTGCCTTCACTGCATCCCAAAGCATTTGGATTGTTGTATTTTCATTTTCGTTTGTTTCCATATATTTTTTAATTTCTTCTCTAATTGCTTGGTTGACCCCCTCATTCTTTAGTACGGTGTTCTTTAACCTCCATGCTTTTGGAGGTTTTCCAGACTTTTTCCTGTGGTTGATTTCAAGCTTCATAGCATTGTGGTCTGAAAGTATGCATGGTATGATTTCAATTCTTGTATACTTATGAAGGGCTGTTTTGTGACCCAGTATGTGATCTATCTTGGAGAATGTTCCATGTGCACTCGAGAAGAAAGTATATTCTGTTGCTTTGGGATGCAGAGTTCTAAATATATCTGCCAAGTCCATCTGATCCAATATTTCACTCAGGGCCATTGTTTCTTTATTGACCGTGTGTCTAGATGATCTATCCATTTCTGTACGTAGAGTGTTAAAGTCCCTGCAATTACCACATTCTTATCAATAAGGTTGCTTATGTTTGTGAGTAATTGTTTTATATATTTGGGGGCTCCCATATTTGGCACATAGACATTTATAATTGTTAGCTCTTCCTGATGGATAGACCCTGTAATTATTATATAATGCCCTTCTTCATCTCTTGTTACAGCCTTTAATTTAAAGTCTAGTTTGTCTGATATAAGTATGGCTACTCCAGCTTTCTTTTGACTTCCAGTGGCATGATAAATAGTTCTCCATCCCCTCACTCTGAATCTGAAGGTGTCCTCAGGTCTAAAATGAGTCTCTTGTAGACAGCAAATAGATGGGTCTTGTTTTTTTATGCATTCTGATATCCTATGTCTTTTGGTTGGCACATTTAGTCCATTTACATTCAGTGTTATTATAGAAAGATACAGGTTTAGAGTCATTGTGATGTCCATAGGTTTCATGCTTGTAGCGATGTCTCTGGTACTTTGTCTCACAGGATCCCCCTTAGGATCTCTTGTAGGGCTGGTTTAGTGGTGATGAATTCCTTCAGTTTTTGTTTGTTTGGGAAGACCTTTATCTCTCCTTCTATTTTAAATGACAGACTTGCTGGATAAAGGATTCTCGGCTGCGTATTTTTTCTGTTCATCACATTGAAAATCTCCTGCCATTCCTTTCTGGCCTGCCATGTTTCAGTAGAGAGATCCGTCACGAGTCTTATAGGTCTCTGTTTATATGTTAGAGCACGTTTATCTCTAGCTGCTTTCAGAATTTTCTCTTTATCCTTGTATTTTGCCAGTTTCACTATGATATGTCGTGCAAAAGATCGATTCAAGTTACGTCTGAAGGGAGTTCTCTGTGCCTCTTGGATTTCAATGCCTTTTTCCTTCCCCAGATCAGGGAAGTTCTCAGCTATTATTCCTTCAAGTACACCTTTGGCACCTTTCCCTCTCTCTTCCTCCTCTGGAATACCAGTTATGTGTAGATTATTTCTCTTTAGTGCATCATTTAGTTCTCTAATTTTCCCCTCTTACTCCTGGATTTTTTTATCTCTCTTTTTCTCAGCTTCTTCTTTTTCCATAATTTTATCTTCTAGTTCACCTATTCTCTCCTCTGCCTCTTCAATCCGAGCCGTGGTTGTCTCCATTTTATTTTGCAGCTCATTGATAGCATTTTTAGCTCCTCCTGGCTGTTCCTTAGTCCCTTGATCTCTGTAGCAATAGATTCTCTGCTGTCCTCTATACTGTTTTCAAGCCCAGCGATTAATTTTATGACTATTGTTCTAAATTCACTTTCTGTTATATTGTTTAAACTTTTTGATCAGTTCGTTAGCTGTTGTTATTTCCTGGAGGCTTTTTTGAGGGGAATTCTTCTGTTTTGTCATTTTGGATAGTCCCTGGAGTGGTAGGGAACTGCGGGGCACTTCCCCTGTGCTGTCTTGAATAACCTGCATTGATGGGCGGGGCCACAGTCAGACCTGATGTCTGCCCCCAGCCCACCGCTGGGGCCATAGTCAGACTGGTGTGTGCCTTCTCTTCCCCTCTCCTAGGGGTGGGATTCACTGTGGGGTGGCGTGGCCCATCTGGGCTACTTGCACACTGCCAGGCTTGTGGTGCTGGGGGTCTTGCGTATTAGCTGGGGTGGATCAGCAAGGTGCACGGGGGCGGGAGGGGCAGACTCAGCTTGCTTCTCCCTTGGAGATCCATTTCGGGTGGGGCCCTGTGGCACCTGGAGGGAGTCAGACCCTCAGGAGGGATGGATCCGCAGAAGTACAGTGTTGGGTGTTTGCACTGTGCAAGCAAGTTCCCCGGCAGGAACTGGTTCCCTTTGGGATTTTGGCTGGGGAATGGGCGAGGGAGATGGCGCTGGCGAGCACTTTTGTTCCCCGCCAAGCTAAGCTCTGTTGTCTGGGGCTCAACAACTCTCCCTCCCGTTATCGTCCAGCCCTCCCGTTCTTTAAGCAGAGCTGTTACCTTATATCCTTCCAGATGTCAAGTCCCGCTTGCTCTCAGAACACACTCCATCTGGCCCCTCCACTTTCGCCAGCCAGACTCGGGGGCTCTGCTTGGCCGGCGGGCTGCCCCTCCGCCCTGGCTCCCTCCCGCCAGTCTGTGGAGCGTGCACCGCCTCTCCACCCTTCCTACCCTCTTCTGTGGGCCTGTCGTTTGCGCTTGGCTCCGGAGACTCCGTTCTGCTAGACTTCTGGCGGTTTTCTGGGTTATTCAGGCAGGTGTAGGTGGAATCTAAGTGATCAGCAGGACGCGCGGTGAGCCCAGCGTCCTCCTACGCCGCCATCTTCCTAAACTCCTTGCCTGTATTTTTATAAGAATTATACCAAACATCACTGAAAAACACATCCTTTCTGAAAACAGATAAATGCCTAAAAACTTAATTTGGTAAAACTGACATTTTTGCACGTTTAGTCATCCAAACCATGAACATATTTCACAAGTTATGGAGGTGTTCATTGATCTCTTTCCTCATCAATTTATAATTTTCAGCATACAGACCTTTAAAATGTGTTGTTAGAGTTACACCTAAGCATTTCATGTCTCTTGGATCAACTGTAAAACAGTGATTTGATACTTTTATTTTTCATTTTCAGTCATGCAAATGGTTTTGTGGTTGGCATATAGAAATGTAATTATTTCTTTCTTTACAATCTGTACACCTTTTCTATTTACCATTATTTTTTATTTTCTTATTGCCACGGCTATAGCCTCCATCACTATGTTGAACAAAAATGCTAAGAGAGGAGGGGCGCCTGGGTGGCTCAGTCGGTTTAGTGTCAACTTCAGCTCAGGTCATGATCTCACGGTCTGTGAGTTCGAGCCCCGCGTCAGGCTCTGTGAAGACTGCTCGGAGCCTGGAGCCTGCTTTGGATTCTGTGTCTCCCTCTCTCTCTGCCCATCCCCTGGCTCATGCTCTGTCTCTCTCTCTCTGTCAAAAATAAACATTAAAATTTTTTTCAAAAAAAAAATGCTGAGAGGACAATCCTTGCCTTGCTCCCAAACTTGGGCTATAAGCATTCAGTGTTCTACCATTAAATGTATTTTTTTAGTGTATTTGCAATTATTCATTATTAATTTAGGAGATTTTCCTTCTATTACTAGTTTGCTGGAAGATTTTATCATGGATGGACTGAATTCTGTCTACTTTTTTTTTCTGCATTGATTGATACAATCATGCACACTAGCATGCAACTTAGCTGATATGGTAGATTACACTGTTTGATTATCAATGTTCAACCAATTTTCCCTACCTGGAATAAATTTCACTTGGTGATTGGATATAATTTTCTCTATGTATTGCTAACTTTATGTGCTAGCAAGTTCCACCACAATATGTAGACATACCTCATTTTATCGCAGTTTGCAGATATTGTACTTTTTACAAACTGAAGGTTTGTGGCAACCCTGCATGAGACAAGTCTACCTGTGCCATTTTCCAAACAGCATTTTCTCACTTCATGTCTCGGTGTCACATTTTATTAATTCTCACAATACTTCAAAATTTTCATTGTAATTATATCTTTATGCTGTCAGTTGATGCAATAAACGACATTGTTGTCTAACTTTAAAAAGCTGTCACAGCCACCTCATCCTTCATCAACCACCACCTTGATCAGCCAGCAGCCATCAACACCCAAGACCAGCAAAAAGATTATGACACAATGAAAGCTCAGATGATAGTATAAAGTATTTTAAATTAAGGTATGCACATTGGGGTTTTTTTGACATAATACTATTGCACAGTACAGTATAAATATAACTTTTACATGCACTGGGAAACCAAAAAATCCCTTTCCCTCACTATATTGCAATGTTAGCTTTATTGCAGTGGTCTGGAACCAAATCAACAATATCTCTGAGGTATGTCTGTATTTTGTATGAGTAGTAGAAAACTAGTCTTTGATGTCAGAGACCTCAGGATAAGGAGGAAACATATGCAGTACTCTTTGGAACTACAGCCCCTCACCCAGGTATCCTAAACATTAATTTTGTGCTATGACTGTGTGACTTGAGAGTTATTTCCTTCATAAACCATGTGAAAGTCTGTTGTTGTTGATGTTGTTTACATAGAAGGGAAAAGGGAGTATATCCAATATGTGGTGACCAGAAGGGCAGACTTTGGTGGTCATTAGGGATAATCACAAATACCCCAGTTTTTCTCTTTCCAAGCACATGGTGGAATTGTGCTTAACTGGCCCAAGTGAAATTAGGCATAGCTTTGGCCATTGCAACAGAACCACAAGTTAGATGTGTCATTTTTCAGGTAGAAGACATAAAGCCAGTATTGATTAACTATGTTTTCTTTTTCCTGTCATAGTGATTGTGGAAGAAGAGTTTTCAGTACTGGTTCCTTGAGTGTTTGCAGTAAGAAGAGAGTAACGTGCCAACCCCTCCTGGACATAAAGCTTGAAAACAGAATATTGGGGTTCCAAATTACTGAGATCTTGTGAATTATTTTTTTTGCAGCATAAACCAGCCTATGCTGACTGACACATTGTATTTTAACCAAGTTTATTCTTAAATTGAATTTAGAAATTTAATAAATATGAAGTGGGAATTTTTACAGATGTAAAGCTTTACCTTAAAATTATTTTTAAAGCTGAAAATATCTATCAAGCGTAATTAATAGAGCCAGGTTTTCACTGAAAATGAACAAAATAGCATTTCTTTGCACTGAACTATCTAGTTAATGAGGTGTGGTAAAAGTTGCATGTAAACCAAGAGGACAGAGACAAAAGCAATCTCAATTTAATCTCACTAATTTGCACTCATTACAAGGAGGTCAGCTTGAAATAGTTAAAAGTCTTAATTATGAAACTCAAAAAGCAAAGGTATTTTTATTATATTTAAGAGCGCATCATAACTGTAAGAAAAAAAAAGCAGAGTCCAGTTGGAACCCCATTTTGGCAAACCCTACAAAAGTGTTACATAGAAAAAGAAAATACCAGATGAAACAGAATTATTAACTGGATTGAGGTAAAATATGCTTCAAAATTCCACACAATCTGCGTTAAGTGGATCATATTTACACTTGAAACTTAGCACGAACTTTATTATGAAGCAATGTTTTGCCGCTAAAAACACCTTATTTCCCATTTCTGATCAAATTAGCACATACTTAAAATTAGTGCAACAATTTAAATCAGTAGAGCAGAAGTTAAGGCAGGCTCAAGGTATAAAAAATAAATTTCTAAAAAGTAATCAGAAGGCCAAAATAGAAAAGAGTATGTACTATATTTAAAATATTTAGGGTTTTGAATTCTCTTACTAGCAGTCCAATTAGAGATACGTTGAAACCTGTTTAACAAATATGAATATTTTCTGGCAACTGAATAAAAATCAATTAAATCCGTAATGGTATATTTATATTTTTATATATTAATGTACATCTTACTGAATCATCACTATTTATATGAACTTCCACTAATTAAGTGGTGAGATCATTTTGCACATTTGCACACCTTAATTAAATACCTTTTGCAATTAAACCTAAACGCACTTAGAAGTTTTTAGAAAGAATTATGGGCAATTAGGATTAGAATTAGGGGCAATTGTGGGTAATGCTTTCTTATTGTTTGTGATTTAACTTTTTGTTGTGTCATTAATTTTCCAAATTATCAATTCAAACCAGAATTATGCCCAATGACAGTGCTTTACTATACTGCCCTTGAATTTTCTACCATATTCAATACTTGTTAACAAGCACTCGGGACAAATGAGCACATTTATAGAAAATAGAGAATGTTTTGTCCAACTAGACTACACAGAGAGTATGGTATGGGCTACACAAAACCCTATGACTGCCTGTCGCATGAAGGATCTAAGCCCTTGCACCATTTGGAATCCATAATCCACCATCAAACAATCAACCACAGGTGGAATTCAATAACTGTACCATATCACCTTTTCGAAGGAAGATACCAAGTTGTCATATGGGCATAATATTTCATTAAAAAAACTAAAATCACATCATTAAATATGAAGATGCCTGTATATTTCTTACACGTATACATTTCTGCACGTGACCCTTAATAAACTCTTGGAAATTTTCATATTTCCATTAAGGACATAGTCTTCTATGCACATATGAAGGGACAATGCTAGAGATCAAAGGTGGTCAAAGTCAGAAAGGTTTTCTCAACTTCTATAAGAGATCAAGAGTTTGGCTTAATTCTAAGATTTTTTTTTCCACATTTGGCATGTGACAGTATCTATTTAAAGTGCTAAATTTATATTAGCAGTTAGATAAATAGAAATTTAAAAAGTGTATAAATGCTGTTTAGTGACATATATAAATGCTTTTATGTCTTAAAATCAGGAAGGAGGTAAAGCACCATAGATTGTTTTTAATATATATTAAGTATCAATTTTATTTTCCCATAATATCTAACATTAACTGATCATTGACTATATGCAAGGCACTAGAATTGTATGTATTTAAAATGTGTTAAATAGATACTATTATCATCCTCTTCGTTGGCATCAGAACTGAGGCATTGCTACACCCTGAATGTTTGCATTTCCAACATCCATATATCGAAATCCTAACCCCTCAGGAGTGATTATATCAGTGGGGCCTTTAGTAGGTGATTAGCTCATGGGGGTGGAGCTCTCATGAATGGGATCTGTCTTCTTATAAAAGAGATCCCACAGAGCTCCCTAACCCTTTCCACCAAGTAAGAAGACATGAAAAAATCTCTATCTATGAACTAAGAAGACCCTTCTTCACCCCTACTGGTGTCTTGATCTGGGACTTCCCAGCCTCTAGAACGGTGAGCAATAAATGCTTGTTGTTTATAGGTTACCTAGTCTGCGATATTTTGTTAGAGCAGCCCATAAGGATTAATAAGGTAGTCCTTTAGTAGTAACCCACTCTAAATCACACAACTAGTAAATGGTGTGTTTGGGATTTAGACCCAGACAGTGTGGCTCTACCCCCAGCATAGTGACCAGTACATATCAATGGAAATCAGGGATAAGGAAAGATTATCAAGACCACAAGGGCATCACTCCCACCCTTCAAAAAAATTTCGACTCACATAAAATGAGAGAAAATCGGACAAATACTGTGTTTGAAAGGATGAAAAGGACTATAAAAAGTGAATATTTTGGAGAAGGGCTGGGCCAGGGAACAAAGAAGAAAATGATACAGGTCTGGCTGGGGGTGTGGATGGTAAGATGTATTTGGAAAATCAGGTTGGAAAGGATTGCAAAGCTCGTGTGATACTCTTCTCAGAAGGACTTTAAATGGGAAAATGACCTCTGGTACCAGTACTGCACTGAGTAGACTGGCAGAGGAGATTTTGAAAGTTTTACAGTGAATTGGTGATATTTGAAGAGAAATACATGAAGAAGATTAACTTAGTTGTTTGGGGATAGCGTTAGCAGTAGGTGATCAAACTGTTTAACCACCACTTGATTTTGAAAACGGATAACTCTGTGCAACTCACGTGGTTAAGAGGATAGAACGTGATCAAAAAAAAAAAAAACTTTTTGGTTTCCATTTTTGTCAAATGCTCTGGGAAACATTTTTTTAAAAGAAAATCCCAGATAGCTTACTTCTTGCCATTTGTCATAAAAAATCCCCCCCAACTTATTATGATTTTTTTTCTGGTTGATGTGGATTGTGTGTATAGTAAATAAATCATATCTGTCTAATTAGCTGTGGAAACACACAGACCAAAATCAATCACAAATATACAATTCCCATCTTTAGATAATTATGCAAATTCTATCAAATAAAATAAGTTCAGCTGCAAAAGGCAGCATATAAGTAAGTGTCTAAATAATAAAATGGCATAGAAATAATTCCAAAATACTAAGTATCACAATGGATGGCTGCATTATTCATGTAGTAGAACAATACTTAACACATATCAATACAATTCTCCTATAATAGTGAATCCCCCAAGCAAAGTAACCATTCCATTTTGCTGTGAGGAGAAATTCCATTTTACAAACTTGGCTACAGAGCCTCATACATATTTTATAGCTAGTAATAGGTATTTTCCCAATATAAATTTCATGTTCCAGTGTAAGAAGCAGTTTGTAGCAGCTGTTGTATAATTTTTAAATTACAAAGACCTTAATCTTCATGATGTGTAAAAAAGTAAGTGATAAAACATAATGCAAATAAAAACAGTTTGGAAATAGCTGTGTCTTCAAAAATTAACAATCTGAATGTTCTACTATTTTGGCAATTGTAATAGAAAGCCTACATTCCATAACATTTTCAAATTGTGTCAGTGCACATTCATTGCAGAGTAAAGCAAAAGAAAAAAATGTTTGACCTTCCAAATTATCACCAATGCAAATGCCCAATAAGAATGGAATTTGTTTACACCAGTTCATGATTCTGTCATTTTAAAATCATTTCTACTGGATAAAAGGGAAGGACTGGGAAATGATATCATCTTACAGTTTGAATTTCAGCTTTGTCCCCACCACACTGAGCCAAAGGCTTAGCAGGCATCATTATACCTCTTGGGGTCTCTGTTTCCTTATTTGGAAAAGATTCAATTAGTCTGTAATAGTTCACTGGAGTTCTAAATTCTTCTAATTTTATGAATTCGGCCTCTGATTCCTATATGTTATGTATTTCTGCTTTCCTTTTACCATGGTTGTTTAATCCTATTAGTAAAAGTCAGGCCAGAGTGATAATGAAGTTAAAAGCACAGTTACAATTCCACAACCAAAGACAATTCCAGTCATTGTGAACATTGAAGATTCTAGTAATGTAGAATCCGGAAAAGATATTAATTGGAAAACTCAAAGCATGTTTTATTAATGATTAGTAATCACTATATGTTTAAAAAAATATTTTAAGTTCATTTATTTATTTAGAGAAAGAGACAGTACAAGTGGGACAGGGGCAGAGAGAGAGTAGAGAGAATCCCAAGCAGGCTCCGCACTGTCTTTGCAGGGCCCGACACAGGGCCCAAACTCACGAACCGTGAGATGATGACCAAGGCCAAAATCAAGAGTCAGACACTTAACCCAATGAGCCACCCAGGCACCCCTAGTAATCACTGTGTCTTTATAGGTAAGAATCTACATCTTAGAAATATCATTCTCCATATTTCTACTCTGTGCGGTGAAAGCCTACAATTATGTCACCATCTTCTACCAAATCCCGATACACAATGATTTCCATAAATAAATACATGATTGACATTCTATTTAATTTAAATACAAAGACAAAGTTAAAAGGAAAGAGGGAAAGAAACACTACAAAGAAAGCTTTCCATCACATATTTCTGAGTACCTCTTGTATGTGTACATTGATGCCCTAAGGTGTATAGAGTTCACTTTTATTGTGTAGTGAAAAGAAAAATACTTTAAAGATGGCATTAAGGTAAAAGCAATACTGTGATATTTAAATCCTCTTTTGCTACACAAAGACATGTCCCTGTCCTTCCCGACTTGCCTCCTTTACCAAACATAATAACATGCCCGCTCTCCACCTTGGTTTGCTCTACAAATTGGAATGACCTTTCTCCTGTTATTCAGCCTATAGCTCTGTGAAGACTTGCAGATTTAAATGTGTTGTGTGAAAAACTGTTCGGCCTTCAAGAGGAACTTCTCAACAGGCCTAACTGTGATGAGTGAATACTAATGATGTGTAATTGAATGTCTTGTTGAAGATTGTAAATGGCAAAGAGGGTAATCACTGCTGTTTCAGGGGGAAAAAATAAGCAGTCTATTTGAAAAAATGACTTGGGATACAAACACCTGGTTCAAATTCCAGCTCAATCCTTAACTAGTTGTGTAACTGTGAACAAATTACTTGACTTCTGTGAATCACAACAGCCTATCTGCAAAGTGCACAGCTGAATTAAATAAAAAATGGCAAGGAGGTGACCCATGTGCCGTCAACATTCCAGTTCCTAAAAATGTGATCTTTTGCTAATTGTTTATGTTACACTTTATGTGTAACTGCACGTCAACAGAAGCTGCTATGTGCTATATACACTGAATGTTTTGTCCTCCCCTACCAAATTCATGGTGAGCTAAAAGTCCTAACCTGGATGTGATGAAATTTGGAGGTGAGGCCTTTGTAGATTAGGTCATGAGGGCAGAGCCTTTATGAATGGGATTAGTGAGCTTCCTCTCCTATGTGAGGACAGCATCCAGACAGCCATTTGTGAGGGAAGCAGGCCCTTGTTAGACACCAAATCATTCACCACCCTTGATCTTGGACTTCCCAGTATCCAGAACTGTGAGAAATAACTCTCCTATTTATAAGCCATCCCGTCTATGGTACCCAGTTATAGAAGGCCAAAGGGACAGCATAGGAACTGAAACCTATCTATTGTGACTCTAAGTTCTCCTCCAAGTGGAACATTTTCCAACTCCATGGGTATGGTTGACTGCCCTTGAGTCATACAGTCATGGCTCTTAATTTACTCAGTTATTTGTTTTACCATGTTACCCTACTGTAATAGTACATTTTCCCTCATATTAATCCAAAAGCTGGCTTCAAGTACCTACTCACTGATCCTTCATCTGACTTTTTTTTTTGAGAAAGAGAGAGAAAGAGGGAGGTGCAGAGAGTGAGAGAAAGAGAGAGACAGAATCCCAAGCAGGCTCCATGCTGTTGACACAGAGCCTGCCTGATGCAGAGCCTGAACCCACAAACCATGAAATCATGACCCGAGGCAAAACCAAGAGCTGGAAGCTTAACTGACTGAGCCACTCAGGTGCCCCTGTCATCTGATTTTTAATGGGAATGTTCTTTTTGTTTTTCACTACTATCTAGAAAGTACTCTAGCCATGGCTTGGCATAAGCCTGGGGAAAACAGTTGGAGGTTCACTAATGCCAGTGGCAATCCTAGCTGATCTTGCTAATAGCTTTTCTTTATAAATATCCTCAATACTATTAATTTCTATATTGGTGACAGAAAGAGTAACTTTCAAAGCTGTACTTAGATATCCCAGGGGAGGAATGCACTACGTGGTATATATTTGTTTTTCAGTGTTACTCACATTTGCACTGCTGTACTTAACCCTCAGGTATCTACAAAGGTGAAGGAGGATTAGCTGATAAAAGAGCTCAAGAGATTATAAACAAATTTTACTTCAGTCTCACTTTCCAGAAGTAAGTGTACAAGAAGCCTTTCCCAAACACGATATTACAGAACACAAGTTCTGATAAATAATCTAAGTAAAAAAAGAAGTGGTAAAAACAGTAAGAAGATACAGCATACCGTACCCCTCTCTTAAAGACTGATCATGCCTATCGGTATGGTTTTAGAAGTCCTAAAGAAACACATTTCTCTTGATTTAATTAACAGTTTTCAAACAAATTTGACTGCAAAAACTTTTCTCATAATACTTCCTAACATCTCACAAAACTAAGAGTATTCTAGCACATCCAATGTGTGGAACCCAGATACTGTACACAGTAATGTGTACCTGAGTATGTTAGTAGAACAACAGTAAAATGGGACAGCTGCACTTTTTCAAGGAGAGCTGTTCAATGAAATCTATTTGCATTATTTCCATTACTTTAACCAGTTGAAGTCTAAGGGGAGCTCATCAGACAATGTGAGGTCAATGAGAAGAAGATACCCAGTAGCCCAACCTATTAAATAATAAATTGTCTTTACATTCTAACAATGAGTACAACTCTTATGGGAATCCTATTCATGTTTAATGTAAGATAATTAAAAGGAACAAAGACAGATAAAAAATCATGTTTGTATAACATAAATTCTATTTGTAAAAGGAAACGAGTCTCAGGTTACCCAGGCAAGGTAAAGAACTATTTCAATTCTCCAATTCAAATGCACAGAAGGGCAGACAGAATATGTAACTATTACCTGGATCTTACTGAGTTTGAAAAATTTGTAAAAGTTTACTGTAAATTCCTTTCATGCCTCAGAATAAAAGACAGCGCTCCTTGCTCATGCCCAGTGAAATTTAGTAAGTGAAGATGGTGAATTTGGATTGGATCAGTGATCACTAAGGCTGGACTGTCATTGGCATCACTTTAAAACTTTGTAAATATTTTTATTCCTGTGGCCTTCCACAAAAACTCTTGAGTGAGAATATCTGAGCCTGAAGCTTTCTATAGCATTGGCTTTATTAAAATTTTTAAACCCTGCTTTGAGAAATCCAACTAACTCTACTTGTTTCCAGCAAGAAACAGACTTTGATTATTATGTGGAGCACGGGGAGTATGGAATGTAGGGCTTGTACTAGTTTTGTGTTTCATTGCATTAACCAGCTAGTTGGGCACTTCATATACAGTAATGCATTAAAGTTTCTGAAAGAGTAATAGCAAAAAGCAAAAAGATTTATTTATAGTGAGGCAAGAGAAGAGGTAATTCACAAAAATAAGTGGATATTCCACCTCATTTTCAGTCAGAGATTTACAAAAGCTTCCAGCATATAATGTGACTACTGATATAAACACATTTTCATGTCTTTTAACTTAACAAATACTTATGTGATATTTAATATATGGCAGGTAGAATTCTAAGAGTTTTATACATATGAAACTAGTTTTCCCTCAAAGCACTCCTTGGTACTATTACTTGGTACTAAACTCTGTCTGTTTTACAGAGGAGGAAACTGAGGAACAAAGGTTAAGTCACTTTTCAATGGCTCTAAGCCAGTAAATGGTTGAGACAGGACTTGAACCCAGGAATTCACTCCAGAAAGTCTATACTCTTAAACACCAGGTTATATTATTCAGAGCAATGAACTCTTATGCTATACTATTTTTTAAAACAAAACTCTGTGTGTGTGTGTGTGTGTGTGTGTGTGTGTGTGTGTGTGTGTCTAGAATTCAGGTCAGAAGAAGGCTTGCAAAATTCTTACAACTGGAGTGAGTCATGACAGCAGGAACTTCAGCTAAAAGACCAACTCTGGTTTTGTGATTATAAAGCAGAGGTTTACAAAAACAATTTGTTTGATATGTTAAAGTACTACTATTAGAACAGCTTGTTCTAGAACATACAAACTTATTTTTACGACATGTTTAAGTAAATTATTTCAAATGTAACTCAAAATTAAACATGAGTATTTGGAAAGACCGGCTGGTAGATTGGGCACTTAGAAATTTGGAATCTAACTTAGTATCAATCAAACCAAGATTTCACACACTACATTTCTGCTGAATAAAACACAAAGTAACCACTGTTTTCAATACTTTTATTTTTAATGTACAAATTTCTAGATGCATAAAGAGGTGATAAAAATTCAATTTCAAAATGCTGATAATAAAACAAATAGTATGTTAG
This sequence comes from Panthera tigris, assembly GCF_018350195.1. NCBI lineage: Eukaryota > Metazoa > Chordata > Mammalia > Carnivora > Felidae > Panthera > Panthera tigris. The sequence continues at coordinate 42,739,727 of NC_056661.1, read as the reverse complement.
ATGGAAAACCAATTTTGCCACCTTTAGTTACCCAACTGATCAGGGGGAATGAACCTAGCAGATGTTTGCTTTATAATCTGCATTTAATTAGGCATAAATCAACAAATAACACTGCAGAACTCCATGAAAAACTATAATTTTAAATTATCTTTTTGAAGGAAAAAATTTGCCTTCACTGATAGGTTTTGCAATTTACTATCCTATTTTCCTCTTGCTAATAAATGGTAAACATTAGAAATGTACCTTCAGCATATCTAGAAAATTCAGTCTAGCTAATGGATTTATTTATTACATATAGAAGCCACATAATTTGAAAACCATAGAAATCAGAGTAGAATATTTTAGGTCCACTTCATGTCAATAAATATTTTTTGAGTTCCTTTTTTGTAAAAGACAATGCAGCGTATGTTGGAGAAAATCAAGGTGAACAATATAGGAACAAATAGGAACACTCCCTATTTGTGTATCTAAACTGGAAGTTTTATAGAATATATACATATACCACAAATCCATATGTTTACTTATATAAGTGTACACACACATGCACACACACACACTAGCGAATACACACAGACATATTTGTCTATTTGCCAACATCAAATTTAAAGAATATGTATCACTGGCTTTGAAAAAAACCTCAGGGATAGCACAGCCATGTTTTTAAGAAATGCCTCAAAACCATTAGTTTTGAAGCAACGGTAGAGGTTGATCAGCAGTGGTATATGGAAAAAAACAAACAGCTATAAGTCTAAAAGTTATCTGGAAAATTGGACACTAAATGGGAAAAAAACTTTAGAAGAATCTTACATAAATTTAGTTTCCTTATTTTGTTTCTTTTTGTGACATATGATAAAAATATTTCTAAATAAGCTTTAAAAAGCTTTTCTAATAACTAGAAAATAAAATAATAATTGGTAATAAAGTATTTTATCAGTTTAAGCTGTAACTTTTTATCCTTTCTCAGTAGAATATAAAAAATGGTCATCTTTCAAATAATAGCATCTCAGATTTATTTACCTTATATGCTTCTAGAAGTTCTCCTGATTGAAAGAATAATGAACTGCTTTAGTAAAAAAACAATACTATGGACCACAATTATAAATTTATAAATCTGGTCCAATAATCTCATTTTAAAGATTTAGAAACTGAGGCCAGAAAAGGGGGTGGGGGGAAAGGTGGCATTCCCACAGTCACACTGTATTTTAAGGGCAATATGGTACCAGCAATAATAAATATTCTATAGTCCTTGCCTATACTTTTTCCATCAACCATGTGCCATTCCAGAAAGGTCACAGTTTCTACCTATGACTTGTGCAATCAACTAGACTCCCGAATATCCACTGGAAAGGTCAATCTTATTTTGAGAGGCAATGTCCTTTAATAGAAAACCCAAAACAGGAACACTGGAGTTAGAAATAAAATTGAATCCTGACTCTGCATGAGCTCTGTATGACCCTGGGAAAGACAATTAACTTCTCTGAGCTTCATCTATAAATGGGAATGATAATAATATATGACAAGGATTAAAAACTTTAATTTTAAAAAGACTTCTAGAGCTGGACATATAATAACACTCAGGAGATGGTAGTATCCTTATTTCATTCCCTACCCATTATTCTTGCACAACTTTTACTCCCCCCCCCCCATACACACAGTCCCCTTCCATCAGGAATATGTCTGAATCTTTTCAATAATGTCACATTGGTCCTACATTATGTTTGTTATGGGATTTGGCTGTACTCATTCTTTGTTGTTTTTATTTTAATGCCAATGTTTCAGTAATACAGGAAAAATAAGTCTTATCTTACAATGGGAAACTACCTAATTTCTTATCAAATTCATGTAATTTACATTTGGTTTTCAGTTGCTTTAGGTGATTCTAGAGTTTATTTAATATTCTTACACTTCTATGTCCAGATTTAGTTTCACCCAAAGACCAGATCTTCAGTGAAAAGTTGTCTTAGACTTTAACAGACACTTAATAGGACATAGGCCAATATTTTTGAGTAAATAGGCTTTCTAAAACTACATATATATATACACATATGCATATACAGGTACATATGCAGGTTATATATGAAAGTTATATACACATATATATGGGAAATTCATTTTCTCAATCTTTTTTTAATCTTTTTTTTTTTTTGAGAGACAGAACGCAAGCAGGGGAGAGGGGGGAGAGAAAATCTCAAGTAGGCTCCACACTCAGCACAGAGTGCCCGACGTGGGGCTTGATCCCACAACTCTGAGCCTAAATCAAGAATTGGACATTCTGTCAAAGCAGGAAAGAATATCCAATGGAATAAAGACAGTCTCTTTAGCAAGTGGTGCTGGGAAAACTGGACAGAGACATGCAGAAGAATGAACCTGGACCACTTTCTTACACCATACACAAAAATAAACTCAAAATGGATGAAAGACCTCAATGTAAGACAGGAAGCCATCAAAATCCTCGAGGAGAAAGCAGGAAAAAAACCTTTGATTTTGCCCGCAGCAACTTCTTACTCAACACGTCTCCAAAGGCAAGGGAAACAAAAGCAAAAATGAACTACTGGGACCTCATCAAAATAAAAAGCTTCTGCACAGTTAAGGAAACAATCAGCAAAACTAAAAGGCAACCGACAGAATGGGAGAAGATATTTGCAAATGACATATCAGAAAAAAGGTTAGTATCCAAAATCTATAAAGAACTTATCAAAGTCAACACCCAAAAAACAAATAATCTAGTGAAGAAATGGGCAAAAGACATGAATAGACACTTCTCCAAGGAAGACATCCAGATGGCCAACTGACACATGAACATATGCTCAACATCACTCATCATCAGAGAAACACAAATCAAAACCACAATGAGATACCACCTTACACCTGTCAGAATGGCTAACATTAACAACTCAGGAAACAACAGATATCAGCGAGGATGTGGAGAAAGGATCTCTTTTGCACTGTTGGTGGGAATGCAAGCTGGTGCAGCCACTCTGGAAAACAGTATGGAGGTTCCTCAAAAAACTAAAAATGGAATTACCCTATGACCCAGCAATTGCACTAATAGGCATTTATCCATGGGATACAGGTGTGCTGTTTCAAAGGGACACATGCACCCCCATGTTTATAGCAGCACTATCAACAACAGCCAAAGTATGGAAAGATCCCAAATGTCCATCAATGGATGAATGGGTAAAGAAGATGTGGTGTATATATACAACAGAGTATTACTCGGCAATCAAAAAGAATGAAATCTTGCCATTTGCAACTACGTGGATGGAACTGGAGGGTATTATGCTAAGTGAAATTAGTTAGAGAAAGATAAAAATCCTATGACTTCACTCATATAAGGACTTGAAGAGACAAAACAGATGAACATAAGGGAAGGGAAACAAAAATAATATAAAAACAGGGAGGGGGACAAAACAGAAGAGACTCATAAATATGGAGAACAAACTGAGGGTTGCTGGAGGGGTTGTGGGAAGGGGGATGGGCTAAATGGGTAAGAGGCATTAAGGAATCTACTCCTGAAATCATTGTTTCACTATATGCTAATTTGGATGTAAATTTTTAAAGAATAAAAAATAAAATTAAAAAAAAAAAAGAGTTGGATGTTCAACTGACTGAACCACCCAGGCACCCCTCTTTTTTCAATCATAAGAGAGAAGAGGAAAATCATTTTCTCTCAGCACACTTAAATCCTTTCATATTTGTCATTTAATGTCAATATTCTAACTTCTGCCTAATGGTCATATTCACAAATAGTTATTCTGCTAATCTGGAACCAAGTATTCTCAAATTACTTTTCTGGCCATATCAAAGTATAATTATCAAAATGGTGAAAATACGATTTTAATATACATGTAGCAAAACTGGTTTTCCTCATTAATGAGGTAATCAGCAGGATGGCAAAGCTGATTTGAAGAGAATTATTAGAACAAGGGTTATATATGCATTGAAGAAAAAAACAATGTATACTAAGACTGCTAGATTAGATACACAACTGGTTAATGTTCTGCAGGGTATTCTACCATAAACTTTGAGAAATATAATGATTTTCATCTCTGCCAGACAAAAATCTAGATGTTAATTAACATGTAAATTCAGAGAATATGGATTTTAATTCGCAGTAAATATTAAGTTAAACAATGGTGCATTCCTCAAGTGTAGATACTTAAACAATCATTGGTTGGACCTGTTAAACAATGTTTTAATCTAATATGTCTATAAGGCTACATACTGTTCTCCCTTGGCCTGATTTCTAAGTTTGGTTTATCTTTCTTACTCTCTGTGTCTGACCAGCTTCCAATAACAAGTGACACCTAGAATGACAGCAAGAAATGTTTGCTTCTTAGATAGAACAGTCTGAGCCAAGCAATAGAAACCCACTATTGGCAACTTAAGTTTAAAAATGAAATTATTAGGGGGCACCAGTGTGGTTCAGTTGGTTAAGGGCCTGACTTTGGCTCAGGTCATGATCTCACAGTTCATGGGTTCAAGCTCTGCATCAGGCTCTGTGCTAACAGTTCAGAGCCTCGAGCCTGCTTCAGATTCTGTCTCCCTCTCTCCCTGCCCCACCCCTGCTCATGCTATATGTATCTCTCTCTCTCTCTCTCTCTCTCTCTCTCTCTCTCTTTCTCTCAAATAAACATTAAAAAAATTAAAAGGGATTCATTAGAAAGATCATGGGATAACTCAATATAGGAGAACCTGGTAAGTTAGGCTTGGAAATGCAACAGAAACAAGGCACATCAGTTGATCAAAGGAGAAAAGGCAAAAGGAAGGTATATTATTTTCCTAGGCTAATGGAACAAATGACAAGCTGGGTGGATTAAAGCAGTAGAAACTTAGCTTCTCACAGTCCTATACTCTAGGAGTTTGGAAAAAAGGTGTCGACAAGGGCTATACTCTCCCCAAAGTCTCTAGGGGAAAATCCTCCTTTACCCCTTCCAGTCTCTGGATGCCCACACATTCCTTGGTTTGTGGCAATAACAATGTGTGCCTCTGCCTTCTCATGGCCATCTTACCTCTGTGTCAGTGTCCACTTACACTGGATCAGAGCCCACTCTAATTCTGTATGACCTCACCTTGATTGCATCTGCAAAGACCCTATTTCCAAATAAGGTCATATTTCACAGCTTCTGGGAGTTAGGACTTGAATATGTTTTTGAGTGGTAAATAATTCAATCCACAACAGAAAGTCTCCTCATTCCAAAGGTGAATTGGCTCCAACTATTTTTCTATCTTACATGACTGTATTTGAGGCTCAAAATCCTGGGAGAAAAATTCAGGACAGCCAAGTTTGGATCACATGTTTCAAGAAATCCCATGCAATTAGTTTGTTGTTTTCCAAAGTATAATTCCCTTATCAAAATGAAGGCTATGATTGCAAACACACAAAAAAGCCCTACATCATATTGTAAAAAATCTATACTTTCTCTAGTCCCCCATTCTATTTATCACAAAGGTTTCAGTAAATTATCTCAACTTGTTCAATCGACAACTTTGTAGGTTGAATCCAGATAAATTTGTTGAATGAAAACAAAAATCTGTCTTTTACTCCAGGTTTTTCCAATATCTTTTATGAAAAAGTTCTTTGCCATAAAATTGCTCTTGTAACACAGTTTACAACCACCTGCTGTATATTTAGAAGGAAAGCAGGCAGGTAAATGGACCACGTTGCTTGACTTTATTTTTGTCATTGCAGGCTGGCAAAGAAGTTTAAAAATAAAAGTTAAAAGCACCTTCAATTTGTGTGCAACTTAGAGATATACAGCTGAACTGTACCATGCTGAGTACCCTTAATTTTACTTATTTGAAAAAGAAATAGAAATCCTGCTGTGATGGTGGCAGCCATGATACCAGCAGAAATAAGTGTCAATCCACCACCATGGGATAAAGAGATGACTAATCTGAGAATTGCAGATGCTGTGCTTCTTATCTCCGTTGTGGAGCTGGATAACAATAATATGAAGAAGTAGGAAGAAAGAGAAAGTAATTCCCACAATACTCATTCTGGCTGGAGTTATGTTTCCATGAAGATACCCAGTTAGCGTTTTGTTTGGAGTGGATTCAGGATATTGAATTGCTTACTTGCAGCTCCTAATAAGGAGTAGAACTAATTCCCTGAATGGAAAGCACTCTCAACTACAGTACATTAAGCACCTTCTTAATTAGCTACTTACAGTGTAATTATAGAAGCACTTGACTGGAGGCTGGGTTAAGGTGTGAGGTGGTAACATTCTTAATAGAGAGTCACACTTAGAATGGGTTAAAACCCCCAAATCATTAATCCTTTCTAAGATGTCATTTAAATAGAAGAGATGTGGTATCTTCAAAAGGGCATTATGCATTCAAAGAGTTTCAAAATATAAACAGAAAAAAAATACCACATGCCTGAATTCAGCTGTCACTACTATGCAATATTCAAGGACAGGAGAAGCATTCCTAAGAATATAGCTTCTAAGATAATTATTTAGAATTGACACTTCAAGAAACAGCTAGCAAGTATCTGGATGACTCTCCTACATATATGATTTACTGGATGTAAAGTGGAAACTCGGATTTATGCCTCCGAAATAGATTTCAGGTAAGGAGAACTCTCTTACACGGTCAGTCTCTGTCTTACAAGGACTTGGTTTTGGAGAAAGAATGCATAGCGTCATGTTACTGCAGATTTCTAGTTTCCAGTTCTGCATGTAAGGGACTTGCAAGTCACCACTGTCTTAACAACACATAAAAAGCCTAACAGATTGAAAAATCAACAACTCTTCTTGAATCCATAGTGAAGAAGAGGACACAGGGTAAACCACAGCCCCAAAGAGACAGACAAGGGAATCGAGGGAGTCACAACTTACAGGAGTAGGAATTCACTAGCAGAAAATGCCCAAAGTACCGTGCTAGCACAGGAAACCCTGGGCTGTAATTGACAAATTGCTGGAGGCTCATTGTGGGCAACTTTGAAAGTTAAAAACTCTAGGTCATCAGGAGGCCTCCACGATTTGGAGAGATTGACCTCTATGGGCTTAATCAGGTTCCCACAGTAAATATCAGAGGAAAAAAAAAATCCCATTTAGCTTCTGGCAGAGGGAAAGGGGAAAAGGAACCATTCTGGAAAATACCAGTGTGCTCTGTTCTTATAAGGCCTGCCCTCAGGGGAAACTAGTTACCAGACACTAAGGTGATGAAGTTTTATCAGCAGCTAACTGACCCGGTGAAAGGAAACTGGGAAACTCTTATGAAGTTCACATTACAGAGGCAGAGACTCATGAAAAGGCAGAAACCTCATTTTAGAACTACAGAACGTTTCCCCTCCGCCTACATCTCAACACATTACTACCACCTATTTACAGTAGTTCTGTTTACTCACTACATCATGTCTGGCTAACAAGAAAAACATTACAAGGCATACCAAGAGGCAAAAAACAAAATTTGAAGAGAATGGAGCAGGCATCAAATCCAGACATACCAGGGATGTTGGAATTATACTGGGAATATAAAACAACTCTGATGAATATGCTATGGGCTCTAATGAATAAAATAGACAGCAAGTAAGAACAGATGGGAAATGAAAGCCAAAACATGGAAATCCTAAGAAAGTACCAGAAAGAAACGCTCAGGATTAAAATGCTGTAATAGAAATGAAAAATTCCTTTGACTTTTTTTTTTTTTTTTTGGTAGACTGGACATGGTTGAGGAAAGATTCACTGAACTACAGGATGTATCAATAGGATCTTTGAAAACTAAAAAGCAAAGAGAACAAAGACTGAAAAAAAATAGTATAGAACAAAATATCCAAGGTCTGTGGGACAAAGAGAGATTGGAACCAAAGAAATATTTGACACAATAATGATCGAGAATTTCCCCTAAATTCATGTCAGATACCAAACAACAAATCCAGGAAAAATCCCAAAGAAAGTACACCCTACACCTAGGCATGTATTTTCTTTTTCTCTTTTTTTTTTCAAGTTTTATGGAGGCATAATTTAAAAAATATATAAAATGTATCTAAAATGTACAACATAATGATTTGGTAAGTGTATATGTGGTGAAAGGATTCCCTAGGGCAAGTTAATTAATAACTCATCACCTCACAGTCACCTTATATTTGGTGACTTACCAAATCTAATTCCCTTACCAAGCTCAATTCTATAACACAGTATTACCAACTATAGTCACCATTCTATACATTAGACCCTCAGAACTTATTCATCTTATAATTAAAAGTTTATACCATTTTATTAACCTCTCCCCATTTCCCCAAACCTCAAACCCTGGCAGCCATCAATCACTCTATTCTGTTTCTATTGAGTTTTTTTCTCTCCTGTGAGTTTGACTTTATGTAAAAGGCTTGGCTCAATATTTCTATGATTTGATTTGATTTTTTTTATGAGTAATACCATGAAGCATTTATTTTTCTGTCTGGATTACTCCACTTAGCATTATGCCTTCCAGGTTCATCTATGTTACCACAAATGGAGGATTCCTTTTCTTTTTTAAGGCTGAACACAATTCCATTTTGTGTATATTCACCACAGCTTCTTTAGCTATTCATTTGATGGACACTTAGGTTGTCTCCATATGTTGACTATCATGAAAAAACATTGGTGCAATGGACATAGGAACACAGATATTCCAGACAGTGGTTTTATTTCCTTTGGATATACACTCAGAATAGGGATTGCTGGATCACATGGTATTTCTATTTGTAACTTAAGGAATTTCCACAATGTTTTCCATATTGATTGCACTTCTTTATATTCTCACCAACAGTGTACAAGGGTCCTCTTTCCTCAACAACCTTGGGAACATTTATTTTCTTATCTTTTTCATAAGGGGCACACCAACAAATATGAAGTAACATCTCATTGTGGTTTTGATTTGCATTACACTGATAATTAGTGCTGTTGAGCATCTTTTCAGGTGTCTGTTGGTCATTTGTATGTCTTCTTTGGAAAAATATCTATTCAGGTCCTTTATCCTTTTTGTAATTGGTATTTTTTATGCATTCCTTGCACATTTTCGATATTAGCCCCTATCCAATATATGGTTTGTGTGTGTTTTCTCTCATTCCATAAAGTGCATTTTCTTTTTGTTGATGGCTTCCTTTGCTGTACAGAAGGCTTTTACTTTGAAGAACAACGTCAACTAAGCCCTGATTGACACAGAACTTAGCTATGTGCCATGGGAGGAAGGACAGTGTAGGTATAAAAGTCTGGGAGAGAGGGCCAGCCTAGTGCATATGGGAAATGGTCTGCATATTGCTACTGGGAAGACAGTGGAAGCTGGAAGACAAAGCTGGGAGAAGAGGTGAGGATAAATGTGGGCATTTGTGATTTATCTTTTGTTAATGAGAAGCCACTAAGGGATCTAAGAAACGGAGTGAAGTGCAAAGAATTGCCTTTGAGAAGATCCCTCAGGATAGGGTGTTAGGAGAAAGTGAGGTGAAAAGCTCAGTAGGTGGTGGTGAAGTGGGTAGCGGTGGAAGGAGCAACAGTTGGGCAGGCGTTGGGGTCACATTGAGACATGAGGAAGACAGGCAAGGCTGTGTCGGTGAGGATGAAGTCTGGACACTGTTGACAGCACCTAGACCTTATCTGCTTCCCAGTGAAAATCTCGGGACACAGCCTCATGTGCCTTATCTCCTCAAATAGTCTCTAGGATACACACTGGGTTTGGACACAGCTTCCACCTGACCTGCCGTTATCTGTCCCAGTCCTACCTACCAGGAGCTTCATCTCTTCCACCCACTTCTGAATTCAGGTGAAGCACTTCTCATCTTGGCACAAGGTCTGGCTGTCCCAAACTATCCAGGCAGGCTGGGTAACAAAACTCAGAATGGGATGTGGGGGGAGCCAGAGAGTAAAGTCCTATGAGATTAAATAGCACCAATGGCAAAGAAAAGGTGGGAAGGAGCAGGCAGATAAACATTTCTCCTCATGCTATTGAAGTATGCTGAGTCACAGTGATTCCACATAACCTATCTGGAAGATACCAAACCTGAGATGACACTGTCTTCTTATGAAACCATAACCAACTTGGTGATGATGTACCACAGTGGGTTTGCTTCCAGGGACACCCTGCCTCTTTGCCCTTTTCTCCTTCACTCTTGGTGCCACAGAACTGAATCTCCCAATAAAGATTTAGCACACAAACTCTACCCTAGGGTCTCTGATAGAGAACTTGACCTACCACAAATGATTATTGTTGTTGTTGTGTTATTATTATTATCAGCCAAACTGCTATTGCTGTTGTTACACTGTTGTTTTGTTATCAGCCAAGGAAAGTATGATTCAAAAAATTAAACCTGAGGTCATACAACTAATAAAGGAATTACTTGACATTTCAACCTTACCAAGGTCAGCTTTACATGAGATATCTGCCTCTAACATCACAGCTATTTCAAGGTCCATCTGTAGACCCAAAAGGTATGCTGAAATCCTAATCCTACTATCTCAAACATGATGTGTGTGGAAATAAGATCACTGCAGATATAATTAATTACATAATTACAGTCATAATTGGTTATAGGGTGATGTCATACTGGAATAGGAAGTATCTTTTAATCCAATATGACTGGTTTCCTTGTAAGAGGAAAAGAGACACACACAGGCACACAAGACAATACAAAGAGACAATAGAGGCAGAGACTGAAGTGACACAGATGTAAGCAAAGGACTGACACCATCACCATAAGCCAGAAAGAGGCAAGAAAGAATTCTTTCATACAAGTTTCAGAGGAGACAGGGCCTTGTTGACACCATGATTTTGGACTTGGAGCCACCAGAACTGTGATAGGATACATCTGTGTGGTGAGCCACCCGGGTATGGGACTTCATCACAGCAGCCCTCAGAAACTGAGTCAGTGATTCTTGACAAGCAGCAAGGGATTTGTTCTAGGATTTATCATCTCAGATTTGGTCCCGAGTTCACTTAAAGTTTATATACTTTTTTTTTATGAAACTAAAATAATACATCTTTACCAAAAAGAAAAAAAAGTTATAGTAAAGTAAAATAATAAAAGTAAAAGATTCATAAATTCTATAACCCAGAGCTAATTGTGTTATTACCTTTTAGGGGCACCTGGGTGGCTCAGTTGGTTGAGTGTGCGACTTCAGCTCAGGTCATGATCTCACGGTTCATGAGTTCGAGCCCCACGTCGGGCTCTGTGCTGACAGCTCAGAGCCTGGAGCCTGTCTCAGATTCTGTGTCTCCCTCTCTCTCTGCTCCTCCCCTGCTCATACTCTGTCTCTCTCTCAAAAATAAATAAATATTAAAAGAAAATTTTAATTGTGTTACTACCATTTAAAAACATTATTTTTAATTTTTAATTATGAAAAATTTCAAATACACATAGAACAAGAGAGAATATTATATTAAAATATCTTATACCCTTCACCTACCTTACACAGTTCTCAGTATTTGGGCAATCTTGATTCATCTACACTACCACCCATTATTCTCTCACTCCACTGGCATATTTTTTAAGTGCATTTATTTATTTTGAGAGAGAGAGAAAGAGACAGAGAGAGCACAAGTAGGGAAGGGGTCGAGGCAGAAAGAGAGAGAGAATCCCAAGCAGGCTCCACACTGTCAACACAGAGCTGGACACGGAGGTCAAACTCAAACCTGTGAGATCATGACCTGAGCCGAAATCAAGAGTCCAACGCTTAATCAACTGAGCCATCCAGGCACCTCTGGCATATTTTAAGTCAAATCCAAGAAATAATATAATTTTCTCCATAAATCATTCAGTGTCTCTAAAAGATTATGAGTCTATTTTGTAACCTAATTATAATACCATTTTCACACATCATGCATTTAAAGATGTTTTCACTATCACTTAGTTAATGTTCAATCTTCCTCAATTGTTTTTAAAAAAGTGTTTTTACTATTTTGTTTAGTTAGATTGGAATTTTTTAAAAAATGTCCAACACATATCATTTAGTTGACATCTCATAAGTCTCAAACTATTTGTTCCTTTCGTTCTTTTCTTTATTTTTCATGTCATTAATTTATTGAAGACTTCAGTCATTTTTCCTAAAGAACTTTTCACATTCTGAATTTTTCTGATTGTTTCTCTGTGGTGTTTTTCAACTACTGATCTCCCCTATATTTGTGTCCAAACTGGTAAGCAGACCTTGAAGCTTGAGCAGATTCAGGTTCAATATTCTGGCACAGATAATTTATAAATATAGGTGATAGAAAAATTTCTATTGTATCTTATCAGCAGGCACATCTTTTTCCAATGTGTGTGTGTGTGTGTGTGTGTGTGTGTGTGTGTGTGGGCATGTGTGTGTGTGTGTGCACGTGCATGCTACTAAACTTGAAAGGTGTTTACAACCTGATCTATCCATTAGAAAGTTTCCTACCAGCTTTTTAATACTTGATTTTGGTTTAATAGCTGTTAATTAACTTTTTTTCATTAGTAGATACAAAGTGGTAACAAGAAAATTTTATCATTTCTTCTACATTTATTTATCTTGAAATTCTTCTATATAAAGTACTCTGTCTAAATTAAGGTACAATGTGCACCGGAAGGGTAAGAAAAGTGCATGATTCCTTTATTTACCATTTTTGTATCATTATGTGCTCACATATTTTACATTTTGGTACATTTCAATTCATTGCCCTTAATACTATTTTTAACACTCACATTTCCATCTTTTCTGGGATGAGACTGTGTCCTTAAAAATGACTATAATTTCAGGGTGCTTGGGTGGCACAGTAGGTTACACATCTGACTCTTGATCTCGGGTCAGGTATTGATCTCATGGTTCATAAACTCAAGCCCCACATAGGGCTCTGTGCTAATAGCACAGAGCCTGCTCAGGATTCTCTCTCTCTCTCTGCCCCTCCCCTGCTCAGGAGCAATATCTCTCTCTCTCCCAAAATAAATAAAGAAACTTAAAACAAACTGACTCTCATTTCCTTTCAATGTAGGCATGGTGCTAGTGGCTTCCCTGTTTGGAAATTCAAGAAGCTAGTCCAGGCTTATACTTCTTCTGCTACAAACCTGGACTTAGTCATCTCTTCAAGGTGTCCTGATTCCTTTTATTAAGAAAAGGCAACCAGAGACCACAATCTGTGGTCACTGTGTCCAGGGGATGGTCACTGCGTCCAGACTTCTTAATCAAAAGATCTAAAAAATAGAGAGTTAAGATAAAAAGACATTTTGAGGTCATTCTGGTAAATTCAATTCAACTGTTGGATCAGATGCTTTTGCTTAACTTCTTTGACTTTATATTTGCATTTCTTTTCTTTTAACAAATTCCTATTTCCTAATGACATAAAAAATTATAGTTGCTTTATCACAAACATGTGGGTAATAACTCAAAAACAGCAATATCAATATGAAAATACTGAAATTACTACAGATAACATTTTGAGACTTTTTTGCATATCTTTATCATTGAGCTATAGCTCACAAAGCTTGTGCAAATTATCAGAATTCAAAGTTTCTTGAAATAATTGTGCACATCATTAAGTCACCAACTTTAAACACGGGTTCTTTTGTTTCATTTTTCTTTTGAGGTTAGGATTTTTTTCAATTTTATTATATATAACTGTTGCCTGCTTCTAAATTCAAAACTAAAATACTGAAACTGTTTACTTCTTTCTTCCTTCTGCCTATAGCTCACCATTATTATTATATTTTATTTTACTTTTCCTTAGTTGTTGTTGTTGCTGAAAGACAACTTACTATCCATACTGTTCTGCAGCTTTCTGGAAGTGTAATTGTTTAGTTTTCCATCATACAGATTTAACTAGAATTTTGTTTCACTGGTCCTATATTAATGAACATTAAGGCTCTCTTTTTTTTCACTATTAGGAAGAAGGCTGTGATAAAGTATTTTGTATATAAATCTTTGACTCTCCTCTCATTATTTCTTCAGGATAGAGTCCCAGAAGTATAATTTCTAATTTGAGTGTAAATTTTTTAAGCTTGGTCATTAAGTGCCAAGTTGCTTTGCCCAGATTTGGTATTCAAGAGCACTTTCTCCCATACCAATTGAAGTCCCAATTGTCTGCACTGACAATCTCACATGAATATGAAAGTCATTATGGTATAGCCCATTTCTGTAACATTTCTTTCTTCAGTGAATTTCATCACGTTAAAAGGTAATGAAAATTTCTATGAAATTTCAAATCATTCAAATCAATACTATAATGAAGAACCTTTAAAATATAAACCCATGAAATTTCTGCATTATGTCTTGGCATTTCCAGAATGATGTGAACGTTTTATTTCTGATTTCCTTGTTCTTTCTAGTCTCTTGACACAAAGTTTTATGGGAAAGAGGTCATAACATTCCTAAAAGCTTCCTTTTCAAGTTAGGATCCTACTCAGATCTGACTTTGTGTTCTTTGGTTCTCATAATCCCTTCCCAACAGAATTTACTTGTTTCATTGTCAGCTCCCACAGGAGCTTCATAAATGAAAAGTAGCTAATCTGAGAAATTGATAAGAAACACACAACCATGTGTCAAAACAACATCAAACACAAAGTCAACTGTGTTAGGTGGCTTCCAGCAAAACTAACATGATCATGTTATAATTCTAATACTAGGCATTCATACTATGAGGGATCCTACATTTGAAGTATTTAACAATGAAATAATTAATTAAGTCCCAATCAAATATCAGATGCTAACCTAGGGTACCAAGGTTACCTACCCAGATAGAGCATACAGTCTGACAGGTGATACAGGTACATATTCCATGGCTAAATGTACCTGCAATTCAGTTCTGAGTCCCCAGCATTAAGAGTTACATTGGCAAAACAGTATATACAAAGGAGTGACCAGGGTAGTGAGGGTAACTGAGCTGAATCTAATGAGAGAAAAAGTTTAGAAAATGGAATATCTAGCTTATGAAATATAGATGGAGGAGGATAGTTGCTGGGATATATTAATTCTTATGAGGATTCTTGAATTGGAAAATCATATTCTAGATTAGAATTTAGCTAATGGCTGCCAATTATTTATTTTCAGCAGTACACACTGTCTCAAGTATACATAAAAGGACATAGAGGCAGCCCTCACTTTGCACAAATTAACTGAAATCAATGCCTATCAGAAGTATGTGGGGGAGACTGGCTGGCTCACTCAGCATGCAGCTCTTGATCTCAGGGTCATGAGTTTAAGCCCCACATTGGGTATAGAGGTTGTTTAAATAAATAAACTTAAAAAAAAAGTATGTAGGAACTGTGCAAAGTAAAGACTCAGTTCCTATATACATATATACACACACCTGTGTTAACAGGGGGCTGTCAAAATGAGGACGGCCTCCACTCTGAACTGGGTGTGGCAGTTGTGTGGCCCCAGTGCATGGTGGCACCTGAAAACATTTGTGATACTCTTGGAGTTTCTTAGAGCACAATATGAAAACTAAAACTAGTAGCTCCATGAGGGAAGACTTGTTTGCTTTTCCACTATATTAATAATCTAATTTGGGGCACCTGGGTGGCTCAGTCAGTTAAGCATCCCACTTCAGCTCAGGTCATGAACTCACCATTCGTGGGTTCAAGCCCCGTGTTGGGCTCTGTGCTGACAGCTCAGAGCCTGGAGCCTGCTTTAGAATCTTGTCCCCCTCTTTCTCTACCCATACCTTGCTCACACTCCATGTGTCTCTCTCTCAAAAATAAACATTAAAAAAATTTTTAAGAATATAATCTAATTGGAGATTTATACAAAAGTATGTATGAGTTTGTGAAATTAACAAATAAACTAGTCCACCCTCTCTAGAACAGATGCCAGATTCCAGTCTATGCATGCCCCTATGGTAGCTCTCAAACTGAACGTACTAGAGTTGGCATTAATCATTTGTGAAAATTTTGGTTAAGTATCTTCTTCTGTCTTCTAAAATATAAATTTCATGGTTCAATGATTATGTTTGGCTTGATCTTTACATTATCCAAAAAGTCTATAAATAGGTGCTCACTAAATATTACTGGTTGCTTGAATTGAATGAGGTAAGGAAGCAAAGAAAGAAAGGAAGGAAGAAAAGAAGGAAGAAGGGAGGAAGGGAGAAAATGGTCTATAAACTTTCAGATTTTATCAGTTAAACTCTATAGACATAGTAGGAGGTGCAAATAGGCTGCGGACTACAGCCAACGTCTACGACAGCTACCATTGTATCAGTATGGCCTGTTAACATTTACCGAGTGTACTGTGTCCTAGGCCCTACGTTAAGATCTTTACGAGTTTCTTCTTATTTAATCTTCAAAATATGTGGATGAAATAAAATCTTTTATTTATCCACATTTACCATTTCAGAGAACATACGGGTAAGGTGCTGCTAATATTTTTTAGTTAAGTGCCTCCATGTTTTGAAAACACCCTTAGAACCTCACAATTCTCTAAGATAGACAACTTTTACCATGAGAGTCTTCAACCTTTTTTTTTTGAATCATGGATTTCAGACACTGTTTTCAACCGGAAGGGTAGATTTGGAAAAGGCATAGTGCTCATTGCCAAATCACAAAATCACATCACTTTCCATCCTCTCCAGGGATGAACAGGCCACTCCTACTTATGTGCATAAAAGGAATGCATACGAAAGGGTCCCTGGTAAGAATGACAAGGCCAGAAAGACAAGCTGTTGTCTCCTTTTTGTGCAAGAGTGGCTAGAGAAAGCCAGCAGTGCATGATATTTTATTTTTTTCAACCTCTCTTGTCCATAGGGAAGAGTCAAGTTCAGTGAAATATGACAAAGTGCTTTGAGATCTCAGGAGCAAATTATACCAATTCAAAACATTTCATATAAGTTAAAGGTGGTTTTATGTCCTTCAAAAAAGAGTATCCATTTTCCCCTTTTATATGTTTGTGTTTTGAAACAGTAGAGAAATCAGAACCTTATAATTTAATCTTTTCGGCTTTGGGGGACACTTGAAAAGATTTGGGGAATAATAACATGATGCCTTCCACTCTGAACTTTCACGTTATGTATCCCCTGTGGATTCCCTAAAATCAGACTGACGCTACGGAGAAGAATATTGCTTTCTAAATGAAGCCAATAACTTCTTGACATTACTTCATTAACAAAATTCGCAATTTAGGGGCACCTACCGAGCAGTGAGTGCGATGTATTGACAACTTGAGCAGCTACTGAAAACCTGGAGCAGTCATCCTTGTCAGGGTTAAGTGCATTTAAAAAAATTTTTTTTTTACTGAAACTCCCCAAGAGGGAAAGTAATAAGTAGACCTATCTTCTGTGCTTCTATTTCTGTTACATTAATCTTAGAGTTTAGTATTATTGTAATCATTCTTTTATATATGGTAAATGCCGTCCTGAAATCTTTGGGGACCCTTTTTGAAACGCTTTCTTGGAGTGCAGGGGTACCAATGGTAGCATCTGTGTTCCAGTATAAAGTATGTTTTATGTAAGTGTTAAATATGTTTCATCTCCAAAGTAACTTGAGAGCCTATTAAATATAAGAGCCTTCGCCATTGCAATCACATTTAAGGAGATTAGAAAGAAACAAAAGACTTCCAACCACAAAGACTAACTGCTGAGTGCTTGCTTTTCCTCTTTTCTTTTAATCCCTTTGTGTTGCATTATTGAACAGGCCTCTTGGCTCCAGACTATTCATCCTAATCACAGGTGCTCCCATCACCTGCTTCTTGCAAACCAGGTCCCAGATGCCAGGCTTCTGAGTGCCCGAAGGGCAACAGCCCTAGGAGGATTGCTCAGATGTAAGCAGGACTCTTGCCTTTTGGTAACTGCCTCCGTGATTTGAGAACTACGCAGAAGCTCAAAATTCCCTAAACTAAAGGCAACTTCTCATTGGCTACTCCTTGACCCTCTCTGGACACTAGACTTTATGGGGTTTCCAACATAGGTTATCTATCCTTTTCTCCAGGGTAAAGAAAAGCATATACACATGGAGTAGGTATTACATACAATTTCCAGTATATAATCATGGATATTTCTTAAATTCTGTTTCTATTGACCTCACGGAGGTTCTGAGAAGAAAAAGGCAAAATGGATTGAGAATTTTATTGCAAAAGATGCCCTCCACCCTGTTTGTTGGGATAGTGAATACTAGCTTCTGAAACACACGAATCCTGAAATCTTAGAGTTATAACACAGTGTTTGGTGTGTATGTGTTTGTTTTGTTTTCTCTTGTCAGGTCTGACATGGCGTCAGGCATAGAGTGGAATGTCAGGCTCCAAGATTACAACAACAATGGGAGAGAGAAAGATGGTGATAGTTGACCATACAGAAAATTGATCACCTCAGGCCATGAGTGCTGGTGTCAGTTTTGTTTATAAAACTAGTTACATGTTCCAAACCCACCTACATAAAAACTAGACAATGCCAAGACAACTGAATATTTGGTGTGCATTATCAGATATAATGCCTGATAATATTATGTTTGGTATCTTATTAGATTGGTGTCTTTTATGTCTCTGTGTTCTTACTTTTCTTGGAGAGAGAGAGAGACAGTGAAAGAGAGAGAGACAAAAAGAGAGAGAAAGCAAGACCATACTACTGTTCAGAGTTTAGAAAGTGAGTTAATTGTTCCTCCCCCACAAAAATAAATAAACATGTAACTTTATGCTAAGAGGATCCACTCAAAAGAATGTTCTGATTTCTTAGAATGTTCACCTAAATAATAGAAAATACCTAAGCTTTTCATAATTAGAATCTTCCTTCTTTTGACTGGATCTTCCAATAAAATAGTATACTGAGATATAAGCCCTTCCTCCATAATACACACACACACACACACACACACACACACACAAGCACACACAAGACAGCCTTGAAACTGTTGATGTGGTACCTCAAGCCCCATCTTCAACCTCTGGTTTTCTCATAGAGGCACAAATGAAAATCTGTATGGTTCAGCTATGTTCTAAGAGGAACAACTGATACTCCAATTGGTACTCACTGAACATCTTTGTTCAGAAGTGTGTCGGGCGGCATGAAGTCCTTGACAAATGTGGCAAAGAGGAGAAAAAGGGAGAGACTATGGGAGCTTCATAATCAATTGTTGATTTTTCTATCTTACCATTGATGTTCTCATATCCAATAAATGTGATTGTCTCTTTTTGTGAATGTCTTGTGATAAATACATCCTAGTTTAACTTTACTGTGCAAGTAAGCTTAACATAACTGAAACAGGTCATCATTAAATGAAGTTAATTCATAAGGCAAATGTGACACTCCTTGAAGCCTACCCATGGATTCCATGAGACCCATTCATTTATTTTTCTAATTTTTTTAAATGTTTATTTATTTTTGAGAGAGACAGAGACAGAATGCGAGTGGGTTAGGGGCAGAGAGAGAGGGAGACACAGAATCCGAAGCAGGCTCCAGGCTCCGAGCTGTCAGCACAGAGCCCGACATGGGGCTCGAACTTACGAGCTGTGAGATCATGACCTGAGCCAAAGTCGGGTGCTCAACCGACTAAGCCACCCAGGCGCTCCAAGACTCATTCATTTATTAACTACCTCCTTCTGATTTCACTGTATCTTCCCCTTGTCTTAATCACATTATAACTTAGAAATCTTTTATTTATTCATTCATGCAACAAATAGTTAAGAAGCCTCTACTATGTGCCTATGGATTCTTCTAGTGTACGAAAAAGTGTTCAAGAGATGTGTTCTCAATTTTCCCTGGACAAAGGAGGAAAATGAGAGCAATAAAAGGGCTTAAATCTCAGAATACCTGTTCATAGTGAGTTTCACTGACAAGATAAAAAGAAATCCAGAATTATATGTCTCATAAGTCTGTATCTCTGAAGCTGGAGGCCTGGGTATTACATTTGACAAACTGCCATGTATCTAGGACCCTAGATTTGCTTTGTATCTGCTGATGAGATGCACTTGTGCAAGATGTTGATAATTTAAGAGAGAATGGCCACCTTCCTCCAGCAGCGGAAGCTGGCATGTTCATCTCTGCAGACGTGAGCATTTACAGAGTCCAGCTGGACTCCACGTCCTCTGACAGTTCCTGCCTTTGGGAATGAGGGACACTGTGAATCCTTGTAACTTCTCCTCTCTCTCTCCCCTCCCCCCCCCACCCCACCCCCAGTCTCTCTCTATCTCTTTGACATCCTACAGGAGCACCTTCCTGACTTTCTGAATGCAGTTTACAGGATAAAGCCTAAAGACTTAGTGGCAGAATTTCCCACTCATCTTCCACTCTTGCCGCCTTTTCAAAAATTTGTCAGCACCTAATTGCAAGTGCGAAATACTTTTGTTTCTGCTCTGAAATCTAAGGATACAGTGATTCTTTTGCAAAAGGGTTCTTCATTTTAAGACGGGATTTACTCAAGAAGCTATGTATCCTGCACACACCAGTTCCATGGGTTTTTAATTTGGATTAAATGAAATAAGGGTCCTCTTGTCAAATGTACTTGAAAAATTATGTATTATATTTCTACCCCTTGAGAATCACAATGAACACTTATTGATAAATTCACTCAATGCACTAGCATGTGAAACTGTCTATGAGGTCCAGCAATAAAATAATCATGTAGAACTTTTTTTTTTTTTTTAACAAAGCCTCATTTTCCACACTTGCTTCATCAGGAGAGTATTTTTACATTTTTGGATGTTTGAAGAAATGTCTTTTAATGACTACAGTGTGGTAAGTGGAAAACAATGAAGTCCTATTTTATGCTTTATTTTATGAAACAAAATTAATCAAATGTGGCTTCGTTTGTTTTGTTTTGTTTTTTTTTTTCCCAGAATACACATATGACAAAAAGTAATGCATTATTATTGTGAGAACTGGTATGAGGCATCCAGAAGAGTATTCTTGTCAAGGGACTTTTAAGTTTTAAATAGATGTTACAAAAAGCTATAATATCTCTATATCTAGAAGCTTTGTAAGATAAAGTCAATGCCAATTTGTTACCTGATTCTTGGCAGTAAGATTGTTCTTATTATTAATTAGAATTGTGTAATGCTTCACACAATTAGCTAGGGCTTCCATAAAAAAATACCTTCGACTGGGTGGCGAACAACAGAGATTGATTTTCTCACAGTTCTGGAGTCTGGAGAGTCCTAGGTCAAAGTTCTATTGGGTTGTTTCTGATAAAAGCACTCTTCCTGGCTTCACAATGTTTCCCCTGAGCATATGCATGGGGAGAAAGAAAAAGAGATATCATTCTCTTCTTCTCCTTAGGAGGCCACTAATCCTATCAGATTCAGACCCAACTCTTATGACCTTATTTAACCTTAATTATACCTTCTGACGACCCCATTTCCTAATACACTCACAATTAGGGGTTAGGGTTCAGTATGTGAATTTGGGGGGTGGACACAATCCAGTCCATAGCCTGTTGATCCTCAGCGGGCTTCTAAATTTTACAGGGGTAGAAAATTCTCCTTTCCACAGTTCCATATTACTAATGCTGGCCGAAAGTGAGCCTTTTATTCATTCATATCAACAATAAATACTTGCTGAACTTTCTATACGGCAGCCACAAGGTACTCATGATACAATGGTAGGCAAAATATACAAGGACCCTCCTCTTACCAAGTTTGCTGTGCAGTGAAAGAGGCAGACCTGACCAAATTAGGACACAAACATTTTCTTAAATATATAAGTAGAGACCTATTGGTGTGTCAAGAGAATGTAATGGTAAATTATAGGTGTTACATGCTGCCAAGAGGCCATATTGTGTGGTTTTTATCTTATAAGAACCACCTGAGATTTCAGGGACAGCACTGCTCCAGGGATCGCACAGGTGCTGGAGTCACATCAAAAAAGGCTGAAGAGTGAACGAAAAGTGAAGACATCAAGACAGTAAGTAGATGCTTCTTTTGGGGGGGGGGGCAGGGTGTGGGGGCAAGAAGTTTGGCCCTTAAAGAGGAAAAGTTAGAATCTTATTCTGGAAATTCTATCATTTCATATCAGAAGTTCTAAGGGCCTCTAGTTTCCATAGGAATATGGCTCCCATTTATGTTCAGCCATAAATCTGACCAGCACAAAGTCCCCAAACATCTCATGCAATCTTCAAGAAACTGAACTAAAAAGTACTTCTCAACATTCCTCGACTCCATAAACATGAATCTTGTTACAAATGGGAATTTGTGCTTTTAGATTTGAAAAAAAAGAAAAATAAACACTGGTATTTTCCACTTAAATTAATATAGCTACTCCTCCTAGCCTAAATGAAATGTTTAAGAAAAATTCAAACTTTTCCTCATCTATTTCACCCATTTAAATATCAGCCATTTTGGATGCAATGCTTTAGAAAACATTTTATACACCCATCTCCTTATAAAGTGAAATCCAGCATACCTCATTCTATTCTTAAAGACTTGTCACAAGAATAGTGCTGGTTGACTGTGTGGGTTGTAGAATATGGAATGATGATAAACAACGCTAAATGACTCCAATTTGTGATGTGCTTTTGAGTTTCTGCACCTGTATTATATGGTTTTTCTCTTTCTTCTTTGCCAACTGAATCCCCAACTCCTGATTCTCCAGAGAGCGGATATCCCCAGTGCCAGGGACCTAAGAAGTGCTCAACCAAGACTTCATGAAAGAATAAATACCAGCCCTCATTTCTTCTTGTGCCTGCTGTCAGTATGCCTGCTTCTCACCATCCTACTCACTTATGGTGCCTCTAATTTCCTTCAAGCTGGAAAATCAGCTAAGTAATTATGTTATAACTGTGTCTAAGAAAGAAGCCAACAGAACTACTAAGTAAGCAGAAATAACCACCTCCCCAAGTAAACTACATGAAACAAAGTTCAACCATTTAGAAGTTCCAAGTTAATTTTTGTTTGCCTATCTTCTGTCAAGCATGTTCACCATTTTTTAAGTTGTTGAAGAAGTAGTCCTCAGAAAAAAAAAAAAACAGAAATAAATTGATATAATTTCAATTAGTTTAGTTATAATATACATTTCTAGAATTCCCAGATTTCTTACCAGCATCTTTAGGTAGCCACATTAAGTTTCTTGAAATTGTGCAGGCCAAACTACCACTTTGTCTTACAAATAATGAAATATTAGATCTCAAAATGATCCTATGGTATAGTCTCCTACCCCAATATATCAATCACTAATCCAACTAAGATGATTTCTAGAGTATGTCTTGATACCAACCAACTTTGTCATTCCATTATTGCTATTTCAGTGAGCATGTCAGTATCTCTACAGCAAACTTCCAAAATACCACCACCTGATTCCCTTGACTTCTCTCTTAATTCTTATCCCTTCCTTCTCTGTGCAGTATTTGCAGTGATCTTTCTAAAGTTCAAAGGTCTTTTATTTAAACTCTTTAAGGTCTTTTTACCACTCACAGGACAAAGCCTACAGTCTTCACAGAAAAAGGCATCTTTTTAGGATTTGGCCCCCGTTTACCTTTCCAGCCTCATCTCTTACCATCCCTCCTTCCTCTCTCTGAACTCCAATCTTCCAAGCCTAATTCTCAACCCCTGGAAGATCTCTTTATCCTCTTACCTCTCATTGTTTCCCCTTGCCCAGGTAACTTCCTCTTCCTGTTGACCTTGACTTATAAATCCCCTCTTCCTGGGCTCTTTTCTCACAAACACTTCTAGAAAATAAAGTTGGGGACCTTTCATATATTTCTCTTTTGGTGTCCTTCTTACCTACCAACGTGTCTTAGTACACAGTCAATATTCGATAAATATATCTCTTTAAAATGAGTAACGTCGTTAGAAGACAAGGTTCCTTTCCCTTCCAACAGTATTTCTGTATGCACTACCTTATGCAATATTATATCAGAGACCAACAAACTCATATTCTGAAAATGTGCATTAAAATAAAGACCTCTTTTTATCTTCTGTGTGTAAACATTAAACCCTTAGGGGAGAGGGACAATGTTTATTTCATCGTTACTTTTAAGGCACCTTATACAAATAAGTGTGTAATTACTTTGATGTTGGGCAATGGTGGCGGTGGTGGTGTTGGTAGTGGTGACAGGACAGACAGCCCTGTGCTGATGATCAGAGACTGAGGATAAAATTTTCAAAGGCGTGAGATGCACTTCTTTTTTTTTTTTTTTTTAATTTTTTTTTTTCAACGTTTATTTATTTTTGTGACAGAGAGAGACAGAGCATGAACGGGGGAGGGACAGAGAGAGAGGGAGACACAGAATCAGAAACAGGCTCCAGGCTCTGAGCCATCAGCCCAGAGCCTGACGCGGGGCTCGAACTCACGGACCGTGAGATCGTGACCTGGCTGAAGTCGGACGCTTAACCGACTGCGCCACCCAGGCGCCCCTGAGATGCACTTCTAACTATGTCATATAACCCTTAGATAATTCAGAGGAGTTGATCCAATCTGACTCCAGCACATACAGTCATGGACTCCACTATTTCACATGTCTTTGTTCCGAAAAGCAATGCATTTCCAATGTGAATTCAGCCCAAGTCTTTTTGTTTTTTTCTTGAAAATCTTCCCATTTGTCCTAGAGGTGATACACAAGGAACGCATTCTCTAAGAATACATCCTAACTAGGATGTCTTCAAATTATAGGAACAAACCACATTTTGCTTCCAAACACCTCCAGAACATTTTACAATTTACATTAATTAGACAAACTGGGTGGTGTTCTAACAGGTACATTAATCTGACTCCTCCTTGGAGTGAATCAAGTAATTAAGATTAAGGCTATTGTCAGAATGGGGAAGGAACTCTTCCCCATGGTGAATTACATCTCTGTTTGTGATTAACCTCTTTCCCAACAGGTTTTTATAAAACAAACCCAATGGGCCTCTGAATAAAAGTGTGTATTTTTTATCCTCTGCTGATTTGGGGCCTCTACTGGGACAAGTATTATACAGCGTTATCTGTTGTTCAGAGTTGGAGAGAAAAAAAAGTGACAATCCTATTAACAAGAAAGGCTAAGTCAGAGATTCTTATATTGGGAAGTTCATATTAAGCAATTCCAGGCATGCAACCGTTTTTAAATTAATTCACAAAGGCAGCCCAAGTGTATTATACTTACCATTACAGTTTTTCTCTACCTATTACTGCATGTACTTGTCCATTACTTTTTGTCACTCCTTTTACCAGGAGGGAAGTTTAAAAAAACTTGAATGCTAACTAAAAGTTTAATATTTCCCCTATATTTTAAATACCAGTTGTCCGAAACCAAATCTCTGGACTTTAGCCTCTCTGCTGATCTCAGAGGCAGATGGACACATTGGTCAAGCAGTAAGTCTTTGGAGTGGATAGCTGGATTACAGTATTTGCCCTGGGACTAACCAATTACGTAACCTTGATTAACCTCTCAGAGTTTCCACTTCCTCTCTACAAAAAGAATGATAACAGTACCTACTTCATAAGTCTATTGTGAGGATTGAGATAATTAACAGGAGCTAATAATGTGAGAAGTGAGATAATGAAATGTATTAATGAACTTTGTGCTTCACATGGAGTAAGCACTCAACAATATTTTGACATTATCACTGTTACGTGATAACATTTGTCCCCTTTATGTGTGTGTAATGTGGTCTGCTTCACTAAAAAGACTATCTATAACAGATCTATCATTATTATCAGAATATTATTTCTAATACGTTTTAAGAAGTTTAATGTTATCCATATGGAGATGAGTATCTAATGTTATGCTTCTTGTGGACATCAATAGATCCTGATTTGACTGAATGACAGGTGGAAAAAGAAAGTACTTAAGCGCCACCTGGTGGCATGTTCTTGACTTTGGTTCCTGCTATCTCCACTACCACTATTTTCACAAATCCCATAAAGATCATGCAAAATGAAGTCTTGGCCCATTAAGTTAATTAAGCACTACTCGGCACCATGGTGCGTATGACCCAATATAAGAATTTTCATGATCCAAAAATGAGACTAAATTTAGAGTAACATCTCTCCTTTAACTGTGAATTTAGTCACAGCCAAACTCTTATTAGAATGATTTTAGACTATGTGATTTCTGGGGTAGGCACTCCAAAATTAACTTTTAAATTGAATGTTCACATAATCTAAAACACTTATCCACCGTTCATTAAAATTTAAATAATTTTTTTTCTCTGATGCCAGCACTCCCCGCCAAACTATGAATTCAACTTCCTCACCAGCATCTGTCCTACACCAAAGCACAGCAGGGTATCGAGTCGTTAATATGGGGTGGTTTTTTTTCTCACTTTTCCCCTTAGCTTTCGAGATTCTGCATATATAATAGCTCTTCCCTAGTACTGCAAGCCAGCTGTGACACAGTGACAAGATGCAGCCAAGTGGATCGATAATAATAATAATCCAGCCACCACATAGGCAGGGCCATAAGTTTCATTGACTTTAGTGGGCAATTTGTGCACTTTGTGCAATGTGGCCACATATGTCTGGGACTAGAAGGGGAAAGATGGCAGTATGTCCATTAATGCAGGTGGTGGCAACCAATTAGTGAAGTTAGAATAACCTTGTCCAAAGATTCATATTTCCAAAGGTACTACAAGCGTTGCCATTGGATGTGCTTTCCTTTAAATGGGAAGTTCTGACCATAAATGGACAGCCCTCTCGTGGTCCAATTAAGTTGCCTCTTTAACCTTTACTTTTTTTTATAAGTTGGATGAGTTTAGTTATAGTCTTTAGCTACTACGGAAGAACCTGGTTAGTTCTCATATTGAGAAGGTGTACAAGTGCCTAAGAATAATGTTCTGAGGGTTCACTAAAGTGAGTCTGATTTGGAAACTTCCCAAAGAAGCTGATTACATGAACTACCATTATGGCTCATAATGTCCCCCATCTATTCCCTCCTCTCCATTCCCAAGGCTGACACTCTGGTTTACACTCTCATTATTTCTTGCTTGAGCTATTTTAAGAGTCCCTTAACAGGTGCCCCAGTCTCAAATCTTTATCCCTCAAATCTGTATCATACGGTGTAGCCTGAAGAGTGTTCATGTAATGAACTTCTTATATTGTCATCTTCCCACCCCAAACTGCCATTTTGTAAAGACAAAATTCAATGCTTATATATATATATATATATATATATATATATATATATATACAAAAATATATGCATGTGTATACACATATGTATATATATTTCTTTGAATTTATTTCAAATATTTTTATTAAAACAGGTTGACCTTTTCTCATCAATATTTTCTACTACTGATAGGGTATAAATACACATATACATACACAAAAATGCATTAATACTAAAAAAATCTAAATTCTTATTCTGGCATTCACAGTCTACCATGGTCCTATCCATCTTGCCAACATTGCTATTGTCATAACACTCCCTTAGCTACCTTCGAATCCTCAAACTCACTTTATCATTATTCCCAGACTGATAACATATTAGTGGAAAAAAATTAGGCTTTGAGCCAGACAGACTTGGATTTAAAGAACAATTCACCAACTATTATAATAAGCTATTTTAAGGAAGCTATTCATTACATCTGAACTTTTGTCTCTTCATCATGAAATAGGAGTAACAATGTATTTCTCACAAACTGGTTTTTAAGACTGAATTAAATAGTTTGGGCTCATAGTATTCTTGTTAGTTCTTTCTCTCTCCATTTGATCTGTATCTAAGAGCATTTTATCTATTTTTCTTTAAGAACATTTTAACATTTTCTATATAGTAGTAAAGTTTGTTTATACCTTGCAATTAACAAACTCCAGGTCAGATATGGAAAAGAGCTGGCATCCCTATTGCCTCATACTATTCCCATGTTCATAATCTACTTTCCCCAGATCAATGAGACCTCAGAATGCTTCCAAAAAAGAAAAAAAAGAAAAAAAAAGCTCAGAATTAGTCTGCTCTAACCACCATAAAAAAAGGGGGGGGGGGCAATGCAGACTTAGACTAGGTATGGCTAGGAATATCAGCATCAGAGCTGAAACAGAAGGTACCCAGCTCCCTAAACAAGGATCCCTTCCACTCTACCACGTTGCACCGATGGACTGATGCACTCATGTTCTTAGAAGCCCCAAGGGCTATATGAAGGAATTAAATGCAGTGAAGTGCACCAATTGACTGATTTAATATAGGAACATATGTTGATAGGGAAAGGGAAAGGGAAAGGGAAAGGGAAAGGGAAAGGGCTGAGAAAAAAATCACGTCAGGTATATAAGTGATGTGCCTTCAGATCAGAAAATGTCCCTGGCTTCGGATTCTTTGTCTCCCTGTCTCTCTGCCCCTCCCCACTCGTGTTCTTCTCTCTCTCTCTCTCTCTCTCTCTCTCTCTCTCTTTCTCTCTCAAAAGTAAACATTTTAAAAAAGGCGGCACCTGGGTGGCTCAGTCAGTTAAGCGTCAGACTTTGGCTCAGGTCACGATCTCTCAGTTTGTGAATTCAAGTCCCGTGTCGGGCTGTGTGGTGACAGCTCAGAGCCTGGAGCCCGCTTCAGTTTGTGTCTCCCTGTCTCTTTGCCCATCCCCCATTTTTGTGCTTGCATTCGCGTTTTCTCTCTTTCTCAAAAATAAGAATAAAAAAAAAGAACGACAATGTCCTTCTACATATAAGGAAGTTCTCACCTTCAACTCTTAAACTGATTCTTTGAGACTTTGATCAATTTTGTGACCATCTAAAGCAAAAGCACTATTATTAGCAACCAGAGGATGGATGTGAGTCTGAGTGATGCCAAAAGATTCTCAGTATGGTCTCAGAAAATCATTCATAACAAAAGCCCACTCTCCAAACTGATAGTCTGAAAGTCTACAAATTAGTTATCGGTGGCCCATCTGCTAACAGCCCTACTGTACTGAGAGAGGGTGAATGGCAGCTCTTCAGTAGATACAACGGGGGAGTAGCCAATTAGTGAAATGGTAATATGCTCTTTTGTGATTTTTCTGGACCTTGGTAAAGGAATTGTTTCTCTAACATGAACTCATAGAAAACGACCTTGTCTTGCTTCAAAATGCAGATTCTATGATACTATGCTCAGATCCTCATTCTATATAGTCAAGCATCCTTTAAGAAATATCATTCTAAAGCTATAGGTACCAATCTTGCAGTTACATTATGTCACTCGCAGACATTTTATATATAGACACGTACATATATGTATGTATTGTGTGTGTGTGTGTGTGTGTGTGTGTGTGTGTGTGTGTGTATGCGCACATGTGCGTGTGTTCCCAACAAAAGAAACTGGTGATACATGCCTCATTTAACAACTTTTCAAAAGTCTTCTTTGGAGAAGAGCTGCATAAATTAGTCTGATTACTGGAAATTGTGATATGCCTAATTGACAAATTGAAAGTAAAATGATGGAGTAGACAATACTTTCCCCAAATAGTTCACCACCTAGTCACACATATAAACATATATGTATGTGACCTCCTTCTGACAATGAGTTTGAATGGAACCTCCTCTCAAAAAACAGGGACCACAAGTTTAAGAAAAGCCACATAGTGGATATTATAGTTATCATCAATAGAAGGTATCAACATAAATTACAGTTATAATATTAAATAAGAAATAAATTCCCAGCAATGAAATGAGTTATACAGTTGGAAGGGTTGAAAGGGAAGCTCATTATCTAAAACCAGGTGCTATAAGAGAATTGACTGGGCACAAATTATGTTAAATTTACTTATAGATATGTTAAGTCCAAAGCCTCTGTGGAACATCTTTGTTGTAGACACATCAGCTAAGCAATTGAATAGAGTTGGGAACTGAGGAAAGCTGTGGTCTGGATTAAAGTTTCTGAACCTTGGCACAACTGACATTCTACCTCCTTATTCCTTCATTATGGGACGCACTATAGAGGTTTAGATCATCCACAGTCCTTACACACCAGATCCTAGTTAACACCCCATTCCTCCAGTTGTGACAACCAGAAATGTCTCCAAATACGTGTGGTGGGGGTGAAATCTCCCTGGCTGAGAACCACTGGTTTAGGCACATATGTGAAAGTCATAGTTGTACAGGTAGGATTGCAGCCAATGAGAAGGTTACGCATATAGAGAAGTAAATTGTGAGATACAGAAAAAAATCATTAGAGTATACATGACAGGGGGTGGTGGTGGTAGCTACAGAAATCTGACCTAAGAGGTAGAGGAGAGACCAAGAATACGTTTTCTTTTTAAAGCTGAAAAATTTTTCAGAAAAAGGTCATTTGCTCTAGAGAGACCAAATAACTTAAAGATAGAAAAGTATTCATTTGATCTGTGAAATAAAAAGATCATTATTAACTCAATGAGTCCAGGTTTAGTGGATTGGTCAGGGAAGAAATGAATTGCAATAACGACAGAGAACATTGATTATTTCTTAAGGAATGTAGCATATAAAGAGAGTAGAGAAGCATATAGCCAGACAGAGACTCAGAGAAGATTGATTTTATATATTTTTATTTATGTGTTTTTAGTGATAGGAGAGATAAAAATGTTATAGGGGAAAAAGAACAGAAGTGTGTATAACAAAAGAAGCTGAAAAATTGGGTTTGGGGATTCTCATGGAACAACACTAACTTTATTGTTTTAAATCTTATTATACAAAGTGACTGTAACCAGACAGGGAAGCGTGATGTCTGGGTTACAGTGCTGATTTTACTATGAACCAACAGCATGACAGGTGTCCTTATTTAAAAGGCTCCATTTTTGATCATATGAAAAATGAAGCATTTACAAAATAAAGGAACATTAAGAACTTAAGGTCAAAAGAAAATGTCAAATCGGTGAAAGAAAAGGACAATGCCTAGAGACAGCAAGATTGGATGCTATGGGCAAGGAGTAATATTAAATCAAAACTCGATCAGCCCAATTATAGCTCAACGCAGTCACTTCTTTATGGATTTATTTTTTGCCTTGAGAACTATAACCTGTGCAATAACCACACTTTTTTTTGGAAATTAAGAGATTTTGCTTTTTAAAAAAGATACAGAGATCTGTGAAATGCTGTTACTCCTTCACAGCAATGAT
This sequence comes from Panthera tigris, assembly GCF_018350195.1. NCBI lineage: Eukaryota > Metazoa > Chordata > Mammalia > Carnivora > Felidae > Panthera > Panthera tigris. The sequence continues at coordinate 42,708,912 of NC_056661.1, read as the reverse complement.
CAATTTTAGACTGCTAGCATTGGCCCCTGGTTCATTATACTTCCAACCTCAAACATAATTTGGGAACATTTTATTTTTTGCAAAAAAGAATAAGAAGGAGAAGCTATAGGAGGATCAGGAGGAAGAGGAGAAAAGAAATAATTACTCCTCAATGTATGCACATTTTTGGAGTTCTGGGAGTTAGATCCTTTCAAAATACTAGAGTATCAAGGAGTCACATAAATTCTGTGACTCCTTTTTCTCCTATTTAAGATGAGGAAAGTTGATACCATGGTCTGTAGAGTCCCTTTAGTGTTGAAAACTAAATTATTATTATTTTCATATGCCCTGGAACCCCCATAAACTTTTACTCTCGCAGTAAATTTTAGTGGCTGAAGTTATGGTAAGGCTAGGTCTGTGTGTGTGTGTGTGTGTGTGTGTGTGTGTGTGTGTGTGTGTAATTAGGCATTTTAGTTAAGCCAGGCGATTTGAGTATATTAACTTTTTAAACCATAAAATCATCATCTAGTGCCCTGAGGCAGCAATTTACTAAATGGTATTCTAAGTAGCCTGGAAAATTTAATGGGGCCTCTGAAAAATGACCAAAGGCTTTGGGCTGGAAACTGTCCTTAAACTGTCCAGCATAAAATCATGTTGGCACCAAAGATGGCAGCCATTAACAATGTTTCATATATAACGTATATGTAGCCACAAACATTTTGGTGATTTATCCCCAACAAAATGTGCATTTGCTGACGTGGAAGAGCAATCGTCGGGGAAAATGGCGCTGTAATGTATGATTTGATATGTCTTCCAAATCAAGCTGCCATGAAATAAAAAAGAATTTTCCCAGGGGCTGGCTGGCTCGATCCATGGAGCATGCAACTCCTGATCTTGGGGTTGTGGGTTCAAGCCCCATGTTGGGTGTAGAGCTTACTTAAGAAAAAAATAAATTTGTCCACATGAATCAATCAAATAAATGCCCATTTACTTTAGCGAAAGATTTTGTAAGAAAAAGATGACAAGTAATAATATCAGAGTATGTGATAATATTGAAATACAGTAACTCAGAAGTAGCCAAGCTTTTGGCTTCACTTGAATTTCATAGAAAAAATCTCAACAAATGGTCAAGAAGTAAAAAAATATTACCAGAGTTATCACCTTATAATAAGAAATGTGCAGAACACCTGTGTGGCTCAGTCGGTTAAACGTCCAACTTCGGCTCAGGTCATGATCTCACAGTTTGTGAGTTCAAGCCACACATCAGTCTCTGTGCTGACAGCTCAGAGCCTGGAGCCTGCTTCGGATTCTGTGTCTCCCTCTCTCTCTCTCTCTGCCCTTCCCCTGCTCATCCTCTGTATCTCTCTCTCTCAAAAATAAATAAACCTTAAAAAACAATTAAGAAAAAAGAAATGTGCTCCACCTTACTATTCACACAATGGATAAAAGAAATAAAGATTTAAAAGACAATCCATTACAAAATGTGTGTTAATCAATAAAAGATACATTATTTTAGAGTGAAAAAGTCACTGAAGAAAGGTGTGTGAAGGCCCGATTTTTATATCTGTTTATTAGCTTTATGTCTCCTTCTTTACCATCTCCTTTGATTGAATTCGTATTTACTTCCCATAGAGTATTCATTCAATTATGGGTGAGTATACTCTCCTCAAACACAAGAGCTCAATCTTAACTAAAACGGAGTTTGGTATAAACTCCAATTCATGGCCACAGGGATCCATTTGTGTAACCACTACATTACGCTGGCTAATCACTACATTGGCCAATCACTACATAGCACTGCGGTGTCTTTGAGATCAATTCAGGGATGGTTCAGTGAGCAGAGAGCTCAGTACTATTAGTAAATTTAAATCGGAAAGCACAGAGCCTCAGTTCCACTGGCAGCCATCTTGTGAATAGGGTGAAAATATAAAACCAGTATTTGGAGAAAGACCCATAGCAATCACAGAGAAGTCAAGCTCTTATTAAACCAGAGACTATCCCAATCTACGTCTCGGCTTCAGTTTACATGCACCAATTAATCTGTTTAACTGTTTAAACCATTTTGAACTACCTTTATTTGCAGTCAAATGTATCCTTAATTACTAAAACGACTTAAGATGAGCTCTTAATTTCATTGACTTGAACTTGAATTTCTTCATATGGAAATGAAGATATGAATCTCTTGTGTATATTAATGATCTTATATGAATAGCCAACCAGACATGTGAAAATACTTTTTAAAATATTTTAATGCATGTAAGATATTATACAAAAGAAAACGATTATATATATTTAGGCCCTTTATTTTCCTGTGTCCTACTGGTTGTTCTTGCCAGATGTGTACTCTACAAAGTGAGGTGTAAAATTGAGTTATTGGACATAAAAAGTGAATTTTCTCTAGTATGTTCCACTAAGGGCTGTGAGAAGAGTCTGTCTCTTGATCTGCATTTACTCTGAAAATTCCACATCAAGGAAAATCCTAATACATTCTAGCAGGGGCATAAGAACAATTTTGTCACTCCACAAAGCTCTGAATTACAGGATCCTATAAAAGTTGTGCCACCTTTTATAGACTACTATGTACTGCTTTGCAGTTTCATTAAAAGATGCTAAACGGTTCTTATATTGAGAGATATTTTTGAATCTCTGCATATCAGCATACTCAATGTCATAAAAGACCAAAACTTTTACTTTTTGAAGTTATTCTGGAGAATGCACAGACATATATACAGTTTGCAGACATCTCTGTGTTTGTTCTTAATTATGTTTGTGGCAGATTCTTTCACGTTTTCACCTCTTCTTCCCCCAGTAATGGAATTATACATCCAAACCTAAACTGTAACTTCGCAACACTGTTCATCCCCCTTGACCCTGGATATAACTTTGCGAACTGCTCTGACCTACGTGAAGCTGGCAGATGTCACAGTAAGTGACTTGAAATGTGTGATTAGACTTATCCTACTGTACTTCTGCCTCTGATGAGAACATGCCAAGCTCTCTTTTTGGGTGTAAGAAAAGCATATAAATGAGAGCCAAACCACCCAGCCAAGTCCAGCATAGATCAGCAGAGTCATCCAGCTAAGCCCAAAGACCAACCAACCCACAGGCAACTCAGAGATACATGAGAAATAATAAACAATTACTGCTTTAAGCTAATAAATTTGAGGAGATTTATGCATTATTTTGCAGCACTGAAAATGCATCCAACTATGTGTTTATGTGCATGCATATATGTGTGCCTGACATTGTGAGGTATATGAATATATATAATCCATTGTCCCTAGACTGCAGTATTAACTCCAAAAAAGCAAATGGATGCAAATGAGAACAATTAACAGGAGGATGTCACAAGTTTCTAAAGACCTTGAAAGCCAACACTGATTTCTTCACCATTATGCCTTTGTTGTCTAGCATATATTTTGAGTTGCATGATACCAACTGGGCATCACTCGTCATGAAAGGGGTAAGTGATAGAGTCTACAACCAAATGCCCTTGTTATTAGTTGGTCATGACTAACTGGAATCAAAGGGGGGTGATTTTGACATAATTTCTTTATTTTAGGTTTAATATTGATACTTTTTTTTTTTAATTTTTTTTTCAACTTTTTTTTTTTATTTATTTTTGGGACAGAGAGAGACAGAGCATGAATGTGGGAGGGGCAGAGAGAGAGGGAGACACAGAATCGGAAACAGGCTCCAGGCTCCGAGCCATCAGCCCAGAGCCTGACGCGGGGCTCGAACTCACGGACCGCGAGATCGTGACCTGGCTGAAGTCGGACGCTCAACTGACTGCACCACCCAGGCGCCCCTAATATTGATACTTTAAACTCTATCTCTGGAATGAGAGAAGTTCAGTTTATACTCCCTTCAGAAGGCTATCCCCGTGGATCAACATAAAACTTTTTTTTTGTTTTTGAATGCAGTAAGTTGTTTTATGTCCTCATAATCTCTCTTCTCCCACAGCATTCTTTGTAACCCCTTAGGTGCCCTCATGTTTACGAGTCTAAACAATAATTGGAATTTTAACATTGAGAGTAACTTTTTGCTAGCATGTTTCTTCATTAGACTAAAGAGTATCTGTTTTTACCTGATTGCAAAAAAATATTAGTAACATTAAAGACTACATTTTATTATGGTATCAGATGTCACCTATAGGAAAATGTGGAGAAGGAGGAAAAAAATAATATACAGGAAAAATCAGAAACATCAGTTAAAGTTATGATAACATAGCTGTATTTGCTAATCTATCTATGTACACACAAACACACACACACACATCGTTTTTTTGTTTTTGTACAGCCAGTCTTCCAAATATACCTGAACTATGTCTGGTATAGCCCTAGCAAAAAGAGTTTTCAGTAAATTGTCCAAAGTTAAAGCCTAGGAAGATTTTTGTTTCAAGAATGACTCATGCATACATGGTATAATGTACTATTGATACATATGATTGTGGAGGCTGACAAGTTCAAAATCTGCAGGGTCAGCTTGCAGGACGGGCATCCAGGGAAGAGTTAATATTGCAGCTCAAGTCCAAAGACATCCTGCTGTCAAAATTTCCTCTTCCTCTAGGGAGATCTGTCTCATTTTCCATTAAGGCCTTCAGCTGATTGAATGAGGCCCACCTACACTATGGAAAGAAATATGCTTCACTGAGAGGCTACATATTTCAATATTAAGAAATACTTTCGCAGTAATATTCATGTTAGTGTCTGACCAAGTATTTGGGTACCGTGGCCTAGACAAGTTGACATAAAATTAACTCACAGGACAGACTACGGATAGCAAAGAGCAAACACAATTGCCTTCACAAAGTAAAGAATTAGGTTTGTGAATGTTAGGTAATCCATAATTAGTGTGAAATATTTTTAATTCAAATCAAAATATAAGGGAATATAAAATCATCTTTAGACAGTGCCAAAATCATGTAAAACTGAAAACACTCAGGAAAAAAATCACAGGTCAATAATTACCAGTTTCTTCAACAAAGCAGGGAGGAATACACGATGGGAAAAAGACTGTCCATTTAACTAATGGTGTTGGGAAAACTAGGCAGCAACATGCAAAAGAATGAAACTGGACCACTTTCTTAGACCAGACACAAAAATAAATTCAAAATGGATTAAAGACCTAAATGGGAGACGTGAAACCATAAAAATCCTAGAAGAGAACACAGGCAGTAACCTCTCTGACATCAGCTGTAGCAACTTACTTCTAGATATGTTTCCTAAGGCAAGGAAAACAAAAGCAGAACCGAACTATTGGGATTTCATCAAAATAAAAAGCTTCTGCACGGCAAAGGAAAGAATCAACAAAACTAAGACGCAACCTATGGAATGGGAGAAGATATTAGCAAATGACATATCTGATAAGGGTCAATACCCAAAATACATAAAAACTTGTAAAATTTAACACCCAAAAGGCAAATCATCCAGTTAAAAATGGACAGAAGATGGAGCGCGTGGGTGGCTCAGTGGGTTAAGCATCTGACTTTGGCTCAGGTCATCATCTCATGGTTCATGGGTTCAAGCCTCATGTCAGGCTCTGTGCTGATAGCTCAGAGCCGGGATCCTGCTTCAGATTCTGTATCTTCCTCTCTCTCTGCCCCTCCTCCACTCATTCTCTCTCTCTCTCTCTCTCTCTCTCTCAAAATTAAATAAAACTTTAAAAAAATGTTTCAATGGGCAGAAGACATGAATAGACATTTTTCCAAAGAAGATACACAAATGTCCAACAGACACCGGAAAACATGTTCAACATCATTTTTCATTAGAAAAATTCAAATCAAAACTATAGTGACATATCACCTCATACCTGTCTGACTGGCTAAAATCAACAACACAAGACACAACTGGTGTTAGATGTGCAGAAAGAGGAACGCTCTTGCACTATTGGTGGGAATGCAAGCTGGGATAGTCACTATGCAAAAAAGTATGGAGGTTCCTCAAAATGTTAAGAACCGAACTACCTTGGGGAGCCTGGGGAGCTCAGCTGGTTAAGCATCCAACTCCTCAGTTAGGCTCAGGTCATGATCTCATGGTTTGTAAGTTTGAGCCCCACGTTGGACTCTGCACTGATGGCGTGGAGCCTGCTTGGGATTCTCTCTCTCCCTCACTCTGTGGTCATCCTCAGCTCACACTCTCTCTCTCTCTCCCCAAAATAAATAAATAAACATTAAAAAATCCAGTAATTTCCCAACTACGTATTTACCCAAAGCATACAAAAATACTAATTAGAAGGGTTACATGTATCCTGCTTTTTATAGCAGTGTTATCTACAGTGGCCATATTATGGAAACTGCCCAAATGTCCACTGACTGCTGAATGAATAAAGAAGATGTGGCGTGTACACACACACACACACACACACACACACACACACAGAATGGACTATCCCTCAGCCATAAAAAATGAAATCTTGCCATTTTCAAGGACATGAATAGACTAGAGAGTATTATGCTAATCAAAATAAGTCAGAGAAATATAAACAGCATATGATTTCACTCATAGGTGGAATTTAAGAAAAAAACACATGAGCAAAGGGGGGGAAAAAGAGGCAAACCAAGAAACAGACTCTTAACTACAGGGAACAAGCTAACAATGACCAAAAGGGAGGTGGGTGGGGTGATGGGTGTAATAGGTGACAGGGTTAAGGAAGACACTTGTAATGAGCCCTGGGTACTGTATGGAAGTGTTAAATGACTGTATTGTACACCTGAAGCTAATATTACACTGTATGTTAACTAACTGGAATTCAATAAAAATTTTTAAAAAATAATAATTACTCGTTATTTTCTGGATCATAGGCTTCAATTTTTTTCCTATTTGTGTAAATATTACCTACATGCCAGTTTCCCCTTTGGCTTCACATTCATACACAGTATCAGTGCCATATAGAATAAAACACTTAAAGTTCTCCTACAGAATACATGAATCTTAAATATCAGCAGAGTATCATCCTTATTGTGATGTGTTATAGTCAAAAGAAAAATACAAACTTTCTATCCTCAGTGGGATTTTCTTCCTGAAAAACACTGAAAGTCTATTATAAAGCTTGTCATAAAAATCTCTCCCTCAGCCTTAGATTATCCTATAACTATCTAGTGATCCAATGCGAGGCATGATGTTATTATAGAAAACTCACATCCTCTTGCAAAAAAGAAATCTCAGTAAGACCTAAAGAAATAATAGTGGTCTTATTTCATATTTGTCCTTTTCTAGAAGAAGATGAAGGCTATCTTAGACTCATTCAAGTTCTCAAATATAAACCAATTTGTCAAAGAATTTCCAACACTTCTAGGTGGAATGTAGCTTCTCTGGGTCACCCAACCACTTGAGTATTATGTTTTTGTTTTTCAGAACCTCTCAGTAAAGGGACTCACCCTAATGCTCTTTTGACATCTTATTGTTCAATATTGTCACTCAGCAGTATTTGCTGTTATAAAAAGTTCTAGTCTGGTTAAAAGGGCAATCATAACATTCTGACTTGTGTACTGTATTTAAGGACAGGATAAAATGCTCGAAATTTTTAAACATATAGGTGAATATGATAAAACAGTTTTATTTTTTTTTAACTAGGGCTCAAATACTGTGGAGTAGTAATAATTACAACTAACATTTATTGAGCATTTATTAGGTGCCAGACACTGCAAACTCCCTGAAGGCATGGGCTTTTCCTTTATTATTCATCATATCCACCCAATACCTAAAGTATTATCTGGCTTATAATAACATAGGCATTTAAAAATACTTACAGAATAGATGGAAATATTATCTCATGTAATTCTCAAACCAATTTCTGAGCTACATCCATTTTGTTCCTCATCTTTAATATAAGGTAACTGAGTCTAACTAGTTAGTTGAATTGTTGGGAACAACTAATTAATAGAACTGTTGGGATTAGAACTCACGTATGTCTGAATCCAAAGACTGTTCTCAACCTCTATGCCACACTGTTCTTGAACTCTCACAATGTACAAGAGACAAAGTGAGTGTACCAAAAACTTATGAATTAAATTATGTTGACAGTCCAGAATAATTCAGGTCATCATGGACCCTACTGAATGTAATGAAGATATTTATGGTTAAGCCAGACATTAAAGGACAAATATTATGATTTCATTATATTAGCTAGCTAGAACAGTCAAATTCATAGAGACAGTGAGTAGGAAAGAGGCTAACAGGACTGGGGCTAAGGGAAGAATGGGGAGTTAGTATTGAATGAATACAGAGTTTCAGCTTGGGATAATGAAAAAGTTCTGGATATGAATGGCGGTGATGATTACACAACAAAGCAAATGTGCTTAATGCCACTAAATGGTACACTAAGAATGGTTAAAGTGGTAAATTTTATGTTATATATATTTTATCACAATAATTTTTGTAAAATATTCATGTTTTAGAAGACAGTGGATAAACGCTGTGTTTAAGAGATGTGCTTGTAAGATAGTGGTTTTGGTTAAAAGAAAGTTTAGTGAGGTTAAATAAATGTCAGAATTATGAAGAAAAAATTTAATGATTAACTTTAAATCTATTTTATTTTTAAGAGTGTGTATTTTACAGGGAACAATGTAGTCCCTCTTTCTCTCCATGTTCTGTTTCACAAATTTTCCATGCTTTCTAGCAGCGCTTGACCTTCTGGTGAACAAGAAAATCTTTAAACCTACTATCATTTATGGGCCCTTTCCACAAAACTCACACATATACATATATAAACAATTCTGTATAAAAATTCACTTGATTTAAAGGCACCATGAGGCCCTAGCTAGTGCACTTGACCTTCATGACAAAAGATCATATCTTAGCCCCTGCACTCTGATGCAGGATTGTTTTTCCCCCATTGACTCATGTCTAAAGGGAGGAGATGGGAAAATACAGGCTCCTACTGGGCGGAACGCAGAGTGAGCTACAAATCATTCCAAATACAGGTACCCCTCACTTTTTGAAAGTTTGAGTACATGACTTTGATTTTACAAAACGTCTACCTCAGTACTTATTGTCAGTACCCCAAAATAAATCCAAAGACGATTTTCCCTTTTGTCAAAAAAAAGGCAAAAAAGCAAAAAGAGCATTCAGTGTCAGTTTTTACAAGGTATTACAGAGGCTGCGCACACCCTGAGCACTGAGAGAGGCCCCAAACAAGCTCGTTCCAAGGGAATCACACAGCATCTCAGCATTAAGCCACCATAGTTTTGAACTGTGAGAGCCACCTGTGCTTTATCTCGATTTATTTTGTGCATCTGTTAGCAAAATGTGTCCTATCAGAAAAGCCTGAGAGAGGTTATTTTTGGGGCTTGGGAATGTTCAAAAATTTTTCCTTATAAATTAGTAATAACTGCATCTTTGCTTTACACCCTTACAGCCGATAAACTGCAAGGGCAGAAAGCAAAGGAACCTTCTACTTTTGAATAGCAAGGGGAAACCTGTAGCTTAATAGACCAAGTATCTACAACATTAACAGGCCACCAGGCCTTTGCCAACCTTACAACACTTGATATTTAAAATATTTCTACACTTATCTTGGCCTCTATATTGAACCTGCACTTACCATTCCAACATTTTATGCTTTTTTTTTTTAACTTCTTTGCACTGTCCACAGGTTTTATCAATAGACCATTACCACACCTCAGGATTTGGGTATCTAAATAAGAAAGTCTGGAATTGAAAATCTCCAATGATAGAATTGTAGACGTCAGCAGCAAATCCACTTGGAATGTTCTCAGGTTTTTAAGGTGTAGGTGGTATGTGGGAAAGCTTTACCAGAACTCAATTAAAACAATATGCATAACTTTCTAAAATAGACAGACCAAAGGGTACCTCCTCTAAAATAGGAGCTTGTGTTACAACAGCTAGAGTTCATGATTTCAATATGTAGAAACCAGCTCTGACTCTCCCATGTAGAGTTAGGGGAATGGATTGCAAGCTTTCAGACTTAGTGACAGTAACAACGGGCAAAAGGAACAGCTTACAAAACAGGCAGTGACCCAAAGCCCTTCAGGGCCCAGTGATGGGAACAACCCAGCCAGGAACTGGATCATGGCACTGTGCAACTTGTAGGGGGCCATGGGTTGGGATTTACTATAATCGTTTGCTAGATGTTACCATGGCTGTACAAAACTGTCACATGCTAACCCAAATCAATTCTCACTATCCCCCAGTCTGTTTCACCTACTCAAGATTCAAAAACAGATTCTAGTTCTTTAGGAGACAGATGGCTATAGACAAGAAGAACTGATGGGATCAGAGGTATTCCCTAAAATTTTACACATCAATTTATATCTTTAACGTATTTGCCATATGCAATCTGCAATTAATGTTTTGAAAATCAAATTTATTATAGCAGCACTATTGACAATAGCCAAAGTATGGAAAGACCCCAAATGTCCATCAACAGATGAATGGATAAAGACGTAGTGTGTGTGTGTGTGTGTGTGTGTGTGTGTGTGTGTGTATACATACAATGGAGTATTACTCAGCAATCAAAAAGAATGAAATCTTGCCATTTGCAACTACGTAGATGGAACTAGAGGGTATTATGCTAAGTGAGCTAAGTGAGTAAGATAGACAATACTCAAAAATAAAAAAATAAAAAAAATCTGAGCATTTAAATCCTTCTCTCTTAAAATGCTTAACTGTAAATGTTTCTCCTTTTTTAACAGAGTTTACAACATTCTATGTGAATATTAAGTCTTTATGTCTTACATTGGCCTCCCTAGAACCACAGCCTGAGTGGAGGATTCTGGTTCAAGAGATTTTTTTTAGGGTTTGGGGTGGGGAAGGCATTTGCTCTCTGGAGACTGAGAATGAAGAAGCCTGGATAAAAGCAGGACAGACTAGCTTCCGTCTAATCATGCGGACAAGAGGCAGAAAGCTTAGCATCACAGTTAGCATCAACTAAAGGCAAAGTCATGCCTGTGAGTCATTACCCCAGAGCATACAGGTGGGGAAACCAGTGAGGAGCAAAGCCTACCAGTCAAAGTGCTGTGAGTTATTACCACAGATCACTTCAAGAAGTAAAGGTGGTTTGTGTATGACACCGTCTGTGCCCACCACACACAGAAAGCTTTAAAAATGCTAGCAAACTTTTGCTACCTTAAAACTCTATGACATCTATATACGAGCAAATCAGTCCCATTCTATTGCATGTGCTACAACCCAGTTTTTCAAGATGGATAGAGATTTGCTGCTATATAATCTTGACCATTAGCCAATGAGATACATAGCACACTTAAAAAATAAGTTCTGGAAATAAGTAATTCCAAATATCATGTAATTTTAACATTATATATGTAATAGAGTATAATGCTAAGTGTGCATGAATCTGTAAAATAAAACAATAAAAATGTTGCTCGGGATTGTAGTTTGGGGTTATGCTCTCTGCAACTCTGAAGCATTTATTTCCTCTTCCACTGAGGGTTACTATAAAGGATGCTGTAAGTTAACAATTATTTATTGAAGGCTGAGTACGGCCCGGATACTGTGCTAAGCTACATACATACACGTCACCTCTCATTCATCCCTTTCTCACCCCCGATTCTTTGAATCCAATGTTCTTATGCCCATTTAGAGAAAAGCAACAGATGTGATCATCTGTGGTCACTTGCCACAACTCTGGTAAAGGACACATCCAGAATTCAAACCCAGGAAGCGTCCAAGACAAAGGCCACATTTAAAACCACTACCATCTTTCATCCCTACTCCTATGCAGCACGGACAGACAGAAAGGTCCTTTATAAGGAAAGTCTGGAGCCAAAGGAACCCCACAGATTGCACAGGTTTTATTTTAGTTAGTAGATAGCAGAATTGTGTTTAGGTTAAAAATTTGGGCTCTAGAGTAAGCCTGCCTGGGTTTAAATCCCAGCTCCCTCAACTCATTACAAATAAACTGGGAGAATTATTTAACCTATGTGGGCTTCATTTTTCTCCTCTATAAAATGTAAACAATAGAAATCCTCACTGAATTGGTCTGAGGTCTTTATTTATTGATTTATGAAAAGGGCTTAGAATAGTGCATGGTATGTATCGTGATCTATAAACTGTAACTATTGTCTGTTTTGCATTTTGGCTCTCATTTCACAACTATAATTTTGGTATCTTCCCTACATGGCTATTTCTATCATCTGTGTCAAACCAATAACTTCCTTTTCATTAATTTTAGTATTCACTGTTTTCACTAACACTTTACTATCAATTAACTACGTCCACAAAAGAGAAAATGCCAAACATGATTAATGACCTTCATGTTATTCCAGGACTCCACTGGTTGCTGCTAACGCTGGATAAGACATGCAACCTCTCTGCCCAGGGTGGTTCTTGTTTTTTTTGACAGGTAACATTAAAAAAATGTTTAAATTGAAGCATACTTTGGAAAAGTTTATTTTACATAATTGTCCTCCTTAATCCAAAGGGAAATTAAGATTTCTTTCCTTTTCATAAAGGATAAGGAGCTATTCTATTTATTTATTTTTTTAAGCTTATTTCTTTATTTGTGCACAGAGGGCTGAGAGAGGCGGGGGAGAGAGAGAACCCCAAGCAGGCACCACGTTGTCAGCACACAGCTGAATGCAAGTCTCGATTTCACGAACAAATGGTGAGATCGTGACCTGAGCCAAAATCAAGAGTCAGACGCTTGACCAACTGAGCCACCCAGGTGGCCCGCACACTTGACCAACTGAGCCACCCAGGTGCTCTCAGAAGCTATTTAAGAAATTGATATGATAGTGGCTTTGGCAACAGTATAAACTAAATACAAAATTCATATGTTAAAACCTAATCCCGTGTAACTGATTTTGGAGGTGAGGCCTTTGGGAGGTGATTAGGTCACAAAGGTGGAGCCCTCATGAATAGAATTTGTGTCCTTATAAAAGAGACCCCAGAGGTCTCATTCTCCCCTTTTGCTATGTAGAGACACAACGTGAAGAGCCAGGAAGTGGGCCCTCCCCAGACACGAAATCTACTGGTGCCTTGATTTTGGACTTCCCAGCCTGGTGAACTATAAAAAAAAACCTCTATTGTTTATAAGACACCCAGTCTATCATTTTTTTAAAAGGAAAATAAAGAAGGGTATGGGGGTGTTTATGTGAGAAGAACCATGAGGCTGAAACCAGAAAACATCTTCAAAAAGAAGTATTCTCCTCCCATTTGACAGCCAAAAGGCAAAAAAATTTTCAGCCCCATTTGATTTCTAAGGCAGTTTCTTTTGAACAAAGAGGGGAAAAATCATGTTCTTCATCCTCATTCTCTTGAATGCATCGTAAATTAAGACCAAAGTAATGATGAATATGGAAATTAATCAAAAGGAAAACTATAGTTTTCACACACATATTTCTAAGTGAATTAATGATTTCCCTTTATTACAGTAAATGTGTCAAGACAGTAAAATGTGAGGAATAATTAAAAATGTAAGATTAAATGCTGTTGAAACTTTGCCCAGCCTTATTAATGCAACACTAAGCTTAAGCAAAAACCGGGGATAGAAATAGAAATTGTAAGAAAGTGTTACAGCCAGAAAATTTCAAATAAGTGTCTAAGAAAAAATGAACTAAATGATAATAGCTTTAAAAGAGAAGTCAAGGGAAGATACACAAGCAATTCAATTTTAAACATGGCCAAGGGCAGGGAATGTGCACATAAAGAATCGAGTGTAAGTAACTAAGAAAAATACTCGTGGTAATAAGTCAAAGGGTGGCTTTGAAAGAGAAGATTCAATTGTCTGCTAGCTAGCTTTTGGCATAGTGCCATAGAGGAAGACAGGCACTAAGCTTTCTGCATGGGTTAAAGTATATTTCTTAAGGAAGACAAGGTAGTCCAAATGTTTTGATTAAACGAGCTGCTTATCTTGGTCAAATAGGATCATTTTGGAAAACTGTACATACCTCTCCAAAATGGAACGAGAATAGGGCTATTCAGGGAACCAATGACTCAAAAATTCCTGTGGAAACAGGTGTGCTTACATTCATTTTTGAAAAATATATATGTTTACTCTCATTTGCATGGAACATATAGAAATGAAACACACAGGCTCTTCCCTTGAGGAGTTCATTACCTGGTACAGGTGTGAAGGAGCCCAGCGGAGGGAGGATCCAGCACGCTGGGGAAGTTAAAACAGTCTGCATAACTGAGGGGGTAGGATAAGAAGACAAGCGTTAAGTAGATGGGTTTCCAGGCAGAGAGGCTAGCATTGGCACAGACATAGAGCAGAGATGTGTTCCTAGGCAGGAACTAGTAACTGCGTGTTCCTGATTAACCGGAAATATAAGGTGGCAACCAGAAAAGTGGCTGAAAATGGAAAAGGCCAGAAATGCAGGAGAGAATCAGACAGTTAAGGACACTGATGTCATGCTAAGGAATCTGTACCAAAACCTACATATGTTGGAATCCACTGAAGAGTTATGAGCAGGAAAATGGAGTATGTTCAGAATTACGGCTTAAAAAAAAAATAAAGTTACTGTGGCAACAATGCAGAGGGAGGGGGCATATAGTAACGTTCAAGAGTTCATGTTCTTGAGACAGACAGAACTGGATCCAAACTACGGCCTTACTTTAAAATTGTAAACCCTAGACAACCCTCAGTGTGGTCATGTGAAAAAGTCGGGTAATAATAGCCATGCCTGAGGTTGCTTCCTGTAAGGTTTAAACGCAGTATCGTAAAGTCTTAGGACAGGGCCTGGCTCAGAATATATGGAAATTGAAGGCAGCTATTGTTATTATTGCTAGGAGTGCAGTGAAACCAGAAAATGGAGAAAAGTTAGCAGGCTACTGGAATAACGTCAAGGGGTGGGGTGGGGGTGATAAGAACCAGAACTAAGGAGGTGACACTGAGAACAGAGAGATTGTGAAGCTGTTCAGAAAGGGTTAAGTAGAGTGGAGGACTTTGAGTGACAGGAGGTTGGAAAAGGGAGAAACAGAAGATGAAAGTGAGACTTCCAGCGTGGGGAAATGAAGGAAGATGGTGAATGGCTCTCTTAACTATAGAGATTAGAAGCAATTGAAATCAGAAAGGCTAATGCGAGGGAGATTACAGTTTGTAAATCATTCTTAAACCATAAAATGTGACTTTATCTATGGGAGAGGAAACATATTTCTGAGAGATCCTTTACACACTCCATATTCTTCCCCAAACAGACATGTTAGAGGAGAAAAATGAGAGATGTGGAAAAATCACATACAGAGATAATGAATGTGCATTTTAAACTACAGTGAATTGATGCTTGAAGGATTATGTTGTCTAAAAATGATTTATAAAGATATTCAAGATCTTATTTACCTTTAAATATACTATTAATAATGCAATATTTTCTCCATGCTTGATTTCACTGATATTTTTTGACTATTTTAAAATTCCAGGAAACAAAAACCACCGTTATGGGTAATTATGATTCTTCAATTTGCTTACCTCAACACACAAACGACAGTTCTTTCAAGCAGCTATAAACAATTCAGTCTCAAGTATGAATAGGTTTAAATGTAAGAGATTTAATTTGCTAAAATTTTACAACACTTCCCAAGAAAATAACAGATTTAGCATTTTTACTAGATGACTTTTTCCCCCCATGGCACTTTAGAAGTCAGCCCTGTGCAATTTAATCTTTCAAAGAATCCTTCTGCTGATAAACTACAGAGAGTACCTGTGGCTGATTTGACCCAAACTTTTCAGTTAATAAATATGAGAGAGAGTCTTATAAAAGGAAATGCAATCAGGATTTTCACAGAAGGTTTTTCCTGAAGGGTAAAAATAATAGTGGTGTTTGACTCACTTTTATACCTGGGAGCAGAAGATGTCCTTGCAAAGTATCTTTTGGCAGAATTCTAGTTGGGCAGACTCTTCCCAAAGATAAGCAAAGCATGAAAGATAGGAACAACATTGGACAAAATGCAATGAAATAAAAGCATTTCCCAAAGCATTTAAAGTGACAGCGTAAAAACCAGTTTATTTATATTTATCAACCATAAGTTACATGATGTTTTAAAAATGAAAAGATGGACTCCAAGATGCCAAGATGGCACATACAGCTTTTTAAAATTTAATTAGGGGGCGCCTGGGTGGTTCAATTGGTTAAGCGGCCCACTTCAGCTCAGGTCATGATCTCATGGTTCCTGGGTTTGAGCCCCACACTGGGCTCTGTGCTGACAGCTCAGAGTCTGAAGCCTGCTTTGGATTCTGTGGCTCCCTTTCTCTATGCCCCTCCCCCACTCCAAGCGCGCGCGCGCGCGCGCTCCCTCTCAAAACTAAATAAACATTAAAAAAATTAATAATAAAATAAAAAATAAAATTTAATTAGTTATTTACTTAGTTCTTTACTGGAAAGTCTAATTTCACTACTTAGGATGAGTCAAAATTAAGATAAATCTCCATTATATATTTAAGCAAACATTCTCAAATTTACCATATGCATTATTTGACCTATGTACCCAAGAGTCAAATAATAAGCTGCTTTACGTAAAGTAAGTAGGTGTAACTGCACATGTCTTAACAAGAAATTTCATGTACAATTAACAACAGATTTTTCCCAATTACTTCTCTTTTATTCCTCATATGCCTTTGTTACTGAGTGTCAAGAAAGTTCAGTGTTAGTTAAACAGAGAAAAAAAATACAAGCACACAGGTATCAACATTCTCAGGATCATTGCCTTGGAGATTCAGGTACTGAAATAAAATGGTTTATTATTTTTAAAAGTTGATTTAAGTGACATCCTATTTGCTTTTCACTACATTCATTTAACCAGGGAATTCTGGAATGGGCCAAACAACCCGAGTTTGAGCACACAATGAAAGCAATCTTCTGCAGAAATGGAAGTCAAAGACATTTTTGGTCTTCAAGGGTTTAGAAACATTTCAGGGAAAAGTATTTTGGAGAAGATTATCCAATTATTTCAAGTTCTCACCTTCCTAAACTGCATGTATTATTGATGCAGATAGATAACAACTTGGTACAATAACCTAAGCCAGATCACTTGAAGAGAAACTTACTTGGGCATCCTTGCAGACGTAGAGTACTGCTAATTTTCAGAAATCCGGAGAGGGACAAGAAGGGAAATTTAGTAAAGAGTGACTCTCATTCATGAACATCTGTGGTCCCCACACTACAATTTTTCTCATTACTAAGTGTCTACTTGGTATGTTTTCAAGGCTCCCATATTAGCCTAAGAAGTGTCCTTACTGTAGCTGAGTAATGAAAACATTTAATATATATGAGATACAACATGAAAATGGCAATCTTTGTATAATTTTAACCATTTATTATGACACAAATAATGTGTGTTCCTTTAGTAAACTAAAAAAAAAGAAGAATCAGAATACATTAGAAGAAAAAGAAATGAAAATTGTCAATTAGAATTAATATCTTGGTATTTATAAAGCTCATGTATATATGAAGATAGAAACTTAGATTACTGAATCAATAGATAATTTACAATTTTCAGTGGATTGTTGGTTTCTGCTTGTTTTTAAATCTGAGATGATGATTTTTACTTATCTTTTGAATGCTAAGTTTTGCCCTCTTTCATATGTGAATTTAAGACTACTGGCCATTCATTATCCTGGAATTAGACATAAATGATTGGAAAGCAAAATATGGGTAATAAAGGGAGAAATCAGGCTCTTGAAGATAGAAGAGAAAATGTACTTCAATTCCAATAAACACTCCCTGGATGTGAAATTAGAGCTATATACTGATATAATCCATGTTGGTTTAGCCTAGTGAGGTGGGATCATTTCGGAACAAGAATTTGTGGTGGCTGGGCTAGTAGAGTTCTACTGCTATAACTTCCCCAAACCCACTCTTACTAGCTCCATCATTGTGTGTTTTGGAGTAAGGATAGAACATGACACCGTATTACTGATGCTTCATTGGCACCACTCTGACTGGGGCTTCAACCAGCAAGAGTAACCCAGTAGTAGTAAATAAGTGTGTAGCATTTCTTACCAGGCTTTGACAGTAACACTGGGTGCACTGAGAAGCAATGTCATTTATGCACTTCTCAGACTCAGGTCTCTGTGTGTTTGGCAGAAGGGCAGAAAAGCAATACTAGATTCTTTCCTAGCAGAGAAGATGGGGTAATCTAATGATTAACCGGGGGGAAAAATCCCAAATAAAATAAAATATAAGTGACTATATAAAATAAAACGTAAGTGACATCTTACATTAGAGGAACAGGTCAAAATGGTTCTATGTATTTAAATTTCACCAAGATGGATATATATAATGGAGCGTTGCTCAGCTATGAAAGACAAAATGAGGTCTTGACATTTGCAACAACATGGATGGACCTAGAGGGTATCATGCTATGGGAATTAAGTCAGACAAACACAGACACCAAAGGATTCCACTTATATGTGGAATCTAAAAACAAAACAAAATGAGTATAAATCAACCAACCAACAAACAAAATGCAGAAACAGACCCATAAATACAGAGAACAAACTGAGGGTTGCCAGAAAAGAAAAGGATTGGGAAATGGGAAAAATAGGTGAAGGGGAAGGGGAGGTACAAAATTCCAGTTATGGAATAACTCATGGGGATGAAAGGTCCAGCATAGGGAATATAGCCAAGATTATTACAGTAGCGTTGTGTGGTGACAGAGGGTAGCTACACGTGTGGTAAGCACAGCATAACATAGAAAGTTGTGGAATCACTTTGTCGTACAGGTGAAATTAATGTAACAATGTGTCTCAACTATACTTCAATTTAAAAAAATTCACCAAGATGGAAACACACTGACTATACTATTTTCTGTCTTTTCTTTTTTCCAATTAATACATCATCAGCATTTTCTATGTCTCTATCTTTTCACACATACTTATTTTTAATGACAAGGAACTTTTTTTTTTTAACTCCAGGCTTCTTTTTCCTCTAAACCTTAATACTGTGCTGTCATACCATCCAGACTTTATGGAAAATAATTTCCATTAACTTGACAGGTCATTGTCTTGTCAGTTTCAGGTAATTAAGAACTAACCATTGGTCCCTGTACCTACTGTATAATCTTTTTTGTCTCATCAGATTCATGAATTTCGTAGTGTTTGCCAGGCTATCGTAGGCTTAATTAAAATCAATGGAGTTGAAAGTCTGTGCTTTCTTTCTCTTTGTCTCTCTCTAAAGGATTCCATTTTCCAAAACACCATAAGCAAATGAACTGGCATGTGGATCTTTCTGTAGCTGTGTAATAGTCACATACACTTAACTGTATATATTTAGCTCCCAGCAAAATTGCCTAATTTTGCGTTTGCTAGCTAGCCAGCAAACTCCAGTTTTCTTCCATCAGAGAGGGAAGCTCACCCACAGATTTTGCACATAGAAGTAGTCCAATTACTAGTAACTACCTCAACAAAAGGCTCAGAAGATGAATCAGTCCAATGCTGTCACCTTCCCCCAAGCTGAGTTACAGTGTTCAGTTCTCCAAATGTGAGGTAGCTGGCAAAGATGTCGTTACTGTTGTTGTTTTCTGGATTTAAACTGGGAAGGTGGTAGCTGGAACCAAGGGGAAAAAATTTCCAACTAATGAAGTGTTAAATTAATATAAGACTTTCAAAGGCACCAACCACAATATTTCTGTACTATGCACTGACATCAGCTGAAATCCCTTTGATTTTCTCCACAATGAGGACAAAGACTGAACTGGCAAAATTAGCAGCTCAGATTTATGGTGCCCTTCCAGGCTGGAAGCTTTGCCTAAGATAATGTCATGAGCATTTTCCCATTTCCTACAGAGAAACAGTGCTTGCAATCTGCCAGACTATCTGACTAAAATACAGAAATTTTAAAACAACACTTGATAACTCTGATTTTGCCACACTCCAGGGCAACCCCAATTTCTTTGAGGATTATAACCCTGAAATATCATTTTGAACTTATAAGTATTTAAGTTATGCATATATGTTTAAAAACACATATTACAATAAAACTAATACATATGGAAACAGATTATTTGTTATAGAGGGGAAACCCCAATATGTTAATGATGTAATGAGATGTTAAGAATGATCACTACTGGTTTTTATGCATTCTGAGCAACACATCCACCTGCTTCTTATCTTCACTTTAATCCTTTGAGAAGAAAAGCAACACACATTCAGTACATTCAAATAACTCAGGTGAATTTTCCACAATATATGGATCAAGTTTACCTAGAAACATATCACACATGCTACCAACACAGACAGCATTACAGTTTGCTAATCTTGCTCTAAATATTAATCTAGAATAGTGCTAAATATGTCTAATATCATTGTACTTTGGAACTATTAGGGATGTTTTAATTTCTCAGTAACAAATGAAAACTTTTTAATATATAATATTTAGTTTAAATATAAAATACAAACTTGTCATTTTGAAGCTGTATCTCCTTTACTGTATGTTAATTTACTGTACAATTAATAAGGTCAAAGGACAGATGTTACAACCAAAGTGACGTTACTAACTAGGAAGTGTTGCACCTACAGTTACAAATTGTTGACTACTGTGGTTATGTCTTTTTCCCCCAAACAGATATATTGTTACCAGCAATGCCTGTTACACAGATCTTGAGAACACTCTCAAACGGATATCCAAATATCTTCTTGCAAGCAGTCAGTAAAACTTTGAGACGGTTCTGAAAATGTTTTATTTATCAAAACTGAAAGTTTGATAAAGTGCATTCAAGGAAATAAATAGTTCTACTCAAACAGTATCCCAATGGTAAAGAGTCAAAAAATGAGGTCAGTGGTAACTGTAGTCTGCAAACACTGTGTCATTCACTGGTGGTGATTCCACTATTGTTTATCAATAATACAATTAATGCAATTTCGAGTCCTTCCATCTCTGCCAATAATCCTAATAGTGAAAAATTTACTCTTTAACATAAAATTAGTAAGAATGACTGCTTGAGACCATATTCTCATTCAGGACTTAAATTCATTTGAGCGTGTCTTCACTGAGTGGTTGACCAGAATGCTTGAGTAGCTTAAAAACTAAATGCTAAATACTTCCCAAGATTATCCTATCCATTCTGATATTTGGGAGTCATAAAAAATATATATATCCTAACCTGACTTGAATTTTATAATATCCTTAGATTTTCTTTCATGGGGCCACATAGAAAAAATGTAGAAATGGTTGAAGAAGGTCTTCCTAGTGTTATAACCTAAAACAAAAAGATATTTTTCTACTATATTTACTATATATTACTACCTACAGTAAATTATGTTTTACTATGTGCACAAAGAGATTACAATCAGTGTTAAAACAGTAGTGTTTGAGGCTGAAGCACAGGAGTTTGGAGAAAAGTATTTGCAACATATATAAAAAATAAAGCAAATTTCCTTTATATAAGAACACCTACAAATTAATAAGAAAACATTTTAGAATTGTGGGAAAATATACAAATATGCATTGTATATAAGTATAATAATAACCTATAAACAGGAAAATTTGCTTGAATTTTCTGGTTATAATGTGAATATTTATTAAAATAATTTATAAGACTTTCAGTTTGCAATCTTCTGGATTGGAGGTCATCACTCCATCCTACAAAAAATTTAAAAAAAAAAAAAAAGCCAAACAAACTGGAAAACCAGCAACTCTTCTTAGATCCATAAGATAAGTGAGGTCACAGGATAAAATGCTCCCAAAAGTGGAGAGGCACCAGGCAAACACAGAGAATCACAACTTAAAAAAGCAGAAACCTGTAAGTGGAAACCTCTGCAAGACCCAGTGCCTGAGTACAAAAGCCTAAACTATAATCGATGAATTGCCAGAGGCTCAGCATATCTCACCCGCAGAGTTAACAACTCCAGGGGGCCCAGTCATCGGGAGGCCCATCTACATCTGTGAATTTTACCTATAAGACCTGGCCTAGAGTCTTGCAGATATTATGAGAGAAAAAGCCCCTCATGTTTCTGGCTGAGGGACAGGAAAAGGAACCATCGTCAAGTAAGCCAGAGCCTTCTTTTCTTCTTAACACTGCCCTCAAGAGAAATGATTTTAACAGAACCTAAACTATTATTTGTTTGTTTGTTTGTTTGTTTGTTTGTTCTCAGAGCCTAATCCATCTAGGGAAAGAAAAATACCCAATTTCAGCCACTCTAGCCTTGCATACGAGGAAGGGAAATAATCAATTCCAACCTCCTGTAGGCTTCTGCATAGAAGAAACAGAAAATGCAATTTCAGGCCTTCCTAGCCTTCATAGGGGATGGGGAAAAAGGCAACAACAGACAAGTACATGTTAAGATCACAGTCCAGGAGCAGAGAGTCACTTAAAGACTGAGACCAAACCACAGGAATAATGTTTCCCTCCCTCACACCACATCACTAAGGTCTACTTAGGGCAATTCCTTTTAAGTGCCACATCATGAGTGTCCATGAAGAAAAACATTGCAAGGCATACCAAATGGCAGGAAAAAACTCTTTGAAAAGACAGAGCAAGCATCAGAACCAGACTCAGACATATCAGGCATGTTAGAACGATCAGACCAGGAATTTAACACAATTGGGAATAATGTGCTAAGGGATCTAAAGGATAAAGCAGACAGCCTGCAGAACAACTGGACAAGGTAACCGGGGAGGTGGAAATCCTAACGAAAAAGCGAAAAGAAAAGCTGGAGGAGATCAAACACCAAAAAGGAAATGAGAATGCCTCTGACGGGCTCATTAGAAAACTGGACATGGCTGGGGTGCCTGAGTAGCTCAGTCGTTTAGGCATCGACTTCGGTTCAGGTCATGATCTCACGGTTCATGAGTTTGAGCCCCACGTCAGGCACTGTGTTGACAGCTCAGATGTAGACTGCTTCTGATTCGGTGTCTCCCTCTCTTTCTGCCCCTCCCCCACTCATGTTCTGTCTCTCTCTCTCTCTCTCTCTCTCTCTCTCTCTCCCAAAGATAAATAAACATTAAAACAAATTTTTTAAATAAAAAGAAAATTGGACATGGTTGAGAAAAGAACCTCTGAGCTTTAAGAATACCTTGGTAGAAACTGCCGAAACCGAAAAAGAAAGAGAAAAAATAGATTAAAAAAATAGAAGAACAGAACATTTAAGAGCAGAATATTACAAAATGTTTAAGACATATGTGACAGGAATACCAGAAGGGGAAGGAAGGAAGCAACAGAAGAAATATTTGATGTAATAATATATAAGTATCTCCCCCAAAGTAATGTCACAAACCAAACCCCAGATTCAGAAAGGTCAGGAACACCAAGCAAGATAGATGACAAACATCTACATCTAGTCAAACTGCAGAAAACCAAAGTTAAGGGAAAGTAGCTGGGGTGGGGGTGGGGGAACACCTTACCTATCTACACAGGAGCAAAAATAAGAATTGCATTTAAGTTCTCCTCAAAACTACGTAAGCAGAAAGACAGTGAAGTGGAATATTTAAAACGATGAGAGAGAAGAAAAAACAAAAACACCAACTTAGGATTTTTAACCTTGCAAAACTATTCTTCAAAAATGAAGGGCATGAACAGACAGAGCACAGAGGATTTTCAAGGCAGTGAAAACACTCTGTATAATACTAGAATGATGGATACATGTCATTATACATTTGTCCAAACACAAATCATGAAGAAGGCCAAGAGTGAGCCTTAAGGTAAGTTCACAGACTTTAGGGGATTATGATGTGTCAATGTAGGTTCATTAATTATAGCAAATTTACCATCTGGTGGGGGACAATAATAACAGAGGGGATAATACATGCATGGGATCACGAGCTATATAATAAATGTTTGTACCTTCATCTCAATTTTGCTATGAAAAACCGCTCTTAGATCTTTGGCTTTCATATGTGTTACATACATTACCAATCCTTAATAATGAGTAAAACCTGGAATTTAAAATTTAAATTTCTCTTTTATACATTGGAAGAGGGAAGGATGGGTTTAATTCCCAAACTCTCTTCTTAATGAAACTAGGTTTACATTCTAACCATGAGGCATATTAATTAGCTGTTCATTTGAAAAGAGAACATTTAATAGAAAATACAATCCTTGGAGAGTGTCTTTCAAAACTAGCTGTATGTGTGCATTATCGTACATTATTTTTTCAGATTTTACATTATATTTAACATCAACACCCTTAAGGGGTAAAATAACAGGTCGATGACAACCTGTGTTGGTTGAAATAAACACATGAGGAAACAGCACATAAAAATAAGCAAAGTGAAGTTTAATTGTTCCTCTTATAAAGTAAAACCCAGTTTATAGGATGGTTAGACTAATTTATTTCTGCAGCTTATACTGAAGTGCGTGACCACATGTAGCATGTGAAATAAATAGGGTATCCCTAATAATCATCTGAGCTGTCAATACAAACAATAAAGGCTGATAAAGCCTCGGTGTCCTACAGAAAAGTTCTGACTTAAAACAGAAGAGATACTATGGTAGTGGATGCCCCGACACTCAACTACGCCCAAACATCCTTTCCTAAACTTCCTCTTCTTCATTATAATTTGATATCATCCCTAGCAAAATGTTCCAAGTTCCTGCCAATTCTCTACCAGTTTCTGAAACTGTGCTTATATGTGAGAAGATCTGCTAAAGTTTGACTGGTACCTGCACAAAGAATGGACTCAAGATGCCAGGATTGCTTGTTACCATTCTTGAATGAAGACAAAGTAGGTTTTAAATCCTCACACTGCTTTCTGGGTATCCAAGGTCATACTGAATGTTGGTCCTGGTTCATGGACCACTACTATTTCCACTTGGCTTCCGTGAACATCACTTTCTCCTAGTTTTTCTCTCACTTCTTTGACCCTTTTCTCTTCAACACCCTTGCTGGCCCCTCATCTTGCTGCCCTCTTAAAATGGAAGTGCCTGAGTCCTTGGTCTCCTTTTCTTCCTGTTTTCTTCCTGCTTTCAAGTTTCCTGGCTGAATAAGTTTTCTATACCCTGGCAAACTCCCACATTTATATCTGCAGACAGGACCTCTCCTAGGAATGCTGGGCTCAGACATGTACCCATTTCCTTGCTTTAAACCAGCCAATCCCATATTCTTCCCACAACTCGGTAAATGAGAGCTACATTGTGTCAGATGCTTAAAAATCTTGGAGACACTTTTATTCAACCATTTATCCTATATCCTACATCCATTCTATCAGGTAAAGCTTTTGCCAGTACCTTCAAATTACACTCCATCTCAAAAGCCTTGCTGCTACCATTCTGATGCAAGCTACCAACATTTTGCCTGGATAATTAATCTCCTTGATTTCTTTTTGCCCCTCACAAAGCCAGAGAACTCCTGTTAAAACACAAATGACGTTTTATCATTTGTTTGCTCAAAATACCCAAAGGGCTACTGATTTCAGTCATCTAGTTATTATATAACAAATAATTTGAAAACAGTGAGACTTAAAAAAATAATAATAATCATTTATTATTGCTTCTCAAGGTCCCAGGAAAGAAGTAGGCTCAGTTAGGATGTTTCTGTTTGGGATTTCCCACGTGATTGCAGCCAGAGGGAGGCTGGGGCTGATGTCATCCCGAAGCCTTCCTCACTCACAGGTCCAATGGCTGAGCTGGAATAACAAAAATAACTGGAGACCGGAACAGCTGGGGCTCATCAGGCATCTACCTGTCTCACTTAGCAGATCTTTCCAGGTGGTTTCTCGAATACAGCAGTCTCGGGGTAGTCAGGTTTCTTACATGGCATTTGGCTTTCTCCTGCACGAGGTTCCCAAGAGACTGGTGGAAGTTGCATGACTTTTGTGACTTAGCCTTAGCCTCAGAAGTTGCATGACATCATTTCCACCAGCTTCTACTGATCAAAGAAGACAGAAGCCCCGCCAAGTTCAAGATGAGATGTAGAGCCTCCTCTCACACACTGTCCTTGATGGCTTTGGCACTGTAATTATGATGGCTTTCTCCATCTTTCCCTCACTAATATGCTTTTAACCTACTTGCCACCTTGCTGCCCCCCCAACCTGGAATTCTCTTCCTTCAGATATCCAACTGGCTCATTTGTTCATCTCTTTCATGTATTTGTTCAAAGGTCACCTTTCCTGGTAAGTTCTTATCGGAATACTCAATGTAAAATTCACCTGTATTCTGTAAAACTCCTTATCTGCCTTCTGTTTCTCCCCATAGTACTTACAATACTCATGTGCTATAATATTAACAGATTCGTTTTATTTATGATGTGCCTGCACTCCATCAAAACTTTAGCTCCATTATGTCACAGATTTGTCTTTTCTGTTCATTGATGTATCCCAGAGCCTACAAAGTGCCAGCACATGATAGGTCCTCAATAAATATTTGGTGAATGAATGCAGGCATGAATGTAGTGCCTGATGGGACAATAAAATATGAATACATAAAATTCATAGGCAATATTATTAAATGAAATTTATTAGCTGTTTTGGCTATGTAAGTTGTACACAGAAGTGAATTAAAGCTTTAAGTAAGAGGGAAGATCCTAATGTTAGTATTGATTCTCTTTTCCCCACAATGAATGATGTTTTGAAGATCCTGATGCTAACATTAGTTTAAGCTCATTCAATACTGTCATAGGAGGGAGAAAATCGTTTGAGACCTCAGATATT
This sequence comes from Panthera tigris, assembly GCF_018350195.1. Taxonomy (NCBI): domain Eukaryota; kingdom Metazoa; phylum Chordata; class Mammalia; order Carnivora; family Felidae; genus Panthera; species Panthera tigris. The sequence goes on along the minus strand of NC_056661.1, from coordinate 42,682,430 downwards.
AATATCCCAATCCCTCACCTTCTGTCTATTTGAACTCATCCATCACTTTAGAGGTAAAACTAGGATAGTATACAAATTCTTGATGAGGTGAGATATAGGAAGCATTTTCTTCTTTCCATTGATGTCTGAGTAATGAAGTCCTAACAAAGCCAGGAAGGGAGAGGAATTTTTATTTTTTACTTCAAATTTCTAATTATTTATTACTTAAGGGTATGTGATTTTGAGTCAGGATAAAACTGAATCTACATCTCAACTCTGTAAATCTCCAGTTGTGTGTTTTGGAAAAATTCCTTAGTGTTTGTGATCTTCAAATTTATTCTCATCAAGAAAATAAATGCAGTAATATCTATCTCATGCAATATTAGGATAATTAAATAAAATTAGATATTATGATAGATGTAGTATTTTTAGAATAGCACCTGGTATGTAAGTGTCAGTAACAGTAAACAATTTTTTCCTACATTTACTTTCAATTGTAATGAACTCACAGAGGAAAAAAATGTAATTTCCTTGGAATAAGCTTAAAAATGAAATTCAACAAAATATCCTTTCCAGAATGAAGCCCATTAGAAGTGAACAAGTATATTTTAAGCTTAACTTACACAGAAAGCAGTAAGAAATAATAACACAGATGGGGTGAGACACTGACAGTTAAACATGTTTTTCTTCCTATATAGGACACAACTTGCCCACTTGAGCATGCAACTCTCTTCTCTAGATCTGAGAATATAAAAAAAGTTTAGATCAGAAAAAAAGTTTCAGCCATTCAACTGGCCACAGCCTCAGGTTTTTATTTGTTTGTCTCATGCTTGCTTTGATTCTTTTTTCAAGTCTCTTATATAACAGAAAAGGCACCAGAGAAAAGAGGTAATGTACTTCTGTCAAGAAACTACTTAGTTGTGGCACAGGAACTAAAACTCTGGTATTTTTTCAATTTAATCAACTCTTGTGTACTGAGTATCAATTAAGTATCAGAAATTACAGGAGGCATTGAAGATAAAATGATAAATAGAACACATTTCCATCTTTCCCAGAGTTCACTGGTTTGCCACCTAACTTTGGAGAATACTACTCTTTAGCCAAAAGTAGCACGATGTATATCAATACCCAAGGCTCTGAGAAGTCCTGCAATAAAGACATCTTTTTGACTTCTTTTTTAAAATTTTTTAACGTTTATTTATTTTTGAGACAGAGAGAGACAGAGCATGAACGGGGGAGGGTCAGAGAGAGAGAGGGAGGCACAGAATCTGAAATACGCTCCAGGCTCTAAGCTGTCAGCACAGAGCCTGACGTGGGGCTTGAACTCACGAACCGCCAGATCATGACCTGAGCCGAAGTCGGACGCTTAACCGACTGAGCCACCCAAGCGCCCCTCTTTTTGACTTCTTAATCAATGGTGTCTCTCAAACTTATCTGGCAATGAGACCCTCCCTTTGTGTAACATGTGTATCTGATGTGCTACCTAACACATTCATGTTCATTAGTTAATTTCATCCTATATCTATTAATTTCTCCCTTCTATGGGATGTTTTTAAATTTAAAATGTTTAATTAGACATCTGTTTAATAGAGAATTTTGAAATCTGTTCCATATGTAGGAACTGAAGTTAGCTAGTATTGTGTGAAGAAAAAATGAAAGACAAGTATAACCAAACGTAACATTTCTTCTTTGGTATGTACCAAGAAAACAATAATTTTTATATTGTTGCAAAGCTTCTTATTATACATTAAAACATAAAACTGTATTGACCAGACCTCCTTCAAGTGACCCTGTGGTTACTTAGGGGCTTCTGAGTAAGCAGTGATTTAAAGCATGAGTGCCCTTGCCAAAACGACTTTGAAAACCACACGCATGTGTCATTTCCTTTGATCTGCATGAGGTGCACATGAGAAAGGCAAATGAATCATGAGATCACATTCCTAGAAAGGGTGGATTTGGAACTAAACCCCATGAATGAAATAAATTAAATTAAGCAAGACACAGAATTCAGACTGCTTATTCCAACTTCGACATAATTTCCCAAAGTGACAGGCCAAAGATTTTTCTGTGCATTATCCATGAGAAAATAAGGAAAGCAAATTTGGAGTGAAATTTCAAAAACCAACGCATTCAAATTATTTTCAAATATTTTAAAAGTTACATTCCCAATACTCTCATCTCCACACAGACAATTATCCCCTTCAGTAAGGCTGTTCAGAAGAGAGATTCTATTCAGAGACATTTGTTAGCATTTGCTGTAGGTTATTATAAGAACTGCCTTAATGAGACAAGTTCATTCAATAGGAACCTCTATCAGTAAGAAGAATAATAGAAGTTTTTGTTGGAAGACAATGTTGTTCTTTGTAAGTTAGTATCCAGAGGTCAAAGATGAAACGTAAATATTTCTGTCTTCCTATATAACATGCTAGGGAACTAGTCATCACTAAGTTTGCTTTTTGAAGAGATAACCCATTTTATAAATGAGTCCTTCCCTTTCCCTGAGAAACTGAACTATTTAAGTGTCATACTACTTTGACATAATTAGTTTGGAATGAAAATATTTAGAAATATACCACTCATAATCCCTTGTCCCTTTCTCAGGTGGAAACAATGCAGCATACCACTAACATAATGTCTAGCATTGGAAGCCCGCTCAGTATATGGAGAGTTGCTTTTACTATTGATAATAAAACTACAAATAAAATATAAAATATTAATAATAATAATATGCAAAGAGTATACCAGATACCATGCCTCTACATAGAGTTAGCATTTCTTGCTTAGTGTTCCAACTTGTACACTGTACATTTTTCAGTTATATTTCCTGTAATATCTTATTACTTTGGTGTGCTCACTTCTGTCTCCCACATTCTAATCACAATAAGGATTTCTTCTAGGCAAAAATACTACCTGTGATCTCTATATCCTTAACTGCACTCAATGTTTTCTGTAAAAAAATAACAAGAAGAAATAAGTTAACTTGTTCTTTTTTAAGGTAGCATCTGAAAATGCATAATGTCTGGGGTGCCTGTGTGACTCAGTCGGTTAAGCTCCGACTTTCGCTCAGGTCAGGATCTTACAGTTTGTGGCTTCTAGCCCTGTGTCCAGCTCTGTGCTAACAGCTTGGAGCCTGAAGCTGGCTTGGGATACTGTATCTCCCTCTTCTCTGCCCCTCGTCCACTTACACTCTGTTTCTCTCTCTCTCTGTCAAAAATTTAAAACAATGTACAAACTTTTTAAAAATTGAAAGAACAATAAAATGCGTAATGTTTAAGTACAATAAGGATGTGACTAGATTGGGATTCCTCATAGCCTGGTGACTTTAGGGTATTCACATCCTGTATGGCAGTTTACTCACTCTAGAGCAAGCATCCCAAGCAAGATGAAATGAGACCTGATGGTTCTTTTAGAACTGGCACAGTGTCACTTCTACTATATTATACTGGTGACATAGCCACAAAGTCAAGTCAGGTTCAAGGAGAAAGGGAATAAACCACATCTTTCCATGGAAAGAGTGACAAAGATGCTGCCATCATTAGTTTCCTACAATTTAATACGTACTCCCATTAAGAACATTTCCCCCATTACATAAGGTTTGATTTGACAATTGATTATATCAAAAGAAAGAGAAAATCACGTAACATATCACCCAGTGGTAACAACCGCATTTTTGTTTGTGTCCCTGTTCTTGATTACTATACACATAAGAAATAATGTATTAAGGAAACAAGCCATGTCCATAATTGTTTTCTGAGATGAGAATCAATGAGTTTGCCTTTAGCCACAAAACACATCCACATTTTTTTCTTTTCTTTTTTTTTTTTTTTTTTTTTTTTTTTTTTTTTTTTTGGTCCTGTAGACAAACACCAATTTGGAGACAAAATTGCAGACAAAGGATTCTGAGCTGCATGCATGACTCAGTATTAATAAATGAAGTTGGAATAGGAGCCGTGATTGGTCTATGATGACAGAAAGCAGATAGCTACTCCTCCTAGTACAACTGAAGAATACCTGGCTAAGCATTTATTTCAAGGACTGGGAAAGAATGTTCTTATAACATAGGTCTACATGCATAACGAAATAAATGACTTGAAGACTCATTGAAAGAAGGAAGGACATGTGGAGAAAAATTTATGTAGAGGGAATATATTTTGTAATACTAAAAACATGCTACATCTTTTTCACTTTTTATTAAACAGAAATTAAAATACAGCATTACACTGTAAATTTTTAAAAAAATGGTGGGGAATAAGATACTTATCAGAAAGACCTAAGAGGCCATAAGACAATCCACGTTGTTTTGGCTGTTTGTGGGATAAGGTTGTAAACAGAGATATGAGAGGTGGAATGGGCACCTTCATAGACCCTTAAGAAAAATTCTTACAGGTAAAGGTGAGTGAACTACAAGATCCTCTTCCTGAAAGTAGGGTGGTATTCTTATCTTAAGTAAAGAAATTTTAAACTAAGATTGCACTGTATGTTAACTAACTGGAATTTAAATAAAAACTTTAAAAAAGAAAAGAAATTCTATAGAACTTATGGTACCATGGTAGTTAAGAAAAGTTAATATTCTAAGGTATATGCCAGATAATGGTTGCACATACATATAGTATGAAGCACAAAACACAATCAGTGAATCATAATGAACCAAGCCATGAAAGCAGAGGAGATGTTAGTAAACAAAACCAGGTATTTACCTGTTCTTCTATTCTTTAGCCTGTGAGGTCGGGACTGATGACTAATATCAGAAAACAAACAGTATTTATATGTGAAAGTTGTTAACGGTTTCAGGTACACATATATGGTTATTTATGTATTCACATACTATATACTTGTACATACTGACATTCAGTAAAATTTACATCCTTTATTCTAGGGATTGCAATCCACTCCAATCCACCTCCTGTTCTCACAAATGAAGTTTTATTAGAACACAGCCACATTCATTCATTTATGTATTGTGTATGGTTGCTTGTGGCTACAACTGCAAAGGTAAGTAGTGGTGACAGAGAACATAACATAAAACTAAAGTACAGACATGTACCCCTTTATAGACACAGTTTGCTGACTCACGGTTTATTGAACAGACTAAATATGGGATTGTCAATATATCCTAGTAAGTAACTGTAACCACAACAATAGTAATAGTTACAATCATTTGTTGAATGCATACATTGTGCCAAAAAACATAGGAAGCTAGAAGGGCAGGGTCCTAGGATTGACAGCCTCATCAGAATCACGTAGAACGGGAAAGGAATAGTTAGCCAGAGGAAAGAATAATAGTTATTTACAGGAAAAAAATGGCAAACATCCACTACACTCAATACATAAAAATGTTAGCCTGCAATGACTTATTCTAATGGATACCTAACATACAAAGTGAAACTGGGTAATATCTCGTTAATACAAGAAATAATCACTGTTGTTGCAGAGGTAAACATTTCTTTGATGGCATGCTGAAGTTAGTTATGCTCTAGAAAGAAGGGAACCTCTGTGTTATATTTCCTAGACTTCTGCAACAAATAAATGAATAAACAGTCCTTATTTGAATAATGCCAAATAAAACTCAGTGTCTCAAAATGTGATACACATAAAAAAAATCCATAAGGGTAGAAATTCCATGTTAAAAATTCTGTTTATATCTAGCTATTGTGTCGAATTTTTAGTAGATATTTTTAAATTTGAGGGGCACCTGGGTGGCTCAGTTGGTTAACCATCCAACTTTGGCCTAGGTCATGATCTCAAATATTCCCGATTTCGAGCCCTGCATCAGGCTCTGTGCTGACAGCTCAGAGCTTGGAGCCTGTTTCAGAATCTGCGTCTCCCTCTCCCTCTCTCTCTCTGCCCCTCCCCTCCTTGCACTCTGTCTCTCTCTCTCTCAAAAATAAACATTAAAAAATATAAATTGCATATATTAGAAAAATAATGTCCATATATATCATTATAAACAAGTACAGTATTAAGAGTCCACATGCTCAAATTCTGTTACTAACAAGGGTATGTGATCAAAATTTTACAAACCATTGACAAACTACTCATCACAAAACAGTAAATAATCTAAAGATTGTAATAATCCCTGTAAGGGTGCAATTGGGTAGTCCTGTAGCACAATCCTTATTAAACAATCTTATAGAAAAATCAGTTATATAAATGCAACTGAATATTAGCTGACTCCAAAATCTGGAAACCAATGACATAGCCAGGCCACATAGCCAGTGCACATTAAATCACAATAATTTTTTGGAGGCCTTTAATTATCAAAATATGAATTATTACTTTTTGAAGAAAAGGTTTTATCACTATATGCTCTGGAAATTGAGTTTTCTTAAGGGGGTTACTTCTTTTCTATAGCTACAAAAAAAATTATTACTGAAACAATTTTTAAATCTTAAACATGTTGACCCCAATTGTGGTAGACTAAAAAAACTATGTCACTGGAGTGTACTTTCACCAACTTAAATTGAACATATATCTGTCTGAGGAAGATCTTCTCCTCATCCACCTACGTTTTTGTATTCTGTATTTTAGTTGTCATTTAAGGTCAATCCTAATCTGGTAATGAATCCTCAAAACTATATTGGCCTCTTGCTCTGCCTTGGGTACCCCAGCATATTATTCACTGAAATTGGAGATTCTTGCTTTAATTTTTTTTTTTTTTTTTTAGTTTGTTGATTTATTTATTTTTGACAGAGACAGAGACAGCAGGGGAGGGGCAGAGAGAGAGGGAGAGAGAGAATCCCAAGCAAGGCTCTGTGCTGTTACCACAGAAGCCAACATGGGGCTCAAACTCATGAAACTGTGACCATGACCTGAGCCGAAACCGAGAGACAGACACCCATCTGACTGAGCCACCCAGCTGCCCCATTCTTGCTTTATTTCTTGATAATTCCTCCCACATCCACCACTCCCTTTTCTCTGCTATTCTTCCAGTCCACATCCCGGTCAGCAGTTTCTTCTCCATTCTAGTCCTCCACTCACAGGTGCTGGTGGTTTCTTAAGGAATATATTCCATGAATACATTCCATGGAAGGTACTCATTCCTTTATTCCTGATTTTACAAAAGTTCAAATCCAGACTCAGCTTTGCTTTAAAGCAAAGTTGTAAAATCCATTCAACAAACAGCTTCTGTCACATTTTTCTCTCTTCCTTGTTAGGAACCCCTGTTTGCAGCATATTCACATAATGGTCCTCTAAATATTTTTACTGTTCTATTCCTTCTTCTTTATCACTGATCTTCTCCTTCTTCCCTTCTTTATTATCCGTGTGAATTGTCACCTCTAACCTAGATGGTTTTTTGGTCCCTTGGCAGAGGACCCGCCCAGTTCTTGGTGAACTCTCCACAGCTCGCTTCTATCAGAGTGCCTTACTAAACAAAGGCTCAGTAAATTTTTGCAGCTTTGTGCTGTGGTTGCTTGGCCACGAGGAACAATGGTTTCCAAGTGACATTCACTATTCTTAGTGCCTGAGGTAAGAAATACACATGAGCAATCGTGGACCTAAAAAGGAAAGGTAAACAACTTCATCAGAAACTTAACAGTAAAACCCTAATGTTATTTAGTCTCTGTCTTACTTTTTCCGCTAATCCAGGTCTTAGGAGCCAAAGGCAGTTTTAACACTGGAGTGCGGCTCTAGTTCTGTGCACACTAAATAATACGAAGTAATATCATGGGTGTTCACTTTAACAACACCATACTTTGGCGGTATTTAACAACGCAAAAGGTGAACTAGCTCTTTAGTGGAATCTTAATCTAGGTATGATTGTCAATAGCTTTTTTCTTTATAATCCTAAAATGATCAAATGATTTTATTATTCAATTTTTTTTATTTAAAAAAAAACACATTGACTCTGCCTATAATGAGAGCAGAAGACACTGGGAGGTCTTAGCAATATGCCTAAAGAAAAATTTGGCCTTTGCTACATTATTAACCATGCTCACATATCCTTTTAGTAAAACTGAAGAGAGCTACAATAAAGAATAGTATTTTAGGGGCACTTGAGTATCTCAGTTAAGCATCTGACTTCTGCTCATGTCATGATCTTGTGGTTTGTGAGTTCGAGCCCCAGGTCGGGCTCTGTGCTGATAGCTGGGAACCTGGAGCTTGCTTCAGATTCTGTGTCTCCCTCTCTCTCTCTGCCCCTCCCCCACTCATGCTCTTTCTCCGTCTCTCAATAAAGAAATGTTGAATTACAAAAACAAAGAATAATATTTTATATGTTCTTTATTAATGTAAACATAAATTTTCAGACACAATGATACCTACAGCATTCCAAATCAATTTTCTGTGTGACTGATTTTAAAACCAAGGAATTGATCATTTTTGAAGAAAAAAGGAAATAAATTTTAAAAATCTAGTCAAAGAAAGAATAATAGTCTGCAAGTAAATTTTAGTTGAGGGGCTCCTGGGTGGCTCAGTAGGTTAAGCGTCCGACTTAGGCTCCGGTCATGATGTAGTGATTCGTGAGCTCGAGCCCCGCGTCGGGCTCTGTGCTGACAGCTTGGAGCCTGGATCCTGCTTTGGATTCTGAGTCTCCCTCTGTCTCTGCCCCTTCCCTGCTCACAATCTATCTCTGTGTCTCAAAATAAATAAATAAACTTTAAAATTTTTTTTAAAAATTAGTTCATAATGGGCTATTTATTAACTATGTTTTGCAGCTATGCAGAAAAAAAGGCAATGATTCGTATGAGGTATAATCAGCATCTAATGATACTCGACATGCTTTTTGGAAAATGAAGATAATATTCCCTTACTGAAAAGAGTGAAATGAACTTCTTCACATAATATGTTGAAAATTCTGTTTCTAGTGCTCGAATTTTAATGAAATGCAGACCACTGCAATTCTTCACGTTAAATAACATCTGGGATTGTTCTTTAATCGAGTAAATTGGGTTAAAATATTGCATTTTTATTACTAGCTTAATAGCTTAAAGAGGTATTAAACATTTAATTATTAACCTTGACATGAAAGAATTGGAGAGATTTCTTAGATGATTTAAGGATTTAAAAGTTCTCTCATCTGAGTTAAGTTCATATGCAAGGATAAAGCAGATCTAACTAGCCATCCTGAAATGGATGTTTGACTTCAGTTGAAAGAAACTAATAATATTGCACATATACATATACTATATGTATAACATTAGTTGAGCAAATCATTCACAGAGGAATATTTTTTATATAAAAATTATCAAGTAGTGGATGTTAAGTATTAGTAAAATCACTATTATTGAACAAAAGAAAAATCTAGGCTGATGATTCTCTCATTCAATAAATATTTGCTGTGCACCTGTCATATGGAAAGTGCTATTCCAGTCACTGGGAAGAGAGCAGTGGATCAGTTCTCATAATGCTTATATTCTACCAGAAATAGACAGACATACATACAGAATTTTTTAGAAGACAAATGATTATAATAAGTACAAAGAATTTAAATACCGTTAGAGTAGGCAATGGTATGTCGGTAAATGTTCAAAAATCAATTATCACAAATAAACAATCAAACAAACCCTTGGTTGTAGTGTTTGCCATTCCCTGTTTTGTAAGTAATCCCAGCATGGCTGATTTCAAGCTACAATATGACATCCCTGAATAGAAAGATGGAAAGAGATGTGCACGATCAGCCCTAGTGAGCTGTTCTAAGATGGCTCTGGCATGCCATGATAAGGCTACATTGAGTTGAATAGGTCTCTCTGGGAAAATGACATTTAAACTAAGGTCTGAATGACCAGAAAAAGTCATGTGTGGAGACCTACATAAGCCATATTCTGAGCAGAGAAAACAGCTAGTATAAAGTCCCAAAGCCAACACAAGCTTGGACGGTTGGAGGAACAACAACAACAAAAAAAAAAAAACAAAAAAAAACAAAAAACCAATGAATCTGAAGTTTAACAGGCAAACACAGGATACATAATGGGGTTGGAAAGGCAGCCAAAGCCTTCACACAGAACCTTGTAATATAAGGTATAGAATTAGGCTGGGATGTTACTGGAAGGTCTATGAATCATATTGTTGTGATTAAAACTCTCTATTGTCCATAGTCAACTAAAAAAGGTATTACAGAAGGAAGGACAGACCTTGGCTCTCTGATTATAGGAAGAATAAGAGAAAATATTTGGGAACTAGGTTCAATAAAACGTTGGAATTAGTAAGTGTCAACATAATATTACTAATTGTGACATCCAACTTAATGCATAAGTTGCTTCATGCAAAGTTTATTTTTTCTGCTTGTGTTTTCTATGGCCAAATACTATTGTTATTCATGTTGTCACTAGTATCATTTCTAGAAAATGATTCTATCATATGAAAACAACATAATATAAAATGACTTCCTGAGATCTTGACCTAAGAGCTTATATATAAAACAAATGTTTTTTAAATTGTGGCTATAATGGCACATAACAGCAGGCATTAGATGCCATGGACATAATATCTGGCAAATAAAATGTTATGGACTCCAAGGGAACTGTAGATATTTCTAACTCTATTCAAAAATGTACTGTAACTGTAGATAGAATTTCCCTGGGCTATAGAAAAGCACAGATGGTATTAGTGTTTATTAGTTCCACGAAGGTCGCTTTTAAAAATATAGTTGAAAAACACTGAAGTTCTGCTAATATGGCCAGAAAGGAGGTCAGAAACAACAATGCAAAGTAGAAACTCATCGTGGGTGGGAGAAAATAAAAATATTTCTATTAACAAACTCTAAGGGTAACAGTTTGATTGAGAGAAAGAAAGAAAGAAAGAAAGAAAGAAAGAAAGCACAGTAAACATTCATTTATATGGAGCCAAATAATGAAATCAGTTACATATTGTGTTTATAAATTCATAGGACTAACCTGGAGTCTCCTCTGGACTGAACCTGAAGAACAAACACCACCTGAGCTCACTGTCTAAGGGAGCTAACCCAATGCATAAACAGAAACAAAACAAAACAAAACAAAACAAAACAACAACAAAAACCCAGCAAACTTGATAAGTTCTCAGGTAGAAGTATGACCCACTGTGATACAATCACAGAGTAGCAACAGCCCTTCAGGTTTGAAAAAGGCTATAGGGAAGGAGTATGGCTCAGGTATTAGAAGGTAAGTCAGAATCTGCCACTGAAAGGAGGGAATAAGGAATTCCATGCATACCTGTGAGGATTCCAGAACTGGTAAGAAATAAACTACTTGCAAGAATGAAGAGGAATGATGTTTAAGGAAGTTAAAAATAATTTGCATTTACATTGTATGCTTTGGTAAGAGTTTGGATTTTACCTATCTTGGCCTTGAGGAATCAGGAGTCTCCCTACTCCCCTTTTTAAAGTTTGTTTTGAAATAGCTAAAGATGAACAACTTTTAAAATAGTCGAGATTCCCATGTACCTGTGTAACAAAAGGACACTGCCCAAAACAGAAAATGAACAGTGGTACAATATTACTAACCAGATTGCAGACCTAATTTCAGATTTCATCAGCTTTTAAAGGAATCTTTTCTTCCCTCAGTGTACAGTTCTGTGCAATTCTATCACACGTAAAGATTCATAAAAAAAAAAATAATCACCACAATCAGTATACAGAACTGTTCCATCATCAAAAAGAAAATTCCTAGTACTATCCCTTAATAATCACACCTCTCCCTCACAAAACCATTGATGCCTCGCAATCACTGATAGGTTCTCCATCACTACAATTTTCACTTTGAGATTTTTTTAAATGTCTATTTATTTTTGAGAGAGACAGAGCATGAGCAGAGGAAGGGCAGAGAGAGAGAGGGAGACACAGATCCGAAGAAGGCTCCAGGCTCCGAGCTTTCAGCACAGGGCCCAATGCGGGGGCTCGAACTCAAAAACTGTGAGATCATGACCTGAGCCAAAGTCAGACACTCAACTGACTGAGCCACCCGGGTGTCCCTCACTTTGAGATCTTTATATAAACGGAATTATACAGTAAGTAAACTATTGAGATTGGCTTTTTCCCCCCCACGTAACATAGTGTCTTGAGGTATACTCAAGTCACTGTGTGTATCAATAGTTTCTTTTTATTGTTGAGTAGTATTCTGTTGTAATGATGTGCCACAGTTTACTTGTCCATTCACCCAGTGAAAGCAAATTGTGTTGTTCCAGTTTGGAACTGCAATGAAATTGTGCATAGAGGTTTTCGTGTGAATGTAAGTTTTCCTTCTTTGAGATAAATACCCAAGAACGTAACTGCTATGTCATATGGTACATGTATGATTAACTTTATAGAAGACTGACAAACTACTTTTCAGAATGGGTTTTACGTTCCCACCAGCAACGTAGGAGAGGTTCCATAGTTTCACATCCTTGCCAGCACATACTGCCACTATGTTTTCCCATTCTAATAAATGTGCAGTGGTATGTTATTGTAGCTTTAATTGTCATTTCCCTAATGGCTAATGATCTTGCATTGGAAGACTTGAGTGTAGAAAAGTGATGTCACAATATAAAGGAAAAGTAATTCAGGGAACTATGTAGAGAACAGAATGAAACATCCAGGGATGGAAGGCTAGGGAAGCACTGAGGATGGGAAGATTAGTCAGGATGGTCAGATATAGTCCAGGTAAAAGATAAAGTCTACCTAAAATAAAGCATTTACAAAGGGCAAAGAGAGAAAAGATCAGATTTGAGAAGTACTTGAAATTAGACCAAAAAACCACAAAAAACAAAAAAAAGATTTGTAGGAATAAGTAACAGAAGCTTGAAGAAGTGAGTGGATAGGGGTGCCTGGGTGGCTCAGTCGATTGAGCATCCGACTTCGGCTCAGGTCACAAACTCACAGTTCATGAGTTTGAGCCCCACGTCAGGCCCTGTGCTGACAGCTCAGTGCCTGCAGCCTGCTTTGGATTCTGTGTCTTCCTCTCTGTTGCTCTCCCACTCAGGCTCTGTCTCTCTCTCTCAAAAATAAAAAATAAAAAAAAAAAAAAAGATTAAAAAAAAAAAGAAAAAGTGAGTGAATACACATATTGTAACCAAAATTAAAAATAATGGAGGGAAAACAGTTTGGGGGGGGAGAGAGAGATTTCAAGGTACTTTTTGGCCATGTTAACATTGAGGTATCTATAGAGCATACCAAAATATTTGGCTGAGTGGGGAGAAACATTATTCCAAATGGACATTTGGTATCACAAAGAGCAAAGACCTGCTGTATTAAGTGGCATATTTTGCTTAAAATCATTTTCATAGCTTTTTTAGGAACACTGTTGGCAATTAATCTCTGACCCCGAGACCAGTTCACATTGAAAGCAAGACAAAATCAAAGACCATTTTGGTTCAGGAACTCATGTGAACAATTCTCATGGAGAAAAATTTAATATGATAATAGCTTAATATATTGTTACTTTGAAGGTGAATTAGAAAGCTGGTAATTATTGGAGAGTTCTCCCGAAGGTACAGAAGCCTGGGTACTCTATTAAAAGAATAGACGACATTTGCATTTCCATCTACATGCATGATCAGAGGAATCATTCAAGACCACAAACTTAGAAAATTATACCTCACAAACATCAGCTACCCACTGCATGTTTGTTTTCTCATTTTAAGGAAATTATATATATATATATATATAACATAGTTTATCTACTTATATAATAAGATCAATATAATACTAATAGTAGACCAGCCATGAAGTAAAATGTTTTACATTATTATTTCAATTGATTCTACCAGCTGCCCCCTATTGTAACCTGGAAGGAATAGTACTAAAATCTCCATTTTATTTTTTTTTTAATTTTTTTTAACGTTTATTTATTTTTGAGACAGAGAGAGACAGAGCATGAACGGGGGAGGGGCAGAAAGAGGGAGACACAGAATCGGAAACAGGCTCCAGGCTCTGAGCCGTCAGCCCAGAGCCCGATGTGGGGCTCGAACTCACGGACCGCGAGATCGTGACCTGAGCTGAAGTCGGACGTTTAACCAACTGAGCCACCCAGGCGCCCCTAAAATCTCCATTTTAAAGGTTTAAAACAATCCTGAAACCAGAAAGAATGCAACGCATGTGACACTGGGTATGGAAGACACTTTCCTAACTATAGTTTAACCTCCTTTCTTCTATATTAGACTGACAAATGGAGTCTTTCCTCAGAACATCTAAGTCCCGATAAATCTACTTGAACCACAAACACATGATTAAAGGGCAAATGTAATCTACATACATGCTGTTATTTTAAAAAAGATGAAAATCGATAAAGTACTGTGATCATATTTAGAAATTTTTCAACCAAACTGTTCTGCCAATTCCTAAGTACAATGATAGTGAAAGAAACAGATGTCTGATTTCATTCCATTGCCAGTGTTTATAGGAAAGGAAAACTAGTAATAAGTATAAATTCTACTGCATTTGAAAGACACGTAATATCCATACAAACAGGGTACATTTTGCCACTCCCTAAATGAACTCAAGAAAATAATATGAAAAATAATCATACACTGAGGGAAAATAGTAAGTATTAGCTAGAAACTTCAAAAATTATTGACAAATTAAGGAGGGAAATGTCAGATTCAAATAAAAACAACAACACGCACAAAAAAAGAAGGAAGAAATGAAAAAATGTTGTCAAAGATATACACACTGGAGGAACTATTTTTAAAAAGAATGAGGAAACAAAAACAAAAACCCATGAGTAAATAAATAAAAGAAAAAAATGATCACTAAAAATATAATATGAAATAATAAATAAACCCTGTGGTCAAACTAAGAAACTGCAGGAAAAATAGCATAGGTATTTGCAGAAATCAAAATTGAGGTGGCAAGGAAAAAATACTCTGCTACACAAAATGTTTATTAGAAGGGTAAACTGGGCCTTGGCTAAATCAATTGTGTAATTTATTCATGCAAAAGTATTCAAAAACAGAAATGATTCAACTTGTGGTTAATGAAGGTACCAGAAGAAACAAGAAATTCTGTCAATGTAGGAATGACAATTAGGGAAACAAGCGAGGACAAATGTGCTAACTGAATGGGAGACCCCACTCTTTGAAAATGGCCACAGCACCATTCACAAGTGGTAGTAGAAAAAAAACCAACGAGTGTCTTTAGACCTATTTATACCAGTTTTTACTTATTGAAAGCATTATAAAAATTACAAATAAAAGGAGGGGTGGAGGAGAGGTGTTAACGATACAAACTATCCTCTGTCTTAAAAGCTTGAAGGACAGTACCACTGTTGAAAATGTGTAAAAACCATACGTTAGTCACACACAAGTTTGTTGTTATACGAATAACAAATTTACATCTTTGGAACTACAAACAATAAGTAAAGATGAAAAGTATGTATCACTCTTTACCTATAATGAAAATGGAAAACTTAGGGCAGTTCCCCGTTTTAAAACATCAACTATGAAGTTCGACAATTACAAAACTTTTAAGCAAAAGATAGTATGTAGCTATTAGAATTTATAGGGATATGGTCTATATCAATGCAGACAAAGATATATCAGAAGAAATAAAATGGTTGGTATTTAAGGATCTTCATGTTTTCTCCCAATGTACAAAGTTTTAAATCAAAAATATTATTCAAAATATTATTGCTTATAATCAAATGAATATTCAATAAGTGCTATCAAAATACTGGAGTCTGAGGTGATAAAAATGTATACGTAGACCAATTAGAGGCCATGTGTACAATGACTTATATAATACAGAAGTCCTAAATTCACGCATTTAATAAAGATTTACAGAATGTGCGGTAAACAAAATAAACACTGAAAAGAAGCCAACTTCATGGAAATATAAGATTAAGTTGGGCAAAAAAAATGGCAGGTAGGCCTCCTTTCCTCACTTACTGGGGGAAAAAGCCTCAAAGAAGCTGTGAAGCTCAGTAAAATATATTCATTTAAAAAAATAATATGAACCTAGTACACCAATAACCAAGGAAGAGTCGCTGCTTCTTTTAATTACAGAGACTCCTAGAATAAGGCAATTAAAACTAAGAAAGAATTTGGCACTCTGTTGGAAGCCAGAGAGAAAGAAAAACACAGGAAACTAGCCCAGGTAAGTGTGGAACAGTGGCAAGGACATCAGCATCTGTAACAAATTTTCTCTTTTTTAAAAATGGAAATATTAGTATTCTACCATATTGTGCTATCGCTTGAGCTAATGTGTCTAAGTAGATTGTAACGGGAAAACAGTATAAAGTACTATATTCTTTTTGAAAGATTCAGACTTAAATCTTAGACTTAAATCACTTCCATACACTTAATAAGTTTTACTAACAAAACAGAGCATAGTCAAATTTCCTAGTACAATGCTTGACTCAAAGAAGACTCTCCTTAAAATGTCTGTTGAACCTAAAATCTGTTTTAAAACACAACTGGAATCTTCTGAAATACAAGAGTTTTAAAAATTAGAATCAGGCATATTGCTGCAAAGAATTATGAATCTCATCCTCAAATAAATCAACCAAATCTATCTTTTCAAAAGTTGTGTTACCCTGGGATAAAGCACATCTAAATGAAACAGAAAATAAATCTGTTCTCTTCTAGAAGCCAGAGAAATTAATTACAGTAGCCTATCATGATACAGACCATAAAGAGTATGGAGCTTAGTGGAAAAATATATGGGAGGGAAGGGGTGCCTGGGTGGCTCAGTCGGTTAAGTGTCCCACTTTGGCTCAGGTCATGATCTCATGGTTTGTGGGTTCAAGCCCTATGTTGGACTCTGTGCTGACAGCTCAGAGCCTGGAGCCTGCTTTGGATTCTGTTTCTCCCTCTCTCTCTCTGACCCTCCCCCACTCATGCTCTGTGTCTCTCTGTTTCTCAAAAATAAATAAGCATTAATATAGATATAGATTAGATAGATATAGATATAGATATAGATATAGATATAGATATAGATATAGATATAGATATAGATATAGATATAGATATATAGGGGGAGAGAGAGAGAGAGAGAGAGAGAGAGAGAGAGGAGGGGAGTAGCAGTAGCCTTGGAAGAAACCAAAAGGATGGGTAGTATGACAGTTGTATCTCCAAAGGTCAAAGTAGCGCTGAAATAAAATCTGGTGATCTTAATCACTATGTGTAACTAAGACAGCAAGCTTTTAGGGGGTTGTGTGTTTTAGGGGTAGAAAGAGCATAGCCCTGAGTATCAGTTTTCTTGTCCAAATTGTACAAGTAACATGTATGAATATACAGAGCAATTCTCAAGAAAAAGATAGGATTCCTTAAAATTTGTTCCTTATTATTTAAATGCCTTTTATGAGTAAATGTAAGACTAGAAAACACAGGTAATATCGAAGATGCTTTTTACTTAGGACTCTGTGATCTACTAGAGTCAACTACTTCTGTAAACTACTGTGAACTACAGAGCGCATACAGAGAACAGACAGGGAAATGATAAAAAGCCAATCTGATTAGAAATGATTAAAGGGGGTGCCTGGATGGCTCAGTCGGTTGAATGTCCAACTCCTGATTTCAGCTCAGGTTGTAATGTCAGAGTAGTGGGATCTAGCCCTGTGTCAGGCTCTGCAGTGAGCATGGAGCCTGCTTAAGATTCTCTTTCTCTGCCACTCCCTTGCTTGTTTTATTTTTTTTAATGTTTCTTTATTGTTTGAGATAGAGAGAGAGTGGGTGTGAGCAGGAGAGGGACAGAGAGAGAGGGAGACCCAGAATCCAAAGCAGGCTCCAAGCTCCAAGCTGTCGGCACAGAGCCCAAGGCAGGGCCTGAACTCACCAACCCCGAGATCTTGGCCTGAGCTGAAGTTGGATGCTTAACCGACTGAGCCACTCAGGTGCCCCATCCACTCCCCTACTTGTACGTGTGCTTGCTCGCTCTCTCTCTCTCTCTCTCTCTATCTCTCTCAAATAAATAAATAAATAAATAAATAAATAAATAAATAAATAAATAGATAAATTTTTTTTTAAAGAAAGAAATGATTAAAGGAAGTAGGGACAGACAGTCCATGGAAGACAGACAACCTTTCAGAAAGAAATCATGGTTGTCACTAAGATGTGAGGATGTTATCATACAGACAATAGAGACATATTTTCTGTGATACCCAGCAGTAGAACCCAGACAAATGGATCAGTGTTCAAGGGAAATTTCAGCTCAGGTGTAAGGGTAAAAGTTTCTAACGGTTCAAATTACAGTTAGTTGTAGTTTTTGTTTTGTTTTTTATTTTTTTTAATGTTTATTTTTGAACGAGAGAGAGAGACAGAGTACAAGGAGGGGAGGGGCAGATAGAGACCCGGACACAGAATCCAAAGCAGGCTCCAGGCTCTGAACTGTCAGCACAGAGCCCGATGTCGGGCTCGAATTCACGAACCGTGAGATCGTGACCTGAGCCACAGTTGGACACTTACCCAACTGAGCCACCCAGGTACCCCTATAATTTTTGCTAATAATTCTAACATATTTTACAAACTAATATGTGTAAAATCGAGTGAAGATCACTATCTAATTTTGGTAAGGAACTGAGTTATGGTGCTCTCATATAATCTTCGTGAAAATGTAATTTGTTAAATGCAATTTGGCACCGTTTATCAAAACAATTTAATGGTATGGTTTTTGGTCTTCACCTAGCAATTCTCCTTTCATTTTTCCGCACATGATTATAAATAATTCTGTTCATATCTGTTCAATGAAGCATATTCAGTAATATATTTTTTAATGGAAATATGCCAAATACTCCACAAACAGATTATGGTACTTTCATTCTATGCAATACTATGTGGTCCTTCATCAAAATGAGTTGGATTTCTGTGTAAAACTCGAAGCTATTATTAACCGGGGGAAGCTTGTGAGCAGAAATTACTGATTAAAGGTTTAAATAAAATCCAGATATGTGAATTTGGACATTTATATATACACATTCAAATCCATAGAAAATGACAGAAGAAAGCATGTGCTAAAATGGTAACAGCAGTTGCCACTAAAGGTCAGAACAGATTTAAAATAGGAAGAAGAGAACCGTGGGGGTGGGGGTACTTTTAAATCTAAACAATTCTTCATTATTTAAGCTACATCATTCAAGCACTGTTATTATTAAAAAAAAAATGAAAAAAAAGCAAAAGCACAAGTTTGTCTGCTTGTTTGTTATGAGAATTGCCTAACATGGAAAGTGCTGCCTGAGGGACAAGAGAACTCGTGGACTGTTTATTCTCCTAAAAGATCCATATATTCCCCACAACTAGAAATAAGTATATGTATGAAAATGAGCTGGCATATTTTGAATTTTCTAAATGTTTTATTTGAAAAGTAAATAAACATGGCTAAGCCAATATTGAAAGAGAATTAAACTTAAATCAGCATTAATTTAGTTGTGTACATATTACAATATTTGTATTTTATCTGCCCTATATCCTCACATTTAAAATGTTCCTCCTCGACAGTTTAGTGCCAGTTATGTATTTACTGACGGAACAACGAAATGCAAATGGAGGTTTCCAGGAAGAAGAAATGCAGTGTGCCACAGTTTTCATAGCACGCCTGTGTGTTCATGTAGTCCGTAACGCTTTCCTCCGACAATCCACAAACTGCAGGTTTTTAGGAAGCGGAGCTCTGTCCAGTCCGCCCCACCAACCTTAGGTTCCCTCATCAACCTACCCCATACGTATAAACCATCTGTTTGTGATTTTCCGGCTTTATCTGAACATCTTCACAAAAGAGGCCATCTGTTTCCTTCTTTTAAATATCTATTTACAGTACTTTCTTTCTTATCTACTTTACAACTATTTTTGTATATGTCAAAAATTCAATTACATAGTCACCTAGTAGAGGAAGAGTCTTAGACAAACTCCTGGGTGATCCAAAGAGCGTGGATAATACTGAGAGACTAAAAAAATTCACCTAAAAGCAAGGGGTGGGGGACACCAAAGTAAGCATCTCACAATGCATGAAATTGACAATAGGTTTGAGATTTCCTGGAGAGCCTGTGCACATGATTTCCAAAAAGCTGTCACAGCACTATGTACAAGAACAATATGAATTTGCACTGAAATTTATTTCCAACATTAGTAATTTATGCCTAATGCAAATGCGCACTTTAGGGTAAGTATACTTTCAGTTGAAATGGTAAAAAGAAAAGAAGAAAGAAAGAAAGCAAAGAAAAGCACAAATAGATGTTTTAACAGCATTTGTATAATTCTTGGGCAAGTTTTTAGGACCAGCCTACCCAAGGAAATTCCTAAGGTTAAACATGAAGCAAACTTTTAATGTGTGGGGGTATTTGCTAAAAGCGGAACACTATGATGGACATAAAAAGCAAAAACATTAAAGGCAGTCAGTTCTTTATTTTCTCTGCTTCCCTGGGAGCAAAACACCAGCAGAAGAATTCTGTAGATAAATGGTATTTCCAACTGTGTTGGGAGCTCAGAGTTGTGAGATTATAATTGGGACAACAGATTCAGATACCATCCCTACCGGCTCTTTTTGCTCACATTTAAAAATAAAAGTTAAAATTTACTGAAAGTCCTCTCTGTGGAGGTAATCATATATGTGACTAAAGTTGCATATATGTGTGTGTGTGAGTGTATATATGCATATATGTGTGTATGTATGTATACATATATACATACACACACGCATATATATATATTACTATATAACTGCATAATCAATATATGTAAGTGTGTAACTTTTACCTACATAGTTCTATTTCCAAATTGTATTTAAAATAGAAGAAATGAATAAACGAAGAACAAATGAAGTGTATCTAATAAACATTATTAAATCTATTTAGACATCAATACTTCCAAAAAAAGATTTTGGTATGATAAAATCGATAAGGGGTGGGGGGAGAGAGAGAGAGAGAGAGAGAGAGAGAGAGAGAGAGAGAGAGAGAGAGATGGGACATGAAAGAGAGAGGAAAAATAACACAAAATACGAAATGTTGTTGCCATTTTAAAAAGGCAAATATACTAGGCCTAACAGTAGCTGTGAGCCAGTATAAAGCAAGCCAAGATTGAAACTTTCTAGCAGTTCAGGAAAAGAGAGAATTTTATTAAATATAAAAGAAATACGTCTTTTTCTTAGGGGGTGGGCAGTTGTTTTAGCATTTGTGTCTGAATGAAATTTCTTATGCTGATTTATACACAGATAAGCAATATTCTTTCTTGCTCCTAGAAGACCAAAGACCAGCAGCTCTTAAATGATCATCAACAGTACATTACAAGAAGTCATTTTGCAAAAGGGCTTCGAAACTTTTACCTTTGTTAACGTAGGCAATTTCAAGTAGGAATATCAACGCGGATATGTGCAAACATGTATCCTGCTATGGTAAATCTGCTATTCATGGTCGAGAGCAGCCCTCTACCTCCATCTGCCCAGAGCAGACGTAATATTCTTGTCATTCGTTTCTGGTGGAAAATGCAGCCCAGCATGATTATTTCTGTGGCAATTCAGCTATTAAAAATCTACATTCTTGTCTCAAAGTCCCCATCATCACTCTTTCCCAAACTCCTGGACCCCAAAGCAATTTGCCTCCTGTACTCATGTTGCTAGGCTCTCCTTTCTCTGTGGGCAGGGTCTCTGTGGAGTACTACTAAGAAGATGGTTAAGCTTCAGCTAACTTCTACAGAATAAACTTGACTCTTGAGAAACTCTGATGTTCTTGCCATGGCAACCTGAGGGGACACAGGCTGCTTTGGGAATTCCCTCTGCCACCTTAGCCTCTTTCCTGCCCCTTTCTTGGCACTCCAGGCCATCTGTGAAAGGTATTGGTGGGGGACATTGCAATGCCTTTTCCATCCGCTTAGTATGGCAAGAGGAAAGATTCTGGAACTCTCTGCATTTCCCCTTCTATTCCTCTAAACGTCTAGAGGCATGGGTTTTCAGAAGTGATTTTTCTGCTGTGCCCTTTCCTAGCAAGCCCTGTAGCAGCTGACTGGCACTACAATGGGCATTTTTCTGAACCTAGAAATGCGGAACACTTAGTTTACTCTGCTTGTCAGCATTGTCAGGGAAGCAAGAAACAGTTTTCAAAAGCACTTTATACCTGACACCACATGAAAACCAATTTTTGCTACATTTAAGACAACACACGCTTAAAATGATGTCTCTGGTAGAACATTGCACATTCAGCAGGGCTGGAAACAGTTGCTGCAAGGCAACGATAAGGCTTAATATAAAGGCACACTGGGGTTAAAGAGAGATACTTGTATGCTAGACATTTGCATCATGACCTGTACAAGAGACTATGGTTAGGACAGTAAGGAGTTCTTTAGTTCTTCAAAAATAACAAATTCTTCATTCATTGTGAAAATATTTTCAAATATTCAGAAACTTTTACTTTAATCCCTTCAAGGGTGCAAATTATCCAGCTTTTAAAAATATATTGTTTGCACAAGAAGGTTGACGACCAAAGTTTTAAATTGAAGGTCTGTGATCATTTCTCCACACATGCTATGGCCACAGCTCCATATTGGGTCAGTAAGTCCATGACTGGTATTTTTGTGTAGACAACTACCTAACAAGTGCATTTAGACCATCCTCTCTATGTAACTTCTGCTCTGGATGATACGGTATCATGCCAATTATTTCAATGTTATTTTAGTGTGGTAAGGACATGCGTGGGATCTAACCTCTGAACTTTTCAAAAACGTACAATATGTTACTGTTGATTATAGGTACTGTATTGTGCAGTAGCCTTCTAGAACTTATTTAAATTGCTTGAATAAAACTTTATGCCTATTCCCTCACGCCCAGCCCTTGGTAACCATCATTCTACTCTAGATTCTATGAATTTTAGTGTTTCAGATACCTCATACAAATGGAATCATTCAGTATTTGCCTGAGACTGGCTTATTTCACTTAAAATAATGTCTTCTAGTCTCATCCATGTTGTCGCATATAGAAAAATTGTATTCCATTGTATGTATATACCTGATTTTCTTTATCCATTGATCTGGGACATTTGGTTGTTCCCACATCTTGGCTATTGTGAGCAGCACCGCAATGAACATGAGAATACTAGCATCTCTTCAAGATCCTGACTTCAATTCTTTTACATCAATATGCACAAATAGATTTGCTAAGTCATTCCATGGTTCTATTTTTAGGGGCACCTGGGTGGCTCAGTGGGTTAAGCATCCAAGTATGAATCTCAGCTCTGGTCATGATCTTGTGGTTTTTTGAGTTCGAGGCCCGTATCAGGCTCCAGGCTCTGAGCGTGGGATTCTCTCTCCCTCTTTCTCTGCCTCTCTCCAGTGCGCTCTCGCTCTCTCTCTCTTTCTTTCTCTCAAAAGCAAATAACTAAGCTTTAAAAAATAATTCTATTTAAAAAAATTTTGAGGACATTTGCACAATTTCTCCCCTTTTCAAACACTCCTCTCTCTTCAGCTTTTCATCCTTTGAATCTCAATTTAGTCAAGTCCTCCTACTGCCCTCTCTTCATTCATCAGTTATGCCTTCTCTGCACTCAGACTGCATGCACTCGAAATCCAGCTCCATCACCACTAACTTGTAGTGCAACCACAAACAGAGTCCTTTAATCTGCCTTTGCCACAGATACTTGCAAAATAGGGAGAATATTAATACTCTTTTGATTAGGTTGTTAAAAGACTGAATAAGTTAATACAGGTAAAGCACTCAAGCTACATAAATGCTTCACTGCACTTACAGCTGTGTGTTAGCTGTTATTAAATTTAGCATTGGCATTAGTATTTATTATTATTGCAGTGGGGGGGGGGAATACATATGGCTTCTGGATGATCCATAGGCACGTTAATTTTTCTCTACCTTTTTTTCAAGCACCTAGTATAATGCTAGATACACAAAAATATATGCTCAATAAATATTTATTGACTAAACAGACAAATGGCATGGCTTACTATTTGACGGCCTAAATTGTTATCACTCTTAGATAACAGTAAAATCCATTAAGAGCAACAGGGCTGAATAACAAGGAGAACCAGTTGCCAAAAGGCAGTGTGTTGGCAGGCTATGTCTGAATGGATGCAGGGACAGAAGAGTTTATAGGAACCTGGAGGGACCTCTGTGTGATGAGGCCCAGCTGGCAGGAAGTGTGATCTCTGATGGAAGAAAACAGTCAGTGTATAAGAAGGATGCCTGAGAAACAGTAACCTTGACTTCTCTTCCCTCTGATCCTTCTCCTCCCTCCTTTCTCCAGAGTGTGCTCATCATTGCTGCAAAACTAGAAATCAGTGGAAAGGAAATCCAATGTTATAACCCATACAGAGCAGCTCCATGAACACAGAAGGTGGAAAAATAAAAGTGGAGGCACAAAGGAAAGATATCTTAGGCATAAGGTCAGCTATGTTTGGGAAACAATTTTCTATTCTGCAGGACTTCTCAGAGCCTTGAAATGTGAATTATGACTCAGACATAGTTACCACAGAATCTTTGTTCTTAAAAAACACTTTGGGGCTAGAAAATGTCCCTTGAGCAACACTTTGGAAAATGGTGAACCCTCATAAGTATGAAAAGTCAAGCAACGTTACCTCAGGTAGCAAATTAATTTTGCCTGGAAAGATGCTATTTCAGTCGAAAGAGTTCGTGAAGTCCACCTCCCCAAACCCCAAATTGTAGAATTTTTTGAGCTCCAAATGACTGTGGGCATTCAACTCCTCACAGTACGACTGGCAGACGATATTATAGGGACTTTAAGACCTGGAATCACCTGGCCAAATACCACAGGTAGCACTTTCACACCCATCTCTAAACTTGGTCTGGCCACTTTCCACCTGTTTTTATCAGGTATAGAACACTGTGGAGTTTTAAAAACTAGATTCGGAGACAAATACACACATAGTTCACACAGGTAGACAGCCATCCCATTTGCTTCACTGCGAAGATTTTGACTAGGCCTACATTACTTCTGTTGGAAGCAAATGAATTTGCCCTTTTCAGAACTCAATGTGGAATTCAAGAATTCACTGCTCTCAAAATTGGTTCTCACAATTTGACTTCTTTTTTTCCCCATAAAACTGGGTTCTAAATAAAGTCCTCAGTATATAAATGAACACAGAGTGCTGTGCAGGTGGGTTTGCCCTTGGTAAGACACAGCTGTGCCTATCAACCACAAAAATATGGTATTTAATTTTGGAAAATTGCTAACGGCAGGCAGGATTGTACAAGGGAAAGTCACCTTCAACTGTCACTCAGGAAGAAACAAAGATACCGCGAACGGTATTATTTTTCCAAATGTTTCCAGGCTAGAACTGCATTCGATGCCCTTCCAGAAGCAATGAACAATGAAATGGGTAGCAAGTTGCCAAGCACATACAGCTGTGTGTCTCTTTGCCTGGGGTGTGTGTTGGGGTCCGAGGGAAAATGAGGTTAGGGAAGTAAGCATTGAAAGTAGTGTCAGCCCACCCATCGTAGACCAAGGCTGCTGGTCAGAATGAATTCCAAAGTGGAATTTATATCATAACGCCGTCTTCGCTTACTTTTCACCGAGATTCCTCATTTGTTATCCCTTACTTTGGCAGCGTGCAAACAGCAGTGTCTCACCATGGTGCAATTTCCCTTTTGGCAACTCCGGGCAGGTATCACTTGTGGAGAATGTGTGGTGGCACAGAACACCTCCAGGCTCAGGAATACAGGTGGCCCAAGTTAACCAATTATTTAGAGGCAGATAAGTCATGTATTTTAGCCATTGTCTGATTCACATCTCTACTCCACTTATAGAGGATTCTTTTTCCCCGTGAAATTTTATGGAGTTTTACTAGGGAGAGCAGATGTCCCAGTTCTAGTATCACATGGTAGACTGGAATAGACTCAAAGATGCTCTCCCAGTGTTTCAGGTATAGTGTATCAGCGCTATCATGGGCTGACTACACAGCAGATAAATAAAGATCGGGACATGACAGAAACAGCCAGCCTTGCCTGGACTGTCCTGCTTTTCTGTTGTCTTTTTATTGCTGTGTTAACTGAAAGTAACTTCCGTGTATCAAACATTTTCTACTTTACAATGGCAATAGATTCCATTTAATGACGTTATACTTCACAAATTGTTCCTTCATGCATATGTGTCTTTATTCTCCAACTGTACCATAATTTCACTGACGAGTCAATTGTTCTGATGGTTAAATTCACTTCCCAACCTTCTTTGCCCCCCCAAAAAGATGAATAATAGAGCCAAATTTAAAATGGCCATCTATGTTATTAGCCCAATTAACATATGGTATATACATACAAATTACAAAGAAAAAGTAGATTTTTCCTGAGGTTTATATCCTTAAAATATCCAAAAATATCTTACTCCCATGAACATAAACTTCAAAATGTCAATTGCATTTACAATTATGAATAATAGGGAACTGTTATTACTAAGGGAAATAATAAGAGAAGAAATGTTTCAGAGATGTTTTTTAGCAAAAGCAAATGATTTGCATGTTTCTACCAAAAGGGAATAAAGCCTTTAATATGGAATATCCCTCAGGTTTCCTTTTTGGAAACAAAATTCATAACCACCTGCCAGTTGACGAAATCTAATTGCTAATACAGCATACTCTTCTCCAAAGTGTTCACTGGCATTTTCAAAAAAAATTTTAAGAGAAGAGAATAGAAAAGGAGGCATGGAAGGAAGACTCATCTACACAGAGAGATAATAAGTGTAGCATGTTTTCAATATGTGTGTGTGTGTGTGTGTGTGTGTGTGTGTGTGTGTGTGTTTTCTATTAGAGACAAAACCATACCAGAAACATTAAAGTGAGCATGATTTCTTCTCTCAGTCATAATTTTAACTATACCAGACAGATTCGGACGCCCAACCTACTGAGGCACCCAGGCACCACTCAACAATTTTTAAATGGGTGTCAACTCTATTCATAACTTTCAGTTCTGCTTTTCACAAGGAATATGCATGAATACTGTGCTTCGCCTCATGCTGTGTTATTCTTATTATTTATCCTATGCATAATTATTAAAATTTGGGAGACTAATCATAAAAAAGAAAGTGCATCTGAAATATATCTTTCTCAGCAAATTTTCAAAGAACACAAACTTAGGATCTAGAATCTAGAGTTAACCCAGGATCTCAAAGGTGAGGCTAGGAAGCCTTTATGTGGTATCATTCAAACAGCCCATTTATGATTGCAAACTGAAGTGTCACATGCCTAAATTTGTTATGTGCATGAATATATTTCCTTTCCTGATAATATAAACTGAATTTTGCAATAGACAGGAGGTTACTGACTCATTTAATGGTTAAATAAAGATCACCTAAAAAGGTGCTTGGGAGAGAAAAAATGCCATGCTGGAATAATGATATTCCATAAATATTGAGTATTGAACTGAAATAACATCAGCCTTTTATGTCCAATTCTGCTACACTCCCATTATGGCAACTGCAGAGATTGGTAAACAGTTTTGTTACCATAGGAAAGTGACATGTTTGCTATGCTTTATGCCAGGCATCATGTAAGCATTTTAAATACATTGCCTCATTTCTCTTTTAACACCCTGTGGGGTTTATACTTTATTCCCATATCACAAATGGAGAAACTAAGACTAAGAAAAACTAAATGAACAGGGTTCCTATTTGAACCCTGCTTTGATCTCCTATTCTTAAGCTCGAATTTCAACTGACACATATAATAAAATTCGGAAGTAAGAAATTTAGACTCTTACCCTAAGTATAATTTATTTGCTGATTCCAAGATAGGCATGCATATTTTCCCATAATTATGATAAAGGTCTTCCAAACAATTAAAAAAACTGTTTTTAAATTTTTTTTTACCGTTTATTCATTTTTTGAGAGACAGAGAAAGACAGAGCATGAGTGGGGGAGGGGCAGAGGGGGGTGGGGAGACACAGAATTCAAAGCAGCCTCCAGGCTCTGAACTGTCAGCACAGAGCCCAACATGGGACTCAATCTCACAAACTGGGAGATCATGACCTGAGCTGAAGTCAGACGCTTAACCAACTGAGCCACCCAGGGAAACAGTGTTACTGTTACAGTGAAACAAACAAAAGTTTTTTGTTGTTGTTGTTTTTTCTTTTGGTTCTGTTTTTTTGTTTTTTTGTTTTTTTTTATCTCCAAACAAAAGGAGAGGAAAGACCAGGTTGGTAAGTCCACAAAAAACGTCACTTAGTTACAGAGAAAAATGGAATTTTGCTATAGTCATTCATGTTCAAATTGTGAAAGTGAATTATGGGCATAAAATAATATCTACAAAAAGTCTTTAAGATAGCGTAAAACTTTTATAATACAAACAGTAAGAAATAGGTTTTAATAATGCCTAATATCTTAGAACTACTTTTGTCTGTATTTTTTAACTTCCTTTATGCCATAATTTGGCTATCTTTGTTATATGATAATCACACTCTTATCTTTGTAATGAATTTTTAATGAAAATAACATGCAAAATATGCCCATGGAAAATGGGCACATTAAGTGTTGTGGATATTCTCTCTGTACTAATTAACATGACGTGGCAGTAGTGAACTCATCTAGATGGGGTTCTGAGTCTTGCACCAGCCTGTCTTATTCATAAGGAGACCATTTTTGTTCATTTACTTAAATAAAGTGAGTGGAATCTGGAGAAGGATGGCAGAGTTTAACAGAGTCTGTGACCATTCAGATGGCTTTTTCCAACTGACCATTTGCAACGTAAAGCGTTACTGTTTGAGGAGTGAGGTAGTCAAGAGTGCTGAAGTAAGACAAATACAGGGTAGAGTCTTGATTCTGCCTTGTGGAACCACTAAGCCTGTTTTCTTACCTGTAAAATATGGACCATGATCGCAGTAACGATTTCAAAGGGTTCTTTTAAGAAGTAATATTATGAGTGCACCATAAATGTTGCTGCTGCTACTCCTCTCAGCGTCCCCGTTTCTTCTTATTCCCAGGCACAGAACTCTAGTTAATAATCTCATCCAATGGGGCGCCTGGGTGGTTCAGTCAGTTAAGAGTCTGACTTCAGCTCAGGTCATGATCTCACGATTCATGAGTTCAAGCCCCGCATCAGGCTCGGTGCTGACAGCTCACAGCCTGGAGCCTGCTTCAGATTCTGGGTCTCCCTCTCTCTCTGCCCTACCCCCGCACTCGCTCTCTCTCTCTCTCTCTCAAAAATAAGCATAAAATAATAACAATAATCTCATCCACTGACGGCTAGGTTGACACACTCACCCCTACGTAGTCTCACTGTCTCCCATCTCTACCTCCTCTAGTGCATCCTGAATACCACTGTCTGATTATATGCAAAGATTGTATTTTGAAATTATTTCTCTATTTGGGTCACAAACAGAAGTCCATGCTCTAAGCTAGTAGGTATCCACCAGGAATGATTTTGACTCACAGGACACATTTGCTAATGTTTGGGGAAATGTTTGGTTGTCACAAGGAGAGTAGGGTGCTGCTGGCATCTAGTGACATAGACCAAGGAAGCTGCTCGATGGATATCCTACAATCTCCTGTATTCCCCTATCTAATATTGAATTATCTGGTCCAGAATATCCATGGTGCTGAGATTAAGAAAACTTTTTCTAAGTGGGAGCTGATGCTGTGCATGCAATAAACTATCAAATACCAAGAGAAGCATATGGACTCTAATAAGTGCCCTGAGAGCACAGCCCAAGTCATCTAATGTCCCCTTATCACTGTGGAAAATTCTGTCCATTTTTTTTAAACCTGGGAGTATATAATCAGCTATATAAGTAGGGCTTTCCATCTTTTGACCATAAATAATCAGCTGCTACTATGAAATAAGTAAGAATACTCATGTGTTAATGTAGAGGGCTACGCCAAATGATCTCTTAAGATCCTTCTCAGTTCTCACATTTACAATTTCATATTCAGAACCTCTAAATGTTCTCCACTGCCTACAAATGAAGTCTTCATTTCTTAGCACGGCACTCAAGGCCTTTCACAGCTTGTCTCCTGCTTGGCTTGTCAATTCTCCTTCCCATTGTTTCCTGATGTGA
Organism: Panthera tigris; assembly: GCF_018350195.1. Taxonomy (NCBI): domain Eukaryota; kingdom Metazoa; phylum Chordata; class Mammalia; order Carnivora; family Felidae; genus Panthera; species Panthera tigris. The sequence continues at coordinate 42,652,636 of NC_056661.1, read as the reverse complement.
AGGCCCATTTCAGAAAACTCGAATTGCTTATTGGTGCCCATACATGCTCTTCTCATCCTCTCTTTTCTAGTAGCCCTGACCAATCTCCACAGTCCTCAGGGCATATTGCTCTTATTATCTGATCCATTTGTTTGACCCTTAGTAGTATAAGTACTATTTTGTTTTGTTTTTATGTACTTGCCTTATCACTCACAACTCATTTTGTCTCTTTAAGATATGAATCATGTAATAATGTAATAAATATATCATGTAATAAATATGTCATTCATCCGTTACACTCATGCTCTCCTATTTCCTTTAAGACACTACATTTACCCTACATATGACATGGAATATACAACCCACCTAGAATGCTGTTCCTGGGATTACTCCTAAACCAATGCTTTCACTTATTCAACTTGTAATCCAATGGAATGTTTTGCCAGAGTCATTCAATGAAAAGCATTCTAAGACTGTATCTGTATTCAACGGGAAACAGGCTATGATTGGTTAGTAATGTCTTTCAAGGGCTTAACATAAGGTGCTGCCAGCAGGCACATCGGAGACCTGCCATCCCTGTTCTTTTCCTTCCCTGGTGTTGTCAGTTCATTTCTAAATTTCATACATAGTAGACAAGGTCTCCATAATGGATTTGAAGTATGAAATCTGCAAATGCTCATTTGTGCTCCATAGACAAGATAGACTAGATCTCCATGTAGTCCCACAAATGATCTAATAGCAAAAGGCAAACTGCTTGTCATCTTAAGAGAGGATACTTTAGTTACCGGTGAAAGAAATCTATCACATACTCTTTATTTTACTGTATCTCAATTTCACCTTGAGTGTCTTCTCTCTCTACTAGATGTAGCTTTACTCCTCTATCTCTATCCTTTTCGAGTTGTCTCTACTGAATAGGTATTATTTCTTATGTCATAATCAAGGGCAAACGTGACAAATACATAGCCCCTCAAATGAAATCATTACTATTGTAAAAGCTATACCTAGACTCACAAAACTCTCATTGTCAAATCCAAATGGACACTAATTCATCTAAATAAATCAGTGATTCCCAGAGAGATACAGAGAAATGTTTGCTGTATGTCCTTTCCTTTGGATAACAGTATCCATGGAAATCTCAGTAACACAGCCCATGAGCTTCATAGGTGTCCCTGAAAGCATTTATTTTACATGCATTTTCACGTGGGTACAACAGTCCATTGAATTAGGAAGTATTCCCACCTACTACATAATGAAGCTGACTGTAACAGAGTTTCACTGACAGTCCATTTAGTAAGAGAAAGACTCAGATACAAAGAGATAGAGATAGAGAGAGAGAGAGAGAGAGAGAGAGAGAGAGAGAGAGAAAGAAAGAAAGAACGAACAGAGGAATAGAGGGAGGGAGGGAAAAGGGAGGGAGGAAGGGAAGGGAGGAAGGAAAAAAGCCAGATTCAAAAGTATAGTACAATAAAAAAATAAATTAAAACAATGATAATAACTGCTAACATTTATTGAATGCTTGCTATGTATGGGCATATGCTATGGATCTGATGCACGCAATCCTCTCATTGACCATATGAAACAGGGGCCATTATTCTCTCAGATGACCAAACAGATGCAACGAGAAACTACGTCACTTGCTCAAATAACAAAGCTACTTAATTGTGAATTTAAAGTCAGTGTTTCAACACAAGCAAAGTGATCCCAGAGTCCTGTGATTTTAATAGCCTAAGATTTGACTGCACCTATTTCTAGGAAGAAAAGAAGAAAAGGATTTATCATTAAATTGTATATGAGCACTTTATAAAAATCTATATATGTGTACTTGCACATACATGTTATGTGAACATATGTGTACATATCAATATTCACACAAATATCTGTACAAGTAAAAAAATACACTTATCTTTCAAATATTCAAAACTGAAAATGCATGCTGGTGTGTGGATTTTTTTCCCCTTTCCTTTGCATAGGAAAACTCCCTACTGGTACCTCTCCTTTTGTCAGAGACTGATAAGGGCTGTACAATCTTGTAGTCAAAACATCTCACTAAAAAGCTTCTTTGGCGGCAAAACCTAACTTGGAGTGTGTTTGGTTTCCTGGCTGCCTTATTTGTTTACAACAATGCTCTTAAAATTGTCTCTACCATCTGTGTAAGGTCTAGTTCCTTGAATGAGAATGAGATATTAAAATGCCATCCAGATGTCTAGATGCATATCCGCATTAACATATTATGCAAATTGTCACAAGGCACTTTTTTCCTTCTTAAACAAAAAATATTTTTAGACAGAGTGTAAGAAAGTGAATCTGTGGAGGCAAAAGAAAATTTTTAAAAAGGTAAAGAAAACAAGATACGTCGGATTTGCATTGCTTATCTTCTTAAAATCTGTCTTTTGAAATCACGACTTACAAATGACTTTGTGTCTATCACTTGGCGAAGAAAAGATCAACGCCAAAAGAAAGAGCAACATTCACCTTAAAAGACAAAAAGTATGAAATCAGGATACACTGCTTTTGTAAGAGAAATCATATATTAGAAACGTTAATGAAACATTAATAACATTCCTTGATTTAACAACCCAATGCATATCGGGTATATATCATCTCCTGAAGTTATATCTCGGTTCTACATTACAATAAAGAGCAAGTAAAACTTTATTTAAGATGTATTTCTTTATTATCTTAAAACTTCAAATAATAGGGCATTAAAATAATTCACTCTATATATGTTTATGGATTGTGAGGTATGTGTTGAAAGTTTCTTTAAAATGTTGTAAGAGTTTTCATTAAAAATACATATTGTTGGCACATACTAGTCATCTTAGATTTGAATAGATGAAACAGATAAATAGGTAAAGTGATCTGATCCCTTTCATAATTAACCCACACGAAACCCAGGATTTCTTCTAATCACTATGTTCCCTTTATGAATTCTGAACATATTTTCTTGGGCAAAGAGTAACTTTGCAACTCTCATATCTGTAAATTTAAACTCAAAGGTTTTATTTCTCCTCATTAAAAAAAAAAAACACAAGAACAGCATACTTTAAAATTTTTTTAAGTAACAGCATTACTTTATAAAATACATTTTGTAGGGGTACCTGGGTGGCTCAGATGGTTAAGTGTCCGACTACAGCTCAGGTCATGATCTTAAGGATCATGGGTCAAGCCCTGCATTGGGGTCTGCACTGTGTGAAGCCTGCTAGGGATTCTCTCTATCCCTCTCTCTCTGCCCCTCCCCTGCTCAGGCTCCCTCTTTCTTTCTCTCTCTCAATAAATTAACAAAAACTTTTTAAAAAAATTAATAAAATTAAATACATTTTGCAACCTCAAATAACTATTTCTAAATCAGTATTTAAATTGCAATAATATTTGCTTACAATGAACTGCAGAACATGTTCCAAAGCTAAATAATTCCCATCACTACCGAAGACCTTAACATTGAGGGGATATAATATATAGTTTAATATATAAAACTAAGCTAAAATCATTTTAGGGTCATGTGATCTCTGAGCACACCTTTAAGGATAGATTTTCTGTTTTTCTCAATGAGTGTTGATCCAACAAACAACTACTAAAATCCAGTGGAAGCAATTAATACTTCTGAAATTGTCACATCAAACTTTTTCAGCAGATGTGGTATGATCAAATGAAAAAAATGTGGAAGATAAACAGTAACGAGAATGTAGAATATGGAATGAAAGGAGATAAGCAATAGCCGAACCTATGGATGAAGGGTTTGGAAATAATAACTCAGAATTAAAACTGTTCATTAATATACAATGAATCAGCTGTGCTGTCTTTTTCATTCCACTACAATTAAACTACGGCGAGGAGTAGAAAGAGAAAGTGATGACAGGTGTCCAGTAGGTTCAGCTCAGCAAACACTAGCTGGAAAGAACTAGATGATTCAGGCATGCTTTTCACCAAATGTGCTTTTCTGATAAACTTGTCTCCACGTTCCACCTGCCACACATTCCTGCCTGGATAGGGGAGCAGTACCACCCCTCCTATGCGCCTTACATACAAACGGACATAGCCATTGGTCACCAAATGTCCCAAAGTCCTTTCCACTGTTCATAAGCAAGACTAAGTTAGACAATGTAATTCAACAAAAACCTATACCCTTTCCCTGAAAATTGACCCAAAACCTAATAAGTGGTTAGAACTGTAAAGGAAAACACAAATGTAGCACTTACTACCATTGATCTTTTTTCTTCAAATGCTGAAATTATTGACCTTCAGGGACAGAGCTAGTAAAGAAATGCAGTGTAAACAATTCCTAACCAAATAATCCAAAGTATGCTGTGACTGCTGATTTTCTATACAGGATAATTATCAAGAAAGAGGTACAATATTCTACCTGAAGGAAGTCTGTATTTTCCTTTGAAAGGCATTTTGACAGAACAAGCAGAAAGATAACACATCTGGCCCACTATCGCGTTCTATATACCATTTGCACCTCATGAAGTTAAGATTCGGTAATCTGAACATCACCTGAGACTGTGGGAGTGTTTACCACATGCTCCAGACCCAACTTCAAAGGGCATTCCTTTGCAAAACACAGATTCTCCTTTGGAAAGCTGAATCACTGAAACTCATTCCTCAAGAATGCCAATTTACACCTAATGCAAGATCTTACTCTTTTGTTTGTTGTTATGTTGGTATCCACTCAGTAAGTATTAACTGAGAACCGGTTATGTGCCAGTCACCATTCCATGGCTGCAAGGCACCCAGTGCAGATCTGCAGGAAGTTCCCTTTTAACACCACAGGAATGGTCCAATCTTTTCCCCTTTAGTCCCTGTGCCTTTCAATTCACCCGCCAAAGCACAATTTCCAGATTTCAAAAGCATAATTAGGCCATCCCACAGCTCAAAAATTTTCACTGACTCCTAAAACCTAAATCAATAATGATAACCTTGTATATAATACAAGGTTAATTTTTTCATTGTCTGGACCAGGACTGACTTAGTACTTTCCTCTTTGTATTTTTCCAACTTCTCTGTGAGCACTTGAAAGTTCATTTAATTTGTTACCCAATACCCTTCACCTCTTTGCTTATGCTTGTTATTTTCCTTCTTTTGGGAATGTCTTATCTCCAGAACTCCAAGACTTCCTGATTCGCCAAGAAAACTAAGGCAATGGCACCTGATGGATATAGCCCCAGCTCCTACAAAAGACTTCTTCCACAAAGGTCTCCTTTTCTTCTACTTAATGATACTACTCATTTTTAAACCCAGGTGAAGAATATCTATGCAAAAAAAAAGTATACATCATACAGAACAGTATACAAATTTTTATAAACTAAAAATATAGCATATAGCTCAAAGAAATGTTACCAGCAACCCATGGAGTCCTTTCCTGGCCCCTTCCCAGTCACTGTGCCTCACAATCGTAACTTTCTTGACTTCTAATGTTACAGATATATGTTTGTCTATACATTTCATAAACAGAATCATACAGTATAAACACTTTTGTGTCTGCCTTCTTCCACACAACAGTATGTCTGACATTCATCCAAGTTGCTACATGTAGTGTGACTTATTAATTCTCACAGCTGTGTTATATTCTATCATGCAACTATGAAACAGCTTAGTAATTCACTCTACTGTCAATGGACACTTGGGTAAGGTTTTTACTTCATGATAGGGTTGCTATGAATATTGAAAATAATACGTAAACATGTATATTTAATTCATATTTATATGCATTTCTGGGGGGCATATAGCTGTTTTTTAAATTGCCTCTTGCCCATATCAAGCTATAAGCATCTTTAAGGCAATGTCTCTAGTTGCTTACTTTTTCAGGTTCTTGCCTACAGCATTCACGCAATGAATATGGATAATTATCATTGAATATGTTAGTGTATAAAATCCACTGGAAAATACCACTTTCTACAAAATGAGAAATCAGGCAACAAACCATTTTCCTAACTTTCAATTAGTTATTATTATTACTACCTTAAGTAATCTAGATCACCACTGTCCTAATAGAACCCAAATATTTCCCTGGTTTGCACAGGCTTTCCATGCTGACCCTGGGGAAGGTCAGTCATCTTGTCCTAATTGCTGTAATCTTCAACTTCAAGCAACCGAGTTAAGGTGACAAAAACTGCAAAGAAAAGCTGTACATTAAGCAATAACTATGTTAAAAGAGTCACAATTAAGATAATATAGAGTATCCTAAATACAAAAGTCCATGTAATTTTCCAAAATGAGCAAATCTCCCAGTCAATGTAGCTGATTCTGGTTCCCATAAGACTAATAAAGTCGGTGTATGGCTCTCACTAAAAAGGAGATTTGTGTATCCCCACATAGCTCAAGAGACCCAAGAGAGATACTGTAAATTTTTCCACTAGCAAAGGAAAAACGGGCAATGAATTTTGCTAGTTTTAACACCAGATTCACACATGCTCTAAAAATGTTCAAGGGCAGCCAGTCCTTATTTATAGTAAGGTACTCTTACCACCAGCCCCAAACTTCCCAAGTCTTAAATTTATACCTAGATTTGTGACCATTCGTTATCACTGATGTAGTTAAATGTGTTGTGAGGGGCCAAGGTAAATCCATTATGGGGTACACACCTGATCTCTTTAACATTTTCTGTGAAACAGCACACAGAACCGCAAACATGTCCATTCGAACTGGACTGACAGATGTTTCAGGTGATTTTAATCAATCCAAGTGCACTTCTAGCTAAGTCTCCCTCACTGCGTTCTTTTATAAAATTACTTGACAAGCTTAATTTTCGCTTACCTATCACTTTTCCCTACCCCCCAAAAGTCTTATGGGGACCGATCTCATTACATTTGAGATTTTAAAAAATTGAGCCACTGTGCTATTTTTTAAGGTCATGGACAAATGAGCTAAAATGTTTTATTAAATTAACCAAAAAGGACCTGTCAAAAAGGGTACTGATAGTTGGGATTCCGATAATATTGCAAAGCATATGTAACACAACAGATGTTCCAGAAGAATGTATAGAGAACTTAAAATTTTAAAAATAAACTTCAAATATTTAAAATGACATCAGTTCACAAGAACATTTTTGAGAGTAAAAAGGTTGATGATAATATGAATTTTTACATTTCTTCTCAACCATCCTTTCTGCTTTTCAATAAGAAATACAATATTCATTATGTTTACTTACATCCTCAGATAATATATACAATTTCCCTATCTTCTCTATGAAAGACAGATTTGAAAAAGGTCTTCACTTATACATACATACCTTGCTGAACACTCTTCCTATGTGCTTCTAAATATTTTAACATAAGAAATAAAAATTTAAATATTATGAAGAAGTATCAAAGGAAAAAAGGACAAAAGGAAGCACTTTCTCAATTATGGATTAAGAAAAAAGTTTTGAGTGATCTAAAGCTAAGCTTGCTAATTCATTATCCATAATGATTAGGAAAAGTTCAATGTTCCCAGTGAAGCAACTGGGAATTAAGAAAATAAGTAGGTCCAAATGTCAGCCCAAATTGCTTGCTTCATTTGTGGGCTGAAACAGATCTAAAACTTTTTTGAGAAACAGATCTAAAACTTTTTTGAGAAACAGATCATAGTCATAGATATTCTCACTTAGCTCAACTCTGTGTGGGTGCATACTTGCATTGAGGATGTGAAAATACTGTTTAGGTACATATACTAAGGCATCTTTGTTCCCACAGGAATTTGTTAACCTTTCTGTCCCCTGGATAGTCTTGCTTGCACATCTAGGGACTCTTTGGATATTGGTCAACTTACAATTAATTCTTCCTATTCCTGAGAAGAGATGGAGGTGAAAAATGGTCACAAATCTTCTTCGAATACAGTACAATGAAGACATTTATTCTAAGACATAATGTATACATGTTATAAGAGACAAAGTAAATGTACAGACATGATTTTCTATAAAATTTTTACATACTTGTGTCCAGAAAAGCATACATGTCTGGTAGGTAACATGTACTGAGTGCTTACTATGAGCCAGACAATGGTCTAGACGTTTTTGCAACATTCTTTCATTTAATCCTGTATCAATGTCTCCCCTGTCATATCTCCTATTCCTCACTTTTCATTTCACCTGATTGGTGGCAGCCACCAAGTACAATCTGACAATAGCTAGCCTAGGTGCCACAGCAAACTTCCCAATTTCTGCCCTGGGCTTCTGGACCAGAGCTGGGAGAGATTCCTGCGGAACTATTCTGATACATGTATGCAAACCTATAAGTGTATAATAATTAACACCCCACAGCACAAATGTTGACTGAAAGAGGAATGGTGATCTTAGAGAAATAATTTCCTCCTCAGTCTTACAATAGACATTTCAAGGGGACAGTCTGCAAAGACCTCAAAGGACTCCCAGCAGGGTCAAGCCTCAATGCCCACAGCATTGACCAGTGACATAACTTTGGCCTAGCTTTTGCTTTTTCACTGTTCTACTCTTCCTAGGCTCCAACCCTGTGGGATCACTTCCCAGAACAAACCACCTGCACCCAAATCCTTATCTAAGGTCTTCTTTAAGAAAAACCCACACTATACAAGTCCTAATTTGCAATGGCCTAAAGTGAATTAACCTAATTTTAAGATGGAGATTCTGCTACACAGACCGGGTAAGTAACTTGAGCAAGTTTACACAGGAATCATTAAAAACCTGGATGTGAGTCTTGTATTCTTACCACTACCGTGTATGACTTTCCTATCCCCATCAGGGTCATGTGGAATATAGGAGAATATTCTCAAAGAAAGGGGACTATGCTACCTGTAGAAGGCAAGTAGGATAGAATGCTGAGTTAACTAAGTAAGAACATGCATGGATACAAAAAACAGTCACACTCATCCTCACAAACTTCTCTTTGTCTGCTATGTAAATCACAAACTTTACCACACTATTCCAAATATCCCCCAACAGTTATGCCAATATATTTATTAAAAGTCAGGGGATCAGGGCGCCTGCGTGGCTCAGTTGGTTAAGTGTCTGACTTCAGCTCATGATCTAACAGCACGTGAGTTCAAGCCCCATGTTGGGCTGTGTGCTAACAGCTCAGAGCCTTGAGCCTGCTTCAGATTCTGTCTCCTTCTGTCTCTACCCCTCCCCGGCTCATGCCCACTTTCTCTCTGTCTCTCTCTTTCTCAAAAATTAATAAGCATTAAAAAAAATTTTAAGGCCAAGGGATCATTAGGTCAGGTAAAATTATCAGCAAGGTTTCTCCCTTTTCATATCTGTAATCATTCTACTGCCCAAAGAAAGAAAGAGATGTTCCAGGGTAGGTAACAGTTATTTCTTGAGAAAATAGACCTAGCAACTCAGCCTTATTCCTCAGAGCCCTCTATGATACACACCCATCAAATGACTTGGAGAGCAAAGGTATTCTATTAGAATAACACACAACAGCTTAGCAAATAAATCACAAACCAATTTTTTTAAAGTTTGATGTAGAACCCAACCAAAATTGCACCAGCATTCTTCTCAAAGCTAGAACAAGCAATCCTAACATTTGTATCGAACCACAAAAGATCCTGAATAGCCAAAGTAATATTGAAGAAGAAGACCAAAGCAGGAGGCATCACAATCCCAGACTTTAGCCTCTACTACAAAGCTGTAATCATCAAGACAGTATGGTATCAGCACAAAAACAGACACATAGACCAATGGAATAGAATATAGACCCCAAAATTGGACTCACAAATGTATGGCCAACTAATCTTTGACAAAGCAAGAAAGAGTATCTAATGCAAAAAAAGTCTCTTTAACAAATGGTGCTGGGAGAACTGGACAGCAACATACAGAAGGATGAAACTAGACCACTTTCTTACATCATTCACAAAAATAAACTCAAAATAGATGAAGGACCTGAATGTGAGACATAAAACCATCAAAACCTTAGAGGAGAAAGCAGGAAAAATCCTCTTTGACCTCAGCCACAGAAATTTCTTACTCAACCCATCTCCAAAGGCAAGGAAATCAAAAGCAAAAATGAACTATTGCTATCTCACGAAGACAAAAAGCTTCTGCACGGCAAAGTAAACAATCAACAAAACTAAAAGGCAACTGATGGAATGGGAAAAGATATTTGCAAATGACGTATCGGACAAAGGGCTAGTATCCAAAATGTATAAAGAACTCACCAAACTCCACACCTGAAAAACAAATAATCCAGTGAAGAAATAGGCAGAAGACATGAATAGACCCTTTTATAAAGAAGATATCCAGATGGCTAATAGACATGTGAAAAGATGCTCAACATCACTCCTATCAGGGAAATACAAGTCAAAGCCACACTGAGATACCCCCTCATACCGGTCAGAGTTGCTAAAATGAACAAATCAGGAGATTGTAGATGCTGGGGAGGATGTGGAGAAATGGGAACCCTCTTGCACTGTTGAGGATGCAGACTGGTGCAGCTACTCTAGAAAACAGTGTGGAGGTTCCTCAAAAAATTAAAAATAGATCCACTCTATGACCCAGCAGTAGCACTGCTAGGAATTTACCCCAGGGATACAGGAGTGCTGACGTATAGGGACACTCATACCCCAATGTGAAAGCAGCGTTTTCAACAATAGCCAAATTATGGAAAAAGCCTAAATGTCCATCAACTGACAAATAGATAAAGAAGATGTGGTTTATACATACAATGGAATACTACTTGTCAATGAGAAAGAAACAAATCTTGCCATTTGTAGCCACGAGGATGGAAATAAATGGAGGGTTATTATGCTAAGTGAAATAAGCCAGACAGAGAAAGACAGATACCATATGTTTTCACTCATATGTGGATCCTGAGAAACTTAAAAGGGGGGAGGGGAAGGGGGAAAAAATTTATAGAGAGGGAGGGAGGCAAACCATAAGAGACTCTTAAATACTAAGAACAAACTGAGGGTTGATGGGGGGTGGGAGGGAGGGGAAAGTGGGTGATGGGCATTAAGGAGGGCACCTGTTGGGATGAGCACTGGATGTTATATGGAAGCCAATTCGACAATAAATTATATTTAATATAAAATGTAAATAAAGTTTGATATGGAAAGCACAATAGTTATAATTTATTGAGCACTTACTCTATACATATCAGGGTATATGAAATGCTAGAAAATATGAGATACACTTTTTGTAAAAGGATATTAATTGCATTTTCAAATGATATGTTCGATGTGTTTTCAGATATCCTGTTCAGGAGAGTAGCTCTAAATTTAAAGCAATGAGACCAGTTATAAATCTGAGAAAATGCAATAAATGTTGTTCAAAAAGTCACAAACCATAAGAAACATAGTGCATTTATTTTACAGTTAGTAGCCACTGCGACAGAATTCAATGTGTGATTCTGAATTCAGTGCTTTACCACAAAGCTGTCTATTAGTAACCAAGTATAACTTAACAGTGCCGGGTATCTCTATTCCAATTTATTTTACTGTCTATGAGTGCCTAGCATAATCCTCTTGGGAGCTAGAACCCTCTCAAGCAAATAACATGTTGAAAAGAAATTTTCTTTCTGCAGTCACCAGACTGTCCCCTAAAGAAGTTAAAACCTAAAAACTTCTGTTATAAACCTGGATGATGCAAAATGATTAAATTCAGCAGGCTAAATCTAGGCTCCAATGCCCTCTGAAATGTTTAAGGGTGTAATCGGCATTTAGCTATGTTTTAAAAGGGTTAGTGGGATTTTTTTTTTTCCTTTCCCCAGGCAGCTCCAACCACTGAATATCAGTCCGGCCTTGATGTCATCCTGTCCTGATGTACAGGCCTGACCACAATCAGAACTGTACCCATGTAGCCTCATAATGAAGAATGTTCAAGGCTATCTCTCCTGACACCTTGGGAATCTGTACCCATACACATGGTGTCATTGTTTTCAGATCTCCTAAGACTCGCTGATGGAAGTGTTGATTTTCTGGCAGGCTTATGTATTATAGGAACATTTCCACCTACCCGTCTCATCACACAGTGTGCTCCAAACTCCATCTGAATGGTGAGAAGCCATAACCATAAGTCCCTTCTTTCTCCAGGGACACTACCAGGGGTTAAGAGCATGTGCTCACAGGACACTGCCACAGTTCATATCAACCTCCCCCATTCCCAAGGTAGATTACTCAAACCTCTATTTCAGTTTCTTCCTTTGCAAAAGACTGGTCATAAAATAACATCTATTCCAGGGCTGGACAACTAATCTCCATGTCTTTCTTCTTGGTTCTAATACTCAATCTCAATTTCTGCCTGGCTTGAGGTGCTCGGTTCAGGTCAGATCGGGTCTCATATAATGATTTTGTTCTCCTTGCTTTACAGTTATATCTTTCCCAGTTCATCTTCTTTACTTTATTCATCAGATTTTACTTTTTTTATTTTTATACCAGTCTATCTGCCTCACAATATAAATCTTTCTCTCATTTATATACTATACTTTTAATTCATAATTTCTGACTCCTATATCATTCATTTATTCATTCTTTCAATGAATATCAAGCGTTTGCCATCTGTGAAATAGGGAAATACCACAATAAGGCAGAAATAGTCCTATTAATATTTTGTCTCTTGTCCCTCAGGTTCTAATTATCTTCAGTACCATCATTCTAAAACTCATATGTGAATCAATGTACATTCTCTTTGAAATAGGAAGTACTATAAGACGTTGTATATACTTAGGTGAGGTCATAAAAGATCTATAGGAATGTACACACCCAAGGATCAAACACCACCACTCATTTCTACTTTGTCTTTTTCTTATTCTGACCCCAAAATATGGTGACCTTTTTCATAAGGATATTAAGAGAACACACATATGCATAAACACAAAAGTACAGACCAACCCTATAAAGTGGTCCCGTAGAGGCAACACCCTACATTCACCTACCGCCTATTCAGTAAAATAGAAAACGGATTTACAAGTCATTTTCTTACTCCACTCAGGCTGCTGTAACAGAACACAATAGACAGGTGGCTCATAAACAATACATTTTTTTTTTCTCACAGTTCTGAAGGCTGGAAACTTTGAGATAAGGCACCTGCAGATTTAGTACCTGGTGACAGTCCTCTTCCTGGTTCATACACAGTTGATTTCTCAAGGTCGTCAGGAGGGGCAAGGCCTCTTTTATGAAAGCACTATTCCCACTCACTAGGGCTGCACCCTTATGACCCAATCGCCTCCGAAAGACACCTCTTAACACCATCACCTTGGGAAATTAGGTTTTCAAGGTAAGAATAGGAGATTGGGGTAGGAATATTCAGTCTATAGATGACTCATGTGGCATATTTACTGGGCTCCTATTCTCCACTTTCTTTCTTCAAGCTATTCTGACAAAATGGCTCAGATTACAATAGTTTCCATCCTAGTGTAACTACCACCAAGAAAAAAAATATATAAAACAACAGAATAAATACCAAAACTCCATACATTATAACCCCCTCCACAAAAATATATTCTCCCTTATCCCTACCTTAACCACCTTTATAACCAGCATTAAGGCTTTAAGAACTAGGAAGCTGACTACCTTTAAAATACTGTCAAGTTCTTTCTGTCCCTGAGTGTATTTGCTTGTCTGGAGTGAGTCTATATTCTCAATAGCTTTGCATCCAGATTCTGTTTGCAAAGCATTAGACTACAGTTAATATTGAGCAATTAATTGCTTCACATGCACAAAATTACAGTTGTAAATGCATTCAGCATATTATTTGGTGATTAAAATATATCTTTGTAGATTAGGTAATAATTTTCCTTTGGAATGCATATAATGAAGACACATTTAAAGTCAAGAGGAATGAATTCACTGATTCACCTTAAATCATCCACTTTTTAAATATTGGAAGTAAAGTAAAATATTGAGTTATACAAGTAATTTGTAGGTTATAAAAGAAATAAATGTGTGTTTTTATTCTGAGGAAAGCATTTATCATTACCTTAGATGCTACCTAGATTATAAAATAATGAATCTACATCTTCCCAGCTTGAATTGATTGGAAGGATTCTAACAACGTGAACAGTATTTTCAAAATGTAATTGATCTTCCCCTTGACTAAAATAAATTACAAAAAGGTAAAAACATGTTCAGTAATGCTAATGACTATCTCAACTGTTTACCAGAAAGCAATACTACTTTAGTCAGATATTTTCAGGACAGGACCAGTTAATGATCAAGAAAATCATCCACATAATTCAAGTAAAAACAACAAAAGCAATACTCTGACCTGAAGAAGTGAGCAGCTGAGATTCTACCTTTAAGTTACCCAGTTTTCATTTCAGACAAAATCAGTTCTCCTCACATACACACATGGGGGGAGACAGAGAGAGCTGTTTTCCTATAATCAATGAAAAAAAAAAAAAAAAACGGGCCAGCTAACTTAAAGAAATTCATGTTATTAAAGTTCAATTTTATTGTACCTAAAATTTCTCCTGGACAAATTGAAATTAAAAGTAGAAATCTGAGGCAGTATGAAATTTAACCCTTTTTTTCTCCAACTTTATTGATATAACTGACATATAGCACTGTGTATGTTTAAGGTGTGTACAAAGTAATATATGTGTATGTTGCAAAACGATTGTATAATACAGTTAGGTAACAAATCTATCACCTCACATGGAAAATTTTTCCCATTGCTGCTGCACTTGTTCCACCATGGCTCATTGTGGGTGACATGTATCTTCCTGGTCCTTGACTTTGAATGTGGCTATCCCACTCACTTTGCTCAGTGATATATGAGCACGCCAGTGCCACGTCTGTGCTGAAAGGGGACTGGCAAGCTTAAACTTCTTGTGAACCTCCACTGCCATCATATGCTCTAGATACCCTGCTGGTACAAGGACCATGAGAGGCATGGAGAGTATAGCAGCCTATGGTACTGCAGTGAGAGAAAGAGCTAACCAGTCATTGCAGCCTAAAGCAGCAAGTCCCAACTAAGCCTAGCTTTAATAAGCCATATCCCAGCCAGCCTGCAGACATAAGAATAATAATAGTAGATTATTATTATAGTGCTTAACTACTGAGTTTTTAAAGTTCCTTACAGAGCAAGAATGACTTGATATAATGGAAGAATGAATAAAAAAAAAAAACAGCTATACTTAACTAAACCTTGTTAACCATTTCCCTATTTCCCATGGTAGATAGATTTATGTTCTTTAGCCATTCATTTATTCAACATTTTTTATTAAAAACTTACTAAGTATCCGATATTGTATTATATATTGGGAATATACCTATAAATAGATAAACTGTCCATGTATTTTGGGGCACCTGGGTGGCTCAGTCAGTTAAGTGTCTGACTCTTGATCTTGACTCAGGTCATGGTCTCAGAGTTCCTGAGATCGAGCCCCACGTTGGATTCTATGCTGACAGCATGAGTCTTCTTGAAATTTTCTCTCTCCCTCTCTCTCTCTGTCCCTCCTCCACTCACTCACATTCTTTCTCTCAAAATAAATAAACATTTTAGAAACTCTCCATGTATTTTAGTGAGAGATAAAGAAAAAGAAATACTTAGAGGGGTGCGTGGGTGGCTCAGTCAGTCAAGCATCTAACTATTGACATCAGCTCAGGTCATGCATGATCTCATGGTTCGTAAGTTCAAGCCCTGCATCAGGCTCTGTGCTGACAGCGTGGAGCATGCTTATGATTCTCTCACTCCTCTGCCTCCCCCCACCCCCAAAGTGTGTTCTCTCTCTCTCTCTCAAAATAAATAAAAAGTACAAAAAGGAATTAATTAGAATATAGTTCGATAAATGCTGAGGAAAGAATTGTATACGTTTTACGAACACATTAGGATTTTCAATTCTTAACATAGATGATCAGTCAGGGAATACTTTCTGGATGAAATGACCTAGTAGCTAAGTTTAAAGAATGAATACAGATGCAGCTGCCTCTCTGTTCTGGTAGCACTGGTCTTGGGTTTGCATTGACAATCTCACGTATGAGACACGACTTACTTCAACTAGCACCAGGCTGCCTGATCTTTAAGAAAAGGCAGAAAAGTAACAACGAGGCATGCACAACTATAACACTGTAGAGTGCCTGTGACTCACAGGCACACTTTCTTTGTCATTCCACACTCAAGAGAAGCATAATCATGAGAGACAGCTAAGTATATGCAGAACTTAAGCTTTGAAAAAAGCCTGAACTCAGAGCTCAATCCCTCTTTTATGCCTAGTTTTTTTAGGCATTCACTCAAGGGTATGTAACTTTCCCTCATACTCTAGGCTAGGTGCATCTTATCAATGCTAGTTACCCAAAAAACAGGTGCTTCAGCCATTCCTATAGTCCCCATCTGGAATCTCACTTATTTTGACCCAGTATAGGTATATTTCCAGCAGTTCCTTGAGTTGATGACATAAGAATAATTTACCATGGGCAACCCTCAGGTGTCCAGGAGGCTATAGAAAGCTTATGGAAATAGCTTTTTCATCCATGGAGCTATCCAGAAGTAAGAGAAGCAATGTAGGGGAACATGGTTTGAGAAAGAAAAAATAAGTTGCAAACAGAAGGAAAATCATGCTTAAAAACTGTAAAGGAAGAGTTGGCAGAAGAATTGGGTTCAAGATGTTGGCGTAGGAAGATCCTGAACTCACTCCCTCCCACAGATACAACAAATATACAAGTATATGAAATAATTTCCTCTGAAAAAGACCAGAAAACTGGATGAACAGCACCTACACAACAAAGGACAAAAGGGACAGTGATAAGATGGGTAAGAGAAAGAGCGACACCATCTCACAAGAAAAACATCACCCAGGCACAGTAATCCATAGCCAGGAGATATCTCAAAAGTATGAAACTTTTCCCTAAGCAGTAAGGGATTTGTACACCACATCAGGCACTCTGACCCTTAGATCCTGCCTCAGAGAGATGAATGCCTTAAATGATAAGCTTTGAAAACCAATGGGGATCACATTCAGGAAAACCATACAACTATAGGGAACAGAAAATCCCCTATTAAAGTACTCATGCACATACTCAATTGCCCTGCAGAACCAGTGCAAAAACACCAATTTGAAAAGTGCCTAGACCATATGTGAAATATATGTGCCTAGACCATATGTGAAATATGGATTCACAAATAATGAATCCTCAGGAAAAGAAATTAAGAAAAAAATCCCATTTGTGAGGTAATATCTCATTGTGGTTTTGATTTGCATATCCCTGATGATGAGTAATGTTGAGCATTTTTTCATGTGTCTGTTCGCCATCTGGATGTCTTCTTTGCAGAAGTGTCTATTCATGTCTTCTGCCCATTTCTTCACTGGATTATTTGGTTTTTGGGTGTTGAGTTTGAGAAGTTCTTTTTAATTGTATTAGTTGGGTTTTGGTGTTGAGTTGTAGAAGTTCTGTATATTTTTTTGGATATTAACCTTTTATGAGATACATCATTCGCAAATATCTACTCCTACTCAGTAGATTGTCTTTTGGTTTTGTTGATGGTTTCCTACAGTGTGCAAAGTGATGATTTTGTTACAGTCCCAGTAGTTTAATTTTGCTTTTGTCTCCCAAAGTAGACAAATCTGGAAAAATCTTTCTATGGCTAATGTCAAAGAGATTACTGTCAGAATGCCTATAATCAAAAACAGAAGAAACAACAAGTGTTGGTGAGGATGTGGAGAAAAGCCAACCCTCATACACTCTTGGTAGGAATGCAAACTGGTGCAGCCATTGTGGAAAACAGTATAGAGATTTCTCAAAAATCCAAAAACAGAATTACCATATGACCCAGTAATTCTACCATTGGGTATTTACCCAAAGATAATGAAAACTAATTCAAAAAGATATATGCACCCTTGTGTTTACTGCAGCATTATTTACAATAGCCGAGATATGGAAGCCTGTGTGTCCATCCATGGATGGATGGATAAAGAAGAAGTGGTGTATAAATACAATGGAATCTTACTTAGCCATAAACAGAATTAAATCTTCCCATTTTCAGGAAAATGGATTGATCTACGGGGTACAATGTTAAGTGAAATAACTCAGAGAAGGACAAAAACCATATGATTTCACTCATGCATGAAATTTGAGAAACAAAACAAAGGGACAAAAAAGAAGACTCGTACATATAGAGAACAAACTGATGGCTGCCAGAAGAGAGGTGGATGGGGAATGTGTGAAACAGGTGAAGGGGATAAAAATAACACTTATTGTGATGAGCACTGAGTAACTTATAGAATTGTTGTATCACTATATTGTATACCTGAAACTAATAGAACACTGTATGTTAGTTATACTGGAATTAAAAAAATAAATAAAATACATGGGGCACCTGGGTGGCTCAGTCGGTTAAGCATCTGACTTCGGCTCAGATCATGATCTCACGGTTCATGGGTTCGAGCCCCACGCCAGGCTCTGTGCTGATAGCTCAGAGCCTGGAGCCTGCTTCGGATTCTGTGTCTCCCACACAACAAATAGTCCAATTAAAAATCAACAAAGGTTCTGAATAGACATTTTTCTAAAAAAGACACGAAAAATGAAACGATGTTCAACATCACTATTAGGGCAATGAAAATCAAATCACAATGAGATACCATCTGACACCAGTTAGAACAGGTATCATCAAAAAAACAAGACATGAGTGTCAGAGGGGATGTGGAGAAAGGAAACCCTCATATACTGTAAGTGGAAATGTAAATTGGTGCCGCCACTGTGGAAAACAGTATAAAGATTCCTTTAAAAAGTTAAGAATAGTACTACCATACAATACAACTATTTCACTTCTGAGTATTTACTCAAAGGATACAATAATGCTAATTTGAAAAGATATAACCACTTCTACGTTCACTGCAGCATCATTCATAATAGCCAACTTATGGAAACAAGCTACATATCCATTGGTGATAAATGAATAAAGAAAAAGTGGAATATAAACACAATGGAATACTACCCAGCCATAAAATGAGATAGAAATCTTCTCATTTGCAGCAACATGGATGGACCTAGAGGGTAATGCTAAGTGAAACAAATCAGATGGAGAAAGACAAATACCATACGATTTCACTCATAAGTAAAATCTAAAAACAAAACAAAATAAAAATAAAACAAACCAAATGAACAAATAAAAAAACACATAGGTACAGAGAATATATTGAGGGTATCAGGGGGTGCAAAATGGTTAATTGTATGCTGATGGATGGTAACTAGACTTTTAGTGGTGATCACAGTGTGTAAAGATGGCAAATTATACTGCTACCCACCTGAAAGTTATGTTACCACAATTAAAAAAAAAAAAAAAACAAAGTAAGAAGAAAACATGTCATCATTATTCCAGAACTCAAAATACTTCAATATGGACAGGTTGTAAAATTTGGCATAATTTGTACGAAATGGGGCTGAAGAAGTAAATAGAAACAAGTAAAAATACCCAAAATTGTATAGATTTTTTATAAACTAGAGTAAGTATTTGGAATTTTATCCTGAGGAGAACCAAGGAGCTTTAAAAGCCTTGGAATTACACACACACACACACACGCAGACATACACAATGTATACATGCATTTTTATATAAACACGTGAATACATGTAACTTATACATTCATATGTATAACTGTGTTTGTATGATTCACCTTTGAAAACTATTGTTTTGTCTACAATGTGGGGAATAGAGTTGTAAAAGCGTATAGGTAAGAGAATTAGATAGAAGGTCATGGCCATAATTCAGGCAAGAGATAACACTCTAAACTAGAATGAGGACACATGGGGGTGCCTGGGTGGCTCAGTCAGTTGAGCGTCCAACTTCGGCTCAGGTCATGGTCTCACAGTTCGTGAGTTCAAGCCCTGCATCAGACTCTGTGCTAACAAACAGCTCAGAGCCTGGAGCCTGCTTCGGATTCTGTGTCTCCCTCTCTCTCTCTCTCTCTCTCTCCCCGCTCCCCTGCTCATGCTCTGTCTCTGTCTCTCAAAAATAAATAAATGTTAGAATGAGGACACATGGACACAGAAACAGATATATTGGAAAAAATATCTAAGATGTAGCAGTAACTTTAAATTTGACTACTTCATGGTGTTAGAAAATTAGAAGAATCAGAAGTATTGCTCAAATTTCTGGTTTGGAATATTGGTTAATACCTGGAAAAACTAGGAAAAAGACATTGAGTTCCACCTTGCAAAGCTGACTTTGAGGTATGTGGGGAGCAGTGAAACAGAATAACCAGAGTAAAGATTATTTTAGTCATATTGTGGGAGTCAGAACCAGCTTTTAGGGACTGAAGAGTGATAGGGACATGAAGAAGGAGAGTGAACTAGTGTTGCTGTGTTTTGAATGTTTGTGTCCTCCCAAAATTTTTACGTTGAAATCCTAACGTGCAATGTGATGATTTTAGGATATGGGACTTTGGGAGGTGATAAAGTCATAAGGGTGGAGCTGTCACGCATGAGATTAGTGCCCTCATAAAAGAAACAGCGAGGCAGCCCCTTGTGACATGTGACGATACAATCAGAAGTCTGCAACCTGGAGAAAAATCCTTACCAGACCAAGATGGCACCCTGATCTCAGACTTCCCAGACTCCAGAAATAAGAAACAAACTTATTTTGTTTATAAACTACCAAGTCTGTTGTGTAGAGCAACCTGAATGGACTAAAACAAGTGTAGAATATCTTGTGTATTTGGGTATAATGAAAATGCAAGTGATATACATGATGGGAACTCTGTCATGGCATCATTTGAGGGTGACTTTTGTAGTTGTTGTTGTTGTTGTTGTTGTTGTTTACTGTAGATACAAAGAAGACATTTTTTTCTGGTCAAGTAAAAACAAAAGTAAATTATTCATTCTGAATGATTTTCATCTGAGATTATATAGCTGTGCTTAATCTGTCCACATGTAATTATTCCAAACTGTTGATAATCTCCAAATTCCATGTGATTTAAACTGAGTAATAAAATGATACAGCATAGATGAAAAAATGTATTTTTCTTCATGAAAGACTTTCCTCCTGCGCTGTAAGAACCCATGGAACCTCTAATTTTTTATTTTAATTTTTGACTCAAGGTATCCCTTCTCCTGGACATGTATTAGTAAACAATTTAATTCAGACCTCTAGTCTGACCATGATCTTTGTGTTTTCTTTTTTTTTATTTTTTAAATGTTTTTATTTTTGAGACAGAGAGAGACAGAGTAGGAGCAGGGGAGGGGCAGGGAGAGAGGGAAACAAAGAATCTGAAGCAGGCTCCAGGCTCCCAGCTGTCAGAGCCCGACGTGGGGCTTGAACTCACGAGCTGTGAGATCATGACCTAAGCCAAAGTCGGACACTCAAATGACTGATCCACCAGGCACCCCAATCTTTGTGTTTTCTTTTGATTATGACCCTCAATCTCATCTAAAAGAGCTAACTAGCTGTAATTAATCAAATTTACATTACTTATTTTCTAGCAATTTTAGGAGTTGAATTACTAGACACATTTGATATAGATGGCTAGGACAAGGGTACAACAGAATTGTCCCTCGGTTGTTGCAAATGCCATCAACTTTCTAAAAGATATTGTGTTGAACTGAAGCCCTTCAGAAAGTTGAATCTGGTCATTTCTGCCTCCCCTTCACCATCGCATTCTGTATTTCATTGTTGCTTCACCACCTGTTACCCCATCTGTTTCAATGGCTGTAGTTATAATTTATAAACTTTCCCTACATTATATCTCACTTCTAGTCTGCTTCTTCCAGTGACAACTCTTATGAAGTCTGTCCTTTACATTAGACCTTCCCCTTGTGTATTGTCACCAATGTATTCTCAATTTTTGGAAACCAGAGAATAAATCAGTTCTCATAGCTATTTTCTTTTCTTTTTTTATATTACATTCCATAAACCACAATGCCTCATGAAATAAAAACATACTAAGGAAACAAAAGTGATACAGAAGTCACAAGTCTATGACTAGTCTGTGACTATCGACAATAGTTTAAAACTAAGTAATTAATTATTACCTACTTCTTTTTTGGCAAAATGCAAAAAACAAAAACATGGACAAAAAACAAAACCAAAACAACACAATAGTACGGGATGATTTTAAAACAGCGAAGTGCCTCTAATCTCCTAGTCATTCTTAGTGCTGCCTCTGAGAAGGAATCACTTCTGATCATTTTAATCCTTCTTGGGTTCAACACCACTTTTCTACATTATATACATATACCATTTTTTCTTTATTGATCAAGTTTAGTCAAGACCTATTTTTTCTCTGTTATGAAGATGATGCAGTTAACTCACTTAAGTAACTTCCCATATCCTCATTCCACTCTTTGTCCTCTGAGTCTGATACTTCTAGTATTCGTCAGCTAGGACTGCCATTAACAAAGTACCACAACCTTATATACAGACTGGGTGGTTTAAATGACAGAAATGTACTGTCTCACTGTTCTGGAGACTAGAATTTCTAGATCAAGGTGTCATCAGAATTGCTTTCTTCTGAGGCTCTCTCCTTGGCTTGCAGGGAGACCCCTTCTTCACACTGTCCGTGCTTGTGTCCTAATTTCCCCCTCTTATAAGGACACCAGTCGTGTTGTCTGAGGGCCCACCTTAATGATCACTCTTAACATGAACTACCTCTTGAAAGGCCCAATCTCCAAATGCAGTCATGTTGTGAGGTACTGGAGGTTATATACCAATGTTGTTATTGTGTGAATATTATTTATGACAGAAGCAAGCAGCGTGACTAGACTGATAGCATAAAACTATGTTACTAAATCTGGCAGCTCAGAGAAAAGGTTTTCAAGTGTAAATCCCCACTACGCACTTTTTTTTTTCTCAATTTGCTAGCAATTGTACAAAGTAATAAAACATTTTGGGGTGTCTCCTTCTAGCACAATGACTCTCTTGTCATTAGATATTCCAAATTCATAGCTATAGTATAAGCTAAATAGAAGCATTTTCTTCTTGAGAACATTTTTCATCCAGACCACAGATTCCCTGCTTTAATATGAATTGCTTTCTAAGTATGTTGTACAGCCATCATTCTAAGATTTCTTTTACTAACTACCTATGTTAATTGCATTATTGTCTATATCCTCTATCTTCAGTTCTCTTGTAAATCCAGCCTACCTTCAAAAGAAGGGGAATTAGCCTCCAACTTCAGAAGGGAAGAATACTCAAGAATTTACAGGCATATATGTTTAATTACTACAGAGGGACTGTAAAGGATCCTCCACCTTCTGTTAACTTCTGGTCTTCCTTTCCCTCCATGATGTCCCTACCCTCACATCAACACACACACACACACACACACACACACACACACACACACACACATATACACACACATACACATACCCTTACCATTTTTCCTCTGTTCTCAGAAAGAAAGCCTTGGTTTCATGTAAGAAAGATAATAGTTGTTTGCTTCCCCAAAGCTCTGAAGTAAGATTAAGCTTTACCTCAACTAATAATTTTTTAAAAAATAGACCCAAGATCTCCAGAGAATTCATTATCGGGCAATGGTAAAATACATCAAAGGTCAAGGCTTGTTATTGTAAAAATTACAGTATACTTTGACTCAAATCAAACTCCTCAAAATATAGCACCTACATCAGCAAGAAGTAGATATGCTAGGGTTAACATATGGCAAGTATTGCCCTGACCCATGATTCTAGAACTAAATGATGTGTGACTATATCAGAAAGAGACCAATTTCCATAAGCTTGTTGTGAGGAGCAGTTTCTTTACAGTCTCACCATCTGCTGCTAGTTAAATTTTTTCTGCTTGCAGAATGGTATTTTTACTCCCCACCCTCTACCCCTTTAAATGCTGTAATGAACAAGAAGAATTATTGAAAATGAGGAGAACTATTTCCATACATATTTTAAAACACTTATTAATGGGAGTAGAGTACCAATTTCTTTTTTGAAAGCATACTTCAGCTTCCCACATACTGGAAAATTGTTACTGATTATGAATTATAGCATCATGTTAAAAATGCCTTTTGATGCTTTATGATGGTGGAAAAAAGATCACACTTCTATGTTTTAATGACTAGTTACAGGCCTGACAAAAATCTCTGCATGTTTTAGTATGATAACTTGGGCACATATCTACCTAGCTTCTATTAGTTAAGGATTCACTGGTCTTTAAATCATGTCAAGTGACTGTAAAGTACACAGAGAGACACATGTAAAAACAGGTTCTACGATTAGAGGGAGCTAACCTGGGGTGGGATGTATCTATCGTATGGAAGCTGCATAGCCATCATTAAAGGTCTTTTGCATACATCATCTGCTATCATATTGCTGTGGTCAACTTTTCCCACTTGAAACCATTTTAATTCTCCTTTTTCTTACTTTGGGGTCTTTGGCTGCCACAGAAGAATCTTAACTTTCTTTTCATTAGTCCCAGGTTACATGACTGAGTAGGGTTTAAGAATAGCTTCACTGATCTTCCTCAGTAAAGGATGAATAAGTGGACAGTAAAGACTGTCTATTCCCACACCAGAGGGAATTTCAAGGAGTCTCTGTTTATATACACTGAGATTTGAAGTAATGTCTTTCTGACACCAAAGCCACACTGTGCCACACTTATTAGTTGTCATTATCATTAAAGAGACTAGGACTTGCCACCAGATGAAATGCTTTAAAAGAAAAGAATATTGCAAGTAAGTATTCATCAGGAAAACTCTGTCCTCAAGTTAAAAGCAAACATAAACAAAAAGATAGCCAAACAAAAACACTATTATCCCTTATTATGGTAAAATATTTTATAGGATAGCAGTTTTTCTACTAGAAAACAGATGTCTATACCCATATTGAACGACTTATTTCCTTCCCAGATGTTACTTCTGCTGTGTAGTCATAAGTACAGAGAATGATCTAATGTCTTCATCCAAAATACCCGAGAACAAGCTAAAGAATTTTAAAATTGTGAGATGCTTCTGGGTTATCAATATTTTAGGACACTTGGGTATCCTATAAAATCATTTCTTTCATGTAGGAGACCAATGTAGACAAATCCTAAATCTTTCAGGATAGCTAGTTTTCTTTGGGTTTTCTCTGAGTTCTTATGAATGTTAATTTTGAAATTTATTGATGCACCAGAAAAATAATTAAGTGCCGGCCTACCAGATCATAGAGTGCAGATCTATGGACCCAATTACTGTGTCCCAAATGCAGCCTGGTCTCACTGTGAGTCTATTCTGTTGTACCACAGACAATGAGCTCTGCATACTAAATTTAAAGGTGTTTTTTTTTTTCTAACACAAAACTTATGCAACATGCCATAAATTAAACCAGGGATGTCACTATTTTCTAGGTACGTTATCGGAAAGTTGATCACTTTTGCATGATCCAACAGAGGAAATCTTATATACATATGTGATATGTACCCTTTCTTTTTAAACTCACCTCCCAAAAAGTCAGAGAGGATGGGAGAAGAAATAAATGGTAAACATTTGGAGGGAAAGAGTCATATTTTTGACAAGTGAAGTTAATGTTACTTGCAGTGTGTAGAGGAAGGGAAGTCTAATGTACTTCTGGGTCCCTTCCCAAGTAATCATGGGTCATCTTCCTCTACAGTGCTTACACAGTTTCTTCTACATCTCTATTAATTTTCCCCCTTTATCATTAGTTAATACCCTATTTATTTTTAAGTTGATTTACTTCCTTTGAGAGAGCATGCATGGGGGAGAAGAAGAGAGCAAGGGAGGGAGAGAATCCCAGGCAGGCTCCGCGCTGTCAGTAAGAAGCCCAACATGGGGCTTGATCTCATGAACTGTGAGATCATACCCTAAGCTGACATCAAGAGTCCACGATGCTTAACCGACTGGGCCACCCCGGCAGTCCTAATACATGCTCTCTTAAAACAAGACACATTTCATTAATCTTGGCATCCCTAGAAGTGATGTCACTTAGTGATGAGCCTTGCACACACAGTCCACAATCATATTAGAAAAACAATTGTTTTATGAAATAAAATGCAAACTCCTTCTTGGAAAGTCCAGTTTCATTAACTCAACCACAGTATTATCTTACTTTGAGATATTTTTGAAAATGAGAGTGTACATAATGAAATAATTATGAAAATATTTTGAAAATTACTTCATATTTTACAGCTTACATTGATGTTTTATGCCATTATCACAGCGGGGAAGAATTCTCTGGCACTAGAAAAAGCCACAAAACATAATGAATAGCAATTTCTTTTTAGTTTATGTTTGTTTCACTATTCATAATGATTGCTTTGCTACTATTCTCAATTATTATGGATGTTAAAATGCATTTAATAGCTATCACAGCACCAAATATACTCCTCGGCCATTTAACAAGTAACCAAATTTATAGTTTTTATTTTAGTTTGTTTTCCTGTTTCTGTAGAAATATGTAACTATGTGACTTTATTCCTCTCAGAGAGTTTAATACTTTCTCAGGCATGAAGAAAGTCAGTACTCAGTCAAACATGCTATTTTTTATATACAGGAAATAAGCCTGTATATAAGCTAGGCTGTAGCATAACGGATACAGCCTAGAATGTTCAGTCACCACCAGTATCAAGCTAGAAAATATGGACAAATAAATATTTGGTAAAGATACTGAGACTTCATTGAAAAAAAAAAACAAAAAACCTTATGTTTGAAAAAGCGTCGGCTAGAATAAGTAACAAAGGAATCTGAATCCCTGAGAGATGATGTATGATGAAACATTTGATAGACATCGAATTTGGGGGAGGGGAGAGGTTGGTAAGGACCAAGATATAATTTGGAAACCCTTTGTTTAATTACATTGCACATTACTTCCCTAAATATTTTAAGAATGGTTGTTCCTCAAAACGCTAAGAATTTCTTGTAAAAACTACGCCATGGTTTGCTGTATTCCCAGCATTAGTCATTGGAACCACTGACATGTAGACAAAAAGCATATCCTGAGTAGTGAAAACGGATTTGTGATAAATGCCCCAGAATTATCAAATAGCTCCTGGGGTCCTGGCTGAGCTCAACAATGCAACAATGTGAAACTAACTCTTTAATGCCAGAATTGACCTCCTAACTTTTAGCTTATTTTTGCCAAGTTATCAAAGACAACACCAACTAATTAATCTGCCAAACTTAGAGATAATGAACGACCCTCAAGCAACAGAAAGTTCTTCTCCTGGAAGTAACTTCCCAAAATGATTCCCCTCAAATAATTTTATAAATCAAGTTAGCCTCTTTCCTACGGCTCATTTTCCTTTCTGACAGACAGACATCCTGAAGGAATGTCCTCAGATTCCAAAGCTATCATTTAAGAGAGTCTATGATAACAGCACTTGTCATTTTGTGTGCATTATTTTGTATCTTCATGAAACAAAACACTCGTCAATAAAATACGGGTAAATGTTAATACCGACATAAAGAAAATCAAGCTGAAATAAAGAGCAGAATTTCAACACGTTTATAAATAGCTCATATAAATGGTTAGTCTGACTTCCACATACTGTTCATATTTTTCTCTGTTGAACACTCAGTAACTTCAACAAGAGCATCAGCAAATCCGAGATAAAAAATGTAAGGATAGTTTCGATCAAAACAAGCTGTCCATTAGATATGATGGTCAATGCCAAGCCTCATATTAATAGATCCATTAGGTCTTTAAATGTGGCCGTAAAGACCAAAGTTGTTGGCTGAGCTATTAAATGGAAGATTACAAATACCATGATCACTCATAACTAATTAATGGAAATTCATTTGACCAATCAAATTTAGTATCTTCCTACCAATCCTTTTGATATTCAAAACTCAAAGTGTGGAAACAACTGAATGGGTTTTGCTTCTTGTTTCCTTAA
Source organism: Panthera tigris (assembly GCF_018350195.1). Taxonomy (NCBI): domain Eukaryota; kingdom Metazoa; phylum Chordata; class Mammalia; order Carnivora; family Felidae; genus Panthera; species Panthera tigris. The sequence continues at coordinate 42,624,990 of NC_056661.1, read as the reverse complement.
AACATTTTTTTCACCAAAGTGATTTTGAAAATCCTCTCACCCCACCCCTCCCCCAATGTTCCTTTATACTTTTTGCTAAAATTCATTTATACTCTGTCTTCAACCATGTTACACTCTCTGGTACTTGAAAATAAAGAAAAAAGAAAATAAAGAGCACCAGAAATTTTCAACTACGTATAGGAACTCCGATCTCCACAGAAATTGAGGGGCATCTCTATCTACCTTTTTAAATGCATAGTAAAAAATCAGGGCTCTGGAAGAGCAGATAAACATGAACCGTTAAGGCAAGAGAAACATTTCAAGTATGCAGCAAGCACGCCAGACCAAATGAAGTATGCTTTTCTCTGTGAGACACACACATATACACACACATTCCCACTTGCTTATATCCCTGCTAATCAAACAGAACATGTGATATGTCCTCTGAGACCTGCACGTAATACCAGCAATGGATCACAAAATTGGAGCACAGCAGAAAAATTCTGGTTATTGTTAAAGAGTTTTCATGTCTTTGTTTTTCCTTTTTTGCTTCCCTATCTGCCACGCCCACTTAATTCAAGTAAACTATCACTGTAGGGTGGTAAAAAGTTCTTTGTAAATACCACCTTGGTTCTCCAAGTTTTAATGTCGGCTACTTCGCAGGGTGGAAATTCTGTTTACAAAATGTGTTCTGTAACTGTTTCTCAGGAGCTTCCAGGAGATAGAGAGCACAGGGTTAAGGGCGATTGGTCTAAGTATAACAACATTCTAAAATTGCTTCCTCTTGCGGTATCAAAACCTGTCAGAGCCCTTGGAGTTTCTACTGCCCATTCCATACAGGTCCCAACGCACACTTGGTGTATGTCTGCCCTGCTCTGGGTCATCCTGAGCTCCATCATGTAGACAGCAGTTCTCAACTCAGAGTCTACTGCACAAAGGCTCAGGGGTGCAAACCAGACCTTTTCTCTCTCTACTTTACCCTGTTACCTTGATTTGGCAACCCCTTGTAGCATAAGGGAGGTCTGTGCACCTTGGGTCTTCTCTTTTCCTACCCACACACTCCTCCTCTGGTATGGTGGGTTCTGAACCTCCAAGCAAGAAGTCTGGCAAGGGAAAGTAAGGTAGGCTTCCTTTTCAACTTTTGTCTCTCCTCTCTTTAGTCTAGTGAAGAGAACAGAGAAAAGTGTAAATGGAAAATGACATAATAAAATGGGAGTATAAATTGGAAGATGAAATATAATATGACATAATACAATAAAGTATAATAGTCTTATCCATCTTTGTTTGGGGAAAGGGTCATAAATTTTTACCTGCATTTGGCTTTTCTTGCATTCTTATTCTCCTTGCCATCTGGTCCTAATTTCCAAGAGACATTCACGTACACCTTCCAGACCATGTAGATAAGCAGGTTAGTGGATACAGAAAGCACTCGGAGGGCTTTTTCAAAATGCTGATTTCTTCTATTTGCCACCCCTTTCTCCTTTCATTATCCAGCAAATCTAGGCTGCAGTCTTGAGAGCTGCATTAAAAAAATACTCTTGGTGATTCTGATATACATACCCAATGATGGAATCACAATTTGAGAATCCTTATACTAAGAGACAAAAAAAGTCAGAAAAGAGAAAGATTTAAAAAGACAGATTTCAAAGACTTTATAACATTTCTGTGAAAATTGGTCTTCATAATAGTTACAGAGCTTTATAAGAAAAGCAGAAACATCTTATAAAAGAAAACACTATGGGTGAGAAACACTTGTGAGTTACTATGTATAACTGAGCATTCATATAAAAAACACTGAATTGTAGAACTGGAGGAAACCTAGGAGAATGTATTCCAGCCAGTGATGAATCCAGGTTTTGCAAATCTGGGAATGCATACCATTTGGGAGGACTCTCTTAAGAAAAAGTATTTAAAAACATGAATATAAAAATACTCAGGTAATGCAGGGTCTTGCAAGTGACCTGCACGAGAGTCCCTGAAGCTTAAACTTCATAAGCTTTACAATAAATTCCACTGTGATTTCAACCATCTTTTATGAGGATGGGGAACAGAGGTCCAAAAAGCTAAAAAGCCTGGCCATGTTCTCACACACTGAGTGAGAGGTAGGATTGCAAATAACCTCTAGGTCTCCTGACTACTCAAACCATACTCATATATTTACATATTCAATATTGAGTTTTATATACATTATTTCTTTTTCAACTTCCATACAAAGAATGATGTGAACACCCACAGGGCATCCTTTGAAGTGGAAAGGAAATGCTTTAAAGTAGCCATCTCTTACTGCTGAATATTAAAAAGCAATTGGCTGTTAAAAATCCATAGGCGAAGCAACAGCTTTTGGTCCATTCTGAAGTCTTTTAATTATTTGCAGTGTGAAGCATCAGTTTTATGCAACACCATCACACCACCTGGCCCTTCATACTTTAATTAATAGCAGCTAAAATTTCATTTAAATTGTGAGAGTTTAAATGTATTATTTTAACTGTGTTTAATGAAGGTAGTTTAATGGTTTCTGTGATAGTTTGAGTTCTCTATTAGAACTTATTCTTTCAGGCATGGTAACAGAAATGCTACAAAATCTCCAAAATATGTAAGAATGTTTTAAGGATCAAATAATCTAGATGACAAACAACAAACCATGCTGAAAATTAGATGCATTTTAGAATCGGCTTTCTAACATGCAATTATTTATTTTACTATTTATGGGTAATGCTGTTCAACAAATTAAAATCAAAATGGTGTATGGGAAGAATTAATCCAATACATTACTCACTTAGGAATCGACAGAAAATGAGTATTATGAGAACAAAAATAAAAAATATGCATAGTGTTTTTCATAAATCAACTCATTTATTTTTATAACACCTTTTAGAAATGAAAAATCTCCCAGAATAAAAGCCAAACACACCATAACAGATGTAATTTATGGAAAAATAAAACTCTAAAAGCCTTACTGGGACTTCAGTTCCTAGGGATACAGAAATGTTTTATTTTTGAAAGTCATTTTGAAAGAATATAATCTCAACGAAATACAAATTATAGGTTCAAATGACCAAAATTAGGGGGAAAAGGAGTCAGTTCCCTGAAAAAGTAAGCCCACCATTAATCTGTGTTATTTGGCCTCAATTTTTTCCACACCTCAGACTAATTCTATGTTATCCTGAGTTCCCATATAATGATCAAATCTTTTGCTTTAAAGGTTCACATAGACATGTCAGACAAAGGACGATGTAAGTTTAAGGACACTTCATTCAAACCAATAAGGAAAAAAAAACCTGTTTTTAAAAGTGGGCAAATGATATGAACAGGTAATTCATAGAAAATGAAGTACAAATAACCAATAAGTACGTTAAATGGGTTCGGACCTCACAATTAAGATAATCTCAAAGAAAAGGGGGCCCACTTTTTCATTTCTTTAAATGTGGTAAAATACATACAACAACACTTCGCCACCTTAACAGTTGTTAAGTGTACAGTTCAGCAGTACTAAGAATATGTGCATTGTTGTGCAACCATCACTACCATCCACCTCCAGAACTCATCTTATAAAACTCAACATCTCTATCTATGAAACAATAAATCCTCGCCCCCCTCCCCCACCACCACAACCTCAAGCCCCTGGCCACCACTGTTCTTCTCTCTGTAAGTTTGACTGCAATAAACATTTCATAGAAGTCAAATCATACAATACTTGCCTTTTTGTGACTTATTTCACTTAACATAATGTCCTCAAAGTTTATCCATGTTGTAGCGTGTGTCAGAGAAAGAGAGAGGGAGAGAGAGAATCCCAAGCAGCCTCCCGTGCTATCAGCATAGAGCCCCACAGAGGGCTTGACACCATAAACCATGAGATCACGACCTGAGCCGAAATCAAGAGTAGGTCACTTACCCAACCGAACCACCCAGGCACCCCATTCATAGTATTCTTATAATCCTTTTTATTTCTATAAAATCAGTAGTAATGTTCACCCTCTTATTTTTTATTTTAGTAATTTGAGACTTCTCCTTCTCTCTCTCTCTCTCTCTCTCTCTCCCTCCCTCCCTCCCTCCCTAATCCATCTAGCTATGGGTTTGTCAATTTTGTTGCCCTTTTCAAAGATCCAACTTTTGGTTTTGTTGATATTTTCTATTATTCTTATATTCTCTATTTTATTTATCTCTGCTCTAATCTTTATTATTTCTTTTCTTCTGCTAATTTTGGGCTGACTTTCTACTTTTATTTCTAGTTCCTTGAATTGTAAAGCTGGTTGTTGATTTGAAATCTCTTCTTTTTTAATGAAAACATTTATAGTTATCAATTCCTTCCTTAGCATTCCTTTGTTCTGTCCCCTAACATTTGAAATTCCATGTTTTTATTTTCATTCATACCTAAGGATTTTATTCCCCTTGTAGTTTCCCCTTGGATCCACTGGATTTAAGTTTTTTTAACATTTATTTATTTTTGAGAGAGAGACAGAGTGCAAGCAGGGGATGGGGCAGAGAGAGAGGGAGACACAGAATCTGAAGCAGCTCCAGGCTCTGAACCATCAGCACAGAGCCCAATGCAGAGCTCAAACCCATACCATGAGATCATGACATGAGCTGAAGTTGGACATTTAACTGACTGAGCCACCCAGGCATCCTGGATCCACTGGATTTTGAATAGCATTGTTCAATTTCCACAAAAATGTAAATGTTCTGGTTTTCTTTTGGCTACTGATTCCTAACTTCATCTGATTTTTGTCACAGAATATGCTACTTTGTATTGCATCTATCTTTTAAAATTTATTGAAACTTAATTTGTGACATAACATACAGTCTATAATGAAAAATAACCTATGTGAACTTGAAAGAGATGTATCCTCTTAGTGGGTAGAGTGTTCCATATATGTCTATAAGATCTACTTAGATTACTTTATTGTTCAAGTCCTTCATTTCTTTACTTATATCCTGTCTGGTTGTTCTGTCCATTATACAGAGTGGCATACTGGAGGCTCCAACTATTATTATGGAATTGCCTATTCCTTCCTTCCTTTGATTCTGTTAACTTTTACTTTATATATTTTGGTGATTCATTATTGGGTGCATAAATGTTCATAACTATTATATCTTCTTGCTCTATTGAACCTTTGCTAATATATAATGCCCTTTGTCTCTTGTAAGCAGTTTTTATTTTAAAAAGACTGTTCACTATTCTCCAACATTTTTCCTTTCTGTTCCCCAGACTCAATGATGTTTATTACCTTACCTTCAAGTTTGATGATTTATTCTTCTGCCTGCTAAAAACTGTCTTTGAATCCCTCTAGCAGATTTTTCATTTCAATTAATTGTACTTTTCAGCTCCATAATTTTTCTCTTCTTTCTAGATTTCCTCTCTCTTTACTGATATTTCCAGTTTGTCTATATATCATTTCCTTGACTTTTTTCTATGTCTTCCCTTAGTTCTTTGAGCTTCTTTACAACAATTGTTTTAAAATTTTGTTTAGTAGGCCTGCTATTAGGTGTTTTTCAGGAATAGTTCTTTGTTTTTCTTTTGAACGATACATAATTTCCTATTTCTTTGTACGCCTTCTTATTTTGTGTTGAATACTGGATATTTGAATCTTAAAATGTAACTATGGGAATCACATTCTTCCTCTTCCCCATGATTTGTTTTGTTTTGATTTGATTTTTATAGACTGCTATCTGCCAAGGAACAGCCTAAGGCATAAACTTGAGATATACTCATGTCTCCTGCTCTGCCTTTCCCTGTGCATGCACAACAACTTTCTAATTTCTACTATATATGCTTCTGTATGTCCTAGCCTTTAATGTCCAACTCCCAAAAGAAAGAAAAGAGAAAAATGAAGGGGTGGGAAGAAATGGCTCTTTAAATCCCCAGAAGTCATTTCATCTGAAAGGGTATGGTCTTGCAACAATGCAGAGAGGTGCAACAGTGACTGCCCATCTCTGTCTACAGCTTTGGGATCATAAGTAGCAATCAGCATTCAGAATACATATCCCCAACATTTGGACCAAAGTGTCTTTTTTGCCCAACATGGTTCCCATAAGTAAGACATAAGCTTCTCTTGGAATGCATGCATAGCTACCTGCCACAAAACTGTAGGACTGGGGTAGGTAGCTGTTAATATACTAAGAGCTGAAATGTGACCAAAATGTTTCTTTTTTTAACCTATCAAATTACTAAGTTGGCAAGGGTGAGGATTTTTTTTATAAATGCTAATTGAGATAATATTTATATCTCTGTGTGTGGGAACACAAATTGAGACAAATTTCTAGGAATTAAAATGACACTATTTAACAAAATTTTCCACATACTCATTAACTCAGCTTGACATTACCCTGCAGGTAAAGTATTACATAAGTACTCAAAGATATATTTGCAAGTATTTTTTTTCCAATGGAAACAACCTATAAGCTCCTCACTAAGGGAAAGATAATTGATGGGAAAAAATATGATGTACATGTTACATCAAAAATAAAATAAAATGTCACCAGTTACCTTTAAAAGAGGGATTATGGTAGGAGAAGTTTTATTCACTAGTTTATCTTTTTAATATAGGTTGATTTTTTAAAACTCCTTTTCCTTTGCTCTCATTTTTCAATATTCACTGAATTTCCATGGTGGTAAAATTATGAGCTATATTTTCCTGTGGGAGAAAAATCTGTATCTCCCTAGCTATCTATCTCTATAAGCAAATAACTGTTTCCAGGGTGGTACTGTTTATTCCAAGCACCATGCTATTTGTAGCAGTGGTGTTCAGTGATGCATCAATTCCTTCTAACAGACATATAACTTTAAAAACAAGAGTGAAAGTTATGTTTGATAAACAGGGAGTCAATATCAGATATGTCTGATAAACAGGGAGTCCATATCAGACTTACAGTACAAGTAAGAGGTGAGATGCTTGGATTCAGAGTAAAGGAAAATAATTCAAATCCCATAAAAAGATAAATTTAATATTTCTTCTGGATCCTACCCTATATGTGGCCTACTGAACATACAGAAAATATTGCTACATTAGATTTCACATAGAAGAGTGGAAGACTATGCACTTTTTGGCACCTGCTGTCTTATCCTTGTTCTTCTATTTACTAAATATTTAAATTTTATGTACCAGATCCTCAGTTTTTTAAGCCTCTGTACCTCGTATGAAAATTCGAGACTAATAACATACTGTAATTATGTTGGTGATTTCTGCCACGTAAAAACCACAACAAAATGTTTTGTCATATCACAATAAGCATTTACTTCTCAAATGTCTAAGTCACTTAGCTAATGTAGTTGAGGCTCAGCTGAGAACTCTGCTCTAGGCTGGGCCTTAGGTGACTCAGCTCTGCTTCATTTGACTCATCCTTCACATGAGATCAGAGAATCCCTAGGAATGTCTTCTCACAGCTGACACAGAAATGAACAAAGTAAACAGAAGCATTCAAAGGCCTCTTGAGGCCCAGGCTTAGAACTGGCACACAGGCACTTCCACTGAATACCAGTGGCCAAAGCAAATGACATGTGGGAGGCAAATATACTCTTTATTTATACGAATAACTTTAAAGTTACATTACAAAGGAAATGTATACAAAGCAATGAAAAAGATAAGCCATTAAAGCCATCAATCTACCTCAATAATTGAGCTTAATACAGGTGAAGGTTCTAATTTGTATTTAATGGTCAAAAATTACCACAGATTCTTGATTTCAGATAATGGAGTATGGCTCATTTTTTTTAAGCAAAAGGAGTGCAGTAAAGATACCAAAATCTCTAAGAATTGAGCTTTAGAAAAGGGTTTTAAAAAATCAGTTTGATCAAGTAGGAAGGAAATGAGGCCTAGAATTATAGAGTATAGATAGCAAGAAGTATACCCTAAGGTCATGATGCAAGAACACTCTAAAGTTAGCAGAAGGAAGGAAATAGTAATAATTGGTGCAGGAGTATAAAAAAATAGAGAATTAAAAACAAACACAAATCAAGAAAACTCAGAGTTGTTTTTTTAAAATCAATAAAATTGACAAATCTTTAGCTAGAATTAAAGAGAAAAGATTAAAATAAACAAAGTCAGAAATCAAAGGGGAGATATCACAATTCATGACACAGAAATAAAAAAGATTACAAGAAACTACAATAAACAATTAAATGACAACAAATTAGGTGATCTAAAAAAAATGGGTACATTTCTAGAAACATATAATATACCAAGAAAGATACATAAAGAAACAAAACTGAACAGATATATAACTATTAAGGAGACTGGATCAGTTGGCAGTGAATTCCATCAAACATTCAAAGAATTAATGTCAATCCTCAAAATCTTCTAGCATGTTGAAGAGTAGCCAAGATGACTAAGCTCACTTTATCATGCCAATATTACTTTAATACCAATGCCAGATAAAGACACTACAAGCAAATAAAACTTCAGACAAATATTCCTTATAAACACTGATACAAAAATCCTCAACACAATACAAGCCAACTCAATTCGTAGCAAATTAAAGGGTCATGTGGATCATGATCAATTTCAATTTATTCCTGAGATGCAAAATGGTTCAACATATTAAAATCAATCAATGTATTACCCTGTAGTAACAGAACAAAAGAATAAAATTCTACGGTCGTATCAACATATATAAAAAGCATTTGACAATATTCAGCATGCTTTTATGTTTAAAAAAAAAAACTCAATGAAGTAGGGATAGTAGGTGGAAGAAACTACCTCAAAATAGCAATGGCCAAACATAAGTGAACATTACACACAATAGGGAAAACCTGATTTTTTTTAAGATAAGGAACAATAAAAAAAAAAAGCCACTCATAGCACTTCTATTCAACCTAGTAGTCAAAGAAAGTCCTAGCCAGAGAAATTAGGCAACAGAAGGAAACAAAAGTTATCCAAAACAGAATGGAAGAAGTAAAATTATCTCTTTTTCTACAAGATATAATCTTGTGTGTATAGCACCCAAAGATTCAACAATGGCAACAACAATGAAACTGTTAGAAATGAGAAATAAATTCAACAAAGTAGTGGGATAGAAAATCAACATACATAAGTCAGTTGCACTTCTGGACACTAACAACAAACGATCTGACAAGGAAATTAAAAAAAAAAAAAAAATCACATTTACAATGGAATCACAAAAAATAAGACACTTAGGAATACACTTAACCAAAGTAACAAGACTTGAACACAGAAAACTATAAAGCATTACTAAAAAAAGAAAGAATATGCAAATAAGTGAAAAGATATTCCATGTTCTTTCCATGAATTGCAAAACGTGATATTGTTAAAAACATTCATGCTATCCAAAGCAATTTACTGATTCAATGCAATCTTTATCAATACCTCAGAGGTATTTTTCATAGAAATATTAAACCCTTCCTAATATTCATATACAACTACAAAGGACTCCAGATAGCCAAAGCAATCTTGAGATATAAGACATAGATAGAAGCCTCATGTGTCTTGATTTCAAAACAAACAGAGCTACAGTGATCAAAACAATGGAGTAGTGGCACAAAGGCAGACACAGACCAATAGAACAGCATATAGACCCTGGAAATAAACCCACCCGTACACAGTCAAATGACCTTTGACAAGGGTGCCAACAATACACAATGGGGAAAAGAAAGTCGTGCAAACAGTGTTGGCAAAACTGGAATATCCACATGCAAAAGAATGAAGTTGGATCCTTACCTTACACCATAAAAAATCAAATCAAAGTGTATTAAAGACTTAAAAATAATACTTATAACTGTAAAACTCCTAGATGAAAACAGAGAGGAAAAGCTTCATGGATACTGGTCTTGAAAAGGATTTCTTTTAGGTGACACCAAAAGTACAAGCAACAAAAGCCAAAACAGACAAGTGGAACTCCATCAAACCAGAAAGCTTCTGCACAGCAAAGGAAACAATCAGAGAGTGAAAAGGTAACCTGCAGAATAGGAAAACCACACATCTTATATAAAGAACTTCTACAACTCTACAACAAAAAAATGAATGCTCCAATTTAAAAATGGCAGGAGACTGTAACAGAATTTTTTTTTCCAAAGAAGTCATCCAAATGGCCAACAGATATATGAAAAGATGACCAATATCACTAATCATCAGGGAGATGCAAATCTAAGTCATAATAAGATATCACATCATATCCATTAAGATGACCGTTATTAAATAAATACCAAAATAACAAGCAATGGTAAGGATGTGGACATATTGGAACTCTTGTACACTGTTATCAAGAACATAAATTGGGGCCGTCAGTGTGAAGAATAGCATGGAGGTTCCTCCAAAAATTTAAAATAGAACTATCAGAGGATATAGCAATCCTATTTCTCAGTGTTTGTCCAAAAATATTGAAGTTAGGATCTCAAAGAGGTATCTGCACTTCCACATTCATTGCAGCATTGTTCACAAGAGCCAAGAGGACTAATAGATTTAAAAGTTTTATTTACACACACAAATATATACACATATACACACACATACACACATATATATATGTGGTGGAATATTTTTCAGTTACAAAAAGAAGGAACTCTTGTCATATGCTACAACATGGATGAATCTTGAAGACATGCTAAGTGAAAAAAGCCAGTCACAAAAAAACAAATACTACAAGAATCCATTTATATAAGGTCTTTCAAGTAGTCAAAATCATCAAATCAGTGAGGAGAATAATGTGTGTCAGGGGCTAGAGGAGGAGAAAATAGGGAGTTTCTCTTCACTGATTATAAAGATTCAGTCACGCAAGAGGAAAAAGTTCTAGATATCCACTGTACAACATTATGCTTAAAGCTAACAATACAATATCGTACATTTAAAAATTTGTTTTGAGAGTAGATTTCATACTATATGTCTGTTAAACACAAATTTTTAAAAGGTAAAATCAAAAGAGAAAGTTCTTTTTGTGGTCTGAGTTTTACACAAAAGACATTTTTATTATGTTCCAAGTTGAAGTTGACTGAAAATCAAAGTAAAGCAGGAGAAAAGGATGTGAAAACCCAATAGTCTTTTTATTAATATTGGTTTAGGTGAATATACAGAGATCTCCCAATCATTTTTCTGTTCCTCTTTTTTTTTACTAAAGCTTTTCTCTAAATTTCCCAAGCACCATAGACAAGAAATTCAATTTGGAGACTTACTAAAATAAAACTTAAATGGAAAACAAATTATTTCAGGGAATGTTGAACCATTTGTAATTAGAACACATTAACTTCTCATAGTGTGTTTATGTACACATGTGTGCATGAAGATGTCCTAAGTGTGTGAAAAGCAACTGAACATCCTTCTAAAGGAGAAAATGAAATTCATTACCAATAGAGCATTCTAATTTTGGGTTTGAACAAGAAATAAGATGGCTTCACAAATATAAAGGTTCAGAATCAAAAAGTTAGTATTTGTGCAGACACCTGAACCCTACTTCGAATGGAATCAGAAATTATAGATATAGACATATCAAAATGGAGAAACGAGTACTTGAAGGGCATTACTCATTCTACAGTTCCATTGTCTATGGCAACAGACTCCCTCCTGAGTCCGGGTATAATTCCTTAATTCTAGAACTTCATAGCTAATGAGAAATCAAACATTCAAGACAGACACTTAAGTTACCTATTAGAAATTAAACTTTATATAAATCTCTCCCAATAATTGATACAGTATTTTACTAACCCACTGTCTAGAATTACATGGCACAACCAGTTCCCCATCAAATTATCAGTGAGCTTTTATGTATTCGAACTTTGTTGAGAGGGATACAGAAATTTATAATTCTATTTTAAAACTTTCAAACATTTTTTAATATGAAATTTATTGTCAAATTGGTTTCCATACAATACCCAGTGCTCATCCCAACAGATTCCCTCCTCAATGCCCATCACCCACTTTCCCTCCCTCTCACCGCCCCCCATCAACCCTCAGTTTATTCTCAGTTTTTAAGAGTCTCTTATAGTTTGGCTCTCTCCCTCTCTAACTTTTTTTTTTCCTTCCCCTCCCCCATGGTCTTCTGTTAAGTTTCTCAGGATCCACATAAGAGTGAAAACATATGGTATCTGTCTTTCTATGTATGACTTATTTCACTTAGCATAACACTCTCCAGTTCCATCCACATAATATAATTTTAGTATCAAAAAATCTTGACCATTTCAGGTTAGAACAGACATGGTGAAGCCCTATAAGTTCTGAAGCCACAGGACAAATGAACTAAAACATTGAATAATGCATTGTTTTACTGAGTTGAGAGTGTTTGAACCAACGAGAACTTTGGCAACCTACAGTGAAGCTGAGGGTATAAGGAAACGTTGTTTGTACTGGCCAGTGAAGACACTATAAGCTAGAATATTTCTTTCTGAGGAGACTCAGATTTTCTTTCATTACCACATTCCTCCTGGAAGAAATATTTTAGGATTATTAACACTTCAGAGCATGTGACTCCATGGTCATATAGGGGACCTCGGCCTTAGCTGGTAAGACCAAAATGGGCACCTGATCTCAAGACACCTTTCCAGAGATTGGTAACAACACCATCTCTATGGTGACTAACAGACCCAGTAAAATCTTCCCTCTGTAGGAGCCTGAGCTGACAGGAAAGCAGTAAAAACCATGAGACAAGTAACCGTTATCAGTGAATAGAAGTCAACAGTGTAGTAGCAATTATGAGATAGAATGCAGAGCATAGAAAAAGTCAATAGTAGCACACAAACATGTTCAAAGTAAAGCAGAGAGTGTAGCAGGGTTAACACAATTATAATGGGGAGAAACGAATACCTGTATCAGGAGGCAATGCTAAAAGTGGTAGTGAGTTACCACAGGTGCTAACAGAAACTACTTTCTGAACCCGAAGGATAGCATTCTGTTCCTCTCTGAAACCCTACTCTAGCTGCTGTGGCTCATTTCTGTCTTCCTTTACCTCCTTACCTGTCTATACAAGACACCTCCATTTGACAGGAATAAAGGGAATAAAGCAAGAATTGTTCTTTAATTCCTTGTGATTAGGAACGGCATGAAGAATGCATTAATTACTATTTTGACTAATTTCAACCAGTCAATAGTAATCATAGATATCCTGACACAGACTAATTAGGAAAACTGGTCAAAACTATTACTAAAATTGAATCTGTGCTATATTCTAACTCTTCTCTTTTTTCACCTATTTCTAATTTTGAAAGCAGGGTAGAACACAGAGGAGTTGTAATGAAGAGAAAAGAGGGGTTGGCAAAGAGGAAGGGTAATAGATAGGCAACAAGTCTCATAAATGATTTTTATAGGTACAGTTGGAAATTGACATTTATTCATACCATGGTTTATATCTAGAAATAAGAATGTGTGTACTGAATTTTTCACAGCTACTCCACTCTAGATAGAAATGGCTGGTGGACCACGACCCAGCCAGCTGGCCATGGAGTCATGTCTTCAAGAGGTCTGTAGATGCTCCTCACAAAGATCTGCTACTCCTTTAGATCACATGCTGTGAAATGGTGACCTACTAGGTAGAATCAGTTGGAGAAATGTTTGACTTTGTTTGCCAGCACACAGTGCTGGCAGGCATATTTAAATAAAATGAATTCATTTCCATTTAAGAAAATTTTACCAAACTATTGAATTTCCGTATTTATTTGAAAAATATTATCTGGCAATACTGGGCCTACATCTCACTATTAATAATTGGTTAAGGATGAGGTGTAGCTATCCTTTTGGATGCGGCAAAAGCTCCCCTATTTGTCATAATCTCTGCCACTTTACGATGACCCCCCTCATATTGAGGTAGACTATCAGGTATTATTTATCATTATATTTATGTACTTGTTTAATCTATGGATTGAGAGGAAAATAAAACAGTCTTGAGTCTATGACTCTACTAAATATAAGAAAGCCAAAGACTGAGAAAGCTATGAATTTACAAAAACAGGAAGGAATAGATCTTGGTAAAGGAAAATATTTGTTTGAGATTTACATGCAAACAATATGTGTCCAGATGAAAAGAGCACAGCTTAATACTGCATAAGAAAACATTTGAGACCATCTTCTCTTTAGGCACTTAGATTTTCCACATTGGTCCTAGAGAGAGAATGCTTTAGGGTTAAATGAAATCATGTCTTTTTCCAGCAGTCCTTTACTAAGTAGCTGTTAGCTCATCAAAGTTGTACAGAGGGTTTTGGAGGAAACAAAAGAGTTTTGCTATGACATTTACCCACAAACAACTAATAATATACTCAGGAATATGAAATTAAAATATAAAAGTGAAATATGTTCTAAACTTAATTAAAACCAACAGTTTTCCTTTATCAAGTAAGAACTAGGTTGGAAGGCCACTTATATGCCTTATACTCCATTCTTCATTCAATTTTTATAAAGGGGGCATTTTTAATTTTAAAAATGAAGAGTTTAGGGCCAGAAGTAAAATGACTTGCCAAATTACAAAAGTATTATTTAACGTTAGGAGCTGAAATTTGCACAAGTTCTATTTGAATCCATATCCTATACTGTATCCAATATACCATGTTTTCTATACTTAAAATGTATTTTCCTGGCAAAAATTTATCCATTGATATTTATATCACTTGATATCACATGAATTTCTGGCCTCTCATCAAGATGCAATGTATTAGGAAATGAGATGAAATGTTAGAATTAAATTGGTTTGAGACTTCCAAATTCCCATTGCTATGGAAATCATTTTGTACAATGCAAATATTTTAACTGGCTAACACTCAAGGTTTTTTAGATTAAATTCTTTGCTTTCTCTCTCCATAGAGTATTAGTTATTTACCTTTGTATTGTTCATTCATGGCAAGTCTCTTAATATCCATGGTGATGTATCTTTAAATAACTGGTCTTAGTAAATGAAAGCACAATTATAACAAGGAAAATTTCTTCTCATAAAACACACACACACACACAGACACACACATATGACTAAAATTCTCATTTAAACTTCTATTGTAGTATTATTAAAGAAGTTCTTTGCATCATTTTTAGGTCTGATATTATCTTGTTGCTTAGTTTCTTAACCCCTTCTCTCCGTAAAAAGAGTCTTAATTCATTTACTTTAGAAATTCCATTTTATATTTGCAAGGCATCATTTGTAATAACTTGAGAAATTCTTCACCAAAGCTAATAGTCATTAATAGATTCTTTGCTACTAAGAGAAAAAACCGGAATTCATTTTTCCACAATCAGAAACATTATTTAGTGAATACTTATCATAGAGGTGCACCTGACTTATTCTATTATAAATATTTTCCCTATTTTGCAGATGAGGGACTTAATGATTTAAGTAAATCAGCCAAATATTCACAACCAACAAGTGATGTCATCTGGATTCACACTCAGATTTGAGTTCCTCAAGTCCAATCTACTATAGCACACTACCTCCTATCCCAATGACTAAACAATGCGAATGAGTCACAAATGAATAAACAATCCATAATTTTGATTGGGTGCTTAGGTGAATGAGTAAGAAAAGTTATTTAGTGCCCATTCACCACTTACCAACCTAGATCTGGGAGTGCTCTGGGGAACCATATGTGCTCAGAAATCCAGGGAAGAAATCCAGAAAAATACTTTAGCGAAACATGAATTGGGAGTTAATACCATCTTAAAATGCATTTAATTTATATAATTCCTGTCAATGCTGGATCCACCGCAGCCTAGTTAATCAGGCCTTACACTATTCCTGAGTGAGAGTTTGTGGCTCTGAGAGGGCAAATGTGGTTCAAAATCCAGTGACCAAACCATGAGCTAGGGACACATTCATGGGCATGTAGCCTATGCAGTCACCCAAGTCCAAACTTAAAAGGTTCTTGTACTTGGTTTAATCCTCTATTATTGTTGTCTTGAAGTTATTAAGATTTTTTTAACACAAGGACTCATATTTTCATTTTGTACCGGGTCCCGCAAAATATGTATTAAGTCCTGCCATGAGCCCTGGTATAGCGCTGAATGTATCCAGAAGTGGTACTTTTTGCTTTTTTGTACAAAGGTACTGTAGGGGCTAACGCCTATCTATAATTGGAAGGTAAAAAAAGAAAAAAATGAGGAGCATCTAACAGAAATAAAAAAGGATATAGTCAAAAGCAATGAGCTGCTTTTGGAAAACAGATACTGACAGATGCATAGTCATCACGATAGCCATTTATAGACAATCTAGGCCCCACCAAAGTTACTGAAATAAATGTTAACTTAGGTCCTTAAATGATCCACACTAATTTACACGTAATCTTTCCCCATTCCCATTGCCTACTGCTTACTATATTACTAACTAGCTGCTTGAAATGTCCAATTTATTTTGCTTTAGAGGACCTAGGGCTAAGTGGAAAAGCAGATTCTTATCTACCATAATATATAATTTGATTGTGAGAGCAAAGTGGACAAGGGTCTCTAAACTGCAGTAATATACTTGTTAGAAGATAAACTGAGGCATATTTGAAATTTTATGAGTTTATTTGAGCAAAAATTGATCCTGAATCAGGAAGCATCCAATCTAGCAGACAGAAAGGAGCTCTGAGGAGACATACAAAATCAAAGACTTTTACAGGAAGAGGAAGTGGGAACAAGGAGCTTATATGAGGCAAAAAGTAGGTTCATTATTTCAACTTACTTTCCTTAGCAGATAGCAGGGGCCTCTCAGGTAGATGATCTAACTAGTGCTGATGGTTAAAGATCTAGTACAAGTTCATTTGATAAAGAAATGTAGTTATATCTGTGCCATATAATAATTTAGGATAATAGCTGGACAGTGAGAGGAATGACAAATTTCTGGTAATGTCAATTCCTGAAATACATGTATTGTAACATATAACCACACACATACAGCCTAAAATGGTTTATCATCACTTATTTCCCACATAATTTAACATACCAAATAAGCCTAATGAGTTTATCATGTCTCCTTCACAAGGTGAGAGACAAATCATTTGAGATTTTCCAGAGACCCTGTGGGAAATCTCAAAATTAGTTTGAGGTCAAAAAACTCCTTTTAAAATTTGATTTTGAGAAAATGTCAAAAGGCTTGAACATGTGATTAAATAAGATCACAGATCATTATGAAATAAGAGCCAATTATATATCTAACCAAAATGACCACAGAAGATTTTAAAGACAAATATGGGAGATTACAGAATTCTGAACAAAATTTAGCTCCTTTAATATTAAGACTAGGTTTTCGTAAATAATCAAAGACCTGACATAATCAAATAAACAAAGACAACATGAAGCACACCAAACAATTTTGGTTAAGACACAAAAATCTTTGCTAAAAGGTAAAGCAAAGAAAACAAAAACTTTCACGTAAATAGGCCAAGAAAACTGCCCTTTCAAGAAAAAGAAAATCAAATTCCAATTTTGCACCAGCATTCTTCAGATATTAAAATTAATTCTTTAAAAACTTAAATAAATCCATTCCTATATTAGCAAGCTTGACCACACATAAAATTCTTTCCCAAGATTCCTTTTGCACAAAACTTCTATGACTTTTTTATATCCATTCAGATTTTGTCCATTTTTTTTCCTCTTTCCCATTCTAGAACAACAATCATTGTACTTTTCTTGCCTTGTTTTCATACACATTTGATTCCTTTCACCCTTATTATTTCTAAGTAGTTTTAATTACATAAACTGATTAGAATGCATAACCCTTAGAATTCTTAATTCCTAGTGAAAACTAAGAAGCAAGCAATTGTGGACTACTTCCTTAGCATTCTGTGGACTGCCAAATTTATAAATACATTTCATAATTTTCACAAGCATATTGTTCCTCACAGTATATTTTTCAATGTAGCACAAAACATGTTTACTACTAGATACACATACCTTTAGTTCCTCTGTAAAAGGAAGCCCAAAGTAGATAAATCTGCATTTAGTAATTAAAGTTTCAGTTGTTTTTTTTGGAAAATCTAAAAAATACTTTTTTCCAGTTTATTTATTTATTTTGAGAGTGAGCACGAGCAGGGGAGGGGTAGAGAGAAAGGGAGAGAAAGGATATCCCAAGCAGGCTTCAGTGCTGTCAGTGCGGGGCCTGAAGCTCCATCTCAGTGAAATCATAACCTAAGCCAAGATCAAGATTCAATGCTTAACTGCCTCAGCCACCCAGGCACCCCAGAAATGAGCTAGATAGTCAACGCATATGTATGATTTAACTTATCTCTGTTTAGGTTTCAAGTTACCAAAAATCCTGGAAAGTATTTTTTAAGTAGACATGCCATAAAGCATCATTAAAGTTGAAAAGCTCATTTATACTTTTATCTTACTTACAACTATTTAATTTACTTGTTCTTAACAATTACGCTAAGATTAATCATGAAAATTTCATGAGACATTAAAGAACTAACCATCATATGAAGTTTGCTTTATTTGCTGACAAATTCTGTAGCAGAGATAACATAAGCTTATTTGGATTTTAGTAAAGCTAGGTTGAATAAAAGTATTATATTTAATACTGATAATTCTAAAGACATGCCTATTTTAATTAAGCCAGCGGCCGGGGAGGGGGGGGTGGGAGGAATTAAGCCAGTGAATTTAAACTAGCTTTTATGTACCTAAGATTATCCTAGATGATAGAAACTAATCAAACACACCAAGGATGACCATTCCCCAAGTCCTGACTTAGAATATCTGCAAGTCTTTTGAGATAAATAAGGGAGGTCTTAGGTTTGGGTTTAAAAAAAAAAAAAAAAAAAAAAAAAAGTAGATGGGCTCTGAACTGTTTCCAAGCCACATTTCTATTCTTGTAGAGACTAGATTTTGTAGTCGCTTTTCATCCAAAGAATCAAATTGCAACCTGAATGATATCAAGAGGTTGTGCACACATCCAACTATATTATCTTCAGGTTTCTTCTTATGTCAGGAAGATCTTCAACTTAAATGGAAATCAAAAGAAGGCTAAGTTCTAGATTTATAGCTATGTGTCTTTGTAATGTAAAATTGGTAAATCCTTCCACAGAGGCTTCAGGCTTTTCTTTCCCTATGGGTACATAGTTTCCTTTTAGCTTAGGGGAGAGGGCCTTTAAGAGAATTTCCATTCAGGCTTTCAATTTGACCAACTTGTGACCACAGAACTACTTAAAAAAAAAATCATTTCAAATCCCTTGTCAGGTTTTATCTACAACAAGCAGTAAATATTCCTGGCAGTATTGAACAACCCCTTGGATACAATCCTCTGGTGATCCAGAGCCACTTCCCAAAATAATGGACTTCAACAATTCCATCCTCCCCAGAGCTGGCAACAGTTGGTAGGATCTTAGCCACAAAAGGAGTATTACTACCACATTTCTGTCCAACCACATCTGGGGGCCCCCAACCTTAGAGTTTAATCTGCACACACAAGAATCTGCATGCCGCAGTCAGGCAGAAAGCTAAGTCACGTTCTTGGGACACAAAACAAGAGAAACAAGAAGGCAAGAGCCACCCCTGGAAAGGAAAGTATTGACAACCAATGCATACCCAAAAGCAAATTCACAAGTCACAATTCCAAGATCTAAATGTCACAATTTTTTTTTCTTGCCACTCAGGAAGGAAGGGAAAGCATGAAACTGTACCTTTCTCTCTTAACCGGGCAACATAGAGATCTGGGATAGCTGAATTTGATTAAGACACCCTTTGCCAGTTTCTGCAAGTTTTCCCAGGATCCTGTCTGCAGAATCTGGAGTACGTGGAATGTCCAGGTGGCTCTCAAAATGGTCACCAAAAGCTGTAAAGGGGAAAAAAAAATAATTTTCACTCTGTGCATTATAGTGAGTGCTTGGCTGAAACCCCTTTTTCTCTAGAGCACCTCATAAACGGATAAATTCATCTGAATTAAAAATTCTCAGCTGTGGCCCCTGTAATTCAAAATTATCTTTGGTAGGGTTAATCTACTTGTTAGGCATTAAAAATCAAATTTTGCTCACCTGAGGCCTCGCACTAGACCCAGTCCAGCTGAAGTCAGGCCCAGTCAGGTTGGATCTGGTCTCGTTTCTAAATCATAACGAATCCCCTCCGAACAACTCCGGTTTCCAAGTCAGACCAGCCAGCCCCACGCGCGTTGTGGTTTCTGAACTGGGTCTAGTTCCAGCCCAGACCCAGTCCGGCCAGCACCAATTCCGGTTTCTACGTGGAACCTAATCTCACCACTCACCCGGCCTGGTTTCCAAGTTGGACTCAAACAGAAAACCGGACGCGATCCGGCCAGCGCCGAGTCCGGGTTTCTAAGTGGGATCCAGTCCAACGCCAGATCCTGCCTGGTTTCTAAGTTGTTCCCAGGCCAGCCGCACCCAGTTCAACCACAGATCCAGTTCTATTTCTGAGTCTGACCCAGTCGGCTGCAGATGCCACCCAGATTCTAGTTCTTACCCAGCCCAGCCAGAGAGAATTGTGGTTTCTCAGATGGACCCAGCGTGACCCTGGACCAAGGTCACAACCCTGAAGCCGGTCTAGTTTCTTTTTTTAAAAAAAATTTTTTTAACGTTTATTTATTTTTGAGACAGAGAGAGACAGAGCATGAACGGGGGAGGGGCAGAGAGAGAGGGAGACACAGAATCGGAAGCCTGCTCCAGGCTCTGAGCCATCAGCCCAGAGCCCGACGGGGGGGGGGGCTCGAACTCATGGACCGCGAGATCGTGACCTGAGCTGAAGTCGGAGGCTTAACCGACTGCACCACCCAGGCGCCCCTAGCCAGTCTAATTTCTAAGCATTGCCTAGTTTAACCCTGGATTTGTTCCAGTTTCTAAGTGCTACCTGGTCCAGTTCCACACCGTCTGGTGCCTAAGTCGGACTTCAGTGCTTCACCAGCCCATTTCGAAATCAGACCCCATCCCTCTCAGACCTAGTGCAGCCTCACCCAGTCCAGTTTCTAAGTGGGACTACCCAGTCCAACTCTGGCTATGTTCCAGACCAGCCCAGAAAAAGAAATCCTCAAAATCTGAAAGCTCATAATGCAAAGACTGCAGGCTTGGATCCCCAGAGGGACGTAAGCACCATTTTGAGAAGAAGGGAGAAAGCAGCAAGCCCAAAGAACTCAACAGGCTCACTCTCCTGACAACAGAACTGTTGAAAGTAAACTGAGGTATATTAAAAGAGTTAAGAGTTTATTTCAACAGAAGTCCATTTGAATTGAGAAAAACCCGATGTAGCAGATAGAAAGGAGCTCTGAGGAGCAGCACAAAATGACTTTATAGGCAGAAGGAAACGGGAACAAGGAACTTGGAGGAGGCAAAAAGCAAGTTGGTTATTGCCAAGTTTACTTGGGGGATGGCAGGGGTCTATCAGGAGCATTACCTAACTAGTGCTCATGAGGTGTTAGGCTGGTTGTAGATTCCTTTTCTGAGAGAGGTGAAACTCTAGTTAAGTCTCAGTATGGTGAGGTAGAGTTTAGCATAAACAAATCTATTTGGTGCTACTGTCTTATTTTTAGCATAATTTACCATCAAATTTCCCATTCAAAACAGATAGAGGTAGCATTTCAAAATACTCAAAA